>NC_087289.1:4810000-5410000 GCF_015220805.1 Pogoniulus pusillus | reverse complement strand
ACAGGCAAAGCCAAGCAAGGCTGCGAAGCCGCCCTGTCCAGCTCTGCTCAGCAGGGACCTGTCATTGCTCACCCTGGATGAAACGAGTTGGCTCCGTCTCAGCACAGCGGCTGGGCAGCCAGGGAGGCAGCAGGGAGGGCTGTGCCAGGCTGTGCGGGCTCTGCCAGCAGCTGGGCAAAACCCCAGTCCCAGGCGCCAGGATAACACTGGATTTGTGTAGATTTCCCCATCAAAACAGGGAGGGAGGAAGGTTTAACTTGCCTTTTCCCTGCCAGAGCTTGGTTTTCCGTCCTTCTGGCGAGTCCTTCTCTGCCACGGAGAGCAGAGCAGAGTATCCTCAGTAGCTCAGGGGCAGGGACAGGGTGGTGGCGGTGGCCCAGAGCTGAGCTCGGGAGGTGAGTGATCAGACACAGGCTGGATGTGCGGGTGGGCTGCGGTTGTTAGCACAGCTGCCCACGCGAGTGTTTGCTGGGCAGGGGGCACAGCCAAGGCAAATAATGAGCCCGTCTGGTTGCGCTTGGATTTCACAGCACAGCCCTAAACTGGGGCTGCTGCAGCCCTGCTGTGATCCCCTCTCCAGGCAGCCACCCTCTGCAATTGCCCATGTAGGAAGCTGGGCACCAGGGGACCACTCTCGCGAAGGCACAGGTCAATTAATAACTCACCCAAGGCCAAGCAGGAGGGGCTGATCACCCCTTCTATTCCTCTGCTCCTCGAGTATCTTCTGCTCCCTAGTGTCTTCAGGACAGTTCCGACATGTCCCTTAGTACACACTGGGAGACCCTACTAGCTTGCATAGCACGAGGTCGTTCTGCATCCTTCTTCCCTGCTCCGTGCGCTCTTGGCATCCTGCCCCTCTCCCAGTCTGGGGTCCTCCTTGCTCCAACTGCAGAGCCGTCGGCAGAGCAATCTCCCCACAAAGAACAACACACGCACACCCCCCAGCACATGATCTGTTCGAGGGGTGGGGGGTCCCTAGTGCAAGGGGAAAAGGTGAAACTTGTTCTGGAGGGGCAGAGAGTGTCTCTTGCCCGAAGGGGGAGACACGGATGGGACTGTGTCTCCACAGTGGGGCTGAAAGCTGCTGCTGGGGCATCCATGACGGTGTAGGGGGAACATCTACACCTCGGAGAGAGGAGGTCGGGGCGGGGGGGGTCGGGGGGGTGTTGGGGAGTATACCCTGCCAGCAGCACTTCTGGAAGCATACATTGAAGGGCAGATGGAAGAAAGGGGTCTGGTAAGAGCAGAGCTGTGAACGCAGGTGCGGGGGGGGGGGTGTGTACTGGGGAGCGGGGATGCAAGAGGCAACAGCACCCAGGGGAAAAACGGTAGAGATTGCGGGAGCAGGATTGGGGCGGGAGGGGATGATTACAGCGAGAGAAGGGATGAGACCAGCTCCACCACTGCAGCAGGGATTGGGAGGCGGGAGCGTTGGGGTCCTTCCTCAGCAGCAGTCCCGGTCCCCGTCCCTCCGGCAGCAGGGCGGGGAGCAGGCAGCCCCCCTCGGCCGGGCCCCACGGTGGCGGCCCCGGGGAGCGGGAGGCAGCGGCGCGGGGCGGGGAGGAGCGGAGAGCGGCGGCGCCGAGACCGGTTCTGGCAGCTCCGGCACCGCAGTGGGTCGGTAACCGGCGGGGTCCGGCGGCTTCGGCACCGTGGTGGTTCCAGTACTTCTGGGCGGCTCCGGTACCCCTGGGTGGCTCCGGTACCCCTGGGTGACTCCGGCACCCCTGTGCGGCTCCGGTGCCCCATGGCGGTTCCGGTACCCCGCCAGCTCCAGCGGCCACGGCGCAGAAGGCAGCGGCCGCAGGCAGGCAAGCGGGCGGGGTCGTGCCGGCTGGGGTTTAGCACCCCCCATCCCGGCACCCCAAACCCGCGCCCGCACCGAGGGCAGCGGGGCTCCCCAGGGGCACTCAACGGGGGGGTGTGAATCCCCAGGGGGTCAGGGGGTGCATGCCCTTTGTCGGGAAGGGGCCGAATCTGGAATATGCAAAGAACAAAGGACCGGGGGAGGAGGGCATGGAAAAATACCCGGCGGGAGAGGAGGGTTGTTGGGCTGCAAACCGGGCTGGGGGCGACGGTGCGTGGTACAAGGGCTGAGGGTTGTCAGGGCATCCTGCCTGCAGCACCCCACCGGTCGGGGGGGAGGGGGGCTGCTCTGAGCTGGAGGCTCTTAAAGTGCCAGGGCTTGTAGCCATCCCAACGGGTGTAGACGTGTGGGTGAGTGGTGCTCACCCCACTCCATCTCGGCCATTCTACTTCAGGTTTAGGGGTGCAGAAAGGCTGCAGGATTTGCATATGGATTAGGAGGCCCAGAGTGCAGCAGGGAGGGGTGAATATGTGTGTGGGCACAGAGGTGCCATGCAAGGGCTTTGCAGCTCTGTGCGAAGTGGGTTTAAGGGTATTGTGCTTGTTGCAAAAAGAGGGGGTGGCAGTGGGGGAAAAAAGAGTGGGGAGGGAGATGGATTCATGGGGCTGGCACTGTCCCCTTTCTGTGCTGGTGGCAGACATGCTGCCTGTGGTTGCCCGCATGATCCGCCCACTGCTCTGCCAGCCACTTCTGTGCTCTGCACCCCAGTGCCCTCGCCGTGAACTTGGAGCTGGGGGTACTCCGGGAGAGCAGGCTGCGCTGCGCAGGCACCGAGCCCGCAGCGGCCCCGCACGACGGCAGCGCTCCCTCTTTTAAGCGATCTCCTCTGCGTGACCGACGCTTGCTGCTCCAGTAGCTCCAGGTTTGCACGGCCTGGAATGGGGCTAGCCGCTGCTACCCTCCTTCCAGAAGCCTCTGGGTGCAGCTGAGCCGTTTCTCCGGTGGGTCTTGGGTGGGTGGGAGCCTACAGCAGTAAGCGATTTGCATACAACACGCCGAGGCTTGCTGCCAGACTACGTGTCCCAGCGTGCTCCGCTGCCTGCTCTGCTGCCTGCTCTGCTGGGTGCTACAGAGGCTTCCTCGGTCTGGGTGAGGTGGGCTCTGGCAATGGAGGACAGTGACAGGAGGATGAGGACAAGAGGGTGAGACCATGTTTTGGCTTTGCTGTTAGACACAGATTGGCCAGAGCTATTGCAGCCCACAGGAGGAGGTGAAAAGACAGCTGGACTACATGTCCAGGAGTGTCTGCATGTGCTTTGTCACTGTGTCTCTAACCACCATGTGGTCCCAGCCCCCTGCAAAGGTAAATGGGAATTTTGGGGCCTGCTTTGAGTCAATTTGTGCCACCCCATGCTCCATATGTGGAGCGGCCTTCTCTTGGGTCCTCATGGAGCCACCAGCGTGTCAGAATGGCCAGAGCTGGAGCTGTGCTCTCTCTTTCTGTTAGGTAGTCCTACAAACATGGTCCTCTTCAAATCAGTCATCTGCACTGCTGATGCCTCTGTGCTCTTCCCTCCTCTGGCACAATGCCCTACAGTATGGCGCGGAAGCCTCGGTGCATGCCCCAGCTCCTCTCCCAGTCTGCACAGTTTGCACATGCTAACCAGATGCTGTCGCTGTGATGCCACCATCCCATCTTCTCTCCCTCTTTTTTTGCCCCTTCCACTCTAGAAACATTGGCATTGGGTCAGCAGCTGTTTTCTGCCCTCCTGCAGCACTTGCTGGGTGGGTGGCATCTGCTCACCCGGGGGTGGGGGAGAGGAGTGTGGCAGGGTGAGGCGAGAGCAGGAGATCAGGGTGAGGGATAAAGCCAGGCCTATTTTTATACTGCAAAGTAATTACCAGAGCTTTCCAATGCTTAATCTGCTGAGAGCACCCCAGTGCGATTGGATCCCTCCCCGAGCCTGGCAACAATTCTCCCATCACACGTCTCCTGCGTCAAAGCCCCGTAAACTCCCACACTTGGGCTCACATGTGCTGCAGAGCTGCTGTCTGTCTGTCCCCCACCCCTAGCAGCCTCTGGCCTAGGAACGAATATGGGGACCCCATCTGGGACCCTGGTTCGTGGCCAGGAAGGGAGATCTTACCACTGACCTCAGCAGGGCAGGATGGAGCCTTGCAGCCTTGGCCTCTTGTTCAGCCTGCTGTGGACATCTCTTTCCCTGCATCTTAGATGGAACTGCTGGGTAGATTTGGGTCTCAGCCGTTTGAACACACTGAATACATGCTTTCCCCTATAGCTGCCTCCCAGGGATTTTTGGCCAGGGTTAGCTGCTCACATAGCACCCTCCAGCACTCATCCGGCTTGGTTCCCGTCAGCACAGGCAGGGTCCAGGGAGCCCCTCTCCTGGCGGTGCACAAGATGTCTAGCCAGCAGTGCCAAGTCTCATTTGGCACCTTTCCCAGCCTCTCCCCGTCCTGTCGCCATGCCAGGGGTTTGCTGAAGAACCTGTTCCATAGCTCCCGCCATGGAGAAGGAAATGACAGGCGGTTTGCGGCAACATCTTTCATCCTGGGGCTGGGAGACTGCTTTGCACACACCGTGTGCAGACAGTTCTGGGGTGGAGCACAGGAGCTGCTCAGCCTGGGGATGGAGGTGAGGGCTTGGGTTGGCTCTCATCTTCCTTTACCCATCCTGTTTTCAGTGCCCACCGCTCCCCAGTGCTTCACGGAAAGCTAGACTGGCGTGTTCAGCCCTGCTCCGTGGTGGGGCTGTGTGTGCTTTCTGTACCACAGTTCCTACACTTGGGACCCTGTAGAGTTCACAACACTCTTGCTGAGTGTTTGGAAGTATCCCTTGATCCAGGCTATCTCGGTGCAAGGCAGCAGACACAAAGTAAACTTTGTAGTGTACCGGATGCAGTGCTGCTTTTCCACAGCAGAACCCAGGATTGTGAAGGGTCATCTGCCTTTGGGTTATCCCCAGGTGACCCCACCAATGTCCCTTCCCCCTGCCTGGGAGGGACCTGGCTTTGAAGCCACCCTGCCTGCTGCCTTGCCTAAGCCAATGGCCATAAAAGGCCCTGAAATGGAGGAGCCAGACAAGGAGGCCAGGCTGCTGCTGGAGCCCAAGAGGGATCATCCTGTCTGCCCACGCAGGCTGAGCTTGCCAGGATGTGGGAGTGGGAGTCTGGTTGGGGGAAAGCAGCCCAGCAGCCTGGAGCAGGGTCAGGAGTCTGGGGCACGCTGTGCTCCCCTCCATCTCCCTTTACTTCCCAGAGGACACATTTGGGCTGTGCCTCAAGGTAGTGGAGACCTACATCACCTCCCGTGAGGGGCTCGGTGTGGGGGTAGAGCTGTCTTTTCATTGGGCACCTGAGCCGTGGGGCTGTGTGGGCCAAGGGGCATGTAGAGGGCTCTCCTGCTGGCCCCCCGCTTCCTCTCCCCAGACAATGGCTGCCCTTTGTTGGGGTTTTACACACCCGGCCCCCTTCCCTGTGGCCCAGCTGGTGACATTTTACCACCTCCATATTCACATGGGGATTCAAAGGGCACAGATGCAGCGTGAAACCACAAAGTGCCGCCTCCCCCCACTCCTGTTTTCCCTCTACAGCATCCCCAGGGAGGCAGGGCTAGGATGCATGGATGGGATGCACACAGCAGGAACCTCCCTCCGTGGCTATTTAAGAGGCAGTCCTTGAAGGGAGGGGGCCCTTGGGGAGCCCCTCTCCGGGGCTCCCTCCATCCTCCTGCCCTTCCCTTGCTAACAGCCCTCCATTATTTTGTCAGTCTTTTGAGATTCTTGCCTTCCATCCGTGGCTGAAAGGGGCTTGGCACATCAGACACCCACCCACTCGTGGGAGATGAAGGGAGGCAGCATCCAAGTTAGTGATGTTTGACCTTTTGGAAATGGACCCATGGAGATGGAGCTGTGTGGGTGGTACCCACCTCTGCCCTGCTGGCTCCTGGCTGCCAGAGCAATGCCAAGTAAGCTGGCATTGCCAGCCCTGGCATCACCCTGGGCTCATGGGTGTAACAGCTCTGTGGGTGTAGTTGATCTGTTGGATGCACAATGGCCCCTGTCCCTTTGGAGAAGTCCTAGTACACAGGCATCCAACTCTTGCCCCTTCACTCCCACTCCCAGACCTCCAGGGGCTTTCCCTCGAGGACCTGGGCAAGTAGCCCAGTTCCTCCCAACTGGTCACTGCCTCCGCAGGGGCCTTGGGAAAACGGCCTGTAAACAGGCAGACGGAGGGCGTGAGTCACAGCCACCGAGAGGGAAAGAAATGCACGAGGGGAATTTGCAGCATGCATTGGGTCATGGGGATGAATCCAGCTTCTCCCAGCAACGGTGAGTGGCTGGCACATAGGTGCTTTCCTGCACTGCTGGCTCTCCCAGGCAGGGCTGATTACCCCACTGATGGGACTCTGTCCAGACAAGCTGCAAAACAGAGATCCAGCCCTCGGCCCCACCAAAAGCATCCCCTCCATCCTTGCCGCTTTTATCCCAAGGGGTGTGCTGTCCCTGCCCCGGAGGTGGCTGCGTTTCAGCTTGCAGCACCCTGCCCCATAGAGCCATGCAGATCACTTCCCTGCTGAAAGTCACCCCGCCGCGGTTATTTTTGGCTGGTGGCGCGGCCGGAGGAGCTGGCTCTGACCCAGCCGCTGCAGCGCACCCCGTTTGGAATTACGTCTTGCTGGTGGGTAGTGCTTGGGCGAACAGGCTGCCTTCAGCATCCCCTCTCGCAGCTGCCAAATACCTGCCTGTTCCGGTGCCCGTGTGTAAAGCAAGAGTGCTATCTAGTGGCTGGTCCCTCTGGCACCAGCCACCTCTGCGAGGGTGGCTTTCCCATCCCAGCCTGGGGACTGGTAGCCCAAGGCGGTGAGAAGTTTATTTGAGGGCCGAAAAATGCTGCTCTTTGCCCAGTCCTCATTGGAGGCTGGAGGGGGAGCCAGGGCTTGGAGCCATGCGAGTGGGTGTGCAGGACCTGGGAGTGTTTGCTAGGTTGGGGGGTGCCTGCGTTAGCTGCGGGGGAAGGATGCACCGTATGAGGGGCATGTGTATTTGCTTGGGGGTGTGGGCAAAAGCATCTTACACCATATGCCTTGTTCAGGACACACGTTCGCAGTGTGCACTTTGAGGAACACCCATCCTAAACCCTTGCATGCTTCTCTCTCCAGAGCCCTCGCCAGCGCGGCGTCCCCTGGTGCATCAGCCTCTGTCCCCTTCCGCATCAGGGCAGGCGCAGCCATGTCAGGGTTCGTGCCCCCTGCCCAGGCAGGGCCAGGGCGCGCCTGAGCAGTGCTGGGGGCGTTAGGGGTGGGGAATGCACTGCATCTTTTTATACCCCTAAATCCCCCGTGGGCTCATTTTGTTATCCCACCCCCTCCGCGGTTGGCTGCGGCAGGGCTCCGCGGCTGACGTCACTAATATATGCTGATTTATGCGCGGGGGGGGACACCTCACCGCTGCCCCGGTCCCTCTGCCCCGCCCCCTCCCCCCCTCCCTCGGTCCTGGAGTCCCCCCGCAAACGGCCCCCGCCTCTGTCCCTCCCTGCCTGCCCTGCGGGTTGCCGTGGGAACCGGCCCGGTCTTCTGATGTCACCGAGACGGTTGCTACGCGACCGGTCCGTTCGCCCGTCCCCGCGTGAGGTCACTGTCGCCATGGCGACGGGCCGGTGCGGCGAGAAGCGGAGGGGGGGGATGCGGGGCCTCCCCCGGGGCCGGGCGGGGCGGACTGCGGCGGGAGGGCGGCCCCGCGATGGGGGACAGACTCGGCGCGGGGAGAGGGGTGTCGTCCCCGGGAAACAGCGAGAGGTTTGCATTCAAAAGAGTGGAAAACGGAAAATAAAGCTTGTTTTGGCTCAGCCTGGGTTACTATTTTTAGAAATCCTGGTGGAAAAGCTGTCTGCGTCGGGAAAAGTCGTCTCATCCCCCGTGGAAACGCACTCCCCCGTGGAAACAGGCAGCTGCCGGGAGTGGGTCATGGGCGGGCTGAGGGCGATGTGCCCCACCAGGGTGGTATTGACCGCCCGGCAGTGCTAAAGCTGCAGCCCAGCTGCTGCGGCGGTCCCGCTGTCCGGCCGCTGGGAGGCCGTGGGGTTATACATCTCCCGCAGCCGCTGCGCCTGTTGCAGGCGGTTTAGCCCTAAGCCCTGACATCTGCTTGGCGGAAAGCAGTGGTGCTGCTCCTTCCGAGGCACAAATCCCTGCTCCCTTCTGCTGCCGGCCCTGGGATCCTGGCTGGGCCGGACAGGATGACAGTCTGATGGCTTCACTCATCCAGGCTGGTAGCCCTGGACCCTCAGGCACACCTGCTCAGAGCCCCTTTTCCCTGGGGACCTGTCCTGTCTCTCTGCCATGCTGTCCCTGAAGATAGTGGCCATCGTTGCCAGCCGTGAAACTGCAGGGATTAGTATCTTCCTCTGACCTAGGATTTAGCCAAAGCTACTTAGTGAGAGCCAGGCAGGAAGGCAGCAGCCAGCTTGGTTGGACAGAGAGACAGGGAAAGCTGGGATATGCAGTCTGACCTTTCCTAGGGATGCAGAGTGGAAAAGGGGTTGCCCAGGTTTAATATAAGCTCAGCATCTCTTGGTGAGACCCTGGGTTCAGCCAAACCAAGTGTCCTGCAGTGTCTCCCTTTGCTCCAGGGAGCCCCCAGCCTCTGGCTTATTTCAACAGCCTTTGGGCCAAATCTCCACCTTGCACAGGTGGGACAAAGGGACCAGGAAAGGGCAAACATTGCTCTCAGGGTGCTGCCAGTCAGGATGTTGGACAAGAACTGGCAGATGGAGATGGGCAGACGGAGGAGTGTGAGGACAGGATGAGACACTGTTTGCTCTGACGGGATCTTGGCTCACTGCTGGTTAAATAGCTGCTGAGCTTACTGGGGCTGGGAGCTCCTGGAGATGGAAGAGGATGGGCACAGAGATGAGGACAGGGATGGAGATGAGGACATTTGGTGATTCCACAGAGTAGGAGACAGCTGTGGGGAGAACAGAGAAGAGCTTGTCTGCTAAAATTGCAGAGTGGAGGCATCTGGCTGTGAGGGATGGAGCAGGATGTGGAGGGGACCTGCAACCCTATTTGGGACATTTGTGTGTCCTGCTGCATGTACTGCCATGGTGTGGGACCCCCTGGACCACTGCAGAGACCAACAAGGAAAACTCCACATTGGACCTATGCTAACTGCATCAGGTGAAGCTGTGAGCAGCAGAAAGCCCCCATGCTGCTGAAGAACAGAGGCAAAGGGGGAAATCCATCAGAGGAACCTTGAGCCTGCTTTGGGCTCCTCTCCTCCCCTGGAGACCTCATCCTCTACTAATGCATGTTGCCTTATGGGAAGAGGCTCAGCTGGAAATCTGGCTGCAGTGAGGGGAGACGAAATCCCCTGTATCCCTTGGGAAGAGCAGGTGGAGGAGCAGCAGGGATCCTGGCTCACAGCCACTGCTTAGACACAGGGCTGTGCTGGGCACGGAGGCTAGCCTGGCTGCCCACTGAGAGGTCTGGGTCGAATCCTGCGGCACCGAGTCTGTGCAGGATCATCTGGGACCCTTGCACTGCATGTGGTTTTATCCTGGGTGATTTGTAGGGATGCCATCAGCACCATCATCATACTCCCAAGCCCCCTGTGGTGGTCTCCAGCCTGACCCAGGGTACTGTGGACACAACACAATGGTCAAAACCCTCATCTGCCAAACCTGGAGCACTGAGTCCTGACAACTGCTGGAGCACAAAGCAAGATCCATCCCTATGGCTCCTGCCCCCACTCACTGCCTCCCTCCTTCCCAGGACACGATGTGCTGGGTTGTCTTAATAGAGTGGGGAGGTAGGAGGTGGGAGACTCTGCCACTGCAGCAGGAACCGTGAGCCAGGTAGGGTGGATGTATACACACCTGACACAGGGGAAACAGCAGATGAGACCAGGGGATGGAGCAGCTAAAGAAGAAGGCTTTAAACATCTCCCTTCTTGTATATAGCTGGAACTAAAGCAGGAGCATGAGAAGCTGGAGGAATTCTGGGGAGATGCGATCAGGGAGCTGTTGCACAGCCCTTATTCTAAGTACTACCGAAAAAGACATCGTCTCTCCCAGGGGCAATGTTACATAGGCCCGAGGCCCGGGGACAGGGTCCTGCCTTCCCACCCGAGCTGGGGACACTGCTCTGGGTCTGGTGCCATCGTGTGGACACACGGCACTTCCACACATCCCTCATCGCTGTCCCTGCGCTCCACAGCCTTCCCCGACCGGAGGCACCAGGCTTGGCTACATGGCTTTCTCCGGCTGTCACGAACACCGAGAGGGTTTATGTCCGCCTCCTACCTTCTCATGCTCCCCCGCGACCTTGCCCACTGCCTGCCTTTTCCCTTTCCCACCTCATCACTCCCACTGCAGTGCACCTGCTCTGGGCACCCAACTGTGACCGCACCAGGGGTCGAGCTCCTGCTGGTCTGGTGAGGAACCGCTGCGAGCCTCCAGGACACAGGAAAGTGAGACAGTAAATGATCACAGTTATCCAGACATGGAAGGATGCGCTGGGGCTGGGGGGGAGGATCTGTTCTGCCCACCTTTGGGACCCAAGAGAGGCTCTTCCACACATGGCTCTGTGCCTCCAGAGGCCAGAGGGGCAAAGTCTCTCCCACTGTAACAGAAAATCGGCATCAGGGCAGCTCATGGGATCAATACAGCCTGGAGGATGAAGGAATCTGGGTCGAGGCAGTCTCAAGCACCAATATAGGCTGGGCAGTGACTGGCTTGAGAGTAGCCCTGAGGAGAGGGACTTGGGGGTGCTGGTGGGCAAGAAGCTCAATATGAGCCATCAGTGTGCTCTTGCAGCCCAGAAAGCCAACCGAATCTTGGGCTGCATCAAGAGAAGGGTGACCAGCAGGTCAAGGAAGGTAATCCTCCCCCTCTACTCCACACTGGTGAAACTCCACCTGAAGTACTGTGTCCAGTCCTGGAGTCTCTATTACAAGAGTGATATGAATGTGCTGGAACATGCTCAGAGAGGGGCCATGAGGATGATCAGAAGGCTGGAGCTGCTCTGCCAGTAGGAGAGACAGGCAGTTGGGGCTGTTCAGTCTGGAGAGGAGAGGGCTCCAAGGTGACTTTATTGTGGCTTTTCAGTATCTTAAGGGGGCCTACGAGAAAGCTGGAGAGGGACTTTTTAGGATGTCAGGTAGTGACAGGACTAGGGGGAATGGAACAAAGCTAGAAATTGATAGATTCGGACTGGATGTTAGAAAGTTCTTCACCATGAGGGTGGTGAGACCCTGGAAGGGGTTGCCCAGGGCGGTGGTGGAAGCCCCATATGGAGGTGTTAAGGCCAGGCTGGATGAGTCTCTAGACAGCCTGATCTAGTGTGAGGTGTCCCTGCCCATGGCAGGGGGATTTGAACTAGATGATCCTTGTGGTGTCTTCCAACCCTGACTGATTGTATGATTTTATGATTCTAAGGGATTGAGAGCAGCCCTGCGGAGAAGGACTTTGGGATACCAGGGGATGAAAAGCTGGGCATGAGCTGGCAACATGTGCTTATAGGCCAGTGAATCAGAAATTAATAATTGGTTATGAATGATGAATATTAATTCCTGTATGAACATTAATTTTTATGAACAGCCAGAAGAATTCTTTTACCAGGACAGCCAGAAGACCAGTTGTATCCTGGGCTGCATCAAAAGAAGCATGGTCAGCAGATTGAAGGAGATGATTCTGGCTGCCTGCTCCACCCTGGTGAGACCTCACCTGCAGCACTATGTCCAGCTCTGGAGTCCTCAGCACAAGAAAGTCCTGGACCTGTTGGAGCGGGTCCAGAAGAGACCACAAAACTGATCAGAAGGCTGAAACACTTCCCCTGTGAGGACAGGCTGAGAGAGCTGGGGTTGTTCAGTCTGGAGAAGGCTCTGCACAGACCTTGTAGCAGCTTTTTTGTACTTAAAAGGGGCCTGTAACAAAGGTGGGGATAGTATTTTAGCAGGGCCTGCTGCAACAGGACAAGCAGTGATGGTTCACAACTAAAAGATGGGAGATTTAGACCAGACAGAAGGAAGACAGTGGTGACACGCTGGCACAGGTTGCCCGGGGAGGTGGTGAGAGCATTAGTCTCAGAAACATTCCAGCTCAGGTTGGATGGGTCTCTGAACAGCCTGGTGTAGTTGAAGATGTCTCTGCTCACTGCAGGGCAGTTGGTCTAGCAGACCTTTAAAAAGGCCTTTCCTCCCCCGTTTCATGTTCTTTCTTCCTTCTTTCTTCCACATTTTCCAGCAAACGTCCCACTCCTTTCCACACACCCACTCCAGGACCCCTGCTTCCCCGGGGGGCACTGTTAAAGCACGTCCCTAGGGTGTGCCTCCACACCAGCTGCAGCCATGCCCGCCCATGGTTGGGTCCGGGGGCTGCAAGTCTGGTCACAGTGCGACATACAGACACACCTAAACACACGCACACGCCCCGGCCACCACGGTGCTACAAGTGCTGGCAAATGCTAGCCCGGAAGCCTCGCACCCGCGGGGTCAGCGGGTGGCCCATGGTGGCCCCTGGCTATGGGGCACGTCGGAGCTCCTTGTTTCCACCAGAGGGAGCCAGAGTGCCGCGAATCCAGGTCGCGGCACTGCCACCCAGCGCCGCGCACGCCTCCGCCCTGAGGCTGCAACCGCTCCGTGTGCCCTGCAAGTCAACCTACCAGGGAACCCCCTGCCAGCCGCCACACGCTCCAGAACCCTGCACTGCCGCGGGGCTCACAGCTCCTGTCCCAGGGGTCCTGTCTGCAAGGCTCACAGCTCCTGTCCCAGTGCGCTCACAGCTCCTGTCCCAGTGGGCTCACAGCTCCTGTCCCAGGGCTCACAGCTCCTGTCTGCAAGGCTCACAGCTCCTGTCCCAGGGCTCACAGCTCCTGTCTGCAAGGCTCACAGCTCCTGTCCCAGTGGGCTCACAGCTCCTGTCCCAGTGGGCTCACAGCTCCTGTCCCAGGGCTCACAGCTCCTGTCTGCAAGGCTCACAGCTCCTGTCCCAGGGCTCCTGTCTGCAAGGCTCACAGCTCCTGTCCCAGGGGTCACAGCTCCTGTCCCAGTGGGCTCACAGCTCCTGTCTGCAAGGCTCACAGCTCCTGTCCCAGGGGTCACAGCTCCTGTCTGCAAGGCTCACAGCTCCTGTCTGCAAGGCTCACAGCTCCTGTCCCAGGGGTCACAGCTCCTGTCTGCAAGGCTCACAGCTCCTGTCTGCAAGGCTCACAGCTCCTGTCCCAGGGCTCCTGTCTGCAAGGCTCACAGCTCCTGTCCCAGTGCGCTCACAGCTCCTGTCTACAAAGCTCACAGCTCCTGTCCCAGGGGTCACAGCTCCTGTCTGCAGGGGTCACAGCTCCTGTCCCAGGGCTCACAGCTTCTGTCTGCAAGGCTCACAGCTCCTGTCCCAGGGGCTCACAGCTCCTCTCCCAGGGGTCACAGCTCCTATCCCAGGGGCTCACAGCTGCCTGTCCATGAGGGTCACAGCTTCTGTCCCAGGGGCTCACAGCTTCTGTCCCTGGGGCTCACAGCTGCCTGTTCATGAGGTTCCTGTCCCAGGGGCTCACAGTTCCTGTCCCAGGCATCACAGGTCCTGTCCCAGGGGCCGTACACCACCAGCAGCACTCTGCTCCAGCCCAGATGCCTGTGCAGTGAATCTGAGGCTGTCTGGAAACATCCTGGGAAAGAAAAGAGTGAGAGGGGATATTATCAATGTACATCAAAAGAATGGGGCTGGCTCTTTTGAATGGTAGCCACTGGTAGGACAGGGGGCGATGGGTGCAGACTACAGCACTTGAACTCAAGGAAAAACTTCTTCACTTTGAGGGTGGTGGAGCACTGGACCAGGCTGCTCAGAGAGGTTAGGAAGTCTTCTGCTCTGAAGCCTTTCAAAACTTGCCTGAGCATGTTCCTGTGCCACTTGATCTAGGTGTACCTGCTTTCACAGTGCTGTGGACTAGATAATCTCCAGAGATCCCTTCCAACCTTTACCGTTCTGTGAGTCTGTGCAGCAGCAAAGAGAGCATTCCCTGCACCTTGCCGTGGCTCCAAATCACCTCTTTGACAAGCAGGTTTCTCCCACTTCAAGTCATCACCCAGCACCGTGTCCAAACTCAAAATGAGGGTGAAGAAACCCTGCTCTGATCACTCCACAGTGGATGTAATTAGCCTAAATTAATGCAAATGTAAAACATCAGAAAGGGAAGTTTGAAACAATGCTCTTGGAGCTCTTGGAATGGCAGCTCATGAGGTCATACCAGAAGCTCTTTCCCATTTACACCTCATCATTCCCCAGGTTTGGGTAGTGTTGGATGCATTCTTGATGGGAAAAGGGATGGAAGTAATGTGCCAGATGGGGATGGGAAATGAGCAGAGAGAAAGCTGGAGAGGTATTGCAAATGATGCTCCATGGTGCCAGAGGAAAATCTCTCTCATGTGCCCAGCGTTTGCTCATTTATAGCAGCAGCCATGTGGGGTGGGATTCACCCCAGTCCTGAGTAAATCAGGTACCACGTTTTGGCCACCTGTCCAACTCCACCAAAGTCCTCTTCAGATTCCTGCTTTCTGCTGCAAACTGCTGCTTCCCACAGTGGCCAGGCCTGTGGGTCCCAGCCCCTCAAGTGCATGAGGAGAATTTTGGGCATATCAGAGACTGAGGCTGAGAACAGGGCACTGCCACAGTGTCAGTAAGAAGGAAAGAGGCTGTGGGCCAGGAAAAATCATTGGATAAGCAGGTTCTGGTCCAGATCCAGGTAGGCAGTACTAGGCTGCCACTCAGCTCTGCTGCTAGAGCAGTCTGGCACAGCCAGTGAGAGGAAATCCCATCCAGCTGCAGCATTTAATCCTGCCTTCCCTGTGGAATGGCTGGAAATGCCCAGCTCCTGGGGACTTTGGGTCATAGGAAGCAAACAGAGAACAGAACACTTCAGGGAGACTACCAAGTTTATCTGGGAAGCTCCATCTGAGAGCTGCAGGGCCAGTGGAAGGGAAACTCTTTTAAAGGCTGTTTGTGCCCCAAACCTTTCCCAGCAGTCTCAGAGATGCTGGAAGCAGAGTGTGCAGGCTCCAAGTCTTGTTGTGGGCCAGATGGGCTGGGGAAAGATGCCTGCCTTTCTGGGAAGCACTTCAAGGAGGGAAAAGATGAGAAAACAGGAACTGACTTAGAGCCACAATGGCAGAGGGAAACCTGAGGCACTGGAAAGTGGATTCAGTGAAATGGAGTGGGACTGAGCAGTTGAAACGTGGATGTATGACTGAAACCCTCTCTGGAGCTGCTGGTGAGGGCAACACTGGACTAGTGGTTGGTGAGCAAAGGGTTAACTCAGCCCATCCCTTTACCCAGGTGCTGCCGAGCCTGGCCCAGCTGTGAGTGCCTCCCAGGGCTATAAAGAGGATGGCAGGGAAGAGAGGAGGGGGCTATAGGAGGGGCTACTGGGGAAGTCTTTGGTTTTCAGCTGGGGTAGCAGCAGGTCCAGGCAGAGGTGGGGGCTGTGTGCTGTCACCCCAGAGCCTGTTCTTTAATTTGCCATACTGGACAGCAATGGGAGTTTTCCTGAGGTGAAGCTGTGCAAGCCTGGCAGCTTTCACCCACTAACTACTGTCCTGCTGGAGAGCCTGATCTAGCTGGAGGTGTTCCTGCTTACTGCACCTTTGAGAGTCACTTCCAACACAATGCAACCTGTGAATCAGTGGAACTGCACCTGCTGGGCTTCTGAGATATGGGATTGCCCTCAGTGCATGCAGGTGGAGTGTTTAAGTATTCTTTCCAGTTTCTTGATGAGTGTGGAAATCAAGCTGAGAGGCTCTCATCTCATCAGCAAGGCTTTTGACACCATCTCCCATAACATCCTCAAAGGTAAGCTCATGAAGGATGGGTTAGATAAGTGGACTGTGAGATGGATTGAGAGCTGGCTAAAAAATAGCTCAGAGGGCTGGGATCAGTGGCACAGAGTCCAGTTGGAGGCCTGTAGCCAGTGGTGTTAACCCCCCAGGGGTCAGTACTGGGTCCAGACTTTGTTAAGCATCTTCATCAACAACCTTTATGAGGGGATGGAGTCTACCCTCAATAAGTTTTCTGATGGTATGAATCTGAGAGGGTTTTTGGTAACCTATGCCCATAAGGTGACTTGGAGCTTGGGAAGATGCCCTGGATCCATGCTCTAAATGTGTTCCAGAGAAAGTCTTGCTGTAGTGGATGATCCCAAATTTGTTATGGGTTGGCTGGGGTACTGGGGTGATCCCGAGCTCTTTATGGGTTGGCTGAGTTATTTTCAACTGTGAAGTGCTCATTTGGGTGTCATTTGTCTTGACTGTGCTGCTGAATAAAGGGGGAGCTGGTTTGGCTGGGCTCCAAGTCTCTTTTGTCTGTGGACACGGAGCAGCTTTCATCCAGAGCAAGAGATTTGTCACGGATTTTGCCATGGAGCAGCTTTCATCCAGAGCAAGAGATTTCCATTGTGGCCTGTTTGCTGCTCCTTGAGCCTGCAGAGTGCTTTGCCACAGGCCTGGGACCTGCTGCAGGCTGCCACTTATCCAGGTTGAGGAAAATGTGGCAGTAGCCATGCTCTGAGCATGGGGCAGAGTGATGTGAGACCTCCCTGCTTGCAGCTGCCCCTCTCCCCATCAGGAATGCTGTAAAGGAGTACAGAATGGCATCTATATTGCTGCTCTTGGTGCCAGCATCTGCTTTGCCACCTCTTCTGACCTCAAGTGGAGCCACTGGGCAGCATCCTGGTGAGAGAGAGGCAGGAAAATGACATGTTCTTAGCAAAGTGCTGGCTGATGGACACCTCCACAACTTGGAAAGAAAGAACCTGATGCTTTTTTGGTCTTGGGTGATTCATCCTGGGCTCACTACAAAAAACACAGCCTTCACTCTTGTGCTGGATGAGGGGTGCAGCATTATGTGGATTCTCATAGGGATGCTTTCGCTGCAGCCAGCTCTTATCCTGCTCTATCACTGTAGGTGACAAGGCAACACCCACAGGCCACTCGGGCTGGTGGGGACCTGCAAAAGCCCAGTGCTCCTGCCAAGGGAAAGAGCATTTCAACCTGTGCCTGCCCTGATTAGCAAAACTGTGGTTGCCATGGAGCCTGAATACCTGCTTAGAGAGTGCTTGTCTTCCTCACACACACAGAGCCCAGCAGACTCTGGGGAGCATGTGGTGTGGAGCAGAGTCTAGTTCTGTAGTTCTTAGGAAGTTGATTGCTTTTATCCCAGTGAACACTGACAATAGATTTTTTTCCCCTTTCTTCCCTTTTTTTCTTCTTTCAGTGCATTTTGATATGGAGGAGGAATGCCCCTTCCCTGTAATTTCTTAGATGAGCCACGGGGCTTTAGGTGAAATGATTGCTGGAGAGAGAAGCCTTGGACTGTAAACAGGGCACCTGGAGTACCAGCCCTGCAGCCAGCAGGGATGTGGTTAGCTCTCCTGAGGGGGTGAGGCATCCTTGCTGAGTGCCTGCGTCCTGGGAAGGGTGCTGGGAAGATATCATCAGCTCAGACTTAGCAATCTGGAAAGAGCTGGATTTACTGGGAGAGGTGAAGTCACCTGCTTCAACCCCTCTGGACTGGGAGAGAGAGGTAATGATGCCAAGATGAGATTCTGGAAGTGGGAGCAGCTCTTGCATAGTGGCAAAAGATCTCTACAAAGTTAGTGGCTGGAAATACACAGAGTGGCAGTGGGCAAAAAGTTACTAGAGGAAGGTGTCCCACAACAGACAAAGATGTTTGGGTGGGCTCTGCTGGCTAAATGACAGCAGTACTGCTTTGGAAAGGTCACCTCACTGACTTGCATTCACCCCGACCTATGCTACTGCAGCATTATCCAAATCCAGGTCTGTTTGGTGTCCTGCAGGTCTGAGTGACCCTTTTCCATCTTGAGGACTGAAATGAGCATCCTCCTGCTCTGAGATGTGTCCTCTGGACATGTCACTTCCAAATGACGAAAGAGGGCCTCCTTTGAGTAGGCGGCTCCCAGCAGGGACAGAAACTCCTTCTGCATCCCTATGGCCAAAAGATTTATTTGCTCTTTGAGGGTAGAGGCTTAATTCTTGTCCTGAAACTTCATAACCCTGTTCAGGCCATCTCTGCCCAGAAAGATTTGCTGCAGCAATAACCTGCAAAGGGGCTGCTTTTCCCCGTGCTTCAGCAGCACTGATGGACTCACCCTGAGGGCTCTTACCTGCTGCAGGGTGGCAAGGAGGGGACAAGTGACTGTCTTTCTCTCGTTTTTCCTCTCAGATGCAGTGTCATGCTGTGGCTCAGTGGCATTTTGTGCTCAGGACAAGAAGGCGTTGTTTAAAGCTGCAAAGTAGGGGAATAAATTGGAGGATGGAGCACAGAGAGCTCTGTAAAAGGCTTTGCTGCTATGCCCTGCAATTACCCAGAGTGATGTGCCCTTGAAAATAGACCGGAGCAGATGCAGTTGGTGACTGAGCTGCAGCTCTCAAGTGTCAAAGCTACTGTTTGTCCCCTTTCAGACTCTTAATTCTCCAGGTAACACTGCAGAGCCACCTTGCTCAGCCTCTGTGTGCCAGCCTCAACCTTCCTATAGAGGGACCTGGCCAAGGGCACTGGCCAGCTGGCAGGGAGGGATGGATGTGCAGCAGGGAGACTGGAGGGAATCCCTCTGACTGGAGTTATGTAGGGAGCCTCTCGAGTACTGCAGTCCTACCACCTTGTTGCTGGAAGTTCCAGCCCGGCCAAGAGATGTCCCAGCCAGATGGAGACAGCCAGGCCAAGGTGGCCAATGTGTTGTGAGGAGGGGAGGGTTTTGAGGCTGATGGCTCCTCCTCTCAGGCAGGGTTAATACAATGAAGTGCTTGATAAGAGGAATAGGCTGAAGGGTCATGCTCCCATGTGCAGTTCATCCTCTTTAAGTGGCAGGGAGCAGTCGTGGAAGGAGGTTGCAGTCTCCTGGTATTTGCTTTATCAGAAAACTGAAAACCACAGTGGATGATTCTGAAGTGCTGTCAGGCCCACAGGGATCTGGGGAGGGTAGCAAGAAACAGATGCTGAGGGAAAGAAGTGATGTGCAGTCCTTGAGAGCCACCAACTCTTCCCAAGGAGCTATGACAGCAGTTAGGGCAGGGGCAGCTGCTTAGGCCCTAGTTGTGGTGGATGTTCCAGCAGACTGGTGACAATAATGGAGGGAAAAGGGAGCAAAGGCAGAAAGATCTCTGGTCCAGTGGTTCTGGTGTCCTAGTAAAATTTGGGCCAGGAGAACTGAACCATGCATTTGACAGGGGTCTCTCCACACCTGGAAGCCAAGATCTGGCAATCTGAGTGGGACAGATGGACTCCTGATCTGTTCAGCTCTGAGTGAATCAACCTCTCTCTGGTCCTTGCTCATTGTGGACCATCCTTACTTGCATGCCTCTTATCTTCACTTACAGAAGGATACTGCAGGGAAACAGATGTTGAAATTTGGTAAGTGCTCAGCAGCATCTTAATTGCTCTGCTTCAACCTAAGCAACCTCCAAATGTCCCTGTCCCAGCAGATGTCTCCTTACCCCTAGGGGTGTCCCTGCAGGGACAAGGATGCAGGTGCAGAGCTCCAAGGACTGCCCTGCAGCAAAATCTGGGCGCAGGGGCAAGGAACATAACAAAGATAGGAGGCATTGTGGCTGCATGCAGGGAACTGCCAAGCCTGGGGGGTGTGCAGGAACCAAAGGGCACTGTCCTGATGCTGGGGACCACCAGATCCAGGCAGCTTCTCACATCCTGGCTGTGGGTCCTGGGCTTGTTTGTGCAGTGAGCTATGCTGGGGCTCAGCCCAGGTAGGAGTGAGTGATACAGGGCTGGAGGTCTCTCCAGGCTCCCTCTCCAAGACCTCTGTCACACCTGTGCCAATCCAGCCCTGAGAGAGGCTCTCCCAGCTCCATCCCTCTCGGCTCATCCAAACGCTGCACACGGTGATGGCGCTGGGACAGGCTGAATGGCAGAGAGCATCCGGAATGCCTTTAAGGTGTCATCCCCGTGAGGAGACCGGGAACCCCTCTGCCCTGCCACCTCGGAAGGGATGAAGGGGCCGATGAACCCACGGGATGGCAGTGCCCGCTGCCGTCTGAAGGAGCGATGCACAGCTGCGTCCCCCTCCGCCCCCCGCCCTGCAAGACCCTCCTCGATGTGACTCGCTTACCTCCGGGGCGGGCTGGAGAGCCCGGCGGTGGCGGAGCCGGTGTGCCCCCGCCTCGCAGCCGCCAGCCTTTCTCTGCAGGCAGCGGCGAGGGGGCGGGCGGCCGGGGAGGAGCCGCCCGTGGGCCCCGCGGGCTCCGGGCTGCTCTCGGACCGGTAAAGCACATGCTGGAAGCGTGGGGAGCGGCGGGAAGAGTGAGGACACACAGCCCTGCCCCGCGTCCGTGGGGCGCAGGAACGCGTGAGTTCATGCGTGTGTGCGCATTGCATACACTCGTGTGCAGGTCTGCACGGGTCTGTGCGTGGCTGCACGGCACTGCTGTCACCCGGGGGTACCAGCAGCACAAGGTGCCAGTGCAGAGGGCAGGCAGGAGCACAGGTGGGTGTGGAGAGGGAGCAGATCTAGGTGTGGAGCGAGGGATGACGCTGCCAGTGCAGCAACTTTCTGCCACCGAAGGGTGATGGGAGCTGACTGAAGCTGCTTGCTCCACTCAGGTGACCCAGGTGTTGCATGTCTGGAAGCAAGGAGACCCCAAGAAGCTTCTGGGTCTGTTTGCATCTCCCCCGGGTGAGGCCAGAGAGCTGGTCACTTCCCAAGCCCCCGTGCCTGGCAGTGTCGGGAGGGCAGCAAGGTTGGTTGACACCTTTACCACGGAGGCCACACAAGTGGAAATCCCTGCATTGCAAAGGCTGCTGGTGGGGCTGGAGACATCCACGCTGCCTTGCCCTGGCAGTATCTCAGAGTCAGTGGAGTTTATTACTCTAACGTTATTTCCTTTCTCCTCCTGAAGAGCATCTTTTCAGCAGTGCTGCTTTGCAATCGAGGAGCTAGCCCCTGGCAGGTGGTAGGGCTCCTGTATGGGCAGTGGGGAAAGAACTCAGCACCCTGCTGACTTGCCCACCAGCCTCTGTACTGCCAGAGGACAAGAGGAAGAAACTGGATAAGGGCAGACAGCTTCTCCGAGCTGAGCTCTGAGGGGAGATCAGCGACAGGAATTCATTAGCCTGCCTCTTAAGGCAGTGAAGTCTCCATCCCCTCCCACGCTCCCTCCCCAGTCCGACCCCATCTAGCGCAGGGGCGGTGGGACCTCAGCCTTCATCTGGAGCTTCCCATCAAGCCGTAAGTCTTTCTCGGGCTTGAAGATCAGTGTTCCTTCTGACTGTTTAATAGTCTCCCGGCCAGCCCTTCTGCATGGACAGCAGAGTTGCAGCCAGGATTGATTTTTGGGGTTGGGTTTGGGGACGTATCCTGCTCTGCTTTGGGAACAGGGAGAGAAGACTGCCCTGCTTACAACCCCCAGTGATGGAATGAAGTGGCCAAGGTGTACTGGGGAATCAGTGGGGTGGTTAGTGGATGGGAAACAGGGCAAGAAGAGCTTAGGAACTCTGGAGAGACACTGAAGGGAGGTTTGAGGTGATTTCCCAAAGGAAAAACTGTGGCTGGGGCAGGATGGGGCTGAGGGTGCAGAGCTGTGACAGTCAGCAGTATCCTGGCAACCTGACACCAATGGGGAGAGAAGGAGCTGGGGCAGCAGAGGGGTTGGGAGAACATTCTGCAAAGCTCTTTGTCTCTCACAGCCATGAATCCTTATGTTAACTGCTCTGGTCCTGAGTTCCCCCTGCCCCAAACAGACTTTCCTGTGGAGCCCATCGGCCCTGATCTCTGCAACAGGACTCACCCAGAGACCTTGTTCGACCCCAAGGATGTCAACCTGACAGAGGAGCAGCTACGGGATAAGTACCTGGGACCTCGACGGTCCAGCTTCTTTGTCCCTGTCTGTGTCATCTACCTGCTGATCTTTGCGGTGGGAGCTGTGGGCAACACCCTCACCTGCATCGTCATCCTCCGGCACCGCTTCATGAGGACACCCACCAACTACTACCTGTTCAGCCTGGCCGTGTCTGACCTGCTGGTGCTGCTGCTGGGGATGCCGCTGGAGCTGTACGACCTGTGGAGCAACTACCCCTTCCTGCTGGGCGCCAGCGGCTGCTATTTCAAGACGCTGCTCTTTGAGGCCGTCTGCTTTGCCTCCATCCTTAATGTCACCGCCCTCAGCGTGGAGCGCTACATCGCCGTGGTGCACCCACTCAAAGCCAAGTACGTGGTGACCAGGAACCACGCCAAGAGGGTCATCATCACCATCTGGGTCTTGTCAGTTGTCTGCTCCATCCCGAACACCAGCCTCCATGGCCTGCAGCCTCTCTATGTGCCTGGCCGAGGGCAAGTGCCTGATTCTGAGATCTGCACCTTGGTCAAGCCGCGTTTGACCTACAACCTCATCATCCAAGTCACCACCATTGTCTTCTTCTTCTTGCCTATGGGGACCATCAGTGTCCTCTACCTGCTCATTGGCCTGCAGCTCAAGAAAGAAAAGATGCTGGAGACCTTGGGAGCCAAGTCTGATGGCGGTCATGACTGCCACAATGCCCAGGGGCAGAAGAAAGTCAAGAGGAGGCAGGTCACAAAGATGCTCTGTGAGTCCAATGCTGGGGCCTCTCATGCTGGGAGCGGGCAGAACCAGGGGGCATCTTCCAAGGCTGTGTTGGGAAGGTGCTGGGAGGAAACTGAGGCTGGGTCACCCTTGAGGAAGGTTGCAGGGCTGGATTTTGGGATGTCAAGGCTAAAACAGATCCGATGGTGGGGACTGTGCATGCCTGCTCCCTCCCATCTCAATCCAGGAAAATGCAGAGTGAGAAAGAGAAAGGAGCTGGGATGGAATGGGGGAACCTAACCTTCATCGCCCAGAGCTTGCATGGTGGCAGTGGTATTTCCCAAAGAGGGCCCAGTTCCTAACCAGCCCTGCCGCCACTGCTGCCATCCTGGGACACTGATGTCCTGACCCAACGCTGAACTGCAGCATCCCTCTGTCACTCTGCCCTACTGTTCTCTGTCCTTGCTCCCCTCGCCGGCTCCAGCCCCACAGACTCTGGCCTCCGTCCCAGCAGCAGCAGCTGGCTGCCCTTGGGTAGCCTCCTGTCCTCGGCACGCTGACCTGTGCCTGCTGCCAGCCCCGTGACAGCGCAGCGGTGGCAGGCTGCCCAACCCGGGCCAGCAGCGAGGCCAGGGCTGCTTCTCTGCCACGTCACGCACAAGTGGTATCTTTGTTTGCCTCGCAGTGGAGCTGGGAAGGGCATGAAGGGGCACCTGTCGCCATGTGCCAGAGAGATGCAGTGTGGCATGGGTATGCAAAGGCAGCAACCACCTATCTATCACCCCCTCTCCTTCCCATCAGCAGAGCTCAGTTACATAAGAAGCCCAAAGCCAGAGCACAAGGAAAGGATGCAGATAGCTTTGGCTTCTTGGACTCAGCTGGCGAGGGTGGCAGGGCACCAAGAGGCTATGTGCCTGTGGGGGTGTCCCCCAGCCATGCTGCATGGCCACAGGGCAGTGGCAGGAACAGTTACCTGTTGATGGGGAGTAGAGCCATGTGGTGCAGCAGCACCTGGAGCAGCCTTGGCAGGAGATCCTGTGCAGACCTGCAGCCCCATCATGGCAAGCCAAAAAAAGCTCAGGGGGGGCCTTCCTCTCTCCCAAGATTTTTGGTGTCTTCCTTAATACAGCCAAAGCTGAAATGGGATATAGTTTGGCCAGGGACTGGAGGTTCCCAGGGAGGGGTATGAGCCCCACACCCATAGTAACACCATCTCCTTGGCTCCCTACAGTCGTGCTGGTGGTGGTGTTCGGGATCTGCTGGGCTCCCTTCCACACTGACCGCCTTGTCTGGAGCTTTGTCTCCACCTGGACCATGGACATGCTCCACATGTTCCAGTACGTCCACATCATCTCGGGTGTCTTCTTCTACCTGAGCTCAGCTGCCAACCCCATCCTCTACAACCTGATGTCCACACGCTTCCGGGAGATGTTCAAGGAGGTGATGTGCCACCATGGCCACCACCCTCTGCGGTCACGGAGATACTCACCCAGTGTCACCCACGTCACCACCCGCAGCACCGAGTGTGAGCCCATGTCCAGTGCCAGTGGGCTGCCCCTCTCCAATGCTGAGGGATATGAACCAGAGGAGATGGAGGGGGCCCAGGCAACCACCCACATGACTTCCCTCTGCTGAAGAAGGGGAGGATGTAGGGTGACTGGGAAAAGCTTTCTGTGCTACCAGCGTCCATCTGTTGGTGATATCCTTCCCACGGTGAGGAGTGCGGCAGGAGCCATGGAGGGATCCCTGCCTCTCTGTACTGTCCTGCTGGGATGAAGAGGATGATTTTCACAGCACCACTGCTCTAGGAAGATGGTGCCAGTGGCTGTGCTGTGACCTGGATATATTCCACCTGCTGTGCACAGCAGTGGGGCTGGCCGAGGCTAGGGCATCCCTCCGGATATAGAGATGGCTGGTTTCTATGTCAGGGCTATGCCAGCAATCCCCCAAAACATCCCACTCCTCACAGCCCAGTGGGGTGAGCCTATCGATGCTGGTGTTGGGCAGCCTGGGCTGTTTTGGGACACTTAGGCTGAGACCCTTTGGAAAGGTTTACACATGATGGAGTGGGGAGAAAATGGTCTGTGGGTGCCTTGTCCTTTGAGACATACCCAGGACTCTTCGGCACCTCTGTGTCCCTGATTCACTTGCACATCCCTTCACTGGTGTCAGGCTACAGGGTGCTGGTATGGCTCCTTGCTCTCAGCCTTCCTTGCATCCTCAGCCCCTTGAGATCAAGGGAAAGGATCATGGCTGCTCCCTTCAGAGCTGGAGCCTGAGAAGGAAAACATGGGATGAGAGCCCCAAGCTGCCTGCAGCTGTGAGGTGCAGCTCCATGCCTGTCCCTGTGCCCCACAAATACACCCCCCTCTCCCCATTCTGTCCCATATTGGCCAGGTGCCACCCTCTTCTTCCACTGTGTCCCTCTGCACCACTGGGGAATGTGGGGAGCCCTTCTCTGTCCCTACCTTGCACCAGCCAAACCTCAGTGAGGATTAAAAACAGCTACTGCCCTGATGTGTGCCCTGGTTGCATCTCCCAGACCCATCTCTGCTCCCAACACGGGACTGAACCCAGACCATCCTCCTGAGGGGTGCCAGGGCGATGGGCACCAGGGGCATACCGCAGGCTCTGCTGCTGTGCCAGGTCTGTGGGACCAGACGGGCTCCGGGCAGGGAAGGTGCGAGCAGGATTCGTGCACCTTTGCTGCTCTCCGGGAGGCTTGAGCCGGCTGCGGTAGAGGGGGAGCTGCCTGTGCGGCAGTGCTGATCGATCTGTCCCCAGAGCGCGGCTCGGCAAATGCCACCTAAATACCAGGGAGCGTGGGACGGCTGGGAACGCTCCCCCGGACCCAGCCACTCACCGTCTGCCATCGATGCCTCTCTTCCCAGCGGGAAGGCTCCGAGGCGCCGCCCGAGGGGCTGTCTGAGCAGACTGAGCTCTTGCTTTGCTTTGCAGTTTCCTCAGCCCCAGGTCCCCCCTGGCCAGCCAAGGAAGCTTCCCTCCCTCAGCGTCCGGCGGACGAGCCCCAGGCAGAGTGGTGGAAGGGGCACTGCTGCCTGCTGCTGCTCTGCTTCCAGCCCTCCTAGGGCTGCATCCAGGTCAGCGATCCAGAACAGGCAGGATTTGGGGTTTTCAAACTCCCTTCTGCCATAGTTACTGTGACCCGGTCCCAGGCTCTGGAGCAAGGACTCCCCATCCTCAGGGGCTGTTGTGAGAAAAGCTCTTCCTCAGCCCTTGTGGGGTCCTGCAGGGTGCTGCTAGGTGAGAGTGGGTGTGGAGCTGTTCTAATTATGCATTTCAGGGTCCTACTGACTGCTTGCAGCCTCTCTGGATGATGCTGACATCATCAAGGGCATCAAGATCCATCTATTTTCTTCCCTCTCTAGCTCCCATCGCTGGTGGTCCTGGCTGGAGCCAGCACTGTGGCAGGAGCCAGCACTGTGGCAGCTGTGTGAGGCCCCTTGTCCCTGCTATGCTGGTGATGCCTTTTTGATCCCATTATGGCCTCATCTCACTTCACCCAGTGCTTCTTTGGCCACAAATCTCAAGGAGATGGCTTTTTAAGAGGTGGCAGTGACAGCCATCTGTGTGGAGCTTTGGGGACTCTTGAGCCACTGCTTTTGAGAGCTAGGCTGTGTGAGGGTATGGCTGTGGCCACTTGCATCTACAGCTCCTTGGTCAGTGCCAGAGGACAGTGTGTGTGTGTCTCCAGGGGGGCTCTGGGGAGGGGTCCTGGGACTTTGCACAGCTGGAGTGGAATTTAGAGCAGCCAGAAAGGTGAGGCACTAATTTTGCCTTCTCCCAGCCTCGTGTCCACAGCTGTCCTGCTGTCCCCTGATCTGGGACTCCGTGTCCTAGTTGGCTACCCCAAACTTGGAGATGCAGGAGGGAGAGGAATGTGCTATTGAGGCCAGGCAGTAACGGTGAGGGCTGCTCCACTGCCCACCTCTCATGAACAGCTGGGCCAGGGAGCACCCTGTAAAGCACCCCAAAGGCTTGCCAAAGCTGCAGTCACAGCACAGCTGTTGGCACCTCCTAGGTAGAGATGTATGGGCAACTTTGCTCCCCTAGCTGGGGTTTTGCACCAGTAGATAGACATGATGCCAAGTCCCCAGTGCCACATGCCAGCCACCTCATAAGAGGTGTTGAGGTTGAAGGCTCCCCAGCAAGTCCTTTAATCCCATGATTAATTTTAGCAAAAGCTGCACTCAGGGCATGGAACCTGATGAAAAAGTAGCTGACCTCCCAGGGGAGAAGAGTTTTGTGGAGATGGTTTTACACCTCTCCATCAGCAGCAAGTCAGGAGCCTCAGGCTCATTACAGCCCACAGGAAGGATGGAACCTCTTTGCTCACTGCCCTCCCTGCACCCTCAGGGTCAGCCTGGTCCCCTGCCACCTCCCCAGTACAAATTAGGGGGATTATTTCTGCTGGGGAGATGATAGAGAAGCAGAGCCCTCTGATGGGGGGAAGTAGCAGCAGCCAGGGATGAGGCCAGTTTGTCCCACTGCTCCCACCCGTGTAGAATCAACCAGCCCTTTAAGATGGCTGTGGAGGAAGGAGGATCCCAAAACACTTTGTGGGAATTCTCACCAAATAAATAATTCTTTCAGGACCAGAGGGAGCCTGGAGGGGACAGAGCAGAGGTATCCTGGGGAGCCAGATGCCAGGGGGTGAGCATCTGAACGACGTTGCCCTAGATCTTTGCTCAGAGCTGGAAGAAGCAGCTCCACTGTCCCTGCAATATGGGGCTGTGTCAGGCTCCACACCACCATCTCCTCACCAAACTCTTTATTTCCAAAGAGCCACTCCCCAAAAGTTGTCTGGCCTCCCAGATTTACAGCAGCATCTGTCCAAAGGCCAGTTCATGCCTAGCCACCTGGGGGAATCCTCCTGTGGCCCCCATGCCTGCGCAGCACCCCTATGGCACGCACCCATCCCTCCTCCATCACCTCCAGCCCCACTCCCAGGAGGCCTCCCTCCCAGCAGCTCGTGGAGCTGTTTTCCCTCTGGGCTGCCACACAGGCTGAGTGACACAGTATCTCCAGAGCTTCCAATAAAAAGATTTATCACCATAACTTCGAGGATTAAAAAGCCATCCATCCCTGAGGCCGCCTCAGCCTTGTAAGGCTTTCATTTGTGCTGTGGTTGTTTGCAAGAGGCACGGGGTGGTCATTTTTTTCCTTTCCAGAGCAAACTCAAGTTTTACAGCAATTGCCTCGTATATTTGGAGCCAAGATAGATGGCTCTAGAGAGTGCCAGCGAATTTTTTGCTGCCCCTCTTTAATAAGCCAAGGGAAAGGTTGTTTTTTGCTTCCTTCGCACAGCTATGGTAGGAAGAAAACAGACAGCGTGAGTCTGGCAGAGCCCTTGTGTGTGCCTGGGAGTGAGCAGGCCCTGGCTGGGGTGGGGTGGTGGGGCAGATTCAGCCTGCCCAGCCATGGATGCAGCACAGCATCCTTTCCCACCAAGATCACAGCCTTTGGGAGGGGAGAAGGGAAGCAGGACAATACGTCTGTCAGGAAACCACAAGCATCTGCTGGGTTTGGCACTGATTTAGGCTGCTTTTTGAACTCCACTTATTCCTCTTACTCCAGGACAGTGGTGGTGGTGAAAAGCTAACACTTAGTGCCTGCTGGCCAGCAACGGGCAGCATAGAATCATAGAATCAACCAGGTTGGAAGAGACCTCCAAGATCATCCAGTCCAACCTAGCACCCAGCCCTGTCCAATCAACCAGACCATGGCACTAAGTGCCTCAGCCAGGCTTTTCTTGAACACCTCCAGGGATGGCAATTCCACCACCTCCCTGGGCAGCCCATTCCAATGCCAATCACTCTCTCTGTGTAGAACTTCCTCCTAACATCCAGCCTAGACCTCCCCTGGTGCAACTTGAGGCTGTGTCCCCTTGTTCTGTTGCTGGTTGCCTGGCAGAAGAGACCAACCCCACCTGGCTACAGCCTCACTACAGGTAGTTGTAGACAGCAATGAGCTCTGCCCTGAGCCTCCTCTTCTGCAGGCTGCACACCCCCAGCTCCCTCAGCCTCTCTTCCAGGCCCCTCACCAGCTTTGTTGCCCTTCTCTGGACATGTTCCAGTATCTCAACATCTCTCTTGCATTGAGGAGCCCAGAACTGGACACAGTACCCATGGTGTGGCCTGATCAGTGTTGAGTACAAGGGAAGAATAACCTCCCTTGTTCTGCTGGCCACACTGTTCCTGATGCAGGCCAGGATACCACTGTCTCTCTTGGCCACCTGGGCACACTGCTGGCTCATGTTCAGCTACTAGCATGGAAGGAGACAAGAGAACAAACAGGCAATAAAAGTAAAATATATAGGATTTGATTCTGCTTCTCATGGACACACATCCATGGCTCACATTTTAGCCCTATGCTGGAGGTTATCTTGCTGAGGTCCTTGATGGCTTTCTGAAGGTCCAGGACTCAGGTAGGAACCTACTTTCCAGGCAGCCATGCCCTGTAGGGAGACTGGGAAGAGCCAGTGTGGGAAGCACAGCCCACCCCAAGAAGCTCAGACATGGCCCTGGACTTTTGGGCTGACTCAAGTGCAGTGTGGTGTGACTGTCACCTGTGCTGGGGACAGTCTTCAAGTCACAACAAATCTAACAGCCCTGGAGGGGCAGAGCCACCGCAGGATGGGCTCCCCATACCCCACTTCAGGGCAGGGGCATGCAGGGAGGGAACACACTGGGGCTAGATGGGCAAAGAAGTGAATGTCTGTGTGCTATTTAAAATCTTCCCTGCCCCAAATCCCACTGTCCTCATTGCAGGGTGATGGGAAGCACAGAGATGTGATGGACAGTGCCCTTCCCCACTGCCTCACAGCAAGACACAGGGACAATTTTGGGGGCAAGGTGGCCCATTAAAGCCACCAGGCACCTTCATGAGCACCACCTGGGGCAGGGTTGAAGTCCCACTGCAATGGGTTAGAAGAGACCAACTGTTTGGGTAGCCCACACATATTCCCACTGAGCATTATTGCTAAAGATGACAGAATTAATGTCAGAGGAGCCTGCATGATGGTTGACCTGGGGACACTTTGCTTAAGAAATGGAAGTGAAGCATAATTAGCATGGCAGTAAGTGGATTAAAGCTGGATGGATGGCAGAGCTCTGGGGCAAGCAAAGACTGATAACAACTGGCTGCAATTGCTGGAGGGGCTGGAGGTGAATCAAGCTCAGTGCAAGGCCCCCACATCATCCCTGAGCTGGGCTCCTGAATTTAGGGACTGCAAGCAAAAGATATTGAGACTGACCTGGAGGGCAACAGTCTGCAGAGGGCTTGCCCACAGCCCACAGAAGCCATGTTTAGGATCCCCAGCAATGTTCTAGGGGTGTGCCCCAGTCCTCTGTGTGTGATGTGGAGGATGAGAGGTCACCACTCTCTGGCTCTCACTGGGGTGGAAAAAATGCCAGCAGGAAGAGGAGGACTGGAGAGAGAAAGCTGCCCTGGAGAAATCTAACCTTTCTCTAATGTTCTATGTTCAGGACTGGTGAAACACAAGCACAGGCTCCCAGGAGCACTGGTGGAGCCCCCCGAGGGGAAATGCCTCCCCGTGCCTCAGGTGCTTTCCTCTTCAGGTCCTCTTCCAACGCGGTTTTGTGGGCGTTTGCTTCTGCTATGGACCCAGTCTGCTTTACCAAGGCAGGAAAGGAACAGCCCTTGCTTCTTCACTCCCCATGCCCAGACAGCATCTTCCCACCCCTCCTGGCACCCAAAGTACCCAGCAACATGTGAGCTGACCCCCTCCAAAATGACTTTACAATGAAAACAGTTAAAAACCCAAGACTGGACCCACAGTCAGGGCTGGACCCCATCTGTCTCTGCTCCAACATTATTGCAGTTGCTGCCTTTAATGACAGAGGGTTTCAGCTCTTTGTGCTTACCATGGCAGCCAGGGAGAGTTTGTCTTCTCAGTTCAGGACTGTTTAACATGGCACATTGGAGAAAGCTGTCTGAAAGGCATCTGGAGGCCAAACACATCTTTCTTGTTGTCTTTCCTGGGCAAGAAGAGTGACTGTCTTGCACTAACGACCATCTCACATTAATGATGCTGAGATCAAGAGTGAGACAGCCCCCTCCTGCCCCTGGAGTTTGTATCATGTGCAGAATGGTCCTAGCTGGCCCTGGGTGCTATGCCATAAGCTGTATTTCACACAGAAATAAGCCCCCAGCAGGAATTTGGCAGGGACAGACCAGAGAGGCTTCCCCAAGCAAGTCCCTCTCCATGCCCTGGCAGACAGGCAGCTGCCTGCATGCACTGCCAAAAGGCAGCAGAAAATAAAGACACAGAAATAAATTTGGGGTTCCCCAGCTTCTGTGCCTCATCTCTGCAGGAACAACTGATAATCTGCTGCCTGACCCTTACCTGCACAGGCTCAGAAGGAAGCTCAGCATCATTGCCCTCCTGTGTCCCCCAGCCAGGGGATACCCTGGGTCGGAGCAAATGCCTGGGGGCTGCAAGTTTATGGACATTGGTAGACAAGGACCTGCTTTCCTCAGAGCAGGCTTTTGGCTTGCTGGTCCAAGTTGCCTTCAGAAAACATCCACCACAAAAAGCATCCCTGCAGGTTGCCTGTCTCTCCTGGCTAGACCAGGCCACATGGTGTCCCCTCCCACGGCAGTGGCCTCAGCACACACATGGGTGTCTCCTCCCCAGGCAGGCTCCACTGTGGCAGTCATCTGCTTTCCATAAACACTGACCCTGCTTCTTTCCTCTTCATATCTCCCACTAGTCCTTGTATTACAGGCCTTGGGTTATCACTGGCCTAAAGGGTCAGATTAGGAGGCTCAGGGGTGACCTTATTGCTGTCTACAACTACCTGAGGGGTGGTTGTGGCCAGGAGGAGGTTGCTCTCTTCTCTCAGGTGGCCAGCACCAGAACAAGAGGACACAGCCTCAAGCTATGCCAGGGGAGATTTAGGCTGGAGGCGAGGAGAAAGTTCTTCACTGAGAGAGTCATTGGACACTGGAATGGGCTGCCCAGGGAGATGGTGGAGTCGCCGTCCCTGGAGCTGTTCAAGGCAGGATTGGACGTGGCACTTGGTGCCATGGTCTAGCCTTGAGCTCTGTGGTAAAGGGTTGGACTTGATGATCTGTGAGGTCTCTTCCAACCCTGATAATACTGTGATATTGTGATACTGTGAGATGAGATTAGATTAGATTGCATTGCATTGCATCCCATTGCACTGCATTGCATCCCATTGCACTGCATTGCATCCCATTGCACTGCATTGCATCCCATTGCATTGCACTGCATCCCCCAGCACTCCACTTGGTTCAATTACTTTTAATTTCTCATCTCATGCTTGTAACAGCTGGGACCAATTCATTGCTGCTGTCACCAGAAAGAAATCAAGCTAATGGCAAGAAAGCCATTATAATTTAGGAGACCCATCAAGTCTCACTGCTGTATTAATGAGGAACAGGGGAGGTTATCACTGCTGCCTGCCCTGCTCTGCTCTCCCATATCTACAGCTCCCAGCAATCCCCAGATCAAGCTGCCTTCTCACAGGTACTCTTCTTGTATTTACACCATGGTCTGGGCCCCTCTTTTTAAGAGCTCTCTGCTTGTCCAGGTGTCTTCAAGTGATTTTTGCTCCAGTTAGAGAAAGATCCACATCTTTCTCGAGCTCTTTGGTTGTCAAAACTAATCCTGCCTTTGGCTCCAAACCTCTCTGTGGAGCCTGATTCAAACAACTGCCTTGCACAGATGGAAAGGCAAATGGTTTGAGCTGGGTTCCATTCCTGTTTTTTTTCTGTGGCAATCCTGGCTTGCAGGTGGTGAGTCCATCTGGCATGAGCTTGAAACACAACAGCACCAAGTGCCACACCAAAGCATCATCTGTACAAGCTAAGAGCAAGATAAGGACTGGGTGAGGTCTTCTTCAGTTCTCTGCTTTGGAAGAGATGGAGGAGAGTGATTTTTACTGATTGTGTGGTGAGTGTGTGAATGAAATATGCAGCAGCAAAACAGCTGAAGGAAAGAAAACACAGTAAGTGGAGACAATGTGACTGGAAAGCATCCATTTGCACCCAGTCAGGGTGAGTAAGGGTGGCAAGTGAAGCATTTAAAGGGTTTTTTCCTCCAGGAAAAATCCTCCAGGATTTTTTTCTGCCTGCTGAAAGTCCCTTGCAGATCTCTCTGGAAGATCTAATGGAGTTCAACCTTATGTGCTGGTTTTGGCTGAGGTGGAGTTGATTTTCTTCCCAGTAGCTAGCATGGGGGCTATGTTTTGGAGTGCTGGAAACCTCCCCTGGGTACAATTTGAGGTTGTTTCTATTGTCTGTCCTATTGTTTGTTACTTGGGAGAGCATACTGGCCCCCACCTGGCTACAACCTCCTTTAAGGGAGTTGTAGAGAGTGAGAAGATCTCCCCTGAGCCTCCTTTTCTCCAGGCTAAACATTCTCAGTTCCCTTAGCCACACCTCCTAAGACCTGTGCTCTAGATCCTTCACCAGCTTCATTGCCCTTCTTTGGACGTGCTCCAGCACCTCATCCTCTTGGATCATTTTCCCTCAGCCAAGAGGCTACTCTGTGCCTGGTGCCAGTCAGTACTTCCCACCTTCAAAAAACTAACCAAAAACCACAAACTAACCAAAGCAACCAAAAACCACACAAAAAAAACCCCATCAAACAAAAAACAGGCCACAAAAAAAGGAAACAAAAAGGAAAAAGAGGCTTATGGCTTAGGAGAGGGATTTTGGAGGAAACAGCTGGGTGCTTTGCCTGCCATGAGCACTCCTGGGTTGCTGCTTTGGCTCTAGCCCCAGCAGTGGCAGGAGGAGGATCTCCTTTCTGCAGGTGAAAGCAAGGCTAGAAGCAGAGGCAGAAAAACCGACCCTGAGTTCATGCAAATACCCCCTTAGCTAGAGGCACTGATGAGAGAGAGGAGTGAGCAGGGCAGGATTCTCCCTGCTTGGTGCATTTCTGCTCAGTGCTAAATGTGCCTTTTAACACCCAGAAGGTGAAGGTTTAGGCTGCTCAGCTCCGTGTGAATCCTGCACTAACCACAGCGCTGCTCTCTCAGACCCATTCAGGTTTGCCTTCAGATAGTTTCCCAGCAAAGCCAGGGTCCAGGGAGGGACCTGGGATCTGCTCATCTCCTGCTTCTTCCCTTCTCTGCCTTTCCAACCTTTTGTTGTCTCACTCAAGACTCCCCCTCTTCCTGGGGGAAGCCCCTGCTCCTGCAGGTTGTCACTGCACTAATTCAGGCCGTGAGGTTTCCATTGTGAGCTCCCATCTCATGTAACTATGCTGTGCCCCGGGAGCAGTTCGTGCCCCTTCCTTGCCATGATGTAAGAGGTTACTGATGCATTAGTGTTGGGCTGCTGAACCATGATGTCTTTACAGTCAACAGCATTAAGCATTTAATTACCCAGCAGGATGAATCGATGGGCTTCTCTCCTAGCTCCACAATTAAAACTGAGCAGGAGCAACGTGTTGTAATTTCCAGCCTGCCTTAGGGCTTCTCTCCTGTTTTGTGAGCCAGGAGATGAGCTGATGGCTTGTACGGGACAGGAAGAAGACTTTTCCCCAGGAGATTGTGTTCTCCCTCTCAGGCTGCAGACATCATGATTACATAGTTGCCTGGCCTAATGAGACACCAGTGGGTCGTTCAGGACCAGGTTTCACAGCTGACAACACCAACAGTGGGCTGATGTGTGGCCACTCAAGTTAAATGCCATTTGTCACAGCAAGCCCTGTGCCTGCGACTCAGTCATCATCCTCAAGGGCTCTCCTCAGCAAGGCTCGGTGGGCACTGATGAAAAGACTTAATTAGGACACCACACAGCTCATCTTGCTTGATGTTCTCCGTTAATCAGGGCCTGGGGAGAGTTTTATCCACCCGATGGGCATCCAGCTGTGTGGCTAAGGAGAGAGGACAGCTCCTGTGTGCCTAACCTCACTGGGCTAGCAGGCGTCAGCTGCTCTATGGCGGCTCTGGCTGGCAGCAGCTGATAGGCAGGGGAGCAGGGTGATGGAGTGAGGTTGGCACTGGTGGCAGGAGAAGGGGCTTCACAGGTGGGATATGGGGAGACTCAAGAGGTGTTAAGCAGCATCCACACCTGGGTAAATTTGTTTGGGTTTTTTTTTTGCTGTCACTTTTGCTGTGCTGTGCCCACACCAAGCCACTGCTTGGACTAGGTAGCAGCTGAGCTGTGGTGCCAGGAAAGCAAGGATGAGGCTAGGGAACTCGGGACCACATTTGATGTTTTTTTTCTAGCTCATTTACCTCTAACCACCCACGGGGTGTTTTGGTTGGAGGTCCCTGATGGTTTTCTGGCATGAGATAAACTTTGCCTCTCCTGACTGCACTTGGCTGATGCTGCTGTCTGGTATCAAATGCAGGGTTTGCCTCAGGCTCCACTCCGTGTCCCAGCATCTCACGGGAGAGATGCAGCAGGGAGGGAGATCCTGCTCTGCTGCACCCACGGGCACATGTTTCCGGCTCCCACGCGGGACAGGCATTGCAGCCTTTTGCACCATCTAGTGGAAACATCCAGCCTCGACCGGGCACAGCCTGAGCAGAGCGCCTGGGGACGCTCACTCAACTGTGCTCCCTGTGGAGGTGTTCTCCTCAGCCGCTCACCCATCTCACCTGGCTGTTAGGGAGCTGCATTTGCCTCCCAGCCCTGGGCTGTGGCAGCTGGGCAAGGCATCCCCAGAGCTGCCAGGCTGGGGAGAAGCAGAGGGGACAAGGCTCTGCTGTGCTGGAAACTGTGAGTCCTTGGCAAATCCCTCCTGGGGTGTCCTCTAAACCAGCTAAATTCCCTTTAACTGTGGAATTAGATCAGTGCTCCCAAGCTGCAGACAGGCTACAAGAGACAGCCATACAGGCCCCTAAAATCAACTTCCTCCACAAAACAGCACCATTAAACCTGCTCTTTCAGCCAAGTTACTCCTCAGTAATGCTGCTCTGCAGAACTCCCTTTGGCCTTAAAATATCTGTGCCACTGGGACAGCCTTGCAGCATGGTGTCTCCAGAGAATGTCTGGCCTTGCTGCTGCTCCAGCACTCCCCTGTCCACTCTTAGGGCTGCCCACAGGTTCTGACCACAAGTGGGATTCAGGGAACAGCCAAGCCTAAATGCCAGCAGTTGCAGTGCCCCAGATACCTTCCTCCCTGTGGCATCCCTGGCTTGGGTGTGTGGATGCTTCAGTGGGTAAAATCTGTCTGGCTAGCTCAGCCCAGAGAGTGGTGGAGAACAAAGTTAAACCCAGTTGGTGGCCAATCACAAGTGGTGGTCCTCAAGGCTCAGTTTTGGGGGCAGTTCTGTTAAATGCTTTTATCAGTGATCTGGGCAAGGGGATTGAGTGCAGCTTTGGTAAGTTTGCAGATGACACCAAATTGGGTGGGAGTGTTGATGTGCTCAAAAGTAGGAGGGCTCTGCAGGGTGATCTGAACAGGTTGGATTGATGTGCCAAGGTCAACTGTGTGAGATTCAATAAGGCCAAGTGCTGGGTCCTGCACAACAACCCCAGGCAATGCTTTCAGGCTTATGGAACAGTGGCTGGGAAGCTGCTTGGCAGAAAAGGACTTGAGGATGTTGGTTGACAGCTGGCTGGACATGAGCTAGAGTGTGCCCAGGTGGCTAAAAAAGCCAACAGCATCTCGGCCTGTATCAGAAATAGCATGGCCAGCAAGACTAGGGAGGTGATCATGCCCTTGTGTGGCACTGGTGAGGCCACACCTTGAATGTTGTGTTCAGTTTTGGGCCACTCACTACAAGAAAGAGGTTGTAGTGAAGTGGGTGTTGGCCTCTTCTCCCTAGTATCAAGTGATAGAACAAGAGGAAATGGCCTCAAGTTGCACCATGGGAGGTTTAGATTGGTTGTTAGGAAAAAAATCTTTTCTGAAAGATTGGTCAATCATTGGAACAGGCTGCCCAGGGAGGTGGAGGAGTTAAAAAAGTGCACTTTGGGACATGTTTCAATGGCCATGGTGATGTTAGGTTGATGGTTGGAGTTGAGGATTTAGTGATTCTGTGATCTCTGGCCCTTTATTGCCATGGTAGTGGCTGGCAAGTTTGGGCCATATCTGGATCTGTGCAGCATGGATTAACACAGTGCCTTGGGCAGCATCAGTTCTCACTCCTTTGCACACAGGTGCTGTGCTCCTTCCTCTCAATGCTGGGTCTCACTGTAGCCTCAGAGGTGCCAGCATCAAGCATAAACTGCTGGTGCTGAGCATGCTGCTGGGAGAAGAGATGGAGCACAGGCCATAATGACATATCCCCCATCAGGGCTGAGAACCACAGCTGGCCTACTGCTAGCCCTACCTTTTGCAGACTCCACTGCTGCCACTATGTTATTAGACACATATGGTGTCCTGGCTGCCAAAGCTGCCCCTGGCTGAAGCAGCAGTTGTGCCTTTCCCATGGCAAATCAGCTCTCCTGTAGCACGGAGAGGAACCAAGGCCAGCCTCAGCACTGGCAGCAGAGCTGTAAGAGTAATGGCAAGGGAGAATTTTGGTGTGTGGTAAAGAGGATACCTTCAGACAGCTAAAAATTCCTGTTGGGCCTCTACTTCCTCCATCTCTCACTCTGTCTCCCCAAGGGCCACTCTGGTTCTGTGTTGCTGCTTTCCCAGGCACTCAAGGTGGGCTCCTGCAGCACACAAGCGGGACATGAGCCAGCCATTGCTGTCAGACATGTACAGACTGGCTGCCTTAGACAAGGATTTTCCCCAGGTACCATCCTTTTCTGCTCGCTGGGCTGGTGGCAACCTCTCTACAGGCTGCTTTACATCCAGAGAGGCTGACTGATCCTGTCATCTCTCCAGGACTCAGCACCTTCAGCTGTGGCTCTGCTTGCCTGCCTGCCTATAAACAGCCTTTCCTCAGCCAGCAGAAGAGAAGGAGACACTAGGACACGGTAGGCATACTGCCTGAGGCACAGGCTGTGCCTTGGTTTCAGGTAGCACCGGGCAACCCCAGCACGTCCCAGAACCATCAGGGCCCTGCAGAACTACATTCATAGAAAGCCTGTTTTTGTGTCTTTTTTCTTTAGGGCTCCTTAGGATCTTGTATTCCCCAAGTTAGGGGCTTCTCTCCAGCAGACCTTGGAAACAAAAACTGCTAAAGTCACCTCTGTGTGTGTCAGGAGCCCCGAGGGAGCTGCCTGCGTGCCAAATTTGAAGTGGGAAGGGATGTAAGGCACTGAGGTAGCCCCCCACAACAGACTGCTTAGGTCCTTGGGGAATAGAGTGTTAAGCAAGAGAGCACTCAACCCTGCCAGCAGACTAGCAAGTTAAAGAGGGTTGCTGTACTCTCCCCTAGGGTTATTCCTGCCCTGACTAGGCAAAGCTCCAGAGAGAAAGCCCGTGTGTCTTTCAGTGAATGAAGTCCAAAGCATTCATCAGGCAAGCGCACGGTTATCTTTTCCCCAGCGTTGTCGACTTTTCTCCCTGCTAGAAGCCAGTGCAGGGTGCTCCTGTGCCAGATGCAGGGCGCCCTGATGCCAGATGGCAGCTGCAGGGTGCTCCGGCGCTAGATGCAGCTCCGACAGCTGTACGGCCACTAGCTCCTGGGGATGCGTCTTTAAACGATCCGCGGGTGGCTCAGTGCCTCCCGAAGGTCGGGGAAGGAATGCCGAAGGGAAGTGGGGTGGGTAGAGAGCCGTCCCTTTGCTAACGCCAAAGGCAGCAGTGCACTCGGGCTGACTTCCACCTCCAGAACTCAGCTGCTGCAGGACCGCCTCGGAAGGCAGGCCCCGGAGCGGCGCACAGCAGCTGTCCGGCTCCCTCCCGGGACCCCCGGACCCCAGACCCCCCCAGCCCCGCTCCACCACGTGGACCGCGACCGCCACGTGCTCTCCAGTGACCCCCCCCCCCTTCCTGTCACGCCCACACGCCGCTAGGCCCCGCCGCCCAATCAGGGCGCAGGCGCCGAGCTGCCGCCCTCTCATTGGCTAACGCAGATCATTCCCTGGCGGGCAGCGCATCCCCCCCCCGGATTTGCCCCCCACCCACAGAGCCTCTCCTGCCGATGGCTCTAACACGGCTGCTCGTTGGCTGATAGAAGAGCGCCAGGGATTGGCGGAGAGGCTCGAGGGGCGGGGACGGCGATTGGCTGGGCGGTGCAGCGTGCACAACGATTGGCTGAAGCGAGGTCGGAGAGGGCGTGGCGTGGCGGAGGGGTAGGCAAGCGAGCGGAAGGGGCCTGCACTCCCTCTTTCGTTTCAGTCCCCGGTCCGGGTCGGTAGCACGTTGCCGTTGCTCCTGCCGGTCGCCCGGGGCCCTTTCGGTTCCTCGCCGCTACCCTCGTAGGACCTGCCCGCTCTCCTGAGATAGCTGGGCCGCCGCCCCTTAGCCGCCATCATGGTGAAGATCGTCAAGGTGAGGGTGCCGGGCGGGGCCGCTCTCCCCGGCCAGGCGGGAAGCGAGCGGCCGCCACCATGGCGGGGCGGACGATGGCGGGGGTGGGGGAGAAGCGGGGAAGGAAACTGGGCCGCGTTCCCGCCGCTGACTCCTCGGGCCGCGCGGCAGTGTCTAGGCCTCTCCCTCACCATGAAGATGGCGGCGAGGGGAGGGGCCGGGCGGCCGCTGGAGCAGCATCAGGCCGTCCCCCGGCCCGTTCTCCTCCGCGTTGGCGCGGATCGGGGCTCGGCGGCGGCAGGAGGGGAAAGCGGGGGTCCCATGGCGTGTGTCGGCGCGGGGGGGACGGCGGGGGGGGGGGGCATTTCGGTGCGCGCCGCGTGCGAGCGCGCGCAGGCCGGGAGAGGGCGGGGCCACGGCGCCGCGCGGGCACGTGGTGCGCAGGGGCGAGCGAGCACGTGGGGGAGCGGGGAGCCCCCGGCCGTGCCCCCGGCAGGGCCGCGCCGCGCAGGGACGGGCCCGCCGGCTCCGGCACCCCGGAGTTGGCGCTGCGGCGGGCCTGCACCCGCCCGCTGGGCGCCGCGGCGGCAGGCGGGGTGGCCACGTGGTTGGGACAATCGTCCCGGTACAGGCGTTCGGGTGGCTGCCTTCAGGCGTGAATGTGCAGCTCGCTGCCGGGCGGAGAAGTGAACATCGCCGAAACGCTTTCTCTTTCAGACTCCCAAGAATCAGATGAAACAGAAAAAAACGCCTCCTCCCCCCAAAGTGGTCGAGGAAAGTGAGGAAGAGTCCTCTGAGCTGGATGAGAGCAGTGGAGAAGAGGTGATCAGACTAGAACTGGAAGTCAGAAGGATGCATGTGTTAGAGAAGCGTCAAAAGGGTGGGAGGGGGCGTGCATAGAATGTAACAGTCATCATTAATAGATAGTGTCTGCCAAGTTAATCGGTTAAAGATACAACTGGATTTCATGGGAGAAGAACTGTGGAGAAAACTAGCTTAGCTAACTAAGCTTGTGCTTCCAAGCTTTGGGAGGATTCCTGGGGTCTTACATCTGTTTCTGACTACTGGTGACCAAGTAGATGATTAGTTATTCTAGCAGAGTGATTTGTCACCCACACGAGTAAATTACAATAACAAATGTTTCAAGCTACTCGTGCTGCTAGAGAGGCTTGCTTCAGGACCAGAGAATTTGGGAATGCTTTAGTGTTCTGTAAGTATTCTGTTGAAAGAATGAAAACACTGGGTTTGAGCTTTATTAATTCAACAGAACAGGCAGTTAAGGTCATTCAACAGACACTACATCTGTTGGAAGAGTATACTTTAGACTGTAGTTGTGTATTTGTCTGATGTTTGAAGTAACAGTAGTTTAAAGGGTCAATATGACCCTTACACTGTGTCTTACATATGCCTTACACTAACGTTTGTTTCAGGTGATCCCTCAGAAGAAACAAAAAGTAGCTGTTACACCAGCCAAGAAGGCAGCTACCCCTGCAAAGAAAGTCATCACTCCTGCAAAAAAGGCTGTCACACCTGCCAAGAAGGCTGTGGCTACTCCAGCTAAAAAGGCTGCTGCTGTTCCATTGCCTAAAAAGGCTGCTGTCCTCACCAAAGGAGCAAAAAATGGAAAGAATGCTAAGAAGGAGGAGAGCGAGGAGGAAGATGAAGATGAGGAAGAGGATGATGAGGATGACGAAGAATATTCTGGTAAGTTGCTTTTGACGTTTGTCCATTCTTACATAACTTGATAAAAGCTGGTCCAGTCAACTCACTGAGTTTCGGTGTCTTTGGAATTGAAAGTTTAGTGTGATGATATAATACTTTAGAGAATGAGATTGGAGGATGAGAAAATTGGGGAGTGATGAAATTTGGAGGAGAACTTGGGCTGCAGCTGCATCTGAAGCACCTGCGTACTTGAAACACAAGTACGTAGCAGTGGACTTGGAAGGCCAAGCAGTGTTGGTGATTACTTGCAGACGTGGAAGAGGAACCACCGATGCCTCTGAAGCCTGTAGCCAAAAAGCCTGCAGCAGTATCAGCCAAAAAGCCTGCAGTTGTGATAGCAAAGCAAGAATCTGAAGAGGAGGAGGAAGAGGAGGAGGATGAGGAGGACGAAGATGATGGTATGTAGGATTTAGGAAAGTTTCATGTGACATCTCTCTGACTAATAAGTGCATCTAGGGAGCTGGCAGGGGGATAACTCAGTGGGAGTGATGCAAAGTGCCTCTGTTTAGTGCCCAGCTGGTTTGACCTGGCTGCTGTAGTCCATGAGATGCGGGTGTTTATTTCCCTGTTGTTAGTGAAACTGATTTTTACTTTTGGGGAAGGGACATAGTTTTTTTTTAATGCATGAAACTTGAGGTAGAGGCAGCTTTTATAAAACTCCTTACCTGAGAATACACAGACTTAAGGCATAAAAAATACTTACTTCAAAATGTTTTAGTCTCCAAAGGGGGCTTAACCTTGAACATGTCTGAAGTCTTGCACTCAACTTGTTTCAGAGTCTGAAGATGAAGCCATGGACACAGCCCCTATTCCAGTGAAGAAAGCTACTCCAGCAAAGGCTACACCAGTGAAAGCCAAGGCAGACTCTGAAGAGGATGATAACGAAGAGGAGGAGGATGAGGATGAAGATGATGATGAGGAGGAGGAGGATGAAGAGGATGCTGAGGAGGAAAGCGAGGATGAAAGTGAGTTACATGTTTTTGAGTGTATAACTAATAGCTGGGAGGATAGCTGTGTAAACCTTTCATCCTGTCATGGTCTTTTGGGGCTGAGGAACAGTTGTCCTAGTGTCAGGAGAAGGTCCTGTGTGCCACTGGTGCAAAGATTTATGTTCCTGTATTGACCTGGTGTAGCAAAAGTAGTTATTGTACTTGCATGTTTATTTCAGTGTTGTTTGCTCTCTATCACAGAACCTGTCAAGGAAACACCTGGAAAAAGGAAGAAAGAAATGGCCAATAAAAGTGCACCAGAGGCCAAGAAAAAGAAAACAGAGGGTAGGTGATGTGGGCTTCTCAAACTGTGCTTATGTGATAGACTTACTGGACTGGTGGGTAGCACACAACTGTGTGAAGGGGCAGGATGCTGAGTGGGAATTTTTAGAGCACAAATGATGATGATATGGGACTTAATGCTGAAGTGTGATGTCACTTTTGAGCAGAAACTGATGTGCTAAAGCTGTATGGGGTCTGGATTCCAGTTCTTAAACAAAAAAACAACCCCCAAAACCCAAAGAAAATCCACCTAGCTTAAAACCCCTCAGGTATTTTATACATGTTATCCATTTTAATTTGCAGGATCTGCTTCATCTTTCTCTGTCTTCATCGGGAATTTGTCTTCCACCAAGGAGTTTGAAGAACTGAAGACTGGCATCAGAGAGTTCTTTGGAAAGAAGAACATTGAAGTTTTAGATGTCAGAATTGGTACTTCCAAGTGAGTTCATCAGTGGTTTGACAACTTCTAATTGGCAGTAATTTTGTTAGGAGAACTACAACTGCCACTGATTCCCTTTGAGATGTTGGGATGGTTGTTGGTAGTGTATGGATGCTGGAAGAGGCACAGTCTTGAAAAAGGTAGAATGGTTGTGTTGTCTGGCTTGCTGCTTCTTCAGACAGCATCTCCTTAAAGGGAGAGCTGCCACTTAGCACAGAACTGTTTGGTTATCTGGGCCAATTAAGTATTTTTTAGCAGTCTAACTGGATCAGTGGGACTGTCTCTGGTTCTGGGTTCCCATTTGTGATCTCTGATGCTACAAATAAATGAGTTTAAATAGTAAGGTTGCTCTTTTTTCAGGCGATTTGGCTACGTAGACTTCTCATCTGCTGAGGATCTGGATAAAGCTCTCCAACTGAATGGAAAGAAGCTAATGGGTTTGGAAATCAAACTGGAAAAAGCAAAGAGCAAAGAAGCAATGAAAGAAAATAAGAAAGGTATGGCCCCTAACTTGGAATACCAGTGCATGTAAAAGAAAAGATGTCATGATCAGGCCTTGGAGCAGGCTTGCAGGGTTACTGCTGGATGCTGTTCTGCTCTTTGGGCTCCATGTCATAAACAGTTTCTGAAGTGCTAACATAGACCTGCAAGTTCAAACTGCAGTATCTGGAAATATGGTGAAATAATGTATCCTTGAGGGGCTGAGGAGGAAATATGACTCTTTCTGAACCTTTTCAGCTTCTTCCCTGAATTTAATGACTTTAAGAGAAGTACAATGGCAGCCTAATTAACTGCCATAGTGTTTGCTTTTCCAGCTTTTTTTGTGGCTTATTTCCTGGTGGATTCTCAGCATAGGTGAGAAGGGATTTTTTTTTTAGCAGGTAATGTGGAAGTAACTTTTCTGTCTTTGCAGAGAGAGATGCTAGAACCCTGTTTGTGAAGAACCTGCCCTACCGCATCACTGAAGATGAAATGAAAGAAGTGTTTGACAACGCAGTAGAAATCCGAATGGTCTTGAACAAGGAGGGGACCAGCAGAGGGTATGTTGCTGAAGGGATGGTTCCTCAAACTCTTGGCATATTTTCATGTGATCTTTAGGAAGGAATGAATTTGAGGAACCTGCTGCATTAGGTGTACTGAAAATGTTGATTTTGGCAACAGTTTCCTTCCATATAATTCTTCCCCTTGAGTTTGTGAACTTAGTTGTTCCTGGAGGAGCAGGCATTTGCTTATGCTCTTTTTTTTTGTGCTGTAGGATGGCCTATATCGAATTTAAATCAGAAGCTGATGCAAACAAAGCTCTGGAGGAGAAGCAAGGTGCAGAGGTTGATGGTCGTGCCATGGTCATTGACTACACTGGTGAGAAGAGCCAACAAGAACATCAGAAAGGTACTTGCCCAGATCAGTAACGTGTACAAATGGCATTTAGTCTTTCATTTGACTTGTTTCAGGAATTGGCTAGGAGTAGAGCAACTTAGCACTGCAGGAAAACTGAGATATGCTGAATTGACCTTTTCTCTAAGTTGTTCTCTACATCCTAAGCATTTGATGTGTCTGCTGCATGTTTCTGACAAGGGTGGGGGGACAGCTAGCCTAAGTGACCAAAATGTTGTCGCACTTGGCTTAGTGCCTCGCCTCCAAATGAGGAGGAGACAACAACTGCTTTCACCCTAGAGAGGATCTTAGGACTGGAAGGGAGCTTTCCTTCTTCAAGCCTGCACTTACATCACTGACTTCTTTTTGTATGGGGTGCAGATAAAGAGTCGAAGACCTTAATTGTCAACAACCTCTCATATGCTGCGACAGAAGAGACTCTCCAAGAAGTGTTTAAGAACGCTTCTTTCATTAGGATGCCACAGACCAACCAGGGCAAGTCTAAAGGGTATGTTTGTATGTTTTGCCCCTTTCACCTGATTCTTGAGATACCATTGCAAATGACCATTAGCTGTATGCATCCCTTGTGTCTCTGGGCTGACTTAAATCTTCCTCTCCAAACAGGTATGCATTTGTAGACTTTCCTACACTTGATGATGCCAAAGCGGCACTGAACTCCTACAACAACACAGAGATTGAAGGCAGAGTAATCAGACTGGAATTCAGTGCACCATCATGGCAGAAAGGGAACATGAGCGCAAGAGGAGGCTTTAGTCGTAAGTGTTCCGTGTTTGATCATCTCATCCTGAGACGGCTGTGGCAGGAATGTACCATTCATACAAACCCAGGGCTGCTTAAAAACCAAGCATGCCTGCAGAGTGAAAGGCTCTTCTCATAAGTGAATGTGCTGGAGGTGATGACTGATTATCTGAGATGCTGATGAAACCATTGCCAAAGTCCTCTAGATAGTCAAGTGCTGATCCAGCAGTGTCTGTCCAGTTAGTGTCCTTGTGGAAGCTTTTTTTATTCTAAATTAAAAAGGCATTGTTTTGACAGTAATAAGTTGGCTGATGGAAGTAGTTTGATGTTAGGCCCTAACTGCAGTCCTGGAAATCTTCAAGGACTTCCTGGGGGGCTGAGCTGTTGCTTTAAAATAAACCCCTTAGCCCTGTGAGCTGTAGTAGGAGCCAGCAGTGCAAGCTGGATGTGATCTCAGACTGCCTTGCTCAGACACAAATATCTCTGAATGTATTCTCTTTGCACAGAACAAAGCAAAACGTTGTTTGTCAGAGGTCTTTCTGAGGACACCACAGAAGAGACGCTAAGAGAATCATTCGAAGGCTCAGTAAGCGCTAGAATAGTCATGGACAGAGACACTGGATCATCTAAAGGGTATGTTAAATCACCACCTGGGAGTAGTTCAGTTGCTCCATAGGCCTCACTTTAACTGATGTCTGCAGTGTAGGGTGATTCTTTGAAGGTAGTAAATTGTCTGGAACCAGAGATGCTTACACCCTCAGAGCTGTTGGTAAGGGGTAGTGCACGGTCACTTCTCAATGAGCTCCTTCCTGCCAGCAATCTATGGCAGCCTATGGATTCGCACGAGAAGGATATTAACTGTGAAGTAGTGGCAAACTCACAACGGGGCTCTGTCCATTGTGAGAAGCCACTGCTGTTCCACACTGCCCCTGATGCCTGTGTGATTGCAGGTGTTTCAGGAGGGATTGCGGTAAGTACCTGTAGATGGTGCTGCAGCTTGCGGAGTTTTAACGGTCTTCTCTCTACCTGTGTTTTAGATTTGGGTTTGTGGACTTCAGCTCTGCAGAAGATGCCAAAGCAGCTAAAGAAGCTATGGAGGATGGAGAGATAGATGGAAACAAAGTGATCCTTGATTTTGCCAAGCCAAAGAGTGACTTTCAGCGTGGTGGATTTGGTGGTCGTGGTGGCAGAGGAGGAGGCCGAGGGGGAAGAGGTGGATTTGGCGGCAGAGGTGGTGGCAGAGGGTTTGGAGGTAAGAAAAGACAAGTGCTACTTTTCCACGGGGGTGTGCTCAAAAACTAGCTGGTGCTCATTTCTTGGGTTTATGATGTGGTGCCACCACAGACCGCTTGGTGTGCCTTTACTTTCTGGTCTGTGCCAGGATGGGTTTGGAAAGGGCAGTGGTATCTGTGCAGGAGTACATCCTGTAACTCTTGCTTCTTGCAACCGTTTTCTTTCTAGGTAGAGGAGGTGGCTTCCGAGGAGGCAGAGGAGGTGGAGATCACAAGCCACAAGGGAAGAAGATAAAGTTCGAATAAACTTCCCTTTTCCTTTCCCTTCTGCTCTCTGAGACTATCTGAAAGGACTCCTGGGGTTTTTAATTCTTCCTCTGACCTTGGTGGAGCCTTTGGAGGACATTCCAAGATGCGAAGCAGTGCTGTGAGCCACTTGGAAGATGCAGTTTTCATTTCAAGGGAGAGAGCGCAGGCCCTTTTGGCTGCTTGCCTGTTCACGTGAACTTTTTAAAGAAGCGAGCGATAGATGTGGGAATTTAGCCCTTGTCTGTGAGTTGTCTTGAATTTATAATGTTTTACCCATGTACAAAAATATTTTTTTTTTTTCCTATAAACTTCTGTAGCATTTTTTGCTGTAAAAATGCAGAATGTTTTATCATTTGTGCTTCAGCACCCTGTCTTGGACAGATTAAAGGACCTAAACTGGTTCGTGTTACCTTCTCTGCCCCTAAATGAAGCAGGGCTGTGAGGAAGGCCCTGCAGCTTGGGCTTGCTCTTCATGCAGGCGTTGCCTCTTGTGCTTCATGTCAAATTATCTCTTGTCTTGTCCCTAAGGGTGAGGTGAATATATACACGTGTTTGGGTTTGCAAAGTAGCTGCTTCTTACCTTGACAGAAAACCTGCTTTCTCCTGTTCCCTGGATCGGGTAGGGGTGAGTGCTTGCACTAGTGTGGACATGAAGGTTACAGGGCTGGTCCTGGCTAGTGCCTCGGTGAGAATTGGCTTCTTTATGCAGCCAGGCACTTGGCTGATCTGCAGTGGTAGCTGTGACGAAACAAGACTGCACTTGAGTGACTGCAGCGTGTGAGTGCAGAAAGACAAGCCACGGAGGAGGCTGCTGCCCTTGGGTTTAACTGGGCTGTGTGGCTGGCAGTTCAAGCCTGTGCTGGGCATGTGTACCTGCCGGCAGAAGTGCAGACCTCTGTCCTTCTGCAACGCCCTCTGCCAGCTGTTTTCGCTCAGTGACAGCCCTCGGCGCTCTGCCTGTGGCTGCAGCCAGCTGCATATATTAGCAACACTTCAGAACTTGCCTTCATTGCCGTGCAATGTCCTGCAGGTCCTGGAATGCTGGTATGGTACTTGTAGGGAAACACATCTCTAGCTAAATCAGCTGCTCCTCCCTGTTTACAAGCATTTTCTCACTGGAGGGGTCCTGCTGCTGTAGGTTACGTGAAAAGCGGTTTGTCGTTGCCACCACCCGCAGAGCAGGGGCTGCTTCCCCCGCACCGTGGGCATCAGCCATTTTGGAACCGGCGTCCGAGCCCCGGCGGCAAATGGTCGGAGTGCGCTGGCGGCGCTGCGCCGCCAGAGGGCAGCAGGCGCCCGCGGTCGGGAGCGTCTCGGGGCCTTTGATGCCCTCTGCCGTTCCCTGCTGGGACTGCACCTGCTGCGCTGTGTCCTCGGCACGGGAGACAAACGGGCACCGGCTGGGGCCGGGGCAGAGGCCTGGAACCCCTCTGCAAAGACAGGTGAGTTGGGTTTGTTCAGGCTGGCTCCCCGGAGACCTCACAGCCTTTCAGTACTTGGAGGGGGCCTGTGAGATAGCTGAGCTTGCTGTGGCAGATCAAGGGGTGATGGTTGCAAGCTAAAAAGGGGAGATTCAAACTGTAAAAGACTTCTTTGACAGTGAGGGTGGTGACACACTGGCACAGGTTACCCAGAGAGGGGGTAGGGGCCCCATGCTTGGAAACGTTTTGGGTCAGGTTGGGAGGGGGCTCTAAACGACCTGACCTGATTGAAGTTGTCCCTGCTGAGTGCAGGGGGCTTGCACTAGGTGACCTGAAAAGGTCCAATCCAAAACACTGATTCATGCAAAGAGTGGAGACCTCCCACCCCTGCCTCTGTGCTGGAGGCTAAAGCATGCTTTGCATCACTGCATCCATCCCTGCATCCCTGCTGGGACGTATGTCCGCACCTTCCAGTTGTTGCCAGCCCTGCCCCATGTGGCCCAGCCCCACTTTCACACCAGAACGTGGGCCCTGCTCCCACTTGCATCCTTGTGTCCCTGGCTGGAGTGTTTGCACCCTGGTGTCCTGTGGAGGAGTTCCATGGCAGGAGAGCCCTGGGTTACATTTGGGAAGAGAATAGGTGAGGGCAGGTGCATCTGCTGAGCATTTGCCATTTGTCCCCCACCTCTGAAATGTTTAGTGTCCCAAGGAAGTCTGCCCTGGTGGCAGATGGTCCAGCATGCCCTGGTCCTGTTTGCTACAGCAATGAAGTACCCTGTTCCCAAACAGCAAGGTGAGACCCGTGGGCTTATCTGCAGCTCTCCTTAACCCCATCCATCCACATGCAAACACAATCTGGGTTTGTCCCTACAGCTGCAGCTTGCCCTTGCTCTGGAGTCAGTGCTGAGCCATGGCATGAGTGCCTCACTGCAGCCCTGTGGTGGTGCTTTGGTTGGTGGGGGAAAAAAAACGCCCTGGAGAGGGTGATAGGGGCAGTGAGTTAGTGATTTTCAGCATGAGGAGAGAATGGTCAATAAAAGAGGCAATTCCAAACCTGCCAAAGCATCTTCCCTAAGAGAGTCAAGTGATCACCCCCTTGCTACAGGGCACTGGGGCAGTCTGAAGTACAGCTGCATTTCAACTGCAGCTGGAGGAGTGTGTGAGAGAAAATAATCTACTGGGTCTTCTTAAACACCATGTCAGGCTTTGCAAGGAGGCAGTGCCAGGCTGGGAAGCCCCAGCCCCCAGCTGTCAGCTCCAAGCAGCACTTCTGCCACTGTAGCCCATTACTAGGTTTCTGTTCTGGAATAGCAATGTTGTCTTGGCCAGTAGAAACCCACCAACAATGACACAAGGTGAGGGCTTGGTTTCATTTTGTTTTGGTTTTTGTCATCTTCTTCTTCAAACCTTTATTTGGAAAGTAGAATATTCACCAAATCTACAGAGTTTCTCTGTACAGGTCCCACCAGGTGAAGAGCAACACTGAGAGATTCTGTGCACGCAGCTCTGGCTCTCCATAAGGCTTGCTACAGAGAGCCAGAGCTGTCCCTGCACACAGCATAAGGATACTTAATGTACTGTACCTGACATAAATTACAGAGGTGTCAATTTGGAAAGCATTTCTGAACTCACTCCCAGAGGAAGGAGGGAGGGGAAAAGCAAAGGAGTGTTGTGTGCTGCCCACAGCCCAGCAGGCACTGGAAATGCCCCCCGGGCTCTGCTGGCAGCTGCCCCAAGGACATGGTGCTGCTGGGTGGCAGAAAGCACATTTCACAGTATCGCCTGGTACCGAGGGCTGATCCCTGGGCATCAAAGGGACCTTTCTCCTCTCCAACTCTGCATCTAGTCCGAGCGTTTGAGGGCCACTTGCTGAGCAGTGGTGCGGCTTGGCGCCGAGGGTGCCTGTTTTGGCTGCTTTGTGCCTTTCTTTTTGTTTGTCTTCCAACCTGGGGACCATACAGACTTGGAGCAAATGTAACAGGCCCACTTCCAAAGCACATTAAGAAAAGGAAAGGGGAAAAAAAAAAAAAAAAAAAAAAAGGAAATGCACAGGGGGACCTTTGAGGTAGTAGAAATTTTTTCCTTTCAATGTCTGGCACCAGAGAGGGAGAGCGAGGGAGCGAGCGAGCATGTGCCTGGGTTTGTGCGTGGTCAGGGTGATGGATGTGGCTGGGCTGTGTCCACTCACAGGCAGGGACACCTGCAGGTGGGGACATCTCTGTGCACAGTGCCTATAGCAGGGCCTGGGCACAGCAGTGCCTGTGCACAAGGGTGGCTTTGCTCACGCCTGTGGCTTTGCTCACGCCTGCAGTCGGTGGCTGGAAAGCTACTGTGGCCCCTGCCCCGTGTGCCTCTCTGTGTCAGGGGCTGGGGATGTGCTCAATCACGACAGCTGGCTTGGAGTTCCCCTCGACAGCTCCAGTGGCCCTTTCAGCCCCCCAAAAAAGGTTGTGTCTTGTAAGACTGCTCCCTGTTGTGCTTCTGGGCCTCATCCTGTAGAATAAACAGTCCTCAGAGGTCTGAAACACCAGACAGCCTCCTTCACCTTGTGCCCATGGACTCTACTGCATATGCTGGGGCAGGGTTGTTCCTCTCCAACCTGCCCTCACACATCACATTCAGTGCAAAACCAGGGCCTAGGTAGAAGTGGTCTTTGGGGGCTGTTGTCACCCTCAGAGGCAAGCCCTGGAACGTCTGAAACCAAAGCTGAGTTCTCAGGTGTGGTAAGCCCCTGGGATGCTCCTGCTGGGGCTGACAGGGTTTCTATGCCACTTCCTTGGCTGGAGGCAAAGACAGCCCACCTCATCCCTTCCCTTTCCTGCCAGAAGGAACAAATCCCTGAGCAATTTTGACTGGGTGCATTCCTCCAAGGCAGGCAGAAGGGCTGGAAAGACAAGCACAGCCCAGGCTGGTGCTGGGAGCCACCATCAGGGTCAGAGACCCCAGACACACAACCACCTGGCTGAGACCCTAACGAGGGCTCAGGGCCGGCGAGGTCCAGCCTCGGAGGAAAGCCCCTTTGCCCAGCTGTGTAGTGGGCACACAGAGAGGACTTCGGTGGGTGGCAACTCAAAGCACAGAGGGTCAATGTCAGTAAAACCCTACACAGAGGAAAACATTGAGACAGCAAATAAAATCCCCGAGACACTTGGGTCAGGGGGTCTCATGCACTTGTAAACTGCTCAGCTCCCTTGGAGCAGCTTCCCTGAATAGCTGGACCCTGAACAACTCCAAGAAAAGCCTGTGCCACATCCTTCACTGCCTCCCCCAACCCCGTCCTTCATGATGCTCTAGTGGAGGTGGTACCTGAAGCCGAGCACAACCCCCTCTGCCTTTTCTCTCTGTCTTCATTTTGTGCTGGATTTGTTGAGTTGTTTTTTGTTTCTTTTTTCTTTCTTTGCAACCCCCAACCCAGCTGGAGATAGGTGAACCACATTACAGTACAGGAGCAAACGTTATCACAAACCCTGTCCAAGGCAACCTCCTTGCCCCGGAGGGAGATGCCCCTGAAGGACTTGTCTTCCACCAGCAGAGGCTCGCCCCATCCCAAAGCAGGAATCTATTGTCCCAGCCTCTGCAGTCCCAGTTCTCCAGAGAGGCTGAGCTAAAGGACATTGAGTTTTCTGGAGCATGTCAAGTTACTATGGACCAAGTCCCACATTTTCAGCAGCTCTGGAGGCAGCAGTTTATGAACCACCAACATACTCCGGAAAAAACAGGGCTCCTTGTTCATCTTGCTGTTCTTGTTCTTTACAATGCCAAAGGTTTTGAAACCCTCGTGCCCCACGGGTGATACTTTAAGGACCTCCAGGCACATCCCTAGGAAGACATCATCGATGGGGTACAGCTCCAGTGTCTCTGAGGTCTTGTGCAGCTTCCTGGCAAGGGGTCCATCCATGATGAAGCCCCCACCCCCTGCATAGGGTGGGTAGATGTTTTTGTTGTAGAGGGCATTGGGGATGTAGTACTTGTTCTCCTTCTTCCGGATCGGCTTGGCCTTGTAAAGGACATCCCCCACGAAGAGGTCCTCTCCCTCCTTCTTGTCCTCCAGGAACTCCAGGATGTTGCTGGGGCTCACAAACACATCATCATCACCTTTGAAGATGAAGCGGACGTGGTCGCAGTAGATGTTCATCCACTTCAGGAAATGGACCTCTTTGAGGGTGAGGTTGAAGAAGCTGTCCAGGAAATCCCACTGCAAGATGTCTCCGTAGATGCGGTTCTCGTAGTCCAGCAGCTTCTGGTAGTTGGCTTTCTCCTCCTCCTTGGAGGCCGTGCCCAGCAGGAACAACGTCCTGATCCTCTTGCCCTCCACCTCCTTCTCCTGGCCCCAGGTCTTGCGGATGGCCTCGCGGCGGTCGTGCTGCGTGATGATGGACTTGACCACGATGAGCAGGTAGACATCTCCACCGCACTTCTCGGGGTGGTTGATCAGCATGGGGAAGTAGCGGCAGTGCCGGTAGAGCAGGAACTGCTGGAAGTTGGGCTCCAGCCCTTTGAACCACTCCACCTTGCTGAAGTTCTGGTTGGCTGAGCAATTGGTAGTGGTGACATCCCAGGCTTTTGCCTGCTTTGCTGTCACGCTCTCCTCCTCCTGCTCAGGATCCCTCTCCTTCTTGCTCTTCCAGAAAGCGTCGGTGAGAGAGAAGGAGTTGTCTCTCTTCTGCGTTTTCAAGGGCTCCAGAGGGGGCAGCTCTTTCTGCTGCTGGCCCTGCATGAACTGGCTGGGGGCCATTCCCCGCTGCAGCACTGTCACCGTGACCCCCAGCAAGAAGGAGAGGCAAACTGTTTTGTAGATGGTTTTCCTCCTAAAGAGAGAAGACAGGAGGTTAAGCCAAGGAAACTGCAGGCTATGAGAGGCTTGCCTGCAAAAACGCCTCCTGGAGAGGTCATGAGGTGCTTATAATCTGTGTCACATCACCTCTGGATGTGCAGCAGCCTCGTGGAAAACCTCCATACACTCTTCCCACCAGCATCCTGCTTGTGAGGTGGTTCTGGAGCAACATTTAAACCTATGGCAGGTGACCCTGGTGTCATCTGGTAAACCCTTTCTGCAAAAAGAGGTACATGGGAAAGAAGAAAGTGGAGAGACAGAGAAGGATGGTTGGGTGTTTATGGGTAAGAAACAGGGGGAAGGTCAACAAGGTGGGGGTCTGTTATAGACCCACTCAGGATAAAGAGGCAGACAAAATATTCTTTAGGCACCTGGGAGAAATCTCACAATCATTATCCCTTGTTCTTGTGGGAGACTTCAGCTTCCCTGACAGCTGCTGGAAATGCACTGCAGCAGAGAGGGATCACTGCTGGAGGTTCCTAGATTGTGGGGAGAACTTCCTGACAGAGCTGGTGAGGGACCCAGCTAGGGAGGGAAGGCATCCTGCTGGACCTGCTGTTTGTGACCACAGAAGGACTTGGGGGTGACGTAACAGTTGAAGGTCATCTTTGGCACAGCAATCACAAAATGATAAGAGATCTCTATCATCTTCTCTAGAATCGTGTCACTGTTGTGACAGAGTTGCTGGAGAAGTAAAGAGGAGACTAAAACTGCCTCCTCAGTTTTCCAGCAAGCAGTCTTTGGCCTGCTCAGAAACGAGTTGACAAATGCCCGTGGGAGGCAGCCCTGAGGGGCCAAGGAGTTCTGGAAGGCTGGATGTTCTTCAGGAAGGAGGTTCTAAAGGCACAGGAACAGGCTGTCCCCATGTGCCAAAGGATGAGTCGGTGGGGAAGAAGGCTGGCCTGGCTGATTGGAGACATTTGGTTGCAGCTCAGGGCAAAAGGAGGGTTTATTGTTGTTGGGAGAAGGGGCAGGCTGCTGCAGAGGACCACAAACTTGTGAGCCTATGCAGGGAGAAAATGAAAAGCCCCTAAGTCCAGCTAGAAATTGATGTGGCTGCAGCTGTTAAAGAAACAAGACATCTTCTACAAACGTGCTAGCAACAGGAGGAGGACTGAGGAGAATCTCTGACCTTTGCTGGGTGTAGGAGCAGCACTGTGGTTAATGATGAGGAAAAGGTTGAGGTATTCAATACCTTCTTTGCTGCAGTCTTTAGTTGTAAGACCAGTTATTCACTGGATACCCAGCCCCCTGAAGTGGAAGATAGTGATAAGGAGCAGATTGAAGCCCCTATAGTCCAAGAGGAGATGTTTAGTGACCTGCTGCACCACTTACACACACACTAGTTTATGGAGCCAGGTGGCATTCACCCAAGGGTACTGAGAGCTGGCCACTTGGTGCTCACCAAGCCACTTTACATCATTTACCAGCAGTTCTGGATAACTGGGGGGGTCCCAGCTGACTGGAGATTGGAAAATGGGCTGCCCAGGGAGGTGGTGGAGTTGCCATCCCTGGAGGTGCTCAAGAAAAGCCTGGATGAGGCACTTGGTGCCATGGTCTGGTTGACTGGATAGGGCCGGGTGCTAGGTTGGACTGGATGGTCTTGGAGGTCTCTTCCAACCTGGCTGATCCTATGATTCTATGATTCTATGAAATGTGATGCTTATCTACAAGAAGGGCCAGGAGGAAGATGCAGGGAACTACAGATCTGTCAGTCTGACCTTGCTACCAAGGGAGGTCATGCAGCAGATCACCTTGAGTGCCATGATTCAGCATGTGCAGGGCAACCACTTGGGTTCTTGGAGGACAGGTACTGCTTGACAAACCTGATCTTCTGTAACATAGTGATCCACTTAATGGGTGAGGGAAAGGATGTGGATGTTGTTTACCTGGACTTTAGTAAAGCATTTGATGACTCCCCCCACATCCTGCTGGCCAAAATGGCTTGGATGTGTGGTCAATGGAGTTAAATCCAGTTGACAGCTGGGGACAAGTGATGTTCCCCAGGGCCAGCTCTGCTTAATGTCTCTATCAGGGATCTGAGTATGGCAATTGAGGACACCCTCAGTAGGTTTGGAAAGAGACTGTAGTGAGTGGGTGTCAGCCTCTTCTCCCTAGCAGCTAGGGATAGGATGGGACATGGTTTAGCACCAGACTTGGTAGAGTTAGAAGCTAGTTGGACTTGAGGGTGTGGGGTGCTAGGGCTGGTAGGGCAAACAAAGCCCCTTTTGGGGGCATCTCCCTTCTCTTCCTCGCTGCAGGTTCAGCACTCAGGCAGTCACACATAGGATCACAGAATGTTAGAGCTTGGAAGGGACCTCTAAAAGTCATCTAGTCCAATGCCCCTGCCAGAGCAGCATCACCTAGAGTAAGTCACACAGGAATGCATCCAGGTGGGTTTGGAATGTCTCCAGAGGAGACTGCATCACCTCTGGGCAGCCTGTTCCAGGGCTCTGTCCCCTCACAGTGAAAAAGTTTTTCCTTATGTTCACATGGATCCTCCTCTGCTCCAGCTTGCACCCACTGCCCCTCGTGCTGTCACTGGACAGGGAAGATGCTGTCTCATGGGACAAATCCTGGAGCTTGCCAGGGGCTTGAGAAGGATCCTCCTGTGGCCCTTGCAAGAGGGGGATGGCTGCACCCAGGGGCTACGAATGGATTCAGTGTCCCCCAGCCTGCTTTTCCACACAGCTAGGGGTGGGTTTGCTTGGGCCCTGCTGCCATGGAGGAGAGGAACTGCCCACTCTGTACTGTCTTGCTCCCAAGTGCCTGGCTCTCTTCCACATCTGGCACATCTGCACCAGTTTCCTCCTGCTGCAGTCCTGGTTTCTCCACCCACTTCAGGCCCTCTCCCCATGCAAATAAGCACTGGGCACTGGGGCAGCAGATGGACTCCATGTGCCCATCTGGGGCCAGACAGCTTCCAAGGACAGACTTATCTCTGCCTACTCCCTTGGGGAGGGGACATGCCAGGTGCTTGGTGGCTCCCAGAGAAGGAGCTTGGGGCTGAAATCTGAAACGTTTGACAAAAGTAGTTTATGAATAGGAAGGAGAAAAAGAAAACCAACCAACCAACAAACAAAAACCCCCCAAACAAACAAACAAAGGCAACCAAAAACCCCAAGGGCTCTCCTGGTCCTAGGATCTAGACTGTGATCAGCACCACTGGGAAGATGCTGGGGTTTGGGGGTTGGCTGCATCATGGCACCTGCTTGGTAGACACTCTGATACCCCTTAGGGTCCCCAGGGCAAGGGGACAGCTTTGCTCTTGGGGACTCCAGGCACTCTGAAATACAGGAGCCCCAAATGGGAACAGAGGGACCCAGGAGTTTTTGGGAGCTCCCGTGCCTGACTTTGCCCTCAAGCACAAAGGGCTGAGCCCTTCATTCACATGGGAAAACTGTGATCGGATAGCGTGGAAATAAGTAATTACAGGCAAATGGGCAGATATTCCCTGGCTGGTTTTATGTGTAACCACTCATCTGAGACTGATGAGGGACCAGTTCTGATTAGATGTCACCCTCCCCTTAACCCTCTCCAGGCCTGGCTCTGAGGTTGTTCTTAGAATCCCTTTGGTCTGGTGCACAACCAAGCCGTATTAAAACCTCTTATCAGGACTTGGCAAACCCCAGTCACCTCTGCATAGGAATCCCAGTTGCACCAGTCCCATCCTGACACCTCAGCCCTAGAATCATAGAATCACAGAATCAACCAGGTTGGAAGAGACCTCCAAGATCATCTAGTCCAACCTAGCACCCAGCCCTGTCCAATCAACTAGACCATGGCACTAAGTGCCTCATCCAGGCTTTGCTTGAACACCTCCAGGGACAGCGACTCCACCACCTCCCTGGGCAGCCCATTCCAATGCCAATCACTCTCCCTGCCAACAACTTCCTCCTAACATCCAGCCTAGACTTCCCCTAGCACAACTTGAGACTGTGTCCTCTCATTCTGTTCCCACCTCAAGGACAACACATGACAGAATACCCAGCTTGAAGGATGCCCAGAGGTTACCCAGAAGCCATGGGCAGGGAATGGTTGACAGAATGTAACAAATCTCAGACTTGTCACTAACTGTTATGCAGGGGTTCTACCCTGGGCAGGCTCTGCCCGGCGTAGAAGGGAGCTGCATGGAGCCAGTCACCTCTGTCGCCCTGCTGAAGTCACTAGTTTTTATTTCAGCCCCTGCAGACGATGCTGCCGTGAGGCTGAGGGGAGGGTTGGGTAGCCTGGGTGCATCTGGGTACATGGGTGAGGTGTTGCACAACTTACTGCTCCTTCCTTCAGAGGACGCCGCTCGCCAGCTCCCACCAGTGCAAAGTGTCAGCTCTGCCTTGTTACAAAGACCTCTTGGGGATTCTTCTGTAGATCTCACTGCAAACCATGGGGGCACCACCAGTGAGTCCAGCCAAGCTGAGAACCCCATGGCTACCTTCTCCCTTGCAGAAGTCCTATCTCTGCACTGTCAGGAAAGCAACAGGGACTACAGGGACCCTAGGCACAGCTGCAGAAGATTCTCTCATCACACCAAGGATTTTGAGGGTCAGAAGAGTGACAACCATAAGCATATCTTTTCTGGTCTTGAGTCCCTCTCTCTGGTCTCCTCAGCTGGGGAGAAACTATATGCTGCTCTCTGGAGACCCCAAGAGCCATGGTTCCACAGGAGGCAAGGGTGGCACTTTGGGTTCACTGCCATCAAGAATAAACCACCCTGGGGAACAAATCCCAGCCAGTCTCTCTCAGTATCCCCAAAAGCCTGGAACAGCAGGTTCTGTGGGACAGCAGCAACCCATGCTCACCCCATCTGGGCTCCCGCTGGTGCCAGCTGGGACTGGCAACCCCAACCACTGATATTAGTGACACAAGAGAGCCTCGAAAGGGTCCCAACTCACTCCTCCTCGTCCCTTTTCCCCCACCAAAAAAAAAAAAAAGAGCTGAAAAGCCTCCCTGTGAGAGGACCACACCACAGCCACGGCAGTTAAATATAAACCTGCAAATCAGAGGTGGGCAATTTCTCTTTCAGGTGGTGACGCTCTAGGGCAGGCGAGGCCCCAGGAGAGCGAGGTTCTCTCTCCATCCCCGTCCCTGGAGGGGCACACAGCCACTTTTGATCTGCATGAAAAAGTCTTTGATAGGCCAGGACTGCCTATTTATTTGGATTTTTCTGGCCCCTCAATTAGACCCAGGCACTGAGCCGGCAGAGGCACCACCAGCATAGAGCCCTTTCTGTTGGAGGTGCCAAGGGTTTGGGAGAGGGAGCAGATGCTGGGCAGAAAGTGCTCAAATGTCTCCAAGGGCAGTCTGCTCTGGCTGGGTATGAGCACCAAGTGGGACTTCGTTTCACTACTAGTTGTCTCCCTCCGATCCTGGGGTGTCTGGGACACGTCCCCTTCTCAGAAAAGATGTCCAGTTTAAATATAGGGTGATAAAACACAGCGCTGGGAAAGAAGCAAGAGCCCAAACCCTGGATGGTGCCCACTGCTGCATGGGCATCTGCCCCAGTGGGACAAGGACCCCACGGAGCAGGTCCTGTTGCCCCCCGGCCCCCAGTCCCACCACACAAACCAGTCCTTTGCAGGGAAGAACTGGGACAGGCATACCCAGGGAAGGGTGAGAGACTGACCGCCAGCCCCCTCCCGGTGCCTCCGTCCCGGCTCCTGCCATGCGGAGCTCCGGTGCCCCGGAATGGCGAAAGGTTTGCGTTGGGAGTGGACACCCCCAAGAGCCTTCCCGCGGGTGTGCCTGTCCGGACGAATGGAGACACAGGGCCAGGGGACACGGCGCCGTCTTTTGCCCCTTTCCTGTGCGCATCGTCTCTACCAAATCTGCCCTTTCCCACCCAGCCGCCCCCGGGGCACCCCTCGGAAGGGACCCGGTAAACAGGGGACCAGGGACTACTTCGGGAGGAATCGGGTGGGAAAGGGACCGGAGAACCTCTAGGGAAGGATTCGGTGAAGAAGGCAACCTGGAGTCCCTGGAAAGGTATTCGGCGGAGATGAGAACGGAGTACCCCTCGGAAGAGACCCTGTGGGGAAAGGAGTGGGGCGCGCCTCGGAAGGGACCCTGCGGGGAAGAACCAGGAGGGGAGGGGACCTCGCAGTCTTTCAGGCTCTTAGCAGGACGTAGCGATGGGACAGCGATGACCGGCAGCGAGAGGAGGGCAGCAGGGGACACCGCTGCTCAGGCGGGGCAGGAGCAGTGCAAGAGTGCGGCAGGAGCGGCGCAGGAGCGGGACAGGAGCGCGGCTGGAGTGCGGCGGGAGCGGGGTAGGAGCAGGGTAGGAGCGGGGTAGGAGCGGGACAGGAGCGAGGCTGGAGTGTTGCAGGAGCAGGGCTGGAGTGTCGCAGGAGCGGAATGACTCTCCCTGGCAGTCACTCACCACTGGAACATGCTGGGAGTGGGACGGGGCGGCCGCTCCGCTGCTGGCCGGGACTGCCCGCGGTCCGGGCGCTTCTCTCTGCCCTCTTCCTCTTCCTCCTCCTCTTCTTTCTTCCCCCCTCTTACCCCCCCCCCTACTTTTCCCCTTCTCCCTCCCCTCGGTCTCTGAGGTGGAGCCAAAAGAGATGGCAGAGCAGGTAGGTTAACTCTTGCCCCTCTGCGTCGCCCCACCTCAGCTACACTAGCACAGAGAGATCCCCAGCGCTGCAAGGGGCAGAGGTTTAAGAGTGACACGCCACGCTTCCCCCTGCGGACCCTCCCCACCGCTGATGGGACATCTACAAGGATTTGGGAGCTCGAAGGTGTTCCTCCACGGCATCTTGCAGGATCTCCTTTGTGCCGGGCACGGTGCCCTCGCTGGGCTCTTAGCCAATCCTTATAGCTTTTAATTGCAAAGGATCTCAGTTATGGGAAGGGGATCCCAGTGCTCAACAGAAGAAGTGCCTCTGGCGTCTGGAAAAGCAATACGAGTCGTTCCTGTCCCCCCACCCAGCAGAGGCAAGGCACTTTCAGTCCCAAAAAAAGGCACCGAGGTCCAGCCCCAGTTTCTCATGGGGACACAGAGATCTAGGCTTTGCCTCTGTGCACAGCATGGTTTGGAATTCCTGGAGCAGTGGGGCACACCCCTCCTGGAATCCATACATTGCCCAACACCTCACTTCTCCTTGGACCCTACCTCTCTTCTTCTAGGACCCACATCTCACACAGGCTTTACACATTCCCAGGGACCAGCACTCTGCCCAGGACTGCCACTTCACCAGGCACCCACACTCTATCCAGGACACACATGTCTCCTGGGACCCACACCTCACCTGGGGTGCAGGAAGTTGAGAGGAAGGGTTGCTGCAGCAGGAGGATCCTTGCTTGGCATGTCAGGACCTGTCTCATGGGTCAAATTTTTGCCAGCACCACAGGCAGGTGAAGTGTCCTTCCAAACTCTTCCTTGCAGCCCCTGCTGCAGCCATACCAGCACAGGACATCCCACCGCCCACTGAGAAGCAGATTTAAGCCCTTCCTGTCCTCTCATGTGTAGCATTTCAATTAAGGGTCTTTTAAAGCCATGAGAATGAGTCCACATCATTATTCATGTCTCCCTTTTTGTCATCCTCCCATTCCCACCAGCTGTTTGTGACAACCATGAAGCTAGGCTGGAAAGCCTGCAGGAAATCCTTTGGGATATTTCCTTTCCTGCCCAGCAGCCTTTCTGCATTTCGTGCTGAGAGTCAGGCTGCACCACAACTCTCACAAGCCCCTGGACACACTGCTCTTGTCATGGGAATGGCTCTTCTGCTCCAAGAGTGGACACACACAGCTTCTGCTACTAAATGCCTCAGCATTTAGCCTTGCTCCACGAAAGCACCAAGTCCAGCTCAGTTTGGGGAGGAACGCTGTTTTCCCAAAACCTGTTTGTCTCTCCTTATCTCATGTTATCACTTTCCCAGATGCCCTGCAGTTCTGCTTCCCGGGGAATGCAAAGCTCCCCAGGAACCATTGCCCAAACAGGCTGTGCCAGCTCTGCACCACCCTACAGCCAGCCTCCTTACGACCACCAACATTCCCTACGCACCTTCCTGATTCCCTTTTAGCCTGTTCCCACAGCACATAGGAAAGTCTCTATTTTTACTGAAGCCATGGTCCCAGGAAAAGCATAGCCATGAGAAAGGATGTCAGGGGTACAATGATGAGCAGCACTTAGTATCAGCTTGACCAGAGAAGGATTCATCTCATCTCTATAGCACAAGGATGGTAGGTGCATGCCAGTCCATGGCTGGGAACTCACCCTGCTCTGCAGTAGAGGAATACCTCATTGGAGAGCCTCCCTACCACAAACAGCCACAATGAGATGCGAAGAGCAAAGTCCCAAAATCACAACCACCTCCTTCCTTCTTGCAGCATGTCCTGGGATCACAGTAGGAACAGGGATGGCAGCTTTCCCACCACGGGGAGCTGGAGTGAAACCCCAAACACAGCTCTGAAACACGTGCTGCAGCTACAGGAGATGCACAGATGCTGTGGGTGTTTGACAGGCTCCTGCAGCTCTCTGGATCTCCCAGCACCATCACATCCAGCCCAGGGCTGGCTGTGGTGCAGCAGTACCTGAAGGAAGCCTACAAAAAAAGCTGGGGAGGCACTTTTTAGAATATCAGGGAGTGACAGGACTAGGGGGAATGGAGCAAAGCTGGAGGTGGGGAGATTCAGGCTGGATGTGAGGAGGAAGTTCTTCGCCATGAGAGTGGAATGGGTTGCCCAGGGAGGTGGCTGAAGCCCCATACCTGGAGGTGTTTAAGGCCAGGCTGGATGAGGCTGTGGCCAGCCTGATCCAGGATAGGGTGTCCCTGCCCATGGCAAGGGGGTTGGAACTGGATGGTCCCTTCCAACCCTGACTGATTCTATGATTCTATGTCTAAAAGCTTGGCTGCTCTGGCATGGAAGTGGCACGGCTGGGGGGAGGGGGGGGTGAGGAGGGCTCCTGGCAGCTTGGGAGCTCTGTCAGCCATGCTCCCAGGCTTCCTCCTCTCTGACGGCTGCTTCCGTGCAGGAAGGCAGCAGGGTCTGCAGCGTGGGGACTGCCCGGATGCTGCCTTGCTGCTGTGCAGGGTTTCAGCTAGCATAACCCGCTCTGTGCGAGCAGACCTGTCTCCCACCAGCCCCTCTGTGTGGGACAGATGCACCTTCTGCTGCATGAGATCACTGCAGACCCAGAGCAAGATGGCTCTGCAAAGCTTTTCCTCTCACGCTGATGAAAGACTCAAGCAGTGCCAGGTCTGAGGCTAATGACAGAGGCACAGGCACTGCCCTGGGCACCCCTGGCACCTGTTTCAAGGCTGAATCTTATGATGGAAGTGACTGGGGTTTTTTTTAACGTTTGTTTCATCACTGCAGAGAAGACTTCAGGACAAACCCAAGGCTCCCTGCTCTCTGGAACTGCCCTGGGAAAGCAGAGAAGTGGCAGGAAGGACACAACCAAACTGAACATGCTTTTTGAAAACAGCTCCCCCAGACACCTTCTCTTTGCCCCTTCCCAGCACCTGGCAAGAACAGGTTTTGCCACGACCCCTCTGCTGAGAGTGGAAAAGAGAAACCTGATGGGTTTTGTCCACCTAAAACTCAAGTCAGGGGCAGCATCACCAGGAGCAGACCCAGCAGATCTCTGCAGCTTTCAGTAAAGTGGCTGGAACTGCTGCCCTGCCCCTCCTTTGCTGCAGCAGCCAGCAGCCAGCACCCTTATTTGTTAGGCCTACGCCATTAGACTGACATTTGGAGGCACCATGTGCCTTTTTGGCACTGTAGGCAGAGATGTGGTGTCAGGAGAAAGGCTCTTAGGTGGCAGGTGCTGCTTGGGCATAGAAAAGCTCCTTTGCTTTGCACAACACTGGCTGGCAAGCTGCTGCAGTGCCCCGAGAGCTGGCAGAGCACCCATGGGCAACGGCACCCAGGCACATTACGGTGGTATTGTCTGGGGTGCAGGAGGGAAGAGAATGCATGGACCTCCATGGGTGACACACATCATGGCCAGGGTGACAGCAGCTCCTGTCAACGGCAGCCACCTCCACAAAGCCTCCACCTCCGTTTACCAGCACCATGGCACCCACTCAGCCAGTAGCAATGGCACCCACTAGCAATGGCACCCACTCAGCTCCCATTTGAGCATCCCTTCCAGTGTCCCTGCTGGAGAAGGGGACAAGCAACCTGTGAGGGCATGAGGCTTTGGAGCTAGCATCTAGCAGGGCTACAGGGCATCATGTGGGCAAAGGGAAAGGGCAAGGGGCTGGGGTGATGCCAAAGTGGCTCATTTAGATGTGCTCAAAGCAGACCATCATTCTTCTTTCTGGTTTTGCTTTTTTTATTTCAAGCAGCCTCATTTCATTCCAAAGTGGACCTGAATTAAAGTGTTCTACAAAAATAAGAAGTGCAGAAGAAAGAAGTGAGCTGTTTTTGGTGCTGCTTATGCCACCCCAGGGGACTGGCTTGTGGCAGGTTGACCCAGCCACTGTTTTCCCACTGGTGTTGTGGGGTTTGTTTCGCTGGGAGAAGCTGCCTTGGTTTCTTTGCTGTGAGGCTTTTGGTGCTGTTTTCTGATTTCCTTCCATTCTAGTAAATCATACATAGGCAGAAAAAAGCCTCATATTTTCTCCTGGTGACTCTCACACCTCCTGGCCACTCCAGTGCTGCCTGGGCTGGCTTTCACACACACCCCAAGATCCTGTCACCTCACGACCTGCGTGGAGACCTCAGTCAGCCCTTTCCTCCCTAAACCTTCAAGCACCTGGAGGTGCACCAAGCCTGACTCAAGACCAGCGACGCAGGGTGGTCACACATTGAGGTTTTCCATTGTTAAACCACTCACCTGTGACATACCCTGGGGTGGGGAGCAAGGCCAAACTGTTTGTTTAATTGAGCCAAACTTGTACCACGTCAGGACTTCGCATGCACTCGGATGAGGGCAAACATCCTGGAAGCAATGCAACACGATAAGGAACATCCCTTTCTCCTTGCACCTTTGCTTTCTAAGCACCTCTCGTGATGCTGCTTGGCCTGTGCCAGCAGGTAGAGAGCAGGCCTGGGAGGCTTGCCCATCACTGCCACTGCTGCTCTCGTGTGCATGCTGGTGACTATGGCCAGGGGCTGGGAGTTACTGCCTCTGCCCCGGTCTCTGCTCTGAGTCAGTGCCTTGGGCAGCCACAATTAATTATTACCCTGGTTTATTGCTGAGTGAACACCACCAGCTTGGAAGCTGGGACGGACGTCATGTACCTGCCCGGTCAGGTCTGACGTGGCATGACAAGAGGCAGCCACTCCCACAGAAAGCTCCCTCAGCTTGCCCGTTGGTGACAGGACCATAAACCGAGCCCTGAGCACACATTAACCCCAATGCCCTGCGGCCCTTTATGTCTCAGGCAGAGGCAGGAGATGGTTTTCTAGCTTCCCAATGCTGAGCTCTCCCTCCTACTCCATTGGCCTCCAGCAGCTTGCACTGCAAGACTGGAGGCTGCTGCAGCATCTCCAGTCACAGACCAAAGCAGCATCCACTTGGACTCAATCCCTCTGGGATTGGCTGCCTCTGGGATCAGGAGAGCGCAGTGCTCAGCACACGGGGGGGGCACTGACCCTACAGTAGCAATACTGGGACAGGAGGGTGGGATGAGACCCCAGGGTCATGCGGATGGGGAGGTGACATGGTGTCATTGGGGGTGATGCTGTTGAAGCCATGTTCCCAGGTGAGACACAAGCCAGGGCTGCCAGGGAAGCACTATCCCAGCCTTTGTACCAAGCAGCCACAGGAGCAGGGCACAGGGAAGCTCTCAGAATCCTAGGGGAGCAAATCCCTGGGGACCAGATCCACCCTCCTAAGGCTTGCCTTCGTAGGCTGCCTCTTGCTCTGTTTCCCCAACAAAAAGCTCTGTTCCAGTTTTTGGGCTGCTGCTTGGCAGAGATGCTGCCTCCTCTCCGTGGGGATTTGCACCCCTGGCTCTCCTGGGGAGCCCATTGTGGCCATGCTGTTGCTTTAAATCAGCAGCTGGATCCAGCTGTGACTGTGAGTAACCCTCACCGCATCCTTGCCCAGGCCTTTTATGCATTTTCCAGCGGTTCCAGAGGCGCTTGGCGGCAGCACATGGGGGAAACCAGACTCATGCTGGCCAGCAGAGAGGGGAGGGAAAAGGGAAAACATTTCCCTTCCTGAAGGAGCAGGGGGAGCCTGATGCTGAGGCTCCGGCAGTGGGCACAGGGGAGCAGATGGCTCATGGGGCTGCCTCTGAGGCATGATGCCAACAGCCCCATGACTGGACACAGGAGGCCAAAGGCTCTGGCTTGTCTCTTCCAGCCCAGTGTGTCCCTGTAAGCTGTGCCTCTGCTTACCTTTCTCTACTCCTCAGTTCACGTAGAAAGCCTCGGGGTCTGGGTTTGTCCTGTGAACTCACAGCAGGGTGGCATCCAGGCACTGGGGGAAACAAGCACATAAGGATGAAGAAAGCCTAGAGGGATGGCAATGTGTGGATGAGACAGCAGACACCTTCATGTCGTCATGAGTTTGGCCACAGGAGGGGAAAGGAAAAAACTTGTCCTCCTGCCAGAGGGGATCACTCGCATCCCAAACCCTTCCAAATAGCAAAGGTGAAGAGAATGAACCAGGAGGGAAAAGTTCTGAGGTTGGAGGGTTGGGAAATCAATTTTATACCAGTGCTGAAGCCAGCCTGCAGAGATGCTCCTGTCTGTGGAGATGCTCCTGCCTGTGGCAGGGACCAAGGGCCCATCTCGCACAGCTTTGCTGCCAAGACTGTCCCACAAAGCCAGCCACGAGCACAGGGTGAAGGCAAAGCCCCAGCTGGGCATCAGCCCACAGCAATGGCTCTCCCCGCTCCAGCCTGGGCAGGGCTGTGCTCGGGGTGCCAGCACACTGCACTCGAAGCCGCAGGAAGCCTTGCTGCCTGGGGGCCTGGCACGGAGACAGAAGCCACGAGCTGCAGACGATGCTTTTGGAGAGTGCTCAGGACATCTCTCATGAGTCAGATGGAAAGGGAGGCTCAGGAGTCACCTGAGCCCAGCGGCTGCCTGCCCGCGGCCCCTCTCCAGCCCGAGTGGAAAACCAGACAGTCCCAGCGCAGGGCTCGCCCGCTGGGACCCCGAGCTCGGCAGGGCTCCCTCCTGGGCCGGCGGAGGCAGAAATGCTCACGTTAGCCTTTTTTGGCCACGTGGGTTTAGGAGGGAGGCAGAGGCGACTCAGATGTCCCTGTCCCTGTGGCTCTGCTCGTCGTTAACCATCGCTCTGCTGCTGCGCACTGCCTGTGCCAGAAGCTGGGCTCTGCTGCAGCCACTGGTGTGTCTGTCTGCAGCAACACGTGGAGAAAGTGGGTATGAGGAGCACAGATTTCCCCCTCTTCGGCTGGGGCCACTGGACCAAAGCCGCAGCAAAGCTCCCTATTCCTGCACGCATAAAGAAGGGAGGTCAGCACCCATGATGCCACCCTGGGCACCCACACAGCAGAGGTTATAACCCTTGCGTGGCCATTGCTCCCCAGCCCAGTTCAGGGAGCTGAAGGGAGTGGTGGCAACAACGGTTTGCTAGCCTGGGAGTGTTCTGGCCATGCAAGGGCCCTCAGGAGAGAAGGGAGCCGGCACACCCAGATGCATTCCTGAGGTTTGGTTTCCATGGTGGGATGTTCACCCGACGGTGAAGTCATGCTGTGGGCTGACATGGCCAATGAATTAATGCATGGATCCAGCTCTTTTCCTGATTCACAGCGAGCACAACCACAGCCCTGTGCCATCCCTTGGCCTGACGCTGCTGCCGGTCCAGGGAGGCTCCAGCCTGCTGCTGGGTTGATCCCTGCCTCACTGTGGGAAATCAGCTCCTGCTGCAGGGTGGAGGGACAAGCTGATGACTCTCATGGGTCCTTCCAGCCCATTTTTATCATCGTGCTGTGCTGCCCATGATGTTCTACTTTCCTTTCATCTTACTGCTGCCACTGGTAACAACAGGACAGAAAAGCACCACCCTAAGAGGTCACTCCTGCAGGGCCTTGAAGATCTGCCCAGTGCTAGGGAGAGGTAGGGAATGGTGGAGAGCTGGACAGCTGTCCTGGCAGCATAGAAAGAGCAGGGTGGAAAACCCATCTGTCCTTGGAGCGGGGTGCCAAGGACACTTTATGGCACCAGCAGTTTACGGTGCCAACACAGAACAGGTGGCAGTGGAGTTCAGCTGTGGGGTCCCATGGATGAATGACCTCAGACGTCTGAAGGAGAAACTGGTCCTGGGATGACAGCTAGGGAGCTGATAAGATAATTCCCAGCCTCTGGAGTGGTTTTCTGTAGGTCTGGACATAGAGAAATGTGGCCAAGCTGCCCAGAAGGATCAGCTGCCCTCCTCAGCTGTTTAGTTGGTGAGACCCTGTGCTTTTAGGTGGTGGTTGCTTGTGCTAGAGGTGCTTTGTGTGAGTTTTGAGTGAAGATCAACTTCTTTGCAGTTCAGTCAACTAAACCCTCATTAAACAAATAAACAAACAACCAACCCCCAAAACCAGCCCACCAACTAAAACCCCAAACAAACAAAACAGCAACAACAAAAAGAAAATCAGCAAAGCATTGTCTGCTCAAGACCTATTTCTTGATCAATCACTATGGGAGTTATTTCTGAGCACACCCTCTCCACATCTGCCCCAGGCTCCTGCTATCCCCAGTAGCCATGGGCCTGACCCCAGGACAAGCTGGACCCAAAAGTGCCAGTGTCTCAAATGAGCAGTAGGATATGGCCAAACCCTCAGACGTGTTGGTGAGGACCCTTCTGGGTGCCATCAACCCTCCCCCAAGTGGAGGTGTTTGCTTTCAAGATGACCCTAGACCTTCCCATGAATGTTTGCATTCAAACTTAACCAGAAACTTCTTCCTACTCATTGCTCCTTCCTACTTCTCCTTTCACAGCCAGATGTGGAGGTCCTACCTGGGATGTCACCAAGGAGCAAAGATCACTTTAGGAGGTGGCACTGAGCCACTAGCAATGACACCTGCTCCAGAAAGTGACAAACAACCTCTTGGGTCTGCCACAACAGGTGACATCGCTGGGGAGATGATGCTGAGGACGGTCAGGGCTGGCACAGCCTGGCAGCTGCCTGGGTGTGTATGGGCCAGACTGGGCAGCGTGCAGCCAAACAGCCCGGGCTGCAGCCAAAGAAAACCAGCAGCTCCAGGGCTGCGCCAGCCGGGATGGAGCAGCACCACTGCAAGCTGGCACTTGGGGCACTGAGGAGTGACACAGAGCCTGTCTGCACGGCTCCGCGAAACCTGCCAGGCTCTCCCAGTGCTTCCCCAGTCTTTGTTCGACACCCAGAGCCCCAGGAAGGCTAAGTGGTGTACTTGGAGGCAGACGGGGGAGCAGAGGCTGCCCCTCTCCATTCCCATCTCTAACCCCCCCCACACACACACACTCTCAGGTGTGATGCCAGTGCCCCTCAAACCCCTCGGCTCCTGGAAACGCTCTCTGCCAGCCTCCCCCCTCCCTCCAGCCCCTCTGCCCCCGTGCCACGCTACCGCTGTTAATTTCGCCGCCTCTGCCGGGCACTGGCCCCTCCTGCAGCAGCTCTGCGCCGCGCTCCTGCCTGGCTGCCAGCTGCCCTCCCGCCCGAGTGACTCACGCTCGGCACACACTGAGCCCTTTCAGCAGCCCTGGGCTCGAACACTGCCGCAGTCTTCCCAGCGCCGGCCTGCCCAGCACCCCCACCGAGCGCTCGCTGCCGGCGCCGGCCGCGGGCCAAGGGGACACAGCCGTGCCCCCGCTAAGAGAGAGGCTTTCACCGCCGCCAAAACGAAGCCCTTCCCGCCGCCGTCGGGGCCGGGAGGAGCTGCAAGCAAGCGGCGGACCGGCCGGGATGGCCTCGCAGCCCCAGGTCCCTTTGGGCAGCAGCCAGCGGGCTGAAAAAAACAGATCGAGATGTCTGAATAGAAACAAAACCAGAAAGGGACCACAAGCTCCTAACGGGACCCTTCTTGGCTCTGACAGGCGAGACCTACCAGGAGCCTTCTGGCTTCACCAAACGTCCTCTGACCAACAGCGAGGCTTTGTCTGCCGTGGGGGACAGGGGCAGAGAAGGGTTTCCTGTTTCCCGGCTCCTGGCTGGCAGTGGGGTGGGCACTGCCATAAAAACCTCCCCTTCGCCTGGAAATGATGCAAAACTCTTCAGCAGAGCAGCTACTGGGAAAAAAATATCACAACTTTTTTAGAGGAGCCCCCTGAGGGCAGGGAGTGGGCTGGAGAAATGCCTGCAGGACAACACCATCCCCTGCACTGTGGAATCCGAGCGGCTGATAGGTGCATCTTAGCAGCCTTCCCCTCTGGGTGTTTGCCAGGTTTCAGTAGTGGTAAAGTCCCTCTTCAGCTCCTATCTCCAGTGAAACTGCCACAACAAACAAAGTTGAGTTTTACAAGCCCAGAGACGTGTGAAGGCTTTGCCTACGGTGCTGAACCTGAGAAAGGTCACCCAGAAATTGCACTCCTGGCCATGAGATCAAGCAGGACACCGCTGTCAGCTACCAGCAGCAACAGAGAGCCCTGCAACCAGTGGCAAAGGTCCCAAATCACCAGTGTAGGGTAAGGCCATGGCTTGTCACCAGTCCCTTGCAAGCTGCATTCAGGAGTGCAGCTCACGGAGCTGAGCTGCCTTGGAACAGAGAACAAGTGCTGCTGCAATAGGCAGTGGCAGAAACCCCTCCCCCCACAGCTGTCCTTCCATCATCAAGAGGTTTTGTCAAGCAGCAGGAGATATGGATCCTATCCCCCACCCCCTTAGCTCAGCCCAGGGAGTGCATGGGGGGAATGAGAAAACCCACACTGCGGGGCAATAGCAGCTGTGCCAGATGTTATGATGCTGAAGGCAGCCACAGGGGAACAGCTGACAGATGACTTCAATATATAGAGCTGCATGGAGTCCTAGAGCACAGAGAGACCCCCTTTCCCAGGTCTGGAGTTGCAGAAGAGCAAAAAGGGCCAGAGCACCTTTCTCCTACCCCAGTTCCACAGAACACTGGGTTCTGAGGTGTGCCTTGGCCTTGTGGGCTGGTCCTTCATTCCATGTGGGTCATAGTCCACTGGAGTGACCTGGAGGCACTTGCTACCTGTTCAGAAGGCTGAGGTCAGTGATTCCACTGCTCCCGTTCCCCTTGGGATCAGTCACCCAGTAGCATAGCCTCAGGCCAAGCCGCAGCAGTGCCAGCAGAGTTATCTTTATTGCTTGCAAAGGGAGAAGCAATAGATTCCCCACCCAGGAAATGCAGCAATTATTGTCTCAATAATCTGGAAGAGCTACTGATACACGTGTGGAAGAAGGGGAGAGGCAGAAAAAAGTACACTGTATTTATGGAGCTTTTATTTGACAGTGGCTCCTGTGTGGCCAGGCTGGACAGCTTTAACCTGCTCTAATCCGCTCTCTCCTTTGTACTGCAGTAAGTTGGCTGAGTAATACCCAGTAAATGCACTGAACCAACAGAAACCCGACCAGATGCTGTCTGCCTAAAAGAGTGCAGCAGGAAAAGGTGAAATTCAGGCTGTGAGCAAAAGGGAGTTGCATTAGTCTACCAAGGAGGAGACATCTTGCATGATTACTTTACCACCCACAGCTAATGGGGTGTGAAACAAAGGAAAACCTGGGCTGGGTTTATGCAGCATCAATCTTTGGCACAAGCTGTGTGTTCAGTAGACTTGTAGGGAAAGTTAGAGCCCATGTAACAGCTCTTAGCTGTTGCAGGTACAGCTCGGGTCAAGTTTATGGAGTTGCAGGTTCTTAAGTTCAGCAATTTCATTGTAAAACTTATAGGATAGCTGTGGGCTCCTGCTGCCCTGTCTGCCACACAAGCCAGGGAGTCACAGGATTGTCCTGACAAACTAAATCTCAGGGTCACAAATATTGGCTTCAAACTGTGCCTGGAAACAAACATAAACTTAAGCACAAGCCGGTATTGATCACAGTAACACTTTGTTTCCGGGCAACCATCAGCTGTGGTCCCCTAAGCACAACCCTGCAGGCCTCCCACTGTGGCAGCTCTGGTCACGCTAGCTGCATCCTTCCTGTGCAGAGCATCCCTCGCACCTTTGTCCTGCACAAACCTTGCTGCAAGAACACATGTGACAACTCACAGAACCTTAGAGACTGGAAGAGACCTCCAGAGATCATCAAGTCCAACCTCCCTGCCAAGCAGGTTCCCCTAGGGTAGTTCACACAGGAATGCATCCAGGTGGGTTTTGAAAGGCTCCAGAGAGGGAAACTCCACAACCTCTCTGGGCAGCCTGTTCTAGTGCTCTGTCACCCTCACTGCAAAGAAGTTTCTCCTCATGTTGAGGTGAAGCCTTCTGTGTTCCAGTTCGTAGCTGTTGCTCCTTGTCTTATTGCTGTGGACCACCGAAAAGAGATTGGCCCCAGCCACTCACCTCTCAGATATTTGTACACATTGATCAGATCTCCCCTCAGGCTTCTCTCCTCCAAACAGCCCCAGGGTTCTCAATCTTTCTTTGTAAGGGAGATGCTCACGACCTCCAACCATCCTCATGGCTCTCTGATGGATTTGAAGGGATTGCAAGAGCCACTCCTGAGAGTAACAGATGGGAACTTCAGATTAAATAACTATCCCTAAAACTCACTCTACATTTTTGCAGCACTTCTACCCAGAACTCTACCCAGCCCCAGCTGCCCACCCTCCAGTGGGCTCAGAGGCAGCCCCACATCTCCTCTGCTCTGGCTCTTGCCGTCTCCCTGTCCGCTCTGAGGCAGGTACAAAGCTCTTTCAGGCTGGAAAGAGTTAAAATAAGGAGATACTTTAAAGTTACTATATTTGCATTTGAGACAAACACCCCAGTACTGCAGCCTCAAAGGTATTTCTCAACCTCTTTGTTGATGTTCAAGGAGGTCTGAAAAATGGGTGTGGTGGTAGTTTCCATTCCTGATTCTTACCTTGTCAAGGAACAGCCTCGATTTCATGCTGAGTCCATGACCTTCTCCTTGGCTATAAGCCTATCAGAAACCAATTAGTGCCCACTTAAAGGTCAAACTCCAGATCTGGGCTACTGTAAGGGATCCCTGTGCATAAGAATGGCACTGCTATAAACCAGGCTGAAACAGCTTCCTTGCCCATCTGGTGTTACAGCTTTGGATTTCATTTCTTTTCCCTTCCTTACTCTTCAGAGCACAAGTCTGCACAGAAAGCTGGGCACAGCATGTTTGGTGCAGTTGCTGATCAGTTGCATTGGTTCATGGCAAGACACAGATAAAAACCTCTCAATAATTACAAACCTGTATTCTGCTCCTTAGGGCTGCGAGGGAGCTTGCAAGAGCTCAGGCAGCAAGAGCTTAACTCGGAACTGCTGCAGTAGCAGGAACCTTTGTCGATCCGATGAAGTGAGAGCATCATCTGCCAGTGCCGCTTTGCTCTTTGATCTAGCCCCAGTGTGCAGAGGAAGGGCCAAAAGAGCAGAGACATTCGGGGGAAAGCCTTCCCTGGAGTCCCCTGGAGCTGGGGACACAAAGACTCCCCGTCCCTGGTATTCAGTACTACAGGGCTTTTGGGTGACCCAAACAGGGGATCTCCCTGCACAGGGAGCAGGCAACCAACAGCCCTCATTCCTTTCAAGGTGGTATGCTACATCCTCTCAGGTCTCCTCACAACTTTTAAGGAATCTCCAGTTTCTTTTCTCTCTGTAACTGGTCTGTGTCCAGTGACTGGGTGCCAGCCCTGCACCAGCCCCTGCTGCCACCCACCTAGTTCCTCTGGCACACAGCTGGGCTCACAAGAGCTACTGTCTGGCTTGCATCCTGTTGTGCTTCTACATGTAGTGTGCTATGGCTGACTGCATGTGAAGCACAACAAACATGAATCCTGCCCAGGCTGTGTCTGGGACTGAGTTAATTTGCCCCAGAGTAGCTGGTATGGCACCATGTTTGGGACTTGGGATGAAAACAGTGCTGATAAACAGGGATGTTTTAGTTACTGCTTACAATGCATGAAGGCCATCTCTGTGTTTCTCACCCTGGCCTGCCAATGAGTAGCCTGGGAGTGCACAAGATGTGTTGGGTCACAGCTGGGGCACTTGACCCCATCTGAGCAAAAGGAGATCCCTGATTATTAAGTCACCATGCTCAGGAATAGAAACTGGGAGAAAGGAGAAGTCCTGATATCTATCTTCCCAAGCAATGGTCATGCATGATGAAGAAACCATTCCTGCTTTCCTGGAAACGGGTGAACACCTGCCTGCCTGTGGGAAGCAGTGAATGAGCTCATTCTTCTGCTGGTGCATGCAGCTTTTGCTCTGAGATAAAGACAGTTTAATGAGTAATCTACTTTTCTCACTTTTACCCTTCTGCTTCTCTTCCTATCCCACCACAGGGGAGTGGGCAGGCAGCTGTGAGAGGCTCGGCTGCCCACCTGGGTTGACCCATAACACACCCCTAAAGCCACGATGCTAACACCCCCTCCATCACCTTCACTGCTCCTAAGCAAGGACCTATTGCCTCAGGAGCTGATTGCCAGCAAGGACAGCATACTCCTGGCACAAACCATAGCCCAGAGGAAGGTCATTCACAGAAACACGTGAGCAACACCTGTAACCATGCCAAGCAGCAGGGCTTCACAGAAGATAAGGCAGCCTGCAATTTATTTCTTTGCCCAGCATTAACTGCTGGTGTGAGAGAGAAGTAAAAGATTCTGTCAGCTTGTCCAGCAACTCCTAGCACCCAGGGATGGTTTGAGAGGTGTCTCATGAAGCCCAGAGGTCTCACTGTTGGCAGTGTAACGCTTCGATGGCTGACCTGCCCTAAACTGTTCTCATTAGGAAATGATTTTGCATAAAGTACTGGCGTCAGAAGTCAGAAGGTAAAGCTAATGAGAGATTTTAATCAGTCCCAGCACAAAAGGAAGGAGGTTCCTGTATAATACCAGAGACTGAAAAGTTCTCCTCTGGGATCAGGTCTGTGCTGCAGGAAAAGGCTGTGGAACAAGTGAAAAGAAAGGGGCTACAGCCAGCAAGCACCAAACACCCATCCCGTTTTTGCAGAGCAACATCCTGGGGTGAGCATCTTTCAAAGCCTCCTTCCCCTTTGTAATGCTGGGACATGATCCAGCCCAATGGATTAATTCCCAGTGAAAGGAAAAATAAAGCAACACCCCCATCCCTCAAACAATCAAAATGAGAGAGGGAAGGAAGCAGAGACAGGAAAATCACAAGGACCCTCTTCAGAGAGGCCACTGCTGTAGGATAAAAGGCAGATTCTTATGCACGTCCTTCTGAAACTCAATTCAGGCACCTGAACAAAACTACCGACTTTCCGTGAAGGCTCAAACCATTCCCTGCTGCCAGCAAGGGGAGTGCTTGGAGAGAATTAGCTGCCTCCTCACAGCTGTCCAGGGGAAGCCAGAGTGGGCTGAAATACAGGACATATTCACAGCTCAGCAGCAACAAGGAATGAGAACAACGCGATGGACAGCAAGGACACACAAATGCCTTATTGTCACTAGAAAGGTGTAAGCTCACCTGGGTTGCTTTTAGTTAAAGCCTTGGCTTCTGCCCTGCACACAAAGGTGACCCAGGAGTTAAGGCCCCCTCCTGGGTCTCATTCTCCTTGCAGCCATTTTGGGGTGCCTTGGGAAGTAACACTCAATTGCTAACACTGGCTTGTGCTTTAGGTGCTGTAAATGCGGGTTCAGAGAACCCCAGCAAGGTGTCTGGAAGTTCACAGTCACTTAGATCCACCTTCCTGCAACGCTCAGCACAGCTTTGTGAAAACCTGCATCCTCACTACCTGCATCTTCAAAGTCATGAGGATATCAAGAGCTAGAAGGAAACCCAGACTTCTGAGGGTCTCTCCTTGCCCCTGCCCAAAGCATGCTGTGGCTTCAAACTATAGTAGAGGAAATAGCCACTGGTGCTCCAAGTTTTTGTATCTGTGTGGAAAACGAATCAGAAGTGTATTATTGCTCTCCCATTCTGCACAAAGGGTGACAAATGGCCAGGTCCTGACTGAGAAGATGACAGTAAACTTCAGAGCAGCTCCATGTAGGTTTGTATGACTGAAAACTTAACCAGATTGCTTTTTACGTTTTGGAAGAAGAAAGTCAAATTCTTCTTGCTTTAACTGTGTATTCTGGTAGGGCTTAAAAGACTTAGTTACAGGCCAACTTGCTTGTGATCTCAACCTCCACTGAGCCATGGGGCCAGTTATGCTGACTCATAATCCATTATTTGCCCTTCATTGCAGGGTAGCTACACCAGCACAGCTATTCCAGACAGTCCCAGTCCCTGGGTCTGGGCAGAAACAGGACAGCAACGGCTGCTATAGCTATGCTGTAGTATTGCTGGGACATTGACTGAGAACTGCTGTTGTACTTCACCTGTGGATCACTCCCTAAGGTGGCAGCTCATGCCTAGGAGCTCCCTGGCATGGAGCTTTTGGTACAGTTAGTCAGGATGGAAATTTTAGCTGTTTCAGAGTCCAGTTTCCCGCAGGCTTGAAATAGGATGGGCTTAATCGAAACAGGGCTGCTTGTTAAGCCCCAGAGCTGCCCCATTTCAGTTCCCAGCTGCTCACTTGGAAGCAGAGGAGAAAGAAAGGAGGCAGCTCTGTGGAAAATCATGGTAGGGCACAATCTGCTGAGTCAACAAAAACCCTCCACCAAGTCATCTGCTTAACCGGAGCCAGTCCATTAGGCACTGCACATTCGATCCAGGCAAGGCAGCTGGAGCAGAGGGTAAAGCTGTCAGTGAGACATGCTGCTTGACAAAGAACTCACTTGGTGCTAATGGTCCTGCTTCATGCTACCAACACGAACCACCTTCCCCAAAAGGCAGTGCATGAGCAGACAGGAACAATAAAGTGATTTGTTCTCAGGAAGCATTCAACTACTGCCAACAGTCAACTGGATCCAGACAACGGCCAGGGCCGTCAGAGCGGCACATGGCAGGCCAAATGAGGAACTCTATCACTTGGCACAAAGCTGCTACTTCCAGCACCTCCATCCCATCCTCACTCTAGCTCAACTTTTTCACTCTTCAAAGGAGAAAGACTATGCATCTGTGATGAAATCTGAAGCTACAAAAGCCAGGATTTCTCCTTGAGGTCAGCAGAGGGAGGCATCCTTGCCTCCTAAAATCCCTTAGTAGGTGATCTGACTTTCAGATGGCCTCAGCACTTGTAGCTGTCAACCAAAGCTTTAAACAGACACACCTCATTGTTTCAGCTATGCACTCATTTTTGTTTGTCCTGCTAATTCTTTCACTTTGCAGAATTAGCTCCCAGCATCATTACAAGAAAAGCAAATGCAGGGACACTTTATAGATCTTTGAGATGAAAACCAGTAAGCCATAGAATAGAATCATAGAATCAGTCAGGGTTGGAAAGGGACCACAAGGATCAGCTAGTCCAACCCCCCTGCCATGGGCAGGGACACTCTTCCCTAGATCAGGCTGGGAACCATTTTACAAATCAAACACAATGTTAGGTCACTCACAGCCCATGAACAAACTGACACTCTCCAAATCTGTGGACTTCAAATTGTATCAGAACAGCAATTCCCATATTTGAAGAACAACAAACCAAGCATCTAAAGCTGTCACTTGGTTTCTTACTGTGTGAAGCCTTTTCACTGTCACTGTGATATACTGCTGCCCTTGAATTTTGGAAACTTGGGCCATATTACCAGGGACTGCTGAGAGAACTTGCAATAAAAGGAGGAGATGTTCCAGAAAGTTATTAGATGTCCTAGGGTGTGCCACTCAGCCTGTCATTTGGAGAGCATGGGATCCTTAAAGAGCAGAAATTTGGATCATGATCCTGTCACCCTAGAATCAGGAAGAAACTTGCTTTGGAACATCAGATCTCAGCCACCAACAAGGTTCCAGGCTAGAAGAATTAGTGGCCTGATAACATGGCAGGACAATGTTCTATGCTCTGCACCAGGAAGGTGCTGTCTTTTAAAATCTAGAAGCAGCAGATCCCCATTAAGTTTGGCCAGAACAGTCTGGTCTTAGAGTCTGTTTTGTTTGCCTTGAAACATTTTGCTGTTCTCAAACACCAATAAATTCTCAAGAGTCTCACTCCTTTTAACAGCAGAGGTTAGTAAACTTCAGCACAGCCTGGAGAGGTCACAGAGGTATTCTGGTACTTAATTCCCACTGGGGTTATTGGAGGAGCTACATTTTTATAGATGTAGCCATCTAGATCCTTTTTGTTGGCCGTGCTCACGTACACCCTGAGCTCAGCATACCACATCCCAGAGCCAGGTGTGTCCAAGGTGGCCTTGGGCTCATACACTCCTTGGTAAGATCACACCTGCTGGGAAAGGTGCACCTTTCAGCTCTCCAACCTTTGCTTTCCCAGGAAAGAGCTCGGTCCAATATCAAGCATGACTGCAAGCAAGTGTGAGGATGATCCAAACTGCCACTGAGTTCTGGGTCAAAGATGAGTTCAAGCCTCAAGCTACAAGTTAAGTCTGTGTGTAAATACTTGTGAGGAAGGGTTTTTTTTAACATTTGCTTTTCTGCTACTACTACTCAAAGACAGGTGTGAATAAAATGCAGCACTTTTTATCTCTTCACTCTAAGCTCCACCATAAGACTAGTGGAACTCTGTTCCTCGGAAACAACTCCAAGCCAAACCAAGCAGCCACCAGCCCTCCACGCCACAGCAATATTTTTCCTCTACCAAACTTCTTTCCTTGTCTTCTCCTACACACTTACATTCTCCAACAAATAATACATCTGACACCAAACAAATGTCACTGGTGACATCCCACAGGCCTGGGCTCTCCTCCTGAGAAACCAGTAACAATAAGTGGCTCATACCTACTTTGCAACACTTCTGAGGAAACAATGCAGAGGTCTGAAAAGGAAGAAGCTGTGTTTTCAGCTCACCTGGAGACAAAACAGTTGGGGACAGAATTTGTCAATAGTAAAGCAGAGTGAAATGCATGCAAATGCCACCCTAAAAGTCCATGAGACCCCAAACAAACTTAGCAAAATGAGAAAGAAAACACACCCCAAAATCCTTTTAGGAGCATTTTTTTACTCAGTCACTGCCTGACAGTTTTAAAGCACTTGTACAGAATGAGCCCTCCACACAAATTTAAATAGACTTACACAGTTTATGCCTCTGATAAATACTGTCCATAAACAAAATTGCACTGACACCAAAAAAGCATGCTAGCACCACACAGCATTTTGGCCCCCCAAAATACCCCTCCCTTGTAGATCTGGGTCTCATAGGCAGTAATTGTATTTACCTATGGTAAACAAAACTCTTCCAGAAGAGTCACCCCCCCCCCCTCTCTCTTTTGGCCATGCAACTCCCACTCCTCCCGTTCTGAATGTGCCAGGTTGGTGTTGTATCTAGCAGCAGCTTCATGGCACATACAAAAAACACCTAACAACCTTTAAGAGCGAGGTGCAGGATTTGCTACGTGTGTGTTACTGACCTCGATCCAGCGACCTTTTGATCCCAAAGAGAGGAGTCCTTCTAACAAAAGCAGAAACAACACATTTTTATCAGCTTCAAAACTTTATGACTGGCATCATAGGGGATTTTCAGGAATGTGACAAGAGAAAATGAGGGCACAGTACTTCACTGACCTCCCAGATTACTGCTTAGATGATAATTTCTAAGCATATCCATAGCATCTCTCAAGTATTTGGAAAAGGAAGGTTTTCAACGTTAACATCCTCAGTTTTCAAACTCTCTACTCACAACCCAAAACATCTAAGAGTTAAACACAGAAAAATGTACACACAGAGTTCTGCATTACAACAGGCTCAAGGAAGAAACAAACACAGAAGTACATCAGCTTCAGCTCTCTCCTTTCAGTCCAGTTCTGCAAGACTCATTTTGTTTCTCACCTTGATCTGCTGGAGTAGTTGTACCTATCAACCACCTTTAGCTGACTAACAAAGAGTGATAATGTTGACTTCGACTAATGGCAAAGCCAGTGAGGTTTGGGGCTGTCACTCCTCATTACCAAAAGAAGTCTGCACTTCCCACAAGCACTTCCCTGCATTTTAGAGAGTCAGATCTGCTCTAACATGGAGCTCAGTCCTGCTTTAAAATGAGTAAAACTCAACTACTGGCCCATTCTGTGTTATCTGCCTATGCAAACGAACGTGCTTTGCACCTCAGCGTTAACAACCCAGCCATTGATACTACGGGATGGAAAAAAGCAGCCTTTCAGAGGAAAAAAGACAAGCTGTCAACTCTGGAAAACCACCAGGTGAGTTTTTATGGCTGTTTTTCCATTACTGCCCCTTTGTGAATCAAAGGATATTTTTCCATTAAATGTGCTTATCAACTCTGAGAGGAGGTAGATGAACTAAGCACAAGTCATAGCTTTTATGTGATGGGGTTTTTTTGGGCTGTAGCATGGAGATCTACGTGTCAGGGACTATCCAATGTCTATAATTGCTTTATGTCCTGTGTAATCCAGGAGTTAAAGCAAATCCTTGCACTCTGCTTGCTCCACGTTAGGTCTGTGGACACACTACAGTTACCATGCAGTAAACTGCAGCTTCCACAGGATTATGACTGCATTTAAAACTGGAGGATATTTTCTCCTACAAAACACCCTGATTCCAAGTTAAAGTCTATTATCCAAAGGGGGTAACCTGAACTTGTGCACAGCAACCCTTTCTGCAAACATCTGACACAGCCTCACTGATCTCGGTGACTCTCATGGCAACTACATCACACAAGGAAATGGCCTGGGCTATTCAGTTGCCACCACATATCAAGAGGCACAATTCAAGGTGTTAGCAGAAGACTAAAGGAAATTGGTGGCTTTCCAACTCTTTATGGGAAGGCAGTTGTCACTATTGTCACTACTGAGCTGCTTTGCCTTTCAGGCTGTGGTTTGTTTCTCAGGGGGAAAACTCCAAACTAGAAGCCCTTTCTGTACCTGAGTAAAGCACTGCCTTCTGAGGCCTGCCTGAGAGAAAACCACCACTTGCTTTTTCTGTGCACTTCTGCCTCAGCAGCAGCCCAGCCCTGAAGAGTACTAGCAGTACTAACAGCTGTGTCACATGAGGGGATGTTATCGAACAGCCAACCCCCAGTGAAATGTTTCCTGGTCACTGCCGGTTTTGAGAGAAAGAACAACAAACAGCATTACCTTCCTAACTCACTAGCAGAACTAACTGCTGGTTTCTCTCACTGAGTGGAAGGCTTCCTGATCTCTCTTGCCTAGCTGGAACTTCACATTCACTGAAGACCAGCACAAACTCCACAAAGACATTAGCAGTTGTTGCTCAGAAATGAAGCACCCTTAAAAAAAAAATCAAGGAAGACCAAAGAAGATCATCCATAGCTACACCTGCAGAGAAAGCTGCTTCTGTTCTGTTCACGTTCCCATGGTTTTTTAACAAAGAAAGAAATTTTATTCCAGTGGAATAAAAATAGATTATTTTTTCCACATCTATTAAATGGTAGAAAGAAAAACACCTAAGAATCACAGAATCAACCAGGTTGAAAAAGATCTGCAGATAAAGCTGCTGATCAGATCCTCAGAGATGAGCCTGAATGCTGCCTTGGGCACTGGCATCAGACGTTGATGAAATACTTTTTCTGCAGTCTGGTGGCCAAACACAGATCTCACTGCTCCAGGCAGTGAGGCTCTGCACATATGGTGTGCATTTTCCCTTCTAGGGAGGATCCTGACTCCCAGCTCATTCACAAAAGTGTAATCTGTGGCAGGCTGGTTCAGAAAGCAATGTGTTAAAAAAGATGGTTGCTTGGCCAGGATCCTCTGCCGAGTCCTATATACCATGTCCAAAGACCGCTAACACTGAGACAGAAGGAAGAGTGTAAGAGTTTCTTCTCAAGCTGGTAATGTGACTTTAGAGTAAACTGTTGCAGACACTGGGACTGTATCCATCTGTTGTATCAGTCCTGGGCTGCTACTGAGACCTTGTAATAACAAGGCCCTTGTCTTAGCCAGCTTTAGAGAGGAGGAGCGGCGCATCCCATCAGATAATGCCTGAATCACCGTGCAAGGCGTACGCTGTGCAGCATCAGTCACCTCAGTCTCTCCTCGGTAGGTCGCCAGTAAAGCTCATTACAGGAAGCTGGCTCTGTCCTTCAGCAATGTGACAGGTGATTCTCGAGGAAAGGAACTGTTCTCACATCCTGTAGGACTGCCTGCCTGCAGAAAAACAGCAAGAAAGGGTCTGTCAGCTGAAAGCGGGATGTATTACACACAGGAGCTGCCCGAGGGCAAGGCTTGTTCAACCTGTGCAGTGACACAAACACCTCACAGAAGGTGCACAAGGACACCTTAGCCGCTGCTGCAGTCTGAAAGTGCAGGAGGTATTCATGACAATCGCTTGTGAGGGCACTTGGAAAAAATCTGTGGAGGAGCAGGAATTCACCAGGGCTGTCCCACTCATGACAAAAATCATTCCTTGTTCTTCTGGGAGAAATGTTTGTACTGCTTTAGCTCCACTGTGCCCTAGACAGGACTCAGTACCCTACAAACAGCTTGTACATGCCCATGCAGAGTTGCAGAATAATGAAGAGGGTAGATGAAACCATTCAGTCATGTCCACATGAAGCACATAAGCACAGCTCAAAAAGTCTAAATTTGGAAGTCCACCCTATCTTCCAGTCATGCTGCCAGTGTCATCCCTGTACCAGCTAGACATTGGAATTCACAGACAATCCCAGCACAGCTGATTTTACTTGGAGGAGCTTGGTTTTGCTTTGAGGTACAGCTTTAGAGCTCAACTAACAGCAGCAGGCTCCATCTCAGGCAGGAATCTGGCCCCAGGCCTGTAGCAGCACTAAGTACCTGTCCTTCCTCTGCATTCCTCAGGCATTCCACACAGTCCGTGCTCCAAGAGGACCAGTCCAGCTAGTTCAGCTAGGTTTATGTAAAAGAAACTTATCTCCAGAAAATGCACTTTTAATAGATATCAAAAGCAAGCCAAAAAACCTGTCTGTAAAATAAAGTGAGCACATTGAGAACACATAGGCAGAAACTTTTTCTCATCACACCCATTAGCTGTACTTCTCCAGATACACCAAGAAATCCACAAACCAAAGACAGTTTTCCAGTGGGACAATCTCTTGACACATCGAAACCTGCATACCTGTACAGCAGGCCAATGTGAGACAGCAACTCTTGATATCTGTGCATCTGATGACATCTCTGCCTTACAGATGACTCAGCTAGGAAACTGAAGCACAGAACATTACCTGCTTCTGATGCCTCCCCTGCACCTTTAAGTAACAGCTGGAAATTACCCTTGAGAGCCTCAAGTCTGGACACAGGTACTTAAAGCTCCTTCTAGTCCTTTAAAATACCTGATCCTTGTCACCTTCCTCTCACTTTTCTCAGCCATAAGCACCTGTGTGAAAGCCACTGCAAGATGGACAACTAATAGGTGCTCTGTGGCTGCAGACAGCAACACAGGATACACGCACACAGAGTGAAGGGAAGATGATTTGGTAGCAGAAGAATTTATTTCCTATTTTTTAGCAGGAAGTTAAGACTTTAATATTCAATTGCTGACCCCATGTCTGTTTCATGACCCATGTGGATAGAATAAAAACAAGTTACCAGTAAAAACCTAGGGAGAAAAGGTAAATGCACACATAGCAAGGTGTGATGCCTGCTGTACATCCAGCTTTATGATGCAGAAACACAGCAAAGATAAGAGGTACATTGAAAGACAAACCTTATACAATAGAAGTTGGAAGATCTCAAGAGTTTGGATTCTTGAGGAGAGTCCTGAGGAGAGTCTGGACTCTTGAGGAGAGGCTGAGGGAGCTGGTGTTGTTTAGCCTGGAGAAGAGGAGGCTCAGGGGGGACCTCATTGCTGTCTACAGCTACCTGAAGGGACACTGTAGCCAGGTCGGGGGTGGCCTCTTCTCCCAGGCAACCAGCAACAGAACAAGTGGACACAGTCTCAAGCTGTGCTGGGGTAGGTATAGGCTGGATGTTAGGAGGAAGTTCTTCACAGAGAGAGTGATTGGCATTGGAATGGGCTGCCCAGGGAGGTGGTGGAGGCACCGTCCCTTGAGGTCTTCAAGAAAAGCCTGGATGAGGCACTTAGTGCCATGGTCTAGTTGACTGGCTAGGGCTGGGTGCTAGGTTGGACTGGATGATCTTGGAGGTCTCTTCCAACCTGGTTGATTCTATGATTCTATGACTTAAATTACATACACTGAATCAAAAGTGAAACTCGAGTGACGTAGAACTCTGATCACACTCTGCTTTGGTGCCATTTCAGTATAAAACCCACTAAACACTGTGCCACTGTAAAAGGAACTTACTCCAGAGCCCAACAAGAGCAACATATCTATGTCATATCTTTCATAGGTCACAGGCAGCCAGGACTGTAAAGTGGCCCTGGAGAAACTAGAATACATGATGTGCTTCTTCAGGAGAGCTTCTCCCTCTCAGTGTGCTGTGCTTTTGTAAATGATCCGAAACAGGAATCAGGGACAGACTCTTGGGTGTTAACACAGTGCTCCTTTCACAGGAAACAGAAAGCCTAGATGTTAGAGGTAAAATGCAGGGCATGTGCAGCCAAGGCAAAGCCAAGAGCTGGCAATGTCACCCAAGTACAGGAATGTTTAAGCAACTGCTGTCTAGGTCAAAACTTCCCTTACCCACAAGGACATTCCCTTCCATTGCCTCACCTGTACTCAATGAAACCACCTCATCTCCCTGCACACACAACTGCGTGGAGTAGCATTGAGTGAGCAACACAGAAGGCTTAGGAAGCTCCTTCCAGCTCTGTCCTGATTTACTAGGCTATTTCAGTTCTCTTTGTTTCCTCTTCCCTACCCGTAATGAAGAACTAATGATGTGCACACACCTCCAATTTCCTGGAAGGTTTGCAAGGTATTATGCTCTTGTGAAACGTTTAAAGATAGCAGTTACAGCTGAAGAACAGAGCTGCTGTTCCATTGTGTTCAAACAGTCACACACTAAACTTCTTATGACACATCTGGAATAACAATACAGAGTAGACAGCTCCTGCCATTTTCACTGATGATGGACCCAGAGGTTATCTGAACACAGCTAGTCCTATGCACACTCCAGGGAAAAAAGGCTTACTGAGGAATGCATCTTCTCCCAGCCTCCAAAATACCAGCTTAGACACCATACAGGTGTTTACTGTTGTATGAGCATCTGAGATCAACATTTCCACTTTACTGGGCCTGTCTTGGTTGGCTTAAAGCAAGAGTCCATTCCTCCCCCTCGGTCTGAAGCCCTCTGCAAACTCGTACTGCTTAAATTTCATCAGGTACTGACACAGACACATCCATATGGTTCTTGAATAGATGTGTCCAGCAGAATGATGACTGCCACAAGCAGCACATCATGCTTGGCTCTGCTTGCTAGCTTGCCCTGAGCTCATCTTCTGAATTGTGTGGTGTCTGGTTTGGATTCAGTTCAGGTGTAGACACACCCAGGAATTCAAATTCAAGAATATTAAACAAGTTACGCAGCAGAGTGAACAAGTGCCTAAAGAAAAGGACAAAGGCTAATGGCATCTTGAGAACAACTACTCTGAGACTAAAAGCTTCACCCAAAACTTCAGAGAATTTGGGTCAATTTTGTGCAACCAGAGACAGGAAAAAGCACAGCTCTTAACTGCTCACATGACAGTCTGGAAATAGGAGCAGTGTTCAGCAGGATATAATTGCATGGCTGTACATCCTGCAGATGACAAGTACAATGTCATACACTCCTGGCACATCTGTAGCACACAACTTCATTCCTGGAGAGCTACCACAGCTCTCTCTCCTTTTCCACCCCAAAGACTGACAAACAGAATGATGACTTTTTCCACTTACTCTGTCTGCTCCTGGTGGACGATCCCGAGGAGCTGGGACGGCTTGTCTGTTGGGGTCCAGACTGAGAGAACTGGGGGGCGATGGCTGGCACCTTTCCCTTCCTAGGGCTGGCACTCTGCACTTCAGGAGTGCGAGGGACCTTAGGTTTGTTGGTGAAGGCTGAGGGAAACTCGCTGTGGGAGGAGATGGAAAGGGTTAGCAATGTATGGAGCAATGTGTGTGCATAGTAATTCTGCAACCAAGTGAAACCTGCAGTACGTGCTGCGACAGCCTGGCAGACTGCTCAACACTCAGGGGAACTGCAAATGGAAAGGAGCATGGCAGGCACCACAGGTACTGCCCTGGGGCATGTACTCACCACACAGGCTCTAAACCTGCCTCTATCGACCTGTCTATCCTACTCAAACCTGGTTCTCTGGACAGCAGGATTGAACAGGTTCAGTTAAGTCCCCAGCAAACAAGTAATATATCTTCAGCTTGTTTTCAGTCTGAGGCGCAAAACCCAAACAGATTCACTACAGCACAGAAACACATCCTTTGAGGGCACAGACACTTTTATTTCTCCCAGGTACAGATCAAAATCTTGACAGACATAGGCAGTCTCCCTGGCCCCTGGCTGCGATAGGATTTGTAGAACTCCCTGAAGGCATTTTCAAGAGAGCAAAAAGCTGCGATGGCATCCAGGAAACAAACTCCCTAAGCACGCAGGTTTCTCACTCACAGTGAGAACATAAACCAGGTGCTGCCCTTTCAAAGTATTTCATAATTCTTACAGCAGATTTAAAGAATTGCATTTTTATAGCATATTTATGCTTAGAAGGATATGATGCTTTCAAATGTAGTCCATGACTGTGTGAGGACATCCTGTCCTTCCCTGCCCCTTAGGATATCTTCTTGCCCGGGTGAAAAACAAAAATGGAAGCTACCAGGAAATAGCAAGGCTCTAAACCAATTCATGTTTGCTCTAGAGAGTCAATTTTCTCTTAAAAGGAGAAAAGGTGAAACTGAAATAACACCTAGGTGAAAAAACACTTCATCCTAATTTTATAGAGGAAGTAAAAGGAGAGCCAAAGGCAAGAGATGGAAAAAGGTGCCACCTAAAGACAGGTGATTAAACTGGAAAGTTCCTGTGGTATTAGCTGCATCAAAAGAATCCTTTGTGACCACCAGAAAGGGTGATTAGGAGGATTTTCGAGACATTTAATCTCTCCTCCTCCCCTGGGAATGCTGCTGAGTCAGTGCTGATTAGCCCTTCCGTAGCCCTGCTTCACCTTGCAGGTAGAATTGAGCTAGTGTTTCCTTTGCATTTTAGATAGCATTAACTGTCTGTGCTTTGCACATGTGTATGCTAACTGCTAAGGACAGAGACATGCTCACCGGTCTGCTACAGCCATCTCTGCAGCCCTCCTCCTGTCTCTAAGTATTAGAAGTACTACACTTGTCTCCACTTGCTGCCATGGTCTAGTTGACTGGATAGGGCTGGGGGATAGGTTGGACTGGATGATCTTGGAGGCCTCTTCCAACCTGGTTGATTCTATGATTCTTTTCAAAGGAAGAGGTGGCAGAGGGCAGCAGAAATGTACCAGCAAAACCAACCAACCCAAAAAAGGTTAAGAATGGCTACATAAAATCCCATGCTGTGAAGCACAGACATATTTAAACCTCTCTCTTCATAAAACAGTCTCATTGTTACTGCTGTTTTGTCATCTTATTTTCTTTGGTACAGGAGCTGGTTTTCAACTTATTAGTTGCTCTTTGTGCTAATCTTATGTGTGCTATGACACACAGATAAAAAAGATCCAACAGCCCCACAGCAGCTTTCGAGCCTTAATAACAAGATCTTGGACTGGTATTCCCAAACACTATAAAGCAATTTTATAGTTATCAACAATGTGTCATAATCTCTTAATAGAAAGAGTGATTGGCATTGGAATGGGCTGCCCAGGGAGGTGGTGGAGTCACCATCCCTGGAGGCGTTCAAGAAAAGCCTTGATGAGGCACTTGGTGCCATGGTCTGGTTGATTGGACAGGGCTGGGTGCTAGGTTGGATTGGATGATCTTGGATGTCTCTTACAACTTGGTTGATTCTATGATTCCACAATTTGAGAGCAAGTGCTCCAACAAAAAAAAAAAACAACCCAAAACCCCCAAACCCAAAGGACTACACAAAAAAACCCCAAGCAGAGAACCAACTCAGAACCACACATCTGCACTGAAAAGAAAGAAAACTGCTTACCTGGCAAAAAATGAACTAATTGTCTATAAAAAAGTGCACAATAGATTGACACTGGGATTGGAACAATCAGCCAGAAGAAATGACAGGATTTAACATACAAAGATAAGTTAGATCACTTGGACTTTTGACCATTTTTACTAGCTTACCAGAAAAGCAAGACCATTAGAGATTTAAGAAGACCCTGCAGAGTGTAAGTTCTTTATTATGATGATATTGGATGGAGTAAAACTTGAAAAAAAAAAATCTGTAAACTTGAGTTTGTTACAAATTTATCCTTGATTAGTTAAAAAGCACAACAGTTCTATATTCACAGAATGGCATATGTTTGAAGTGACCTCAGAGATCATCTACTTCAATCTCTCTGTCATGGGCAGGGATGCTTCTCAACCAGACTTGGCTGCTCAAGGCCTCATCCAACCTAGCCTTGAACACCCCCAGAGAAAAGGCATCCACAATCTCCCTGGGCAGCCTATTCCAGAGTTTTGCCACCTTCCTGCTGAAGAACAACTTCCTAATATCCAATATAATTGCAGCAGAGAGCAGCAATGCATTGGCAGCCACCAGCCTGACACATACCAGCTTGAACAATTATTTGTTCCCATGGAAATAAAATCACTGCAATAGTTCACTGTTAGGGCCTCATTCTTCTCTGATTCTGCATAATTTCACTGATCTCTGTGCAGTTCAGTTCCCAGTTTATGCTAAGAAAGAGGGGAACTAGCAGTGATGGCATCATCACCACAACCAAGCCCTTCTTTTCTCATACATACTTCTAGGAAGGTCTGTGGTATTTGCCTGCTAGGAAGGAAACATCTCTTACAGTTGTCAAAACTATGACCAAAGCAGTGATTTATTCTCTCTGTTTGTTTGGCAAACAGATTAAAGTATGCTTCTAAGAACCAAAGAATGAAAAGGCAGGTCTGGTTATTGCAACACCAAGGTACTAACAAAAGACCCTTGACACAGGAAAACCTGTGTTTGCTTGGGCTGTGAATGGCTGCACTTCCCACAGCCCTAGCTCAAGCCTGCACTGCTAAGTCCAAATTACTGCATGAGTGCTCAGGAAGCACCCAGTGAAAAGAGAGTATCTGCCCCCGTGCCTTCAGTTAGAGACCCATCAATCACTGGCCTTTAGACAGAGGTTCACGAAGAAAAAGATGAAAGGTTACTGGGGATATGTCTTTTCAATAATAGATAATGATTTTACAGAAGCAAAGCCTCTCCCTGCAAGGTTGGGGCTGGGGGGGGAAGATGATGCCAACTTGGCTTGCTTCTTGCAAGCCAAAGCCTGAAAAATCATCACTGTCTCTAACACAAAGCAAGCAGTTTCACAGGATCACAGGATATTAGGGGTTAGAAAGGACTCAAGGAGATCATCCAGTCCAACCCCCCTGCCAGAGCAGGACAATGCTATCTAACACAAATCAGAGGAACACATCCAGACAGGCCTTGAAAATCTCCAGAGAAGGAGACTCCACAAGCTCTCTGGGAAGCCTGTTCCAATGCTCTGTGACTCTTACAGTCAAGAAGTTCCCCCTTGTGTTGAGGCAGAACCTCTTTTGCTGCAACTTACACCCATTGCTCCTTGTCCTATCCCAGAGAGCAGTGAGCAGAGCCTGTCCCCTCCCTCCTGGCAGCCTTCAGATACTTCTAAACATTTATCAAATCCCCTCTTAAGTCTTCTCCCCTCCAGACTAAAAAGCCCCAGGGCCCTCAGCCTCTCCTCATAAGCCATGCCCTCCAGTCCCCTAATCATCCTCGTAGTCCTCCACTGGACCCTCTGCAGCAGATCCCTGTCCCTCTTCAACTGGGGAGCCCAAAACTGAACACAGTATTCAAGATGAGGTCTCACCAGTATGGCAGTCTGGCCATAAAATTCACATGGTTTATGTTTGTTGTATGTGCTCAGCTACTGTTAGCACAGGCAACAGAAAAAGCAGCAGTAATGCTGTGTTAGAGCTATGACTCCTAAGTACTTCAGTTGTTAACCACTGATCATTTGTTGACAATGTATCATGCCTCAGATCTCATCATGGAAAGAGCACAACTGGGAAAAAAAAACAACACCACACCAAAACCTTATTAAAGCCCAACAAAAAGCCCCAAAACCACACATAGGCATCAGTGGGCCAGAAGGAAGCAAAGCTCTAAGTAAAGAGTCCAGTTTTCAGAAGAGCTAGAGCTCTAACTGACACCAATAATTAAGCACTTCTGAAGTGTCAGACCCATAGAGAAAGGGTAAAGCCTTTCCTTTAACACATCTCCACCCATTCTGTGCTTTACTTCTGGAATGTACTTGCTTTTAGAATGTCTCTACACTTAACTGTTGAAAACTTGGCCCAATCAAATTAGCTATAGGAAAAAGCTGTTAATGTCTGAAGGATTCATGCAGGCCCTGAAAGACTTCAGTAAACCTTGGTCCAATTGGGTAATGAATTCCTAGTTGTCATCCAAAATATCACATCACAGTCCTACACATGACAAAGGCTTCACAGAGGGCTCAAGGCACCAACAGGACAAGCAGAGCAAGTCTCTCCATTGCTGGGAGAACTCATAATATTGCCTCCCTTGTTACAATCATCCAGTCAGAGACTCTGGTCAAGCAGTGGTAGCAACTCAGCATATTTAAACACTTTGAATCCACTTAAATGCTTCATTTTTCTTCCTCCTTTAACTTAATTTCTGCCCTGTTCCCACAGCCTTAGCTATTTCTTTCCTGATATATTATTTTTTATGGGCTAGAGTTGAGCCATCCAAGGAAGCAATCAGAAAGTTTTATCTGCAGGAAGACCATGCCCTGCATACATGTGAAATTCATTAATAGTGTCTTCCTTGAGATTTTTCCCATTCTGGACCAGATGCTTTAAAATTGAACAGCTGCCTCTGGCACGGCTGAGGGTATTTTGTTTGGCAACCACCACCACAGCCACCTCAGACCAGACTACATCATACATCAAGTGACTTCACAAATTGTCTTTACAGCAACATGGAATTAGCCAGTAAGTCCCTTCAGACTCCTCCTGCACTTTCAGCAGCTCCTGTGGCTAAATCATACCTATGCCTGTTTACTTCGTCCTCGCTGAAGTCAATGGATTGGGAAGATGAGATGCTGCCACCAGCTGTGATGCTTCGGCCCGTTCTGTGGCCTGGTGAGAATACTTCAGATGACTTCATTTCAACTGTGATTTAAGAAAGAAACACAGTTAAGTGAGGAGCCATCTCTTGACAGTTTTACTGGAAACACAATTCACAGTTCCTGCTGCATGAAGGAAGCTTTGGGATAACGACAGGTTACTGAGCGCATTACAGCTCATCAGCTGGGCCAAGCCAACTGCAAGTGTGCACACTTGCACCCTCTGCAGCTGGGAAGTTAAGACATGCTTGGACCATTATCAGAGCAGCTGCACTCTGCATTTGCAATGGGCTAGGAGCATCCAGACCATTAGTTAACAAAAGAGAGATGTTGAGGTATTGGAATGCATCCAGAGAAGGGCAACAAAGCTGGTGAGGGGCCTGGAGCACAGCCCGGTGAGGAGAGGCTGAGGGAGCTGGAGGTGTGCAGCCTGCAGCAGTGGAGGCTCAGGGCTAACCTCACTGGTGTCTATAACTAGCCGCAGGGAGGTTGTAGCCAGGTGAGGGCTGAGTTCTTCTCCCAGGCAACCAGCAACGAAACAAGGGGATAGAGTCTCAAGCTGTGCCAGGGGAAATATAGGCTGGATGTTAGGAGGAAGTTGTTGGCAGAGAGAGTGATTGGCATTGGAAGGGGCTGCCCAGGGAGGTGGTGGAGGCACCATCCCTGGAGGTGTTCAAGAAAAGCCTGGATGAGGCACTTAGTGCCACAGTCTAGTTGACTGGACAGGGCTGGGTGCTAGGTTGGACTGGATGATCTTGAAGGTCTCTTCCAATCTGGTTCATTCTATGATTCCATATATCAAGCTAACAAGATCTCATGTAAGCCACAGGAATGCAACCATCTGCAGTTGTCTGTACAGATCTATAGTAGCTACTGTGGACAAAATCCAGTGTTTTACACTTCTGTTAGGCTTCAGGTCTACTGCATTTGTTCAATGTCCCTCACTTTCTGCCTTGCACTAATGGAGAAGGGAAGGGCACTCAGAGTGCTGAGAGACACATGCCTACCAAGAGCTGCAAGTTCAGTAAGAGTTCAGGAAAATCCCTAGCTCTGTCTGTCCCATGCTCAGAAGAGGTTACTGTCCTGATTTAGTCTCACATGCTGATATGGATGCAGATCAGGTCACTTTCAGACAAGCACTTGGCTGCATGTTCTGTCTGGCATTCAGCAGAAGAAGATGACCAGAGTTCATCTTTACTCCATAAGTTTGCTGCTCATAGGAGTCAAAAAAGAGAAGAATCAGAACCACTGATTCTTTACCAAAGTGATAAAAAGGGAGGATGAACTTAGAAAAAAATCAGCCCAACTCAAGAACAGCTGAATGTATGCAGGCAGGAGGACATTAAGTGCTGCTCTCATTTTCAGAGAACAAGAGGATCAAGGTTTCTCAAGGCTAAACTTAGCTTCCTTGAGATATGACCTTGAAGAAGCTAACTGCTCACATGAAGCTTTTATTCTAGCCATTTTTTCACTCTTGGTTCCTTACTATTCATTTTACAACCTGACTGCATGAAACTCTGAATCCCAAAGTATTCATGTAAGGCTGGAAAATGCATATTCCAAAGTGAGCAGGTCCCTAGTACTACACTTCAATAAACTGCATATTTATTTCACAGTAAAAATGTTTGGCAGGGCATGATGAGAGTCTCCAGAAGCAGTACAACTATTTTTACACCTTTCTGTTATGTACTGTTCCCTGCTGTATCTTAGAAGGCACTAGAAGACAAAAAGATTATTTTCTGTTGCCTTAAAGCCTTTTCCATTTAAAAACTACCAACCCCACTGCCTGTGGAAAACAGAATGTCCAGAGACACAGCCCAGCTGTCACTATATAGAATGAAAGTCCTGTCACTGGTCTGAACAACCAGAGGATCTCTCCTCTCCAAACCCACAAGGCAGGAAAGACAAGCAGCTCAGTGTCATTTTATTAGCTGGATTAGTGCTTGGATGAATTGCTTCTGCCACACATAAAAGGATTTCTCTTTTTACATGTACAGCACATGCAAACTTGCAATGTGCTGCATAATCTGACCTCCAAGGTTTTCTACAATAAATACTATCATCTAAGTAGTCTTATCAGAATCCACCTGCAAAGAAGTTTGACTGACACATTAAAGCTGGAGGGAATTCCTTCAGCGTGCAGGCTTTAAATCAATATTCACCATCAAAAATGAACATTCCCTTTGCTGACTTGGGGAAACTCCCTATTAAAACTTCTCCACAAAGGTCTACAAGCAAATTGTCAGACAGCAGCAGCAGCGGAAAAGTGACAGAGGTGAGTGAATGCATTTCTCTGCAAGATATGACCAAAGTGTGATTCAGAAGGCATGCTGGGCTGCTGGTGGCTGCACAATGCCTTAGAAATTGCATTCAATTACACTTTAAAACAGGAACACTTTGAAACTTGCTTGGCTTAACCTCCTTTGAGAAGCACGAGCATGTAAAACTCCACTGTTGCTGTCTTTTGCACAGGAAAATTGTCAAGCCAGTTTGCTCTTGATTAGTTTAACAACCTGTGCTGTTCTGAGTCGCTGCCCCTGGCCAGCTAAACCTCCCCACAGAACAGGCTCAGCTATACCCCAGGTGCTACTGTGCAAAGCAAGGCTGGAGAACAGCAGCTCCCATTCCTGCACAACATGGAGAACTCAAGTGCCCATCTCGAAGAGGATCTTCATCTCTGCTTCTCTCGGACGGCTTCCCTTCAGCATGTGAAAGCTATCAGCTCCAGGCATTACACAAGCAAATTCCTATCTGCAAGACCTTGGTTACTTTTCTCAGAATCCTTTTCATTTCCGCTAGGAAATTGAAAAAAAACAGAGGAGAGAGTAAGAAGTATGCTGCTCCTTTGCTGCTTCAAAGCATATCTTCCAGCAAAGTAAAGGCATGCTTTGTCTGAACTTATTCATCATTCTGTACCGGATACGCTGCAAGATCCTTCACCTAAGACTGCAGAGCATTTGGCCTTAAATCCCTAATTGGCAATGTTAATGGATCCCTGCAAAAGAAGGCTGAAGCTCCCACATCCAGAATTCTATGATCCTGTGGATATCAGAAGTTCAGAAGCCTGTATCATTTTAAAATCCATCACGTGCTTCAGAGCTCTCAGCCCCAGCTGAGTTTGCATAAATCTCAGTTGAAGTTGCAAGGACAGAATCTTTAGCAGCACCAGCCACAATGTAGCCATACATGGAGCTTCCCATCCTCCACAATCTTTTATGCTTTCAATGCCCTGGCAAATCTAAGCAGATAACTGCAGCTGCCTTTGACTTTTTATACCGAGGTCTAGCCAACAGAGCCTGCAGGTGCCAGCAGACAGTGATTCATTTAGATCCAAACAAGGGTATATTTGATCAAGTAAGGGGCTTTGCCTGTTGGGAAGTGCAGTGCCTCTGGACTCCATCTCTTTTCCTAGCCAGAGAACATCACAGAGTGAAACACAGCATACTCTCTGCATTGGAAGCTGTTAATAGGATCCTTGGCCCTTCCACGGGAAGCAAGATGGAGTGAGGCAAGTGAGACTATTGCTCTCTGCTGACCACACATTACCTTCTGTAGCCATTCATTCAGCTCAAGCCCAGATCCAACCACATGCCCCAAGGTCTTACAGGCTGCCCCAGGGTCTATTTAGAGAGAGACAGCTCCAAGGCTACACTTAAAAAAATAAAAATCAACAAGATACAAACCAGTCCCCAAACACCTGCTCCAGTCAAGAAAGCCATCAGCACTTAACAACAGCAACCACAGTACATGCTCACCTGAAGGGGAAATGCAGAGGTCAGAAATGCTGGACCTGCTCCCACCCCGAACAGGGGGAAGGCCACTTGGCAGAGACTGAAGCTTCTCATCCCTGTTGTGACAAGAACTGGTATCATTTTCTGGCCTGGAGAAGAAAGGAGAATGCAGAGTGCTGAATTCTTGCACAATGAGTGTAAATTGTCATTTCTTCTAATTGCCTGTAATGCCAACAAAGACACTGAAACTATTTCATACTTCATGCTGCAGAACCAGTGCTAAGGACATCATCTAATGGCATGACTGCAGCTTCCCCAAAGCAGCTGCTGTGAGACATATTCAAAATGAACACTTTTTTCCTACTGCAATAAAACAGCCAAGGAAAGGAAACCATAACTCTTTGCAGTACGAAGACCCAAAAGACTAGCAGGACACTTAAAGACACTTAGAGAAAAAGACTTTAGCAGTGGGCCTGAGAAGTCTTCAATAGTTGGCTCTTGATTTGCTCATGAATATTACAAGGATTTCACTTTACAGAGCAATCTACAATAAAGACTTAAAGCAAGGTAGATGGTAAGCAGAACTGCTGATTTCCCAAGTGAGATGGATCAATGAGAAACTGAAGTAGCTGAAGGACAGAACAGGGACAAGATTGCTTAGTAATAAGGAATGAAACAGAGAAGCAAGAGGCCTGTGAAAAGAAGTTGGCAGACACAGAAAATTTCCCTGCCCAATATCAGGTTAAGGTAAACAGGCTAGTATTTGTAGCTAGAAAGGATGCAATCTGAGGAGGCAGTTAATGATTTCACAGCTAAACCAGTTTCTAAGGAAACAGCTAGCTGAATATTAAGCAGTTCAATCCCCTTTGAGTGATTTCAGCCAGTAACCCTTTAAAGAGGAGCAAGAAGGGGAAAAAGGAAGAAAAAAGAAAGGCAGCTTTCCAGTCTTTCCTGGCTCCCTCACTGCACACAGCAACAGCTTGTCCATATAGGGATCCCATGACAACTTATGCAAAGCAACTAGAGCCTTTTCTGCACTGGGAAGCCATAGGAAAATTAGCATGGAATAGCTGCTACATGTGCAGTGGCTGTTCTGCATTCATTTTCTGTGTGAATACTTCTATTCAGCAGCAGCTATCTGCCCCTCTCCACCTCCTGGAGCTATGAACCGACAACTGAAAGAGATACATTATCGCATCTCCATCAACCGCTCCCCTTTCCCCATGCTTTAAAAATGGAATGTGTTACATCAAGTCTCACATGAAGACATTCAAACAAGTTGCATTCACTTTAACTCTGACTGCAAGCATTCACACATTTTTTCATGTAGCTTAACTATTACACTGGATCCAAAATTTGATGTAATTGAGGTCAGGTGTCCCAGACTGTCCCTGTGTAGACAAGCTGCATACAAGACTAAACAGGATGACATTTTTTGATGCCATTTCCTCTGATACAAATCCCAGCCAGTTAAAATTATTTAAAATATGAAATACATCCACTTTGGATACTCCTTTCAAATTAAGGCAGCTAAGATTTGGTCACTTTTATTGTCCTCCTCTTGCAAGGCTTCCTAAGAGACTATGTCCTCGTTCTATTAAATGAATTAGCACTAAAATTGGGGCAGCATAAAAACCATCAAGGTTTGTCCTTTTCTGTTGTAAAATCTAGTTCAAGAAAGTCTTAATCTATTTAATGCAGTTTTCTTGCACACAAATTAGATCATAGAATCATCACAGAATCAAGCAGGTTGGAAGAGACCTCCAAGATCATCCAGTCCAACCTATCACCCAGCCCTATCCAGTCATCGAGACCAGCACAGATACAAACTTTTCATTCAGGGTGGCAAAGCAAAGGAGCACCAAACACTGACATTATTTCTACTGTTTAGCCAGAGCAGAAGGGAAATTATTTTTCACCATGTTTACATTTTTCCTCCCTCATTTGCACAATGAGGCAAATCATAAAGACTGCTTCACACCATCACACTAATACTTCTCTTCGACCCAAAGCTACCAGCACCACCGTGGCAGAAAGTGTGGTGCTTTTAATTTGTGACCTGAAGCCATCTTGCAGAGGCAGGAGCTGCGTGTTCATAAGGAGACTCAAGCCTTAATGAAACATGAGACCTGGTATTCCAGGATACTTTAAACATACTGCATGGGTAGATGGTGGTAAAGAGAGGCATCACTTTTAGAGCTAACTTCTGATGCCAAAAATTCTGATGGGCAAAATACTACACAGAAAAAGTGGGACTTTGAATTCAGTAGCACCAAGCCCAGAGTAAAGTGACACTTGTATGGTTAGCCATGTATTAGCCAGTTTAGATTCTGCAGTTCTTTTGCAGGAGTGCAGTGCAATGATAGCATAATCGCTGTGCTGCTAATAAGAGTCCAACCTATCACCCAGCCCTATCCAGTCAACTAGACCATGGCACCAAGTGCCTCATCCAGTCTTTTCCTGATGGAAAATGCATTTATTCCAAAGCAAAAAACTCAACATATAAAGGTTTGTTTGTTTTTTTCTCTTTTCCATTTTCTTTTGCTGCTCATTGTTAGAGGTGAGTAGCAAATCTCCCCAGAACAACATACTTTCTTGTTATTAAACTGGAAGATTCCAGGCTTTTCAGGTACTCCATGCAGCTTATCAATAGAATGTGTTCTGAGAACATCAAATAACTATGATCAAGCAGGATTTAATACAAATGTAAATCAAAATCATCAGTAAATAAAACTTATCAGCAAACATTTACTCAACTATTCCAAGTATATTAGCTTAGCCAATAAGACCTTTCTCTGCCTACAACATTTCATCTCCTTTCTTTTTTTGAAGCTATCTTTAAGGAATGACAATGACAATGCACTTTTCACATAAGGAAGGTTTATTTACCAGGTATTGTTGGAATGGTTGGTTTGTTTTTTAAGAAGTTTTTGAAAATCCAGCTTGGTCTCTGTGATAGTTTGGGTGTTACCTGCCCCCCTGTCCCCCCACTTTGGAAAATCACCCAGACTAGACTTAGCAGCTCTGGAAAATTGAATGAAGCTTTATATTTATAGCTTAGCACAATATACAAGCAGACATCTCCAGTATATACAGAAATAGACAAGTTAAAATTAATACAGAAACACAACAGCCCTCCCAGAAACCTGAGTCCTCAGGAGTGGCTCCCAAACACCCTTCCACCTTCTCCCCACCCCTATGCCTTACCCCAGACTTTGCCTTATGCTGAAGGTAAGTTTGGAGGGTCAGCCAGGGGGGTTAGGAAACAGAAGGATTAGTCACACAGACTGCAGGTTAGGTTAGTGAGAGAAGTTCATGCAGCCTCAAGAGACAGAAAGTGACTTCCTTATCTATATTTATGTTCTTGTTCTTATACATCTCATCAAGCTTATGAGTGAAGCAGACATCACCACTGCTTCCTTTTCACAGCCCATAATCTAATTCTTCTCACCAAAACATTCCATCTAGCTCAAACTAGCACAGTCTCGTGTTTGGACTTACATTAGGGACACAGTTCTGTGAGAACCTGGCGTCACAGGCCTCTGGAGAGGCTCATCTATGCTCTGGTGAACACCAGAAAACAGCTTCTTCTTGGTTTTTGGAGTATGAGTCATTATCTGATACACAGGGAAAAAAGAAATGGAAGAAAAATTTAACAGACAAGAATGCAATGGAATGCAACTGGAACCATAGAGAAAATACCATAGAAACTGGATAAGATTCCCTGGAATCATAGAAGCAACCAGGTTGGGAAGAGACCTCCAAGATCACCCAGTCCAACCTAGCACCCAGCCCTAGCCAGTCAAGTAGACCATGGCACTAAGTGCCCCAGCCAGGCTTGGCTTCAACACCTCCAGGGACAGCAACTCCACCACCTCCTTGGGCAGCCCATTCCAATGCCAATCACTCTCTCTGTGAAGAACTTCCTCCTAACATCCAGCCTAGACTTTCCCCAGCACACTATAGGCTGTTCCACAACATCTTATCTCAGGTCCTGTTTCCGTCATCCTGACCCCATCATCATTGTGAGGTCTGGCATCCACAATATGTACAATCACATTAATCTCAAATGAATCACAGCACACTAAATGGCATTTGTGCACACTTTGGGCTTTTGTTTCTTAATAGGGTTTTGCTGCTTGAGGTAAGACACACAATACTTGATCTGGTGTTACACCTGCAGGAGCATCTGACTTTGCAAATGTTTTGTTTATCTGTTTGGGGGTTTTGGAATAATTTCAGATCAGCAGTGTGTTCCAGTACTCACTTGCTCACAGTGCTTTGCTTTGTGTGCCCACAGAGCCACTGATGTAGCATTAAACCCTAAGGCTGCCTTTGACTTATTTAAGCCACAGCTTCCTCAGACTTATTCTGCCTCTTCTGAACTAACGAACAGACTATGAAAGATTTGGACTGCTCTGCAGGTAGAAGGCAGTTCTTCAAGAAACAAATTGAAGAAAAGATTTTAGGAAGTGATGAAACTGTTAAAATCAAACAACTGAGTAAATTAATTTCTACTGAGATCCTAAGAAAAGGCACTCACTCCCAAGTACTCAGTTGTCAGCAGCTTCTCTCCTGCAAGCTCTCCCAGTTGAGGCTGCAAAACTTCATCTTTGTCCAGATCAGCCTCCATGATGTCATGGTCCTCCTGCAACAACACCACACATGTTCTTTCAGCTCAGGTTCCAAGAAGTTTTCATTTCAAATTTAGTTCTCACTTCAGCAGTCACTTGGATGATATGTGTCAGACAAATGACTATTAGTATTGCACATGTAAGTGGTAATGTATGAGCATTTTCCACCCAAAAAGCAGACACCTAAGGACAAACTCTTAGATTAGCCAATAATATGAATACTTGGGACAGTGCTCTACAAAAATAGCACGAGGGAAAAAAAGCATTGGAATTGTGTACAGGGAAGGTATTTCCTACAATGGAAATGGCTGATTGATTCCAATCTTTATTTGGTGCAAAATAATGAGACTAGCATCACTCAGACCAAGTAGGTGCTGGCTTCTTCAGAGCTCTTCTGGCTTGCCTTTCCAGCAAGTTCAGTGACCTCTTTACCAAATGGCTCAAGCCTCATAACTTTTGTTTTTATTTTGCTATTCTCCTTGCTTGTCATATTCTTATTCACAGGCATCCAGCAGACATAAAATGGACAGGCAAAGAGGGCTCAATCCAGTAGCTCAAAGCACCAACCAGCTCTACTTCTGAAATACCCTATGTGGTTTTCCACTGTGGCTCAGAAAGGGTACAAGCCCCCCACAGGTCCCAAGTCAGGTGTCTCTCAGAGGTCCCAATCATATCCAACAGCCTTGGGCAGGTGCTTTCAAAGCAGTAAAGAGACATGAGATGTCTGTGTGTGAACAACTGAAGCAGTTACAGAACTACTACAAATAATCCAAGCAGTGGATTTGAGGTTTACAGCAAAATGTATTTGTCCAATAACCCCTCCCAATTCTCCTGTAAGTGCTCTGAAGATACCAGGTTGTTAAACCTCTTCATCCTCCTCAAGATGTATTCTCTAGACACACAACTATAAAAGGTAAGGTTGTACAGGACCTCAGAAGGTGTTCAATCTACCTTTCTCTCCAAGGCAAGATAAGTTACAATCAGCTCCTCATTACCTGGGAAGTCAGGTAGGTGTGGAAACACAAATAAACACCTGTAGACCAGCCCACAATCATCTGCACCAAGCAAACCACACTCCAAACTCTACAATAGCTACTCTACTTTGAAATACAAAATAATTCAGAAGCTGCAAAGATAAGCTTTAGAAATGCTGAAGTTGACTTTTTAAAATCTGTTATATTAATCACCATAGAATCATCATCATAGAATCAACCAGGTTGGAAGAGACCTCAAGGATCATCCAGTCAAACCTATCCCCCAGCCCTATCCAGTCAACTAGATCATGGCACCAAGTGCCTCATCCAGTCTTTTCTTAATGCAGCACAAGAGCTAGGAGTTTTGTTTAGAGAGGACTGCCAACACTGTGCCCAGGTCAGAACATCACCCTGCTCTCTTGCATACATGGTGCAGTTAATTTCTCTTCACAGATCATCTCAGTTTCCCCAAGTTCTACCTCTTCCAATAACCTGGCTGACACATTTGGTCAGACAAAACACCAGTTTCTGGGAAGTACCTCTCACTGCCAGCCTTGCTCTGTGATGTTAATTAACACACCAGGTAACTGAGCCTGAACATATCCCTCCTCTGCCTCTTTCTGCAGAAGAGCTTTGCTATGCAATTCACAGTGATTAGATGTTGTGCTGAGTGATTTGGTTTAGTCAAGGACTTGTCAGTGTGGAACTAATGATTGGACTCGATGAGCTTGAAGGGCTTTTCCAATCTAAGAAATTCTGTGATAGATGTGCCACTAGGCACAGGAATAAGGCCCTTCCCTACAGAAGAAAGTGTTGATGGTAATGTCTACAAAGGTGTTCCTGATTTAACAGAGTATTTTGTTATCTTCAGATAAAGATTTTGGCTTCCAGTTGCTGGGTTTTATTGCTGTGATGGCACAGAACACATCATTTTAATGGGGTATTTATTTAAGAGGTGTTTCAGAAACGTGTGGATGTGGCACTTTGGAATGTGGTTTAATGGCCATGGTGGCGTTAGGTTAATGGTTGGACCTGAGGATCTTGGAGGTCTTTTCCAAGGAAAACAATCCTGATTCTATGATTCCACTGCTGAAATAACACAATCAGTGCCCTGTTCATCACTGCTCACAGGCTACAGCAGACGGTAGCAAAGTCCTTTACTGTAATAACTTGAAGTCTTGTGGCTGAGTCTGTGACTAAGCTCTCTTTCTTTTGATGCACACTCCAGCTGAAGTGCAGTGTGAAAACTGCAGTTTACCGATTTTGTTGCTAGGTGCTGAGTGATGGAGGATCAGAGGGTGTCTGATAAATTATCACTGTGCACTTAGTTATCTAACATGGCTCAAATTTGTAACTTCTGAATCAGAGCTACAATATCACATTCACTTCTACAAGCACCTTTTAAAGATGGCCCAAGTCAAATAAGCAAAGGTGAAGACCAAACACTGAAGATAAATTAAAGTCAGTACTTCACAGAGCAGTCGAGAGAATATTAAGCACCAGAAAAGGTGCACTGCGACAGCGGGTCTCAACACACCCTAGATGATTAACACAACAAAGTAGGTATGTACTCCAGAAGTCAATGCATCCTGAGCTCTGCACTAATCAATTCAAAGGGTAGCAGACAAATCTGAAAGCCTGTTTATTTCTGAGGAACAGTATAAACGCAGATCAAAGCATAAACCCACAGAAGGTAACAGTACCAGCATGGGGAACCTTTGCATGCTCTTGGAAACAGTAAAAGCTGGGGCAAAACCTGCAAAAGAAGTCTGCATAAAAATGTCTTTTTGTTGTTTATTAACTTGTGAAGGTATAAATAGTGGTACTGAGTGGATCAACAATAAATCAGAGTGTCAGTAAGCAGTCTGAATACCTGTCACTAAACTGGCAATATATGGGCATACTTTGAAATACCTTCAGTCTGTAGCACTTTAAAGTTATGTAAAGGCAAGACCTCTGAAAGTTTCCCAAATCTTTCCCTTTCCAGCTCACAACATCAAGATGTTACCACAGAACCCCAGCAAAGAACAGCAACCCACAGCATTTCCAAAACACAGAAGGGCTCCAAGCACTGAGGCAGAGTCAACACAGTCTTTGGTTATTTAACAAAGGAAGGACGTTATGCATTTTGGGTAGCATTTTGCTGCTGTGCTGTTTGTAAGCTGTGTTTTCCAGACTGAGGGACTAAGAAACAGAATTGGAGCTCCAGCAGCAATAAGAATCTAGAACATGCCATAATTAATGTTCCACTAGAAACAATTTAAAAGTTGGCTTAGTCAGACTTTTTCATATAATGGCAAAGCTAATGAAAAACAGAATTAGACACTTCTCTGTTTCAAAAGCCTACAGTTGTTTTTGAGTCAAATTCTAAGAAGTGACAGAAGTCCATTTAAATCACACAATGCTTAAGTGGTAAAAATGGATTAAAAAGTTTATTTGACTGAGAGCCTTGGCTGGGGGTGTGAGCAGCAGCAACTTGTCTAGGGGGTATGGCTGAATAGGAGAATTCAGTTTCCTTTCGTTCCCAAGAGCAGCTAAAATAATGGAAGTGTTCAGTGTTATCATGCAACTCAATGCCACCCCTTTCATGAAGGAGCCTCTTACCTCTCTGCTTTCCTAACATAACACAGTATCCCTCAAAAAAGTATTCTGGAGCTCAAGCAAAAATATCACCACATTGGATTCTTATGATATACCTAAGACACTCAAAGCCTCAGAATGTTGTTTACAGGATGTTAAGCAGTCTATTAAACAAAGAGAAGTTACAGCGTTTCAGGATCAGTATCACCAAGGTTGGAAGAGACCTCATAGATCATCAAGTCCAACCCTTTACCACAGAGCTCAAAGCTAGACCATGGCATCAAGTGCCACATACAATCATAGAATCAACCAGGTTGGAAGAGACCTCCAAGGTCATCCAGTCCAACCTAGCACCCCGCCCTATCCAATCAACTAGACCATGGCACTAAGTGCCTCATCCAATGGCATCCTGGCCTACATCAGGAATGGTGTGGTCAGCAGGAGCAGGGAGGTCATTCTACCCCTGTACTCTGCACTGGTTAGACCACACCTTGAGTACTGTGTTCAGTTCTGGACCCCCCAGTTTAGGAGGGACATTGAGATGCTTGAGCATGTCCAGAGAAGGGCAACGAGGCTGGGGAGAGGCCTTGAGCACAGCCCTATGAGGAGAGGCTGAGGGAGCTGGGATTGGTTAGCCTGGAGAAGAGGAGGCTCAGGGGTGACCTTATTGCTGTCTACAACTACCTGAAGGGAGGTTGTAGCCAGATGGGGGGTGGTCTCTTCTCCCAGGCAACCAGCAATGAAACAAGGAGATAGAGTCTCAAGCTGTGCTGGGGGAGGTCTGGGCTGGATGTTAGGAGGAAGTTCTTCACAGAGAGTAATTGGCATTGGAATGGGCTGCCCAGGGAGGTGGTGGAGTCACCATCCCTGGAGGTGTTCAAGAAAAGCCTGGATGAGGCACTTAGTGCCATGGTCTGGATGACTGGATAGGGCTGGGTGCTAGGTTGGACTGGATGATCTTGGAGATCTCTTCCAACCTGGTTGATTCTATGATTCTATGACTTCAAGTGAAGAAAAGATAAGGCAAACAGTTTAAATTTTCCTGCCAATGCAAGAATAATTACATAAAAGTAAAAAAAAAAATCCCATATACCAAAGTGTGGTTTAGTGACATAAGTATTTTGTGTCTAGAAAGTTCAGGATTTTTCTAAAAGGTGTCAGAAAGCTTTTATACTTACTTCCTCATCCTCCTCTTCCTCTTCATCATCAGATGCAATACTATCATTTAGTGGCTCATCTAGAAAGAAGCAAAACAAAATGGTGTAAGCATACAACTTAACAGAAGCTTTAGATATTGCCTCTCTTACAAGAGTAAGACTTAGTTTGCTTCTCATATAGACATCCTATTCCTTGCTAGATACCTACTGGCATTGCTTGTTCCTATAAATCATTCTGTGAATTACTCAAAGCAGCTCCTATTTGGGATAATGGCAGGAATGGAAACACTTTGGAATCATTATTTTCTCATCCATCCCAGCATGCTGTCTCAGTGCACTGACTGCCAGTACTTGAATGGGCATGTGTGCACTTGCAGATTTCTAAGGTTTTCAACTAATTTCAGTAAAAGGCTCTACTTCTAAAAACACTTCAATATTACACTGCTTTTCTATGTAAATGATAGTACTCCTCCTTTACTCTGCTCTTCTCAGACCCCACCTGGAGTACTGTGTACAGTTCTGGAGCCCCCAACACAAGAAGGACATGGAACTGTTAGAGCGAGTCCAGAGGAGGGCCATGAAGATGCTCAGAGGGCTGCAGCAGCTCTGCTATGAGGACAGGCTACAGGAGTTGGGGCTCTGCAGCCTGGAGAAGAGAAGGCTTCAAGCAGACCTTATAGTGGCCTTACAGTATCTGAAGGGGGCCTAAAGGAAGGCTGGGGAGGGACTATTTACAAGGTTTTATAATGACAGGACAAAAGGTAATGGGTTTAAACTGGAGGAGGGCAGACTGAAACTGTTAGGAAAGGGTTCTTTACAGTGAGGGTGGTAAGACACTGGTACAGGTTGCCCATGGAGGCTGTGGATGCTCCCTCCCTCAGGGTGTTCAAGGCCACCATTGGATGAGGCCATGGGCAGCCTGTTCCAGTGGGTGGTGTCCCTGCCTATGGCAGGGGGTTAGAACTAGATGATCCTTGAGGTCCCTTCCAACCCAAACCATTCTACGATTGCATCTTTTGGGCAAGATCATTTCCTCAGCAAAAAGCAGCCAGGCTTATGCTGGAAATCTGCAAGCTCAACTTGTCAGTCAGACAAAACCTTTTAAAAATGCCATTCATAGGTGGAGGAGGAGAGATTCTATAAACTTCCATGAACAAATATTGCATAGTGGCACTACAGTGCTTAAATACTTTAATGTTCTTTTACCATCTAGAACCATAACATATGCTGTCTTCTGCTCTCCCCAAATGCCAAAGAAGGCAGTCAAACTTGTTCTACTGTTACTGTACAGAAAGATTTAATCTGAATTCATACCCTTTTCATTATTTGCTTTCTCTTTCTTCAGCCTTCTTTTCAACCACAGGGAACAGAAAACACAATAAATACTCCTCACACCTGCCTGTGTTAACGCAGCACTTACAACTCCTGAGACACATCAACACACTCTCAAAAAGGATGGTCTCTGCCTCCAGGTCAGGGTAAGCCATTTTGGATAACAATGCTACACTCCTCAACAGAGCAGTGAAAGATGAGAAGCAGCAGGTCTAGGCTCTAAATCATGCTTTACAAATTGTACCACCTGTTTATTTTTGCCACTAACAGCAGCCTCTCATTGCTGTGAGGCCAATGGCATTGAAGAAAACAGCCAAGGTCATTCTATTTACAGTCCCAAAACTTTGCAATTGAGACCTACTCAGCCTTTTTTATTTCTTCTTTGTTAAGGAAATTATAAAATATATCTGACATTCAAATCCTGACATTCACTATTCACCCTCTCTCAGACCAACACTATTGTTATTCTTTGAGAGTTTCAACACCAAGTAAAAACATGAGCTTTCTTATGGCTCTTCTGAAAGATTTACAGCTCAGATAGCTCCATTTGTTCTTCTGACCTGAATTGAGCTGCTTGATAATAAATTCAATCTGTCGGATCATCTCTGCATTTCCTTCCTTGATAAAGCAGTGCAGAATTTCTTCCATTCCCTGGATGTAGTGGAAAAAATGGCTAGATCAGTATTTCATGTATCAGGCACGCTGGAGCCATTTCATAGAATCAACTAGGTTGGAAGAGACCTCCAAGATCATCCAGTCCAACCTAGCACCCAGCCCTTTTTCAGTACATTTCTTTGCAGTTTTAATATTTAGATCCTTTAAACCTCCCTCTAAATAGCAGAGAGATGTTATCACTACCTTTATGTACCCAAACATACAGAAAAGCCAAACTATTAGTGCTCTTCCTGAAGATGAAGGTCAAAACTCAGAACCACAACTGAGTTGTAGGAAGGGAAACAGACAGCTGCTGAGTGCATCTCCTGTGTAAGTCAGCATGCATGCAAATATAACTTAGGGAAGCAAACAGTAAAACTTAAACTAGAGGCAAGCAGTCTGCAAAGCAATCTGCTGCAGAGACCATTCATCAGTCAGCTTGAGAGCTTAGCTCTTCCTCATGCTTACTGTGTTAGGCTGCTTTTCATGTTTTGGGCTTTCCTCCGCCCCACATGCTAAGGAAGATCAGCACAGGAGTTTCAGGCATTAATTCATCTGATCAAAGCCTGGAGAGTCCTTCAGGGTTCCTGCATGCAGATACCTCATCCCCAATTGCACACCTCCAGAATACTAGGAGCAGTATGAGTAGCTAACTATACTATACTTAGGCTTGTTGTGAGAATGGAGAGATCCACCTTAATGCATCCAACAAGTCAGACTAATTATGTGACCACAGTGACGGAGTTCTGTTAGCTAAAGTGTCATATTTTTGTCAGGAAAAACAGAGGCAGTGTGAAACAAATCAGTGTGCCCAGGTCTAAGACCTCTGTTTAGTCCATACATTTCCCAAAGACAAAAGTAAGACATTGTCTAGATTGCTTCTGTCTTCAAATAGAGAAGTGCCCATCATGAATGGCAGATTTTTACAATCAATCTGCTGCTCCTGCCTTCTTAACTCAGTACACAGTAATCAAAAGGGTAAATTTGCATTCTCTGAGACAACAGTGCAAGGTTCAGAGAAGGAAAGTAAACAGCAGGGCCAACTCTGATCTTCTCTTAAACTCAGGTTCTCCCTTTGTGGGCTTTTACAGGCTTGACGTTGTCTTTAATCATTTAAGATGACTTCCAACCCACTGTACTCTGTGAGGTAAAACATCTGACAACAATTGTGTTTGCCTAACCCTAGGTCAGTCCTAAAGATATGAACAGGCACTGCTATCCCAGAAATCCCAAAGTTAAATCACACTCATTACCATTAGACTAACTTCCACAAGAGATCAGCTCCTAGTTCTGCCAAAGCCTTACTCCTGCTGCTTTCCCCAGCTAACCATGTCTACATCAAGGAGAAACAAAAGCAGCAAGAGGAACTTCTCCTCTTAGTGGCTATTCAGTTGTGCAGAATGAGTTAAATGGGAAGCAGAAGCAGCAGGTCAGATAATAATCTCCTGGGCTGCAGGTTTAATTTATAATTCAGGCATAATCCTTCACACTGATGGAGCTTCACTTCTGGGACAAGACCAATAAAACATGGCAAAGATGTTTGAGACACTCATTCATACCTGACCTGTCTGAATATCAAAGGCAGAGGGCCTCTTTGGATTCCCTTCTCAAAACACTCCTACCTCACACAACCCTCCTGCACACTGCCCAACGAGTGCCTGTGTGCACATGTGTTATCCTTTGTGCTATGCAAAGCAGCATCTCTTACCATTGCTCTGGCTTCCTCTCTGACAGAAGGGATGGCCAGAATGCTGTACAGTGCTCCGTTTACATATGGCTGTATCTGAGAGGAAGAAACAGGCACACCACTAAGAAAAGCTCTGACATTCAACCTAGGTAACTGTAAATAAAATATAAGAGTGAAGGTGCAGAACATCTGTGTTCAGAGAGTTTAACCAGGCTAGCCTGCACTTGCAAAAATGCCCACTTTGGAAACAGGGAACTTTGAGGATACAAATACACGATGATATGGCTGACCTAAACCAGTACTGCTGTATGCAGGTTTCCACACCCCACACTCTCCCTTCTGAAAATGTGCTCTTGCAAAATGACCCAGCCTTAAAAAACCCAACCAAAAAAAGGTTAGCTTCTGACAAACACCAGTGGCAGTACAAAAAAACAGGACAAAGAGCTGAAACAAGACTTGAGATAGGCTCCAAGCATTGTAGCCTTAGGCAGAGTGATAAGAACTGTAGCAGCTTCAAATATCCTCTGACCCTGATGTCTGTTACTGTCCCCCAGCAGAGAATGAAACACAGCTAGCATGAAAGTTCTGTATTATGGTTAGTGAAACACATCAGATCTGCCAGGTTAGTTTTATCAGCCACTATGCAACTGTCTTCCTTTGAGGTAGTTTAATTTAGCATCTAAGACACAAAGGATATCTGGAGCCAGAACTGGACACAGTACTCAAGGTGTGGCCTGACCAGTGCTGAGTACAGGGGAAGAGTAACCTCCCTTGTCCTGCTGGCCACACTGTTCCTGATCCAGGCCACTGGCTCTCTTGGCCAACTGGACACACTGCTGGTTCATCTTCAGCCTCCTGTCTACCAGCACCTCCAGGTCCCCTTCTTCCTGGCTGCTCTTCAGTCACTGTCCCCACCCTGTAGCACTGCTTGGGGTTGTTGTGGCCAAAGTGTAGAAGCCTGCACTTGGCCTTGTTAAATCTCATCCCATTGGTCTCTGCCCACCCATCCAGCCTGGCAAGGTCCCTCTGCAGGGCTCTCCTACCCTCCAACAGTTCAACACCTGCTCATATATTGGTGTCACCTGCAAACTTACTGATTTTGGACTCAATTCCCTTGTCCAGATCATCAAAGATATTGAAGAGGACTGGACCCAGCCCTGATCCTTGAGGAACACCACCAGTGACAGCTGCCAACTGGATGTGGCACCATTCTCCACTCTCTGGGCCCAGCCCTCCAGCCAGTTCTCGACCCACTTCAGAGTGAATCTGTCAAAGCCATGAGCTGCCAGCTTGGCCAGGAGCTTGTTGTGGCAGGTGGTGTCAAAGGCTTTGCTGAAGTCCAGGTAGACTACACCCACAGCATGCTCCACATTCACCAGGTGTGTAGCCTGATCATAAAGGGAGATGAGTTTGGTTAGGCAGGATCTGCCCTTCCTAAACCCATGCTGGCTGGGCCTGATCCCTTGACTATCCTGTAGGTGCTTTGTGTTTGACTCTATGATTCTATGACAGAAAGGAAACTTGAACCACCAAAGAGTGAAGTGGCAGGTGGTAGATAAATGAAGCAGTAGATAAAAAGCTATTAGAGCCTGCATGTCACAGGTGTTCTGCTTTCTTATAACAGTCCTTAAAACTACTAGCAAATTTTCTTCTTCATACCTTATGTTTTACATAAGGGCTTGTACTCCATATTGCTTCTCTAATGAATTAGGTAAGCTTGAAATGACATGGTGCAAGATGACATTTAAACAGTATCAGAAGCTGTCATCAAGATGGCCCATGGGCTACATGATAACTATGCATCTAACAGACTTTCATCCTTAGCTGCTAACATCTGTTAAAGGAAGACACAATTCTGTGTCCAATGGAAAACAGATTACATGGTTGTGAAGTTTATCATAACTTCATGCAACTTTACTACGTGTGGGTCCAACAGGGGAAGCAAACCAATAATCTCTCCTGTTTCTTCCTTTCTTGTCTTGTGTTTTATCTTTAATTTTTCTTGTCACATTTTCCTTTACCCAAAGTTGCCATATAAATACCTCCTGATTCTCGTGGCCAAGAAGATCAGAGAGAACTCTGAGCACACGGTTCGCAACCCTTGCACACATTTTCTTCCCTGCAATGGGAGACAACAGAAGTGTGTTAGAATAAATGTAATGGATTAGAGCAAGCTGCTTACTTCTTAAAAATCAGAACTAAATATAATCTACACAGAGCAGTGTCATTTCTTGTCCCGACCAAAAGCTGCTCAGCTTAACTGAGCTGATATCAGTGGATTCATAGAGTTATAATCCTGGGTAGGGTTGTGACACAAAGGGATTTTAAAATGGTTAACAAAGACATTGTTTTGCTTATGGCAACCAGTTGATTTTTCATCCTTACCTTACCTTCCTTTTAAAAGGAAATTTTACTTAAGTCTCTTGGACACAGACAGGAACTTTTTTTTTGGAAGGAAGAAACTCTGCCTTATAGCAGTGAAGCATGTCATTATTTCACTCCCCAAGGTGAAGGTTAAGCTCCTTGCCATTATGCATCAGCTCAGTTCTGACTTTTCTTCTACAGAAATCAAATCCCCTACACAAGTGAAAAGTGTCCTGGAACATAGGCATGGCAGTCCTCAAATATAGATGCAAAAAATGGAATCAAATCTTAGAGAGTTCCATTGATTAAGTGTTAATTCTTTAGATTTGGGTCAAGCTAATCTCCATAGTTTGGTACCCTTGGGAAAGAGAACTGCTCAAAAGCACTGGTTGCAACGCTACTGTAGCCCTGGTCAGGCAAGTCTCTGCTACACATTACAGCCACTTGGAAGAATCAAGGTACATCAGAAAGAAGAATTCACAACCTCCTCTATCCATTTCTTGGTTTAAAGTTTATAATTCAAAATGTAAGAGACCTGCACTCCGCAGACAAAGATTCATTAGCAAGGCAACAGAATACTCCAGCGTGTAATCAGACAGGCAATCTGCATCTGTTAGAACATCAACCAGCCAGAAAATGAGCCCATCTTTGATCATTGCAGACTGCAGGGCACGCCTAGGATCAAAAAACAAAAAGCTCACAACAATCAAATCACATCATAAATAGTTTGTGAATATATTTATAGTTAATATAAGCACATTAAATCTGCTATACACTGGCCTGACAACAAAAAAACCCATCAAACTACCCCTTTTGGCAGTATCAATTAAACTAAGGGATTAACAAAGCCTGAATCATAGAATCATAGAATCAACCAGGTTGGAAGAGACCTCCAAGATCATCCAGGCCAACCTATCACCCAGCCCTAACCAGTTAACTAGACCATGGCACTAAGTGCCTCATCCAGTCTTTTCTTGAAGACCCCCAGGGACGGTGCCTCCACCACCTCCCTGGGCAGCCCATTCCAATGGGAAATCACTCTCTCTGTGAAGAACTTCTTCCTAATATCCAGCCTATACCTACCCTGGCACAACTTGAGACTGTGTAAGAAGTTGAAGATGCAGGTTCCCATAAGGCTAGAGGACTTAAATGTTGTTGGCTGATTTAGGTTTGTGCGTGTGGTTTTTTAAGCTTGCAAACTGCTGAGGTAAGTTTCTTCATTGTTTTCTAAGGCTTTTAACCCCATCTAAAATTGCATTTTCAATTGTCTTAAAATGGGTAAAACCCAGCCAGAACACACAACAGACCCATAAAACAAATTAATTACTACTTCTGCCATAGGTAGCCACAGCATTGTAGCACTTCTGTACTGTTAATGTGCCAAAGTAGATTTTTTTTGTTAGCTTAGATCTATTTGCTTCTTTCTCTACAGATTCTTAAATCATGCATTCTTTTAACTCAACCTGGAGTTGCCCTCAAAAAGCATACTGAATAAAGCACCAGCTGTGAGCTCCTACAACAGAAATTCCTCACTTTACAAAACAAAAAATAAGTATATATTGGTAGAAAAGTCTTAGTGAAATACATCATTTTTAGTCACATTCCTTCCAATGCACAGGTAAGTCCAAATAACAAAGCTCAAAGCAGGTATTTTCCTGGTCTTAGTATTTGGGAGTTGGATTGCTCCTGAAAGCTCATTGACTTTCTCAGTCCTGGATCTTGCAGTATGTCTATGGCACGGACTGAACAAAACAAGAGAGTATCTGATCACACATTAAAGGAGTTCTGTGCATCAAGTATTTGCAGTTAATTTTCTAGAAGATTAAGAGTTGTTTTTTAGAAAATTAAAAGTCTTTCAAATTTTCAGCCACTTAGTGCCTAGGCTCAAAAATCCAAACTAACTTCAGTTCAACAACTGCTTTAACAGAAAAATCATTCAAATTGGTTTAGGATTTCAAGCAGGAGAATATGAAGATTGATTGTCTTTCATTACAAATCCTGATCTAGGGTAGGGTGTCCCTGCCCATGGCTGAGGGGGTTGGAACTAGGTGATCCTTGTGGGCCCTTCCAACCCTGATTCTATGACTCTACAAACACAAAAAAGGTCAGGAAGCAGTCTGGAATTTTACCAAAAGCTCATTTAGATCTGCTTCATCCTGATAAGCTCTAAATGAGGCAAATTCAAACCCCACCCTCATTCATCAGCAAGCCAAACCAAACAAATAAAAAACAGCTACTAACACATACAGCCTTTATTTTAGAAGAATCCTGAATGAAAGTGACAGGAACCAACTCCATGTATCTACCTCCCTACAGTCAACTATTCTGTGCTGAATATTCCTCCTGAGTACTGTGAAAACACCATTCCTAGATGATACTTGATAAATGAGAGCAATATTGTGCCCTTCACTGCTTTTGCATGGCATTTTTTTGTGCTGGGCATTTGAGTCAGAGTGCTAATGCAAAAGTAAGAAAGACAGTCCATGCATAGAGAACTCCACGATCAACAGGATGAGGATGAAATCCCTGAAAAACGTTTGCAGAAAACATAATGAAAACCTTATGCTTTGCAATATAACACAGCTCTTTTTCTGTGTAGGATCTACAGAACCTTCTACATGGGGGGGGGACACAGGCTCTGCTCACTTGCTCCCTGGGATAGGACAAGGAGCAATGGGTGTAAATTGCAGCAAAAGAGGTTATGCCTCAACACAAGGGGGAACTTCCTTACTGTAAGGGTCACAGAGCACTGGAACAGGCTCCCCAGACAGGTCGTGGAGTCTCCTTCTCTGGAGACTTTCAAGGCCTGTCTGAATGTGTTCCTCTGTGATCTGTGTCAGGTAGTATAGTCCTGCTCATTGGACTCAGTGATCTCCTTGGGTCCCTTCCAACCCCTAACATCCTGTGATCCTGTGACCCTCTGAAGGGGTACATATAAAGCACACGAGGCTATGGCAGATGTATGTTTTTTTGAATCTTAACAGCTGGTAGAAAATCATATTATTTCAGTCAGCAAAACTGAGATCTTCTCCATAATAAATGAACATGCTTTCATCAGCCATCAGAGGTTCTGATGATTGGAATGGGAAAATCAAGTGCTTTTTTTCCTCCCTGAACAGAGCCTAACTAGCCTGCATTTCCTCTCCTGCTGTCACCACTGCGTTCTGTGCTTTCATCACCTGAGGCTGAATTTCTGCAGAGCCCCCAGAACATTCTCCCGTGTAAGGGAATCCTTGTCTTCAGCTTTCAGTCTCTCCTCCAGCATTTGCAGCAACATTGGGTTCTGAGACAGGTAGACACGACCTGGTGCAAACAAGTGATGAAAGAACAGATGCCAAGATATCAGCTTATGACAGAAAAGCTCCCTCTCCTTCGAAAAGTAAGCAGGATTGACCTCAGTTGCTTCTTGACAAGTTACAATAACGTGCCAAGACACAAAATATCCTGCACAAACAAGTTATCTAGTAGAGCAGTTGCTTTCAGTCCAGCCACCTGCAGCATTAGAGGCCGTCACTTGTGAAGTGAGTACCACACAGAATCCACTCTTCCCTTTTCAGTACATGCCTTCAGGTCTACCAGTTTTGTACGCTCTAGGGAGAGAGCAGAGACGGCCAAAGGCTCAGGAATGTTAGGTGCCCTACTGCTATTGATTTCTAAATGGGATTTCAGTTCCTAGCAACAGTTCATAGCACCAAACCAAAGGCTAATCTGGGACAGGTAGAGATACAAAACTGCACAGATATATGACCAAAAAGATACAAAAATACATTCAGGTGAGGACCAGGAAGATATGTAAGAGCAGCATTTTTGTTGTTGGGTTGTTTTTGTAACCACTCATGAAAAGACTGCAAGCAAGACTGAAGGTAGCAATGGGCTAAGCTCCCACACAGACTACAAGTTACCACAAGTCAGAGATGCTGAAAAGTGAAAGCTTTCCAGAAACCAATGCATGTAACAAAAGACATTGAATCCCTAGAAAAAAGGTGAAGATGAGGTTCTAAAATATCACAAGCTGTGACACTTATGAAGTACCTAGAAATGTGCCTTACATGAAAACGTTTTTTCTCTTTGCAGCACATCTCTTACCTTCTGCCAGCGAAGCAAAAGCATTGATGAGCCTTGCCATATACTGTCTGACAACTTCACTCTTAGAATATAGTAATTGGAGGACATTTTTCTGAAGAAGAAACCAAATGTTGTATTTTCCTGCTTTGGTGAGTTGTTATTAAAGACTTTTACTAGGTTCTAAAAGCTTCAGTAACTTTTCACAGCAAACACTCTGCATGCATAGCAATATCTTTAATAACGACAATAAGACAGAAAATTTTCCAGTGTCTGTTTTTATCGGCAGGGGGGTGAGGGAGGGATAGAATTATAGAATCAGACAGGTGGGAAGAGACCTCCAAAATCATCCAGGCCAACCTAGCACCCAGCCCTGTCCAATCAACCAGACCATGGCACTAAGTGCCTCATCCAGGCTTTTCTTGAACACCCCCAAGGATGGCAACTCCACCACCTCCCTGGGCAGCCCATTCCAATGCCAATCACTCTCTCTGCTAACAACTTCCTCCTAACATCCAGCCTAGACCTCCACCAGCACAGCTTGAGACTGTGTCCCCTTGTTCCATTGCTGGGTGCCTGGCAGAAGAGACTAACCCCCATCTGGGGGCTAAACACCTCCAGTTCCCTCAGCCTCTCCTCACATGGCTGTGCTCCAGGACCCTCAACAGCTTTGTTGCCCTTCTCTGGACATGTTCCAGTACCTCAACATCTCTCTTGAATTGAGCAGCCCAGACCTGGACACGGCACTCAAGGTGTGGCCTGAGCAGTGCTGAGTACAGAGGGAGAATAACCTCCCTTGTCCTACTGGCCACACTGTTCCTGGTGCAGGCCAGGATGCCACTGGCTCTCTTGGCCACCTGGGCACACTGCTGGCTCATGATGGAGACAAACAGCTCCTCAGCTCACTCTGTTAAAACACCATTAAGCTCCACAGTATAGAGTGAGAATTGTAAATCAATTAATTATCAGTTAAAGCCGATATCCAAAATTAATATTCAGTCAGGGATAACTCTGATCATTTTGTTGATGAATATAAATACATTAATGTTTCCTGAATAGGAGTGCTTTTGTTTGACAACTGAAAGTATGGGAAAGCAGTTCAGTCATTTCCCCAAGAAGACCACACTGCAAACTATTTTTAACCTGTTTTACTTCAGGCATTACTTACTTACAACTTGTCTCTTTCAGAAATTTACAGGGAGAAATCAGATTATTGATCAAACAATCCTTTAACTTTTCTAATGTAGTTTACTTGTGCAATGATAATGGAAACCACAACACAACAAGCAGGCTCACTGCTTCAAACGACTGGGGAACTCACACACAAAATTCACTATTAACAATGAAAAAAAGTGGCACTTTTTTAAGCAGTAGTATTGGATTATCTATGATTGAAGCAATCTTTCAAAATCAACATACCTGGAATTCCCCCCCCAGAAAAGTGACAATTCATTCCAAATCCCAAAGTGATAGGTTGGGCTGGCTGATCTTGGAGGTGTCTTCCAACGTGGTTGATTCTATGATTCTACTAGAAATGCATAATTAGATATTCCACAGAGGTATGGAGACTGAAATCCCAACTGAGTTGTTATCCTAGATCAGTGGAACAGATTGAAAGTATTATCTGACCACATATAGCCACTCAAAGAGATGTAGCAACTGATAAGCAAGAGCTAACTCCTTCATAAAAGGTTCAGGAAGCTTCTGCTCAACTCAGACACCAACACCAGAAGAGGTGACAAACTTCCACTTGTCTACATGAACTGTGTCTACATGGATCACTCTTGAAAGGCTTTGCCCATCAAATTTAAAGACTGGCACACTGAAGTTAAATGCATCACATGATTTTGACACTACTACTGGCTTTTTTATTCCTCTTCCAGAAAGGGATATATTTTTTTGATCAGCACTTTATAGAAACAAATGAGTAATAAGACATAGAAGTTGGTGGAAAACCCTTTTCAGCTGACCTGGCAGTTGCTGTGGCAGTCCAGGAGATCATTACTGATGTAGGCTTGTAGGACAGTGTCTCTCTGTTCTCCAGGATACGATGTTGTCAAGCGCTACAGCAAACAACAACATAAATAACCCTGTCAGACAAATAAATGGTAATGAGGATTGATGACAACTAAACATTCTAAAGGGGAAGAGAAGCCACAGCTGAGAAACTTCTTATGATGGGGAGGAATTCAACCTCAGCGATCCAAGGTAGAAATGAAATAAACCGCCCTGACTTCAGCTCAGTGATCCATTACAAAACCATTACTTAGAGGCTGTCATCACAGGAAGGGTACAGAATTACTTCCTGAGAAGTTAAGAAGCTCCACTAACAGCTACAGATGCAGTGCTGAAACATCTGAGACAAGAGTACTGGACTAGAAGAACCACTGCTCAGACCCAACAAATGGGGGTTTTAATGTGAAAATGGACTAGGAGAACCACTGGTTAGAGCCAACAAATGGGGGGTTTTTAATATCACAGTATCACCACCAAGGTTGGAAGAGACCTCATAGATCATCAAGTCCAACCCTTTACCACAGAGCTCAAGGCTAGACCATGGCACCAAGTGCCACATCCAATCCTGCCTTGAACAGCTCCAGGGACGACGACTTCACCACCTCCCCGGGCAGCCCATTCCAGTGTCCAATGACTCTCTCAGTGAAGAAATTTCTCCTCACCTCAAGCCACGAAAATGGACTAGAAGAGCCACTGCTCAGACCCAACAAATGGGGGTTTTTAATGTGAAATTGGACTAGAAGAGCCAATGTTCAGACCCAACAAATGGGGGGGTTTAAGACGAAAATAGACTAGAAGAACCACGGCTCAGACTCAACAAAAGGGGGGTTTTAATGTGAAAATGGACATTGAAGTTTGGATCAGAATTCCACTGTTATGATCTTCCACATTTGTCACACTGAGCCCACCAGATTCCCTTCCAGCAGGAAAATAGAACTTCCTGTTGTCACCTTTTTCTGAAGTATCATGACAGGGCCTGAGTCAACTAAAAGGCTGGCTCCTGTAGAGCACTTTGATTATAAAAGAAAACTGACCATTAGAGTCTGGGATTTCTTTGATATAGGAACATTGATATAAATCTAAATCAGGGCAACAGATAGAAAAAGGAGCTGCCTAAATGAACAATTCCCTTGAAAATACATTAGAAAAAACTTCCACTGAAGATCACAGGAATTCCTACATGAGGAGGACACTGCTACTAAAACATACCTACTGTCTGGGCTTTTTTCATCACCTTAAGAGCATCAGCAAGCTTCACTGATGAAGAGAGAAAGTGGTCTGTAATGCTGATCACCAGACCAATCATCTTGCTTACAAAATGCAATTTGGAACTCTCTAGAAGGGACATAATTCCTCCTCCCCCAGTGGCCCTCTCCTTACCCAGCGCAGAGCCTGCAGCAGGAAGGCCTTGAGACGATCATTCCCTGTAATCAAATCTTTTTTCAGCTTCTCATAATCCAAAGAGGGCAACAATGGCACATCCTGCATCTTCCTACAATGCAAATGGGAAAGATGTTCACCAAAACTCTCTCCTTGTTTGGTGCAGCTGATGTTACCGAGGTGAGAAGAGCCAAAACAGGAAGTCTGCTTCAGGAAAAGAGCTTCCACATTTTTACACCTCTGTTACTTTTATTACTATGTTAAAACAACAAACTTTTAAAACTTGGGCTTAGTTTTCACCATGCATGCAGCTCATCTACTGTCATAACTTGCAAACACTAAACTCTGAGAAGCAGCCAATTGATGATCTGAGCTTTTTAATGGCACAACACAGTAACATCATTTTTTGGTCTTTTTTTGGACCATAAGGGCATGAGGGGCAGCAGCTTGTGGCTCTTAGCATACCATAACAAGCTGCATCCCCATTTCACCTCCAAACCTCCAGGCACACAGAGGTGTTTTCTCCAAGGCAAAGGTGGTAGGGTGAATGGATTTTTACAGGCTGGACTATGCTGGCTTAATGCAGGACTACTTTCCATGCACTAGCACTATCTTGCTAGTTTAACACTGCAATAGAAGTTTCCCTTTAACAAAGCTGCTGTCAATCAATGCTTTAATATTTAAATATACTGCACTGAAATCCTTCTTTTACTATCTTCCTATCCTACCACTTTTCAGAATAAATTTTGTCTAATTGGCCCTTTAATTATCTTGTAAACAACAGAAGGATCAAAGCAGTGTCTCCAAGATGTACTAAACCCTTCACCTCAGTCATACCATCTCTATTCACTCTCATAAGCCAAAATGTAAAGTCAGTCATAGAAAATAAAACATTAAAGTCGAAGCTTCCAAAAATCCACATTACTGAATTTGCCCTTTCCTGGGTTGGTGAGAAATAAAGCAGTTACAATAAGAGGACTCCACTACGTGGAAAGAGTGAAGGAAACACAGCAACCAAGTCACAGGTGTGGAGTGGCAGATTAACTGAACTGAGCAATGCCCTGAAGACATTAAGATGTTACTGAACCTGCCTAACAGAAGAACACAGATGACACCATCTGCATTTGGTGTTCACTGAGAAAACACACAGAGGGTGAGTGATTTCCCATTTGCAGATCACTCATACTTCAGTTTACAAACTCTTCCTCCTCTTCTCTACCGATGTAAGTGCAGCTCAGCAATAAATACTTACTCAGAGGCTAATGATGCTCTTAACATTGTGGAAGCCTGGATCAGAAAAAGAAGCAAAAAAAAAAAAGAAAGGAATCACAACAGATTAGTCCAAATTTCACACCAATGGCTTCACTAATGAGGATGGCTTTACTAATGAGGTCCAGAGTGAATTCTCTTACTGAAGTTCTGTGGTACTTCTGTAAGACCTGTGTTGCAAAGTAGTAACACAAGTAAATAAAGAGAGGGCTACAGTGTTTATCTTTCTTTCCCCTTAAAGTGTTTCACAGGTTTTCTGCTGAAAATTTCATTGCTTCCTTACATAAGCTTTTCTTAATTAAAAAGGTGAAACACAGACCCATTCTAACTTTTCATTTTTACTTGGTACAATACCTATTCCTTAAGCAGAGTGCTACTTTCCATCTCATGAAGTGCCTTGCCCCACACAAGCAGGGAAGGATAAATGCACACTAAAAATTCCCTAGCAGGCAGCCCACCAAAGCAAATACACTTTAGCCTCAGCACCTCCCTTCACATTTCACTAGGTGATATTTGTTTGTTTGTTTCCATTTCTCTTTCTTGGTACGGATGTGAGGTGTCCCAGTCTGAGGATATTTACCAAGTTAAATACATTTACATAACCTAACCCTAAAAAAAGAGCTGTGTTAAGCTCTATTTCTTGACTCCTGCATTAGCTTTAACAAAAGGAAAACCACACCTCATACATAGTTGGGTCCTACAAATCAGCTCTTGGACTTATCTACGTCAGCACACTGACTTCATTTAAGACATACAACCTAACCAGTGGCAAAAGGTCACAGATTTCATCATTACTGCTGTACCAAACAGATCCAAAGTTAGGCTTCCACGCACATTACTTCAGGTAGCAGTGCCCAATGAACCAGCCTTCACCCCCTTAATGCATTGCTACCCTGGAAAGCAAAAGCAAGAGATTCTTGGGAACAAAAACCTGCCCTAACATCAAATTAATAACAAAACTCTTTAAATTCTTTACAAGACTTCAGCAATTTGCTTTTACAAATGTTGCAGGCACATATGAAAACATGGGATCTTTAAAATTCAGTTTTAGGAACAAAGGGATACATTCCTATGAGGAAAAGGTTAATGCTGTAAGTCTGAAGGTGGGCAGAACACAGCCCACTTCTTCCATTTGGTTTTTTGATTCTCATTGTTTCCTTTCCTGGTGTTCATTCTCAAATCTAAATGCTGAACTCTCACTATGTTGTAATTTCTGTAGCAATAGTGCAAAAAACTCCAACTGTACTGTGGTTTTGAGAGAGTATTGAGTGGAAAGTTTGGTCTTATTTATAACAACTTTTAAATACCCATACATGAGAAAATAAAACCATTCAGCACTGTGTATTTGTAGCCATAAAAGCACACTAAAGAAAGTAAATTCTTAGCATTCTTATAAATCTAGTAGCAACACTACAATCCTCACCACCAGGTGATGAATCCAAGGGTAGACTAGAAGGCAAACAGTCAAAGGCAATGCTGAGAGCTAACAACACCCTCATTACACATCCATCACATCAACCACCAGAAGATGCCTCAACCAGTCAAGTTTACATATCTCCTCTTTGCTACCAGTTCCCTTCAACTAAAACCCATTCATTTCTTCAGCATTTTGTCCCAAGCCCTTTCTCCAGTTTCACCTTTGCTGGAACAGTTAAGTATTAATTTACCCTTTTGATTAACACCGGTCCTTAAATTGCTAGTGAGAGTGTGAAGAACGTGGGGCATATACAACACAACTCCCAACATTCAGAGGCTTAATCTTGAATGAAACACTTCTCATGCAAGACATATCTTGAGACACAATGATTTGGCATAATAGAAACACATGGAGAAACTGGGTGTCTTCGGGGAAGGAAAAGAAACAAACACCACAAAACAACAGCCCAAGCACAGCTCATTCTAGTAACATCATGGGGCACAACTTATGTTTGTGCTGGTTCTTGCCAAAGCCAAACCAGGTGCCATATTAAGTCAAGTAATTCTGTCATGATGCAGATTAGCCACAGATGGCAGCCTTTCATTTTTGAACAAAGCAAGGCATGACTACCAGCAGCATGGGAGAAACCAAAGAAGTTCAAAAGGAAAAAACAAAACAAATATTTGTAAAAGAAAACAGATGCATTTCATGGGCAAGCTGAAACCACAATTGATTTTATCAAATGCTGTAACCCTGTATTCAAACCAACTCCACTTTTGCTATTTGATGTATAAATTCATCATATGCTGAAGCCTAAAGCTGAAGGACAGATTTTGTGATAAGTAATCACTCTGGAAATAAGAATGCAGTGTAAATTCAGTGCAGATTCTGAATTAATAATCAAATATATATGAGTAAGCATGCAGAGAGTAAACCCAAAATTTGTACATATTATTAGAGCTCATTAAATTATGGGAAGGTCATTTGTCACATGCCAATGACAATAAAACTGCTACGTGCCACCTATGATGGATTAGGCTCCGAAGTGGGGCAATGCAAATTTATTTCTCAAGAAGACCTGCAGGTGTTTTAAATGATTTTGTTTTTCTTACTTATACTAGAGATAGGCTGTTGTGAAAACTTCCTACTTGCCATATAAAACAGGTTGTCTGAAGTGTACATAAGAAAAAGTCAGAATGTAATGCAAAGTCATAATGTAATTGCAAGATGAAATATCAGGAAGGAGAGTATAAAATGCTATATATAAACAGTAAGAGGAGGCTGAAAGGCATACATTTGAGACACACCTTGGCATCAGAGTCAGATAGCTTTGCACAAGTTCATTTATAGACAGCTCTGTCTTGCAGGATATTGCATTCTGTAGCATATAAAGTTGCCTGTATATGGGTAAAACTAGCCACTAGCAAAGATCATTTCATTCTTGGCTGCTCAGCTGTAATCAACTTCTCTCAGTTTCAAAACAGCATTATGAGACGGAACAAAATGCTAAATGTCAAGCTAAAGGTGCCCATTATGACCATTCACATCACCAGAACAGAATGACTGATACAAGTGAGTTTTTACCACAGGTGAATGCAGAGAGTCTTCTCTCCATCAGGATTAGAAGAGATACACAAAGACAGTTCATCCTATTCAGTATTTCTATGACTATGTCTCAAAACATTGCTTAAGCAGGAGTTTGAGTGCCCACAGGGGTTACTGCAATTCCAGGTGACAAATACATTTGGGGAAAACAGTAAAGTTTTTTTTCCAAGGCAAAATTTTGGTTTACCCAAAGAAAGCAATAAAAATCTAAGTAAGGATTATTTCAAAGTAGAATTCTGACATGTTTCAGAGTTGGTGTCAATGGCATTTATGAATTGATTACATACTGAGTGACTTAGAAGCAGATTCATTTCCTCTCTTTGCAAGGAATGCACTGACTATGGGCAAAATTAGATACTTATGGTGTACTTATGATGTTGCCAGCATACAAACTTCCATCTGGGTTACAGAAGTCACAGAGAGCACACAGAATATCAATTTGATTTTTCAGCTTTCAATGACAGAGGATCCATTTAAATTCCTTGAAAGAATGTTACCATCTTCACTACACAAAGTTAAACTTTAGAAAACACAAATATGTAAAGTAGGATGCACCTCTGAAGAGCACAAATTAATTTTCTGCATTACCCTAAGCAATAATAATGATTTGCTTTGTTCAAAGCTGGTGCTGGCACACTTCAGAGACACTGTATGCTATACACATTGATGCTCATGAGAAAAAATTGCTTTCTGCATGCTATGAGAAGCTGTGCTTCACATAAAAGTTGTGGACAAAGCTGCTCTTTTGTTGCCATGCTGTGTTATGTGTATTAGGAAGCCATTCTATTCTGTTCTCCATGCAGAAATTCCAAGCCTTGCACTTTTTTGGCTCTTGATAAACCATACAATTAATGTTATGACAGGTTAAAATGCACAGAAAACTGTTACACATTGTGAAATGAAGAGAAACAGACTGTGACAGACTGAGCAGGCAACGTGAAAGGATATAAAGATATAGACACTTACATATTCGTCATCACAAGGGCTCATAGAGTAATATCCCTTTATGGGCAAACAGGTACACATTAAAATAAAGAAGAAGATTAAAAAAACATAAGTTAATAGAAATAAATCACAGAGAAATGCACAGTTCTAAAAAAAAAGAGCAAATATAAATGGGCTAAAAATTAACAGACCATTCGGTTTGAAAAGGAAGCTGTAAGCACCTCCTGCCAATCCACATCCTTGTATGTTTTAGGACTGAAATCACATTGTCTTGTGAGGTATTTATGTCACCGGTTCTCCTTTCAACAGCTGTCAAACACACTTAGCCTACACAATTCCACTGTAACTGTCAGTTAGAACAGCTACATACCAAGCACTGACACATTTATATCAATATGGCTTCTATTGTTCACCACATTGCAGCAGCTAACAGAGAGCTATCAGTGAACATGGCACTGATCAGAAGACCTCAGCTTCTAAGAAAGCAGCTGCAAGTATTCTCCATGCTTGCTTTCACTGGAGCAAACAATAAAAGTGGAGAGAGACATTTTAATGTGTTTCAGCAATGTTATCAATTCCTTATTTCAAAAGGTTCCAGGGAAAAATTAAGTAAAAGTCTCTGGAAGGAAACCTAAGATTTAGTTACTACAATTAAAAAATGGGGACACTTTGTGGTTTGAGTGCTTTAGTTCTCTTCAGACTCAAATATTTAATGTGCAACAGTTTGGTAGCTATAAAGAAGAGTTCAGCTTAAAAATACACAGTTCAACACAATTAAACATGAGCAGCATTAATTATTCTGCTTTTAGTCTTTTTGTGCACATCTTCCAATACTTACTTTAGAGGATATATTTGTGCAGATCAATAACCATATAAACACTATGGTTAAGCAGACATCTCTTTAGCACACACATACAAGGTAGAAGGCATAAGGTTGTTACTCTTCACTGTGTTCTTCCTATCCTGTAACCTGCTTTTTAAACCTGATATGATAATTTTTATGAACATCACAGAGTTCCTTGATGTGAATGAGTACTTTAACTTTCATGGTACTATGCACATATACAGACAATTCCTGGCAAAGGCATTGCACAATTAAGACAAAGGACAACGTTGATAGAGACCAATGTGGGCAATGGAAGTCAGGAGACAACCTGTACCATGAGGAGAGGGCATTTCCACGTAGGCATGACTGAAGGTAGTGAAAGCATACAGAGGCATCAAGACAAAGATGACATTAAAGGAAATCACACAAGGTTGGACTAGATGACCTTTAAAGGTCCCTTCCACTCTAGGCTACTCTAATTTGAGGACAATAACAGGGAAAGTTTGTGGAAAGCCTTATTGATGGCAACACTCTACCTTCAGAGATGAGGAACTTAAGCAAACAAAATAAGCTGCCCAAGTTGCTGCAGGTGGTTGTTTTAACTTGTGAAAAAGATGTCATGTGGTACCAGATCAGTGGTAAAAAAGAGCTTCTCTTTGCTTACATAAAGAACCATAGAATCTTAGAATGGTCTGGGTTGGAGGGGGACCTCCAAGTGTCATCTAATCCAATCCCACCCCGTCAGTCACCAGGGGCATCCTCAGTTAGATCAGGCTGCCCAGAGCCCTATCGAGCCTCACCTGGAATATCTCCAGGGAAGGAGCCTCAACCACCTCCCTGGGCAACCTGTTCCAGTGTTCCACCACCCTCACAGCAAACAACCTGTTCCTAACATTCATTCTAAACCTGCTCTTCTCTAGTTTGAAGCCATTGCCCCATGTCCTATCATCACACGCCTTTGTAAACAGTCTCTCTCCAGCCTTCTTGTAGGTCCCCTTCAGGTCCTGGAAGGCTGCTATTAGTTCTCCCTGGAGCCTCCTCTTCTGGCTGAACAACCCCAGCCCCCTTGGCCTGTCCTTGTAGCACAGATGCTCCAACCCCCTGGTCATTTCTGTGGCCCTCTTCTGGACCTGCTCCATCAGGTCCATGTCCTTCCTATATTGAAGTAGGAAGCAGATTTATTTCTTTACCATATGTAAGTGGTAACATATAAGAATCATGCCATGGACAGGGATGAAGAAGACTGATATTTCATCACCAGAAAGGTCTGCTTAGGGTAGATGCTGTTTGCTGTAATATGAATATTCCTTTTTAAAGGAAAGAGTGTGTGATAGGTTGGACTGGATGATCTTGGAGGTCTCTTCCAATTTGGTTGATTCTACAATTCTATGTCCATATAATGCTTGGTGAGTCCACTCTAAACGCTTCAGAGTAATTAAATCCCACATTTCTGTATCCTGTCTCCTAGGTTTCATATGGTTTCCTGGTACAGAAAACTGTTTCAAAAGTAAGAAACAGAGTATCTGCCACCAACAATTACAGCTGCTCTGCCAGTTCACATTTGCAGGAAAAAAGCTTGTTTAAGGGGAAAAAAGCACACAGCACAATAAAAAAAAAGGAGTGCATGCCAGCTAGCCTTTACAGCTGTCCCAAAACTCCCCAAAAATTCTCCTTGGCTGCAGTTTCTAAGTGACAGCTTAATGTTCCAGAAGAGCTGGTACCTTTCTCCAGTGACATAACTACCAAAAGAGCAACCCATACAATTTTTCTACAGCTTTAAGTGTTGTGCCAAAAAAAGGCATTAATTCACCTAACTGTAGCTACAGGTAAATAGCATCAGAGTGAGTAGCAGTAAAAACACAATGGATATTTCAGTTTATTCCAGAGCAATATGTGCAAACTCTACAGCCTTCTTGCCTCAGAAAAATTCTCTAGTGGTTAACACACATCCTGCCTATTAACAGAAGCTGCACGCCTGAAGAAGCAGTTTCTGGTTTTCCCTTTAATCTGAAGCTTAGAGACTATCATTACCTCATCCTTAATCCAAGAAAATCCAGGGAAGTGTACATCTTACTTGAAACAGAACCTCTGTTTGTGGCTTTAGACTGGAGTCTACGCTGTTTTCAATAGGGTGTGATGTACACTGTTGCAGCAGTAAAGAGCCAGGATCCTCTAGGCTTTGTGGTGTGTGTCAAACAGAAAAAATAAGGCATTAAAAAAGTACAGCTCATGCTTGCTACCCACCAGATAAATCACTATTAGAGAACAAAACAATTACAGAGGAAAAAAAAAAAGAGGAAAACTTATCTCAGGAGTATTACAGATATAAGGGACTGTGATAGATGAGTTTGTTTAAAACTACTGTTTCCAAATTTGCCATTACTCACTTCAGTTCCCTGTCCAAATGAACAATAAAAAGTCAGGCATCTGACTAAATCTTCAAATGAGTGTTTCCTCAGCTTGTCAGATGTGGTTATTTGACCTCCCATTCTTTGACCCAAGCCTTTTGCTCTGACCATTCTCTCAGGTTTCTTAACTCCTTATTTAGGACCACAGATGGTAAATTGTATGATGGAAAATGGAGATAGCATTCAGTTGCAGCTAGGAAAAAAAAAGCCTCATGGTAAAGCAGGGCTTTAGAGATGTCTTGGAAACATCTCCCAACTGTAATACAGTAGCCTCTCTCCCCCTACAAGCAGCAGATGCATCCTGTTAATGGATTGTAGATCAAGCTCACAAGCTGACCTAAGAGGTCAAGGAGCTGGCAAGAGGTGTGAAGTTGCTCTGTAAAAGAATGAGATGTAAGCCAACTGATCAGAGCACACAAAGGAATATCCAACACCAGAAGCCCTTGTTAAGTAAGATTTCGTGGGTATGTTTACACTGGGAATGTCTCTGGGTTAAGGGATGTCATTGCCAGTTTGTTAAGAAAGACTTGTTCTGGGATTTGCCCTCCTGATAAGGAGTTTATTCCAGTATGAAAGGACAGGCCTTTCACAGAGAGCAAACCAGGAAGCTGTTGCTTGTACAATAGCAGCACACATTAGTCAGGAATACATGCTACCTTTATTGTAATTTCAAAGCCTGAGACCTCAAGGCTTAGATTACACAATACTACTTTCCTGACATTAAAATCTGAGCACAGAGCACAATGCACTGGGAACAAAATCAAGTTTGCACACAAATAATGCTACCAAGGATATAATCCAAGGCATACTCTTTAATTTCCTTGGGTAATACTTCATTTTGGTTACAGCACTGGTACAGCCCTCCTTCCCACTATAACTGAAGACTAACAGTGCTCATTTAACAAAATAGACTGTACACCTCATGTACACACCTCAGAGCTTTAGCATTTTCTCCTCTCAGAACCTGCTCCCAAACCTGGATTGTTCCCTGAGCTGCACCAGTACAGCTAACTGTAAAACCAAGTACTTCCTCTTCCCAACTATGTAATGCACATCCCCCAAGCAAAAGTAGCAGCAGTTGATGCTGCATGCTAGTACAACAAAAAAAGTAATTTCATAGAATGGCTAAGGTTGGAAGGGACCTCTGGAGATCATCTAGTCCAATATCTGCTAAAGTAGGTTCATCTACATCAGGTTGCACAGGAACACATCTAGGCAGGTTTTGAGTATTTCCAGAGAAGGAAACTCCAGAACCGATCCAGTCAGCCTGTTCTAGTGCTCTGTTGTAGCCAAAGAAGTCTTTCCCCATGTTCAGATAGAGCTTCTTGTGTCCCAGTTTATGCCCACTATCTCCTGTCCTGTTGCTGGGCATGACTGAAAAGAGTCTGTCCCCATTCTCTTGACACTTGCCCTTTAGATATTTACAAGCATTGATAAGATCACCTCTCAGAGGAGTCTGCTCTTCTCCAGGCTCAACAGCCCCAGGTCTCTTGGCCTTTCCTTGACAGAGAGATGCTCCAAGTCCCCCCATCATCTTCACAGCCCTCCACTGGACTCTCTCCAGCAGTTCCCTGTCTCTCTTGAACTGGGGAACCCAGGATATTTTTTCTTGTTAATGATTTTATTTCCAGCTCATCTCTTTACAGATATCGGCTTGCCAAAATTCATTTCTTTTAGGATCTGTTCCTGACATTGGTGATGTCAGGCAGATAGGTTCAAATCCTGATTACCCAAGACAAAGTGGGGGAGAAAAAAAAACATATAAAACAAACCACCATATTTAATCCCAGCCAAAACTCTTTAGATACTGACATTTTTCCCCTTTACAATATCTCATTATCTTGCCTACATGGTTACCTAATGTTAAAGATGAGCAAAAGACCTAACCCTCTGCTAGTCTTTTCCCTCTGAAGTTACACAGGTGACTGGCCCTTACAGCAGGAGGAGCTCTGTGAAATGGAGTAGCTGCAAAGACCACACTCCAATGTCTGCAATTAGTTACAAACAAAAAGTGAAGAGACCTTCCAACAAAAATCCAGCACAGATGCTGCAAATTCATGCTACTACTTAGTTCTGGGTCACGATGCCTCCAGCTTTATTCCAAAACTCAGGCAAAAACCTGAAACCACTTAAGGACAGAACAATAACATCTGTAACAGTGAGGTATTTGGAAGCACTGAAGAAAAAGTACTGAAATGTTTTAGTGGCCTAGTGGCAAACTGTCAGAATTTGGTTTTTAGTCCATTTCATCTGGCTTCCTGGATCAAGAAAGACAGGGAGTGGTCAGAAGTATTTTGGGATGAAGAAGGAGTCTCAATTTTCTCCTCAGAAGATGTGCTATATATATTGTATCTTCTTATAGTTATTTGTGTTTCTACACGTTGGCTATTCATGTATAAACCCAGTATTCTCTACATAGACAATAAACAATCAATCAAGTGTGGACAAAAGGATAAAGATGACAAAATTGGGTTATGATGCTGAGAATATCTACAAGGCAGGACTGTGATTATGCTGCCAAAACTTGGCTAACACCTCAGAGAGCCTGTGTGTAGGTCTGCTTGTAGAAACATTTAATTTCAACCACAGTAGCTACTGTAACCTCACTGTCAAGGAGTGACCTAAACCAGTCGAGAAACCCTTAATCTAAACAGTCTCAGTGCTATAGCTGTCCTGGGCCTTCACTAAATAGAACTTTGCTGGCACAGCAACTACCTCAAATAGTGTGGGGAAAGGAGCCATGAAGTCATATAGAAATAGCTACAGTAGTACAGTCTAGTATGAAAATAGATGCAACTGTGCCAGAAGAACACAGCTTTAGTCATCTTAACCTGGTTAATTTGGGACAAAAGGGAGACAGTCTTACTTCCAAGAGTACCATCAAATCCTCTTTACCTGACCTATCAACATAGATGGACACTGTGCTAAAGTGCCCATACTGCTGCAAGCACAGTAGCAAAGGTACTAGAAAAAGGCAAAAGGGGAAGTATGGTTGCAAGAGGAACAGCCAATAATCAACCACACCTTGTAAAAGCTCCCTCTCCATTTAGGCAAAGGAAGATTGAGCAGAACATTAACAGGCACAAGCAGCTAGGTATACTGCAACCACCTGAAAAGGAATAAGAGGCTGGCAAAGTGGAGAAACCCCCAACTTTAGGGCTCCTGAACTGCATATTGATAAGATCAAAGATCCTTAGATACAGGGTTAAAGCCTATCATGTAAATAAAAACATGTGGCTTGAGTGTATCACCTAAATGTCCATCCATTGACTAGCTCTTAAACAAGTGGGAAGTTCTCTCTCCCCCCTCTCTTCCTTGTTTCTTCTTATGATCTTGTCTGATGCTTGCCCTTCTAGCTGGCAAAGACAATTCACACTTGGGTTATAGAAGCATCACTGAGAACATAAAGTACAGAAAGTAGAAAGGAAAAGAGACGAGCAGCACCTTCCATAGTTAAACCAAACTGGCTATGATAAGCACTGAACCACACTCAGGACATGAGTGATAGGGCTGGTTGTTTTGTTTAAATATTCAGTTAGCATTTTAAGAGATACACAGCTTACTGTCATCATAACAACAGAATTAACCATAGTGAGGCAGCTATGACTGCATAACCACATCATTCACCAGCACTTGAGATCAGCACAACCTCACTTATTGCCATATCCTAATACAAGCTTGGCCACGTTGTGTTTTGTCTTTGCTGTGTCACATTCATTGTCCAACATCCAGCTGAAGTGGTATTGTCTTTTGAGATAGCTACTCTAAGAAACCCAAACATTAATACTTACAGTTCCAGGCCTTGTGAAGTCAATACTATGTACCACACTTTGTCTCATCTGATTGCTGAACAAGCGAACACAAATGCTTTGAAGATACTCTGGTGTGATCTACAAATTAGAACAGGATTAGAGCAAAGTTATCACCTTCTACCAGACAAGTGTCTCTTATACTAAAGTTCATTGGTTTTTTTTTTAAGAGGGCAAGAAATCACACACTGGAGACTCACTGATGCAAGCCTAAGGCACATACTACAGTCCTGTTGAGAAATTAGGGGAACTGCACACTCTCTTCATCTGGAATAGTCCTGCTGTTCACAAGATTAACGCTAAACACTTTCAGAGAGTCTATAAGAAGCCCAGAATTTGTCATGCCTGTGTTTACAAACAGATTTTCCTCAAAAGACAAGCTGTCAACAGTAACTGTGAAGCAGTTTTGTCCTTTAGACTTAGGCAATGGTATGTTGGTGGACTGTCTAGCTGAAGAGCAGAACTCGCACAACTGTTTTCTACAGCAAAAAGAAGCATGAATTGCACAGTACAACACTCTGTTGCAATGCAAAACATCTTGGCAAGTTTTGGCAATAGAACTGCTTGCCTTCAGAACAGTTATTAGCCTCCCCAGAACAGAGGTTCAGAAATTGTTCATACATAATCAACCAGGTTGGAAGAGACCTCCAAGATCAGCCAGTCCAACCTAGCACCCAGCTCTAGCCAGTCAAGTAGACCATGGCACTAAGTGCCTCATCCAGGCTTTTCTTGAACACCTCCAGGGACAGTGACTCCACCACCTCCCTGGGCAGCCCATTCCAATGGCAAATCACTCTCTCTGTGAAGAACTTCCTCCTAACATCCAGCCTATACTTCCCCTGGCACAACCTGAGGTGAGAGGACTGAGATTATAGAAATGTGAATGGGGGCACTTTTGATATTCATAGATCAATAGTGAGACAACAAATCCCTTCAAATTCAGAATGCTCTCAGTTCAATCTAACTTTATTCAGTATCCAACTCCACACAGGATTCAGAAATCCAGAAGCCAAGATTCAAAACGGAAGAGCACCCTCAGCTGGACGTATTTGGGAAGGACCAGAGTGACTGCCCAGCATGAGGCTTACGAGGGAAATTAAACAAGCATCCGCAGCAACCGGTTTCCTCCGGGTGGCCAGCACTAGAACTAGAGGACACAGCCTCAGACTGCGCCAGGGGAAATTTAGGCTGGAGGTGAGGAGAAAGTTCTTCACTGAGAGAGTGATTGGACACTGGAATGGGCTGCCCGGGGAGGTGGTGGAGTTGCCGTCCCTGGAGCTGTTCAAGGCAGGATTGGACGTGGCACTTGGTGCCATGGTCTGGCCTTGAGCTCTGTGGTAAAGGGTTGGACCCGATGATCTATGAGGTCTCTTCCAACCTTGGTGATACTGTGATACCTTGGGGAGCACTGAAGTAAGAAACGGGAGGCAGAAATTGAGTGACTATGTGTTTTGTACTCTCGAAGTTCCTGTGAGTATCTGCTCTTAATACCTTTCCTAATTTGCTGTAAAGCAAAGCCCACTTCCCTGCAGTGATGGTGTAGAGCAGACAGTGATCCCAGATGTAGATGTTGTTGCTGATAACAGGAGGCAAGTACATGCTGACTTTTCAGGAACTCCTAGGTCATCCTTCCTGCTACCAATTCACAGCTCATTTAAAAGCACCTGGATGCTACTAACTTCTGCCATAAGAATAACCTTCAAGTTATACAGAAGTTATAGATTAAAGGCATGGTCACAAAAGATGAAGCATAAAATGCTTTTTGTATCAAAATAAAGTTGTACCTTCTCTAGTCTCACAGTTTAACACAATGAATAACTCTTACTCCAGTCCTCTTTGCCAGTTCCAAAACTAACTTTAGTGGCATTCCCTCTCCATTGTCCAGGGGCTGGGGAAGCAAGCACACATCTGAGTCACCTCTTACCATCTTGCCATTGACTGTGGCCTCCAAGGAATCCACCAGCTCTGCAGTGACTCGACTGAGATTACGGTAATCCATCTGCATTTTGTTATACTGTTTCAGGCAGGTCATGGTCCTGTTCTCAGACTCCACTAACTGTTGATGAAGATGTTGCATCATTTCTGTCAAGAGAATAATAAAACCTAAAATAACATCACCTTTTCAAACAGGAGGACAAGAGAATCTACAAGCATTTTTACTGCTCTGAAGGGGTAACTTCAACTGCTGCTGTGGAATTACTTTTATCCAAGGAGTGGAATGCCACTGCAGGGATAGTTCCACACCAGTACTATGCTTTTATTTTATTGCAACTGCTGCAAGTGTTTATTTTAACTGCCCAAAGAAACAATTGCTTTGTAGCTACAACAGCAATACAGCTACTACAGTAAAGATCACTGAATACTTCTGTGAAGAGGATACAGGTTAATGAAAGGAGTTCCATGCTATCAGAGACAAAACAAGGCTATGGGCATCAAATCAGAAGAATGTACAACAAAACACAGCTCAGATTTTCTTACCTTGTTATCTGCAGGTGGGATTCATGCACTACTTTTCACATTCACTTAAGTAACACTGGGCAACTAGAAAGGTCAAGCAGCCACTTCAAAAATAACTCAGTAAAACAGGAGAATGACAGTTCCAGACCCAGACATTTATGCCCATGTTTGTTAAATGGTACTGCAAGACTGGGTGTTCTCTCCAGTCACTTTACAGAAAGACCACTGATACTTAGGTTCTGCAGTGCTTTGCTTATGGGAAAGTAAATAACAAGTCAGACTGAAAGTGAGGAGGAAGTTCTTCACCATGAGAGTGGTGAGCGCCTGGAATGGGTTGCCCAGAGAGAGGCCCCATCCTTGGAGGTGTTTAAGGCCAGGCTGGATAAGGCTCTGGCCAGCCTGATCTAGTGTAGGGTGTCCCTGCCCAAGGCAGGAGGGCTCGAACTGGATGATCCTTGTGGTCCCTTCCAACCCTGACTGATTCTAGGATTCTTCTAGACTTTAAGGAAAATGGTGCAACTCACATCAGAGAGACCAAACTACATTCAGGTTCCTCATCTGCTAGAAAAACATTCACTGGATTCTCCAAAGTTGCAGGAATTCCCTACTTCATTCCCTACTCATACACAAAATTTTCCAAGTGATTTCACCATTTACTGGTTGATGGTAAGCTACATTAGTTACTTCTGGGACTTTCAGTTTCTGAAAATAATGTCAATGTTTTTTTTTATTTCTATCTAAATTAAAAGTTAATATTAATTAAAGTTAATATTCTTGATATACTTTGTTTCTTCAGGTTTGATTACTCTAAAGACAAAAGAAGCAAACTAAGCAGGAAAATCTGTATCTTCCATCCCAGTCTCAGATCTAGCCAAATGAGATTATCACAGTATCACAGCATCACAGTATCACTAAGATTGGAAGAGACCTCACAGATCATCAAGTCCAACCCTTTTCCACTGAGCTCAAGGCTAGACCATGGCACCAAGTGCCACGTCCAATCCTGCCTTGAACAGCCCCAGGGACGGCGACTCCACCACCTCCCCGGGCAGCCCATTCCAGTGTCCAATGACTCTCTCAGGGAAGAACTTTCTCCTCACCTCCAGCCTAAATTTCCCCTGGCACAGCCTGAGGCTGTGTCCTCTCGTTCTGGTGCTGGCCACCTGAGAGAAGAGAGCAACCTCCTCCTGGCCACAACCACCCCTCAGGTAGTTGTAGACAGCAATAAGATCACCCCTGAGCCTCCTCTTCTCCAGGCTAACCAATCCCACCTCCCTCAGCCTCTCCTCGTAGGGCTGTGCTCAAGGCCTCTCCCCAGCCTCGTCACCCTTCTCTGGACACGCTCAAGCATCTCAATGTCCCTCCTAAACTGGGGGGCCCAGAACTGAACACAGGACTCAAGGTGTGGTCTAACCAGTGCAGAGTCCAGGGGCAGAATGACCTCCCTGCTCCTGCTGACCACACCATTCCTGATGCAGGCCAGATTTCTACATGGACATCAATTTGGAGCTGTGCACCACAGTACACATCTTCACAACTGGAGGAAACTCTGGAAAGAGGTACAATAATTCTACTGTTACTGGTGATGTTTGTGTATTTTCCTAGAACATTAGGTTTTAACTCAGTTTGCTGAGAAGCCAGTATTGTCCTAGTGATGTGGAAGTGGCATTGTGGTCATTTACAAAAAGACTGAGCATTTACCATGAGATTTTCTGTTAAACAATGAGCAGAAATCATCTTGACTGCAGAGTTTCAGACAGAAACAGGCTCAGTTTTCACAGACTTAAAATTCTTTTATGGTTTGTGCAGAAAATTCCAAGCAGAAATCAAACAATTTAAACAATGTAGATCCATATAGATCCAAAGGGAAGCAAAACAAAGTAAATAACTAAGATGCAAAGTGGAAACTAGTAAAAGCAGTTTCTTTTTCCTGGCTTTGAACAGACTTTGCCCACTCTCTTTGATTTTTAAGATTCACAATCTCTTTCCATAAAGATGCAGAACATAAGTTCCTGTAATGCAGAAGCACAGGAACTGACAAGAGCACAAATCTCTGGGATCTTCATTTGGAGGACCCTAAGCAGTAAAAGCTTCAATGCAGATTTATGCTCTGTGTGTAAAAAAATCTCAGCCTGTAACATCTTGGAGCGATGCTAAACAAGTTCTGGAGAATTTTGGTGTAGTTGCCATTTGCTCCAGGGCTCTCTGAACTCAGGCAAAAACCTCTGCTGTCCCATAGCAGCAGGCACAGGAGTGGCAATCTTCAGCAGAGGGGAAAATAGGGAGTGGAAGTGCTGTATTAACATCTTGGCTTATCTGGGTAGAGCTTTCACAATTCTTCCTTTACGATGGCAATTGAGTTACATTTGCAGGTAGCAATGAATCACACACAAGTATCTGATAACTTCCAACAAAGTGCTTCAGAAAGCAATAAATATATGGATGTAAGAGATGCAAAGCTGAGAGAAAAATACTCTTCAGACAGAACTCTTTGTGAAGCTTTCACTACAAATGGAAAAAGATTTAAGTAATTATAAAGCTCTATGAATTCAGATGTTGGAAGTGGCTTCAAAAGCTTGTCACATCCTACTGATTATAAGGTTTCTGAAATAAGACTGTTTTTTTTTTCCCCCCATTTATATCAAAAGCACAAGAAGGCAGAGAAGGCTTTTTTTCATTTTGGAAGGCTTAGCAAAAATATCTTTTTAATAAGATCTTTTTGAGAAGATATGCATTAATAATCTTTAGCTATAAACTTCAGCTATAAACTCTGGCTATAAATTGACAGTCCTAAAATAACACCTGGAACACAGAGAAGGTGCATTTTCTTACTTGTAAGCCAGGGTTTTTTTCCAAAATCTTAGAATCATAGAATCAGACAGGTTGGAAGAGACCTCCAAGATCATCCAGTCCAACCTAGCACCCAGCCCTGTCCAATCAACCAGACCATGGCAGACCAAGTCCCTCATCCAGGCTTTTCTTCAACATCTCCAGGGATGGTGACTCCACCACCTCCCTGGGCAGCCCATTCCAATGCCAACCACTCTCTCTGCCAACAACTTCCTCTTAACATCCAGCCTAGATCTCCCCTGGCACAGCTTGAGACTGTGTCCCCTTGTTCTATTGCTGGTTGCCTGGGAGAAGAGACCAACACCCACCTGGCTACAGCCTCCCTTGAGGTAGTTGTAGACAGCAATGAGACCACCCCTGAGCCTCCCCTTCTGCAGCTCCCTCAGTCTCTTCTCACAGGGCTGTGCTCCAGCCCCCTCATCAGCTTTGTTACCCTTCTGTGGACAAATTCCAGTATCTCAACATCTCTCTTGAACTGAGGAGCCCAGAACTGGACACAGCACTCAAGGTGTGGCCTGACCAGTGCCGAGTACAGGGGAAGAATAACCTCCCTTGTCCTGCTGGCTACACTGTTCCTGATACAGGCCAGGATGCCATTGGCTCTTTTGGCCACCTGGGCACACTGCTGGCTCATGGTCTTTGAGTTAACAACAAAAAAAGACTTTTTTCCCACTTTCACAGCTTCCTCCTCTCTAAGAATGGTTTTCTGGCAACCATTCACAAATCACAGCGTTCTGCACCTGCAGACTGACATCTGATACCAAACTGTAACTCAAAAGTGACTCCAATAATATTTTTAATTATACTGTCTAGGAGGGAGCCAAAATAACAACAGAAGCTGTGACAAGCCACAGATCCTGTACAGTTGCACCAAACTGTATTTGAAAAAGACCAAACAACCCAGACACTAAAATATCTCCCAGTAACATAATCTTGCCAAGAGCATCAACTATTGGTAATTCTTTAATTTGTTAAAACCATCTCAACTGCAATCAATATTCTTCAACTTAAAAATCAAAAGAGTTAAGAAAGCTTCCAAAGACAATCCAAATTATTGTTTCTTGGTAACAGCCATTCAACTTCATTTTCCTTCCACAGGCATCACTGCTCATCTGTTGCCACACCTTTAATATGATACAGCTCCAAAACAAATATATTTTTCTGAACTACTAAAGATTTTAAGAGGAACCATTGCACAAAACTACCTGCTCCCTTCAGCACTTTTATTCTTTTGCCTAGAGGAGAAAATTGTTACATTTTTATGTAGCTGTGATGCACACATTTGAGTCTGAATTTTCCAATGCATGACTTTCACACAGAGGAAAGCTGGAAGCACCAGATCATGAAATATAAATCTACTCATAATTTGCTTGCTTTTCATAGCCCAGGGGGGAAAATTTCCAGTGATGAAAAAGTGTCTTCCAACTACAGCCAGCAGGAGAAACTACATAACCAAAATGCCACATAACTCCTGAACTACAGCCTTGGCAATTAAGAAAAAGGGTGTAATTTACAACATAGAATACTAGAATCAGTCAGGGTTGGAAGAGACCACAGGGATCATCCAGTTCAAACTCCCCTGCCATGCCCAGGGACACCCTACCCTAGAGCAGGCTGACCACAGCCCCATCCAGCCTGGCCTTAAACACCTCCAGGGATGCAGCCTCAACCACCTCCCTGGGCAACCCATTCCAGGCTCTGTGCTGGACAACTTCCTCCTCATGTCCAGTCTGAATTTCCCCACCTCTAGCTTCGCTCCATTCCCCCTAGTCCTGTCACTCCCTGAGAGACTAAGAAGTCCCTCCCTGATAGAGTAAAAGATCCCACTCCAGCTTTTTTGTAGGCCCCCTTCAGTTACTGAAAGGCCACAAGAAGGTCACCTCAGAGCCTTCCCTTCTCCAGCCTGCACAGCCCCAGCTCTTTCAGTCTGTTCTCATAGGAGAGGTGCTCCAGCCCTCTGAGCATCCTCATGGCCCTTCTCTGGACACGCTCCAGCACTTGCCTGTTACATCAATTACAAACACTCATCTTTACTAAGGAGAGGGAGTCAAAGAGAGGAATCACAAAGTCTTGATATATCTTGCATTTTTTACAACACTACCTTCTCACATAGAAATAATGTTACTAAAAAAGGAGAAGTATTAAATGGAAATTTCTCTTATTGAAAGAGGAGGAAGCTTTCATCGTTGACATGTAGCTGACCCCTGCACTGCCCCATTCCCCACCCTGCATTCTTGCCATATCTTCATACTTGTGCAGATGAACCAGGGAACTACTATCCAGATAAAAATTAATATTCAGTTCCAGTGCTGAGTCAGGATAGGGGAAAAGGTAGGAGTGCCTTCCAGAGGCAGGTCACATTTATGTTACCCCGCAGCAGTGAGCAAACTGCACATGTAACAGGAATCAGGGACTAACACTGCACATGTGGCTTCTCTCCTTCCTTCTCCCAGAAACAACTCCCAGCTCTAACAGATGCTTTCTACATCTGATAATCTTAAAGAGGAAGGAAAAAAACAATCTCTGGATCAAATACCAACCAGTCCCATAACTCATATGTGCAGGGGAAAGAATGGAAAGTAAAGGACAGAGGACTAACTCCCTGGTTTAGGAAGATCTAGCATACAGTAAAGCTCAGGACTCTGCCGAAGGAAGACAATGGCATTAGGCAGCATCCAAACTACTGCAGTATTCTTGTCTACTCTCTCACTTATGTAATTGTCAAGCCTTTTGACTCCAATTTCTAGGAGCAGCCAAGGAGTTACATATATGCACACAATGCCACAATAAGCTTTTCTCTCCAAGTGAGATTGGTTCTTATTCCTTACAACACCTTGCCTACATCTCTAACATTTCCTGAACTTGTGACTGCTCTTTCTGTCTCTCTAATCTCAGCCCATCCTCACATACTTTGCTAGAAGAAGTGACTCCAGCCAGCTGGATCTACTGCATACAAAGCGGCAGAGCTCTCAGCAGAGGAGCTGCAGGTCCCAAGAGTTGCTGTCAGACAGCAGGGCTCCTTAGGTGACAACAAAACCTGGTGCCTAGGAGAGGCAGTAGCTACCCTGTCTCCTTACTTACCTGGTTTCCATAAAAATCACTGTTCATTTTCTAAACTGACATCTTCCCACATTAATGCTTGCTCAGACTAGAGCAGATCTTGACAGACAGGTAGGTCACACTTCATCTTCTCTTGTACAGCAGCCTGACACTCTTTCCTGACTCTATCCTTCCCTGAAACAGTGGAAGGGGGACTTTGAACTCATCCATAAGTCAAAGAAGGGACAGAAGCTGAACACACTTCCAAACGTTTGATTTCCTCTGTTCCTGTTAGCACAGGGGGCATACAGAAGCTCTGACGACCATTCTGCAATCCTTCTCTTTACAGACAAACTGCAAACATACAGGAGAGCTGTAAATTAAGCTCAGCAGCCACACAGACAGCTCTGGAAGTCATACAGGCATTAAAAATTTTCAGCAAGTGGGTAAAAAGCCAGACTGTAGCAGGTTAATCAGGTAGGGTAAACACATTAAACTCTCCAGGACACCCTCAAGAGCACATGCACTACTCCACCCAAACTTGAAGTGCTTCAGTATGTCAGATTAATGACTTGCAACTATTTATAAAGGGCTGTTTTCAGGACTCTCTGCCATACTGCTCTACATTCATGTCCTGCCTATTAATTTTCTTTGCATTTCTCCTTCACTGATAAAGTAAATATACTCCAGCAGTTAAGTATGTCCCATGGATCCCATGTGACCTCAGCAGCATCCTGCAAAAGTAACCTCTCAGATCCAAAACTTTCATGAGAGGGGCCTCAAGTAACCTTTAGGAAAAATCCAAGCCACTGCAACCTCCAAGGCACAAAACAGACCTACAGTTTAAGGATGACCTGCATAGATTCAATACCGTCACAGTCCCTGTACTTGTACAAAGCACAGAACTTGCCCAAGTAAAAGATAATTAGGCCCAAATTAACTTAGGCCCAGTCATGTGGTTACTTCTTTTTAATCAGAGTATAGAAATATTGCCTTCAGGAAAGTCCACAACAAGGAAAAAAAGAGTAACTTCTGAAAATTAAAACCTCACAAAGATCTTTCTACTTTTCAATGAAAGTGTAATGTAATACAAAGAACAAGACAGCAAAGAAAACATCTGGAACTCACTAGGGGAGATGAGCCCAACCTTCTCTTTAACTCAGTCTAAAATGACACCAAGCTAGGAGCAGGTGTTGATCTGTTGGAAGGTAGAAGAGTCCTGCAGAGGGACCTAGACAGGCTGGATGGGTGGGCAGAGGTCAGTGGGATGAGATTGAACAAGGCCAAGTGCAGGGTTCTGCACTTTGGCCACAACAACCCCAAGCAGCACTGCAGGCTGGGGACAGAGTGGCTGAGAGCAGCCAGGAGGATACATCAGAATTAAACTACAAGTCCTATTACCAGGCCCTCTTCCATTTCTAGCACATATCTATGCTCAACCATACTTAGCTCCAGCAGGCTAGCACTAGCTATTGCCAGGATAGGAGGTCTGGATTTCAAAGGGTTTTTTGCCACACATCACTAGTTTGCTTGTCATTGCATTCCACTGCTATTATAGCTACAATTATATTCCTTCTACAGAATATCCTTATTATATATCTCAACATTTACCTTTATTGTACTGTCCATTCTCCTTCTGTTGTACAAGTAGGATCAGTTCAGGAAAATTTCACTATGTGTTTGTTCCAGAAACACAGACTGAGAAATTCAACCAACTGGCAAATCCAACCAAGCCAGATATTCCTACTGGAATAGGATCCTACTGATCTTGGTTGGATCAGCCAATACCTGATGCTTTTTCATTGGAGAGCAAGAATAAATGAATCAATAATAAATAAGAATTTCCTAAGTGTACAATGCACAACATTGCACAGAGACTTGAAACTTTTAGCTGACATTAAAAGATACTGATTCAGCCTTGAAGTATGAGATACAGTAACTCCAGTCTAAAGGTATTAACATGAAAATAGAAAAATCAGACTGCTGGTTTTATGTAAAATCAATATATAAATACCCAAGTGATATGCCTGAGAAACACTCAGGTCTCAGGATCCAGTTCATTACTCCACAAAGAGGAATAAGCAGAGAGAAAAAATTCAGTAGCTCTATGCCAGGTTCTCAGGCAAACATTCATAACATGGGAGTGAAAACAAAGTTTTGATCATTGCTCTCCATCCTGGCAAATGGGCAGGAATGGAACAGAAGGAATCTGATTTCCAGCTCATCGTTCAGTACCACCATGACAACATGTTGCTTTAGGATAAAATAAAACATAGCATGAAAAGGACTTTCAACTTCTCTTTTTGGTTAAAAAACACAGAACAAAAAGAAAAGCTATAAACAAAGACTCCAGTTGAGTTCTCTCTACTTTGCCTTTGACTGACCAAAGAAAGAGAAGAAATTTTGTCATGTAGTTTGTAAATTAGGCCTGACAATGCAGCCTAAACAATACTGTTAGAGAGAGGAAAAAAAATATACAGCCTGAAACAAGCCATTTATTAAAACAGTTTCTGGAACCCTTTAAAGGCCTGGTAAAACTTTCAGCTAGTCCCTGAAACAGCTAAGTGAAAAGACTGACAGCTTTACAAATGCTAAGATAGATGTCAGGCTGGGTCAGTGCCTTTGAGCAGCCTGTACTTCAGCCATGGAAATAAAGAATGGTCATAGGAAAAATATGCAACTTCCTGTGCATCTATACATTGTTTTTACACAACTCTTTCAAAAGTTGTTTTTGAATGTGGAATATAAACAATGTTTCCTATCATAAAAAGGATGAACTGCAATGTGACTGCAGCTCTGCAATCAATCTTGGCAGCATGTTCTTCCAATAAATTATGCTGTCTCCTTACAGTAATTCTAATGATCTTCAAAGCATTAGCTCAAAAGGATACAAATAAAGTAAGAAGCCGAGGAGTCTGTCTGGCTTTGAGAGTCAGAGACAGGAACTGTTCCAATCTTGTCCTCAAATCCAGCGTCCAAGAATCCTTGAAAAGAAAAACAAATGATGACAGCTGTTCGCAAAATACATACGCTCTGCTCGGAGTAGCACCGGCTGAATCACTGCAACCTTCTGCTAGTAAACAAGGCAGCTGGCATTGCACCAAGGTTTTCCCTTTGCTGTGAATGGAGTGAATGTGTTTGCTAGCCCCCCATAAAGGTGTACAGAATCACAGAGCATTAGGGATTGGAAAAGGACCTCCAGAGTTCAAGTCCAGCCTCCCTGACAAAGCGGAATCGTCTAGGGCAGGTCACACAGGAATGCATCCAGGCAGGTTTTGAAAGCCTCCAGAGAAGGAGACTCCACAGCCTCTCTGGGCAGCCTGTTCCAGTGCTCTGCCCACCACCAGGAAGTGTCTCCTCACGTTGAGGTGGAACCTCCTGTGTTCTAGCTTGTACCTGTTCTTTGTCCCACCACTGGGCACCACCGAAAAGAGACTGGCACCTTCATTTTGACACCCAGCCCTCAGATATTTATAGACATTGATGAGATCCCCCCTCAGCCTTCTCTTCTCAAGACTAAACAGTCACAGGTCTCTCAGCCTTTCTTCACAGGGTTGATGTTCAAGTCTCAAAATCATCCTTGTAGCTCTCCATTGGACTCTCTCCAACAGATCCCTGTCTGTCCTGAATTGGGGAGCCCAAAACTGAACACAGTATTTCAGGTGTGGTCTCACCAGGGCAGAGCAGAGGGCAAGGACAACTTCCCTAGACCTCTTGGATATGTTTTTCTTAATGCACCTCAGGAGTTAGAAGAAAGTTAAGTATTAATCCTACTCAAGAGCTGTAAAAACAATGTAGCTTTTATTTCAAGTGTAAAAACATCAAACAGCATTGGTGCCTTGTATGCACATGGAACAATTGTCCCTAAATTAAAAGTACCTTTAAAATACAAACAGTGTGAGAAAAAGTTCAAAAGGTGATCAATTTCTTAGAGTAGAAAATGAGTAATTTTACACTGTTCAGCTTTCAGAAAGTAACCACTGATTCCTAACAATATTGTAAATTTTGTCAACACCTATTGCAAACATTGTGACATGACATCAGTCATCAGGGTACAATGTTTCTAAAATAAAGATCTGGGAAAAAACAACTCACATATGAAAAACAGAACAAATCACCACTAACTGCAATGCTGTCTTCTGCCTGACGTCGTGTCTCATAAGCAGAAGAAAACAGTACTTAAGGACGAGCCAAACTACACCTCAAAACCCACTGAATACTCATTTCCTCCATTTCAAACCTTCAGTTAACTGGTTTCTGTTTGACAAAAAGCTAGTCAACAAATGAAAACCCAGAATCATAGAATCAACCAGGTTGCAAGAGACCTCCAAGATCATCCAGTCCAACCTAGCACCCAGCTCTAGCCAGCCAACTAGACCATTGCACTAAGTGCCTCATCCAGGCTTTGCTTGAACACCCCCATGGATGGCAACTCCACCACCTCCCTGAGCAGCCCATTCCAATGGCAAATCACTCTGTGAAGAACTTCCTCCTAACATCCAGCCTAGACCTCCCCTGGCACAACTCAAGACTGCATCCCCTTGTTCTGTTGCTGGTTGCCTGAGAGAAGAGACCAATCCCCACCTGGCTACAGCCCACCAAACAGTAGAAGCTTCCCAAATTTACTGCTGTATATATTGCAAGCTGCTCTCACAGCTCAGATTTGCCCTTATTTCACCATGCTGGAGAGCATACAGAATTTACTTGCTGTTTTTCCCAATTCAGTATGCAGACAGTGGTGCACAGCAGTATGCTGTATATTACCAAAGGAACCATGTCTCCTACAGAGAGGAGTGTGTATTATTTTTCAAGATGTATTACACAAACAGATAGGAACTGCAGCTATATAAAGCATCAGATGCCTGAGAAAAAAAAATGATACCCTAAGAACACTGCTTAGTAGACTAGTGACTCACTGCTGTTCTTTCTCAAACATAAAACAATCTGTGTTTCAACACTAACATGGAATGAGCTGTACAATTCCCACAAGAAAATATGAGTGACTGCAGACTAAGAGCTTAGACACTGGGTTACTATGAATAAACCTGAGGATTTTGCCTTAGATAAGGCATTAAAAACAAAACAACCCAACAAAACCCACCACCAAGCTGCTAAGTATAATTAAGTAAGAGTAGTCATATGCCATCTCTGAGGTCAACCAGGACACCTCATTATTTATAGTCAGTCCCAAAGGAAATGGCTCTATATGTCTTTTTTTGGTGTTGAACTGGAGCTCCTCATCAGCTGCAACATCCAAAGTCAGCCTTAGGGTAAGTACCACTTAAGCTTTGATTTGATATCTAAAGGTCTGTGGCAGCAATGCAGGCTGAAGATAACTCCTCCCACCACAACTGCCTGCAGCTGCTTAGACAAGTCAGCACAACTGTCCATGTGGCAGGATGGTGAAGCATTTCAAGCAGGTATAGTGTTGCAGAATTAATGTTACAACAGATTTGTGTACATTTGTGTACACAGGGAGCTGCACACACACACATTCACAGACAATAAAACAGATCAGTTCCTTGACCCAGTCCAATTGCAAGCACATAACCAGCTGTTGCCAGCGCAACCATGAAGTTAGGGCACAGTTTTACTTTGCAAAGTCAGCAAATGAAATGGTGGCTGTACCTTCCCCCCAGGCATTGCCACACCAACATTTTGGAATCAAATCACAGCTCTGGACACAATCTCCTAACGATTCTACCTGCACTGTCCCCAGAAAGCAGTCAATGTCAGAGTGTTTTATTACTCCTTCATCACTAGAATCAACATGATGATATTCTAGCTATTCTGAGCCTGCAAATGAGCACACCTGCAATGAGATTATTTTGAAGTTTAAGCAAACTAAAGTCTACACTCTCTTCTTGCCTTCTACATGCAGGCCTAAGAACTGATCTCTGAAACAGCCACTCAAAGGCAGAGGCAAAAATACATTGAAAAATAAAATTAATCAGTGGCAAAAGCCACCAAATCCCCAAGCACAGCTGTGATCTTGGAGCAGTTTGGGGTTTTGTGGAGGGACAGAGGGGAAGGGTCTCAGAACACAGACACCACTCATTTTCTGTTCCAGGAAGATTACTCATAAATTTGGTTTTTAATTCTCTACTTTAAATGAAACTGCTTCAGTCTCTTTATGCCTAGCTATAGCACTTTAAATTCAGCTACAGATACACAGATAGCAGGGTTGGGCTATAAAACCAGGCAAGTGGAGTTAAGCAACTGCATAGCCAGGAATATTTGTATTTCTGGGTTGTTTGGAAAGGATGAAGCAGCAACTCCTATTTAAGGACCTGATCAACACTCTTACAACCCTTCCCCCATCAAACAAATGTTCTTCTATGATTGCACACTTTTTGTTAGAGGTAAAAATAAAGGTGATTACCAAAGTGAACAACATTCAATATTCATCAACCCAAGAGAAAAATAATCATAAATAGCATTTCTGTAAAACAGACACTTACCTGGAAAAGTTCTTTAAAAGAAGGATGTACCATGGGGTTTGGAACAAAAGGCAAAGCATAAAAGGGAAGAAACTCTGTAGCCTGGCTCAGAGCAGCTCCTTTTGTTTCCAGGTACGCCTTAAAATGAGAAATCCTTTCCTCAAGTTCAGCTTTGTCCTAGGAAATAAATCAGCAGCATATTTATTTTTAAAGCTGCCACTCTCAAGGCACTGTAAAACTGGTAAACACAAACAGAGACTTAAATATATTAGCACCAGGTCTGAAATCTCAGAATATTCAGTTATCTAAAAAGCAACATTAATTTAAATAGAAATCACTAAATCTTGTTTTCACCACTCAAAAAAGAAAATGTACACCAATGTTGTCACTTCTGTCATCCGAGTCCAGCAAGGGAGGGACAGCTGCTCTTTGAAGGTGCACTGTTCCTGCCCACTTCAGGCTACATGTCCAAAGCAGAGTGACGTTTTCATACACAAGGCAGAGAGGAAACACTTACTTTAGATATGCTTTAATTCACTGTGCAGATCTGTAAAATCCACTTACACAGCACCAGGAAGAGGAGCTGGCACAAAGCACAGACCCAAAGCTCCTTAGAGGCTGGAAGACACACTACAGGCATCATCCAGATCTCCCTGTAGTAGCTGACAGGTGTAAGGCAAGAGGTATTACACCCTGGGTGACTCCAAGGGGTTGGATTAGATGACTTTCAGAGGTCCCTTCCAACACAGACCATTCTGTGAAATACCTCTTCATGAGAGAAAGTCCATTTGACAAAGACTTCACTTTATGACAGCTTGGAATTATAGTATTCACTGTAACACACCGAGATGGTTAAGATTCATTTCTCCCACATCATCAGAAATGTATTTCAACACACAGCTTCAGCACAAAACAGGTGTTTTAAGAATCTCAACATGGGCTACAACGAGAGGTGTGAAAGAACCAACACACTGGTATTTTCTGAGTTAAAATGGAATCACAGAACATTATAGAGGTTGGAAGGGACCTTCAAAGAGCATCGAGTCCAGCCCTCCCTGCCAAATACTTGAAGAGCTCCAAGACAGGGATACCTCCAACTTCCATCTCTCTACTTCACAACAGAAAGAATCTGATTCAACTAAAATGCAGACTGTGGCCCAAAACCTGGCTACATATTCTGGGAATTCTTCTTACTAAACATTCCATCCTCGTGCACAGTAAAGACCAATAAATGAAGTAAAACAAACCAATCAATCTGAAGTTGGAAGCGTGAATTAAACTTACAGGCTTCTCCACAGAGTGTTTCAAGAGGTAGGTGGCAAAGTGGATGTGAAGATAGAACTCCAGCTTCTGAGCAGCTGGTTCATTGTCACGAACTGAAGGCGAAATATGCTCTTCCCAGAGCTGGAAGAAAACTTTCTGCTCACCACTGTCAAATGCTACAAGCAGATCTTTCTGCAAAATGGAAAAGTATTCAGTGAAAACCCAAAACCAGGAGAGCTCCATTTATTCAACAGTAGGTTAGAGAACAAAGAATTCTCCACTTATCTTAAATATCTTTAAGAGCCTCAATCAATGACCAAGACAAGAAGCAAAGCCTAAATTTTGAAGCATATTGATCTGGAGACCTGTTTTTACCACAAGATAAAAATAAATGCCTATGGTATGTGGAAATTAGTCCTATTAACGTGTGGCAAGGTAAAAACCTAAAATACTGTGAACCAAAACTAGCATCTCAGGTTCAAAAACACTAGAGTTGTGCAAAACTTGAAGAGTAAACTGAACTGGGAGAGGACTGCTAGCAGACTTCTTAAAATAATTAAGAATCTGTTCAGACAATCTCACTGCTGCAATAAATCACACAGGGGTTATTGGCCTTAAACTGGTTTTAGCATTACTCAGAGTAAGTGTAAACGATGCATTACCTGAACAGGCAAAGCTTGTGAGTCTCTTGAAGAAACACCTGCTGGTTTGGGTAGTGTCTTCCCTTTTATTTTACATTCTTTGGTAAATACTTTGACTGTTTCTTCAAATTCAGCAAAATCCAAATACTGTAAGACAAAACCACAAAGGAACGTTCTTTTACAAGAACATTATTAATGCTTAAATGAGTGAGCCATGAACTGCCAAAGTCCTTCAAAGTTTCTCTGTAGCAGGGTTCAAAGATACAAAAATTGCATAGTAACAAATTAAGAACTGGTACCTCACGTGGGAATCAAATACTGTCTCTCAACTAAATTTCCTTCCACATCCTAGAGAATGCTACTGACAAATACTGATGCCCCTCAATTCTGCCAGTAATTTCATCCAACCAAAGAGAAGAAAAAAAAAGAACTGAAATCCATGAATGCTATACCTTGACTGAAGAAATGAATCCTTGCAAAGTGTGTTCTCAGAAGGCAGAACTCTTAAGTGCAACTCACCTCCACAGCAGCAATTAGGTTTAAGTCAAGTCACCCATTGGATGCTGTGCATACCAAATTAACAACCAACTAATCAAGCACTGCTCTTCTGAGAAAGAGATGAACAGTCTAGCCTCCTCTTTTCACCTTGTACAGTCATTATATTATACACAATTTTCACCTTGGGAGTCAGTTATTGACTGCTCAGACATCACATTTCATTTGGAATGGGCTGCCCAGGTGGAGTCACCATCCCTGGAGGTATTCAAGAAAAGCCTGGCTGAGGCACTTAGTGCCATGGTCTGGTTGATTGGACAGGGCTGGGTGCTAGGTTGGACTGGATGAGCTTCGAGGTCTCTTCCAACCTGGTTGATTCTAGGATTCAACAAGTCTGCAAACTTCATCTGGAAAGCCAGTTGCCAGAGAGAACAAAAAGCAATCTATTTTCTTTACAACATGTTAACATAATCATTACTACAATACTGTTTAAGTACTTAAACTTCTTTACCTGAGGTTTCTTAAACCTCTTTTCCAAGATCCACAGAAAGATTTAAGCTGTGTATGATTAAACCATGCAGATCAGCAGTATCAAGACTTTGGCCTGGGCTTTGTCAGCTCTTGGGCTTTATGTGCTTCTGTGATTTTATATGCACATATGTATGGAATCAGGAGGCAGCAAAGGAAACTGTTAATGATCTCACCTTTCTCACAGGTTGGACTTGAGGCCCAAAGATGTCTGTGATTCTAATCAACTTAATGAAATGAAAGACTCATTTGCAATTAACAATAAATAAGTCTAGATTGATTTTATGTCTGAGTGCTGCCACTGAATGGATATTTTGCCCTTTGAATTTACAAAGCATGTCAGAAGACAATATGAATTCACACTATAGCAAACACTTGGCCAAGCAAACATCTCCAGAATTTAGGCCCTGGTTACAATGCCTGGCTCTGAACACAAGCACGACATCTTGCCTTGCTCCTTTCAACAGCAATAAAAAAAGGAAAGAAGAAGATAAAAAGAGATAAAACCAACCTCTCTCACTAGTTCGAGTAACTCAGCTTCATAAACCAGAACGTCACCCATCGCCAGGCGTTACTGGTACTTCTTATGGTAGATAACCCTAGATAAACCGTGCAGAAGGAGAGTGTCAGCAGACAGCACAGCACAACCACGAAGTTAGGGCACAGTTTTGCTTTGCCAAGTCAGCCAATGAAATGGTGGCTGTACCTTCCCCACAGGCACTGCCACACCAACATTTTGGAATCAAATCACAGCTCTGGACACAATCTCCTAACGATTCTACCTGCACTGTCCCCAGAAAGCAGTCAATGTCAGAGTGTTTTATTACTCCTTCATCACTAGAATCAATAGGATGATATTCTAGCTATTCTGAGCCTGCAAATGAGCACACCTGCAATGAGATTATTTTGAAGTTTAAGCAAACTAAAGTCTACACTCTCTTCTTGCCTTCTACACGCAGGCCTAAGAACTCATCTCCGAAACAGCCACTCAAAGGCAGAGGCAAAAATACATTGAAAAATAAAAATAATCAATAATACATTGAAAAATAAAATTAATCGTAGATAACCCTAGGTAAACCGTGCAGAAGGAGAGTGTCAGCAGACAGCACAGCGCTCCGTACCGCCCTGCCCTGCACCACGCACCAGCCATCTCCAAACTCAACCGCATGAGGAAGACCACCCGCTCCCCCTGGAAGGCACCTACAAAGCCGTTCCGAGGCCGATTACCGCTAGGCTGCGGGGTGCTCACGTCGGCTCCTCACGCATCAACCCACGGATGCAGCCTGCCGCCCTCCCACCCGCCTCCAGGCTGGGACAGTGAGGCGGCCTCCTCAGGGCCGACAACGTGCGGCCCCCCCACTCCTGAGCCAAACAGAGGGGAGGTAAGCAACAACCCCGGAGTGCCACCGGCACGGCCGCCGCATGGCCTACCTGGCCCGTGGCTCCGCGCCGCCGCCTCTCGTCGCCTTGGCAACTGCGGTCCCGCTCCGCGCCGGGGACCCTCCCGCTTCAAGTGGCTGCGCTCAGCCAATCCGAGGCCGGGAATTGTGTCACGTGACGGGGCGGTGCACCACCCTTCCTGCGGGCAGCGCCCCCTGGCGGGCGGAGGGTGGGAGCGCAGCCCCCCGGCGGTGTGGTGCGGTGCGGTGTGCTGTAAACGGTGCGGAGCGCTGTTAGCGGTGCGGAGTGCTGTTAACGGTGCGGAGCGCTGTTAGCGGTGCGGAGTGCTGTTAGCGGTGCGGAGCGCTGTAAACGGCGCAAGGGGAAGAGTTTGGGGCGAGTTAATTTAAAAAAGCCATCTGTTGCACTTTTCCCCCTGGGCAGGCCAGGAAAACTACACACCGCCTTGTCTATGGCTTGTCTGTAGGCTTGCAGTTATCAGATAGACAATCACATCATTTCTCAGTCAGCCCAGCCACGTTGGCTCCTGCCACCCCCCCTCTGCCCTCTCTGAGGGGATGGAAACGGGAGAGGAATTCCCACCCCGGCTAAAACAGCCAGTAGTCAAGGCCACCTGCTTCACTTACCTCACCCTCTGGAAAGTTCCACTGAGAGAGAACTTGGGCAATAAAAGCCAGAGTCTGATATATCCTTACCTCATGGACCAAAACAAACAGGAGGGCTGACCAAGTGCCTTGGTGTTAACAAACCTGTTGCTAATAACACCACGTTTCTAGAACCCACACTAACCTCAAAAGCTAACCTCAAGAGAGCCAATGGCATCCTGGCCTGGCTCAGGAACAGTGTGGCCAACAAGACAAGGGAGGTTCTTGTGCCCCTGTGCTCAGCACTGCTCAGGCTACACCTTGAGTGCTGTGTCCAGTTCTGGGTCCCTCAATTCAAGAGAGATGTTGCAGTACTGGAAGGTGTCCACAGGAGGGCGACAAAGCTGTGAGGGGCCTGGAGCGGAGCCCTGTGAGGAGAGGCTGAGGGAGCTGGGGGTGTGCAGCCTGCAGCAGAGGAGGCTCAGGGCAGAGCTCATTGCTGTCTACAACTACCTGAAGGGAGGCTGCAGTCAGGTGGGGTTGGGCTCTTCTCCCAGGCAACCAGCAAGGGAACAAGGGGAGACAGTCTCAAGTTGTGCCAGGGGAGGTCTAGGCTGGATGTTAGGAGGAAGTTGTTGGCAGAGAGACTGATTGACATTGGAATGGGCTGCCCAGGGAGATGGTGGAGTCACCATCCCTGGAGATGTTGAAGAAAAGCCTGGATGAGGCACTTAGTGCCATGGTCTGGTTGACTGGCTAGGGCTGGGTGCTAGGTTGGACTGGATGATCTTGGAGGTCTCTTCCAACCTGGTTGATTCTATGATTCTATGATTCCAGGTGGCTCAGAGCCACTTCTCTCCACCATGACCATTTTCCATCCAAGCCTTAACTTTCCAAGGGCAGCGTGGGTGAGCACAGCTCATGGTACTGCCTTTCCTTGGCTTTCTTCTGCTTGTGCAATTGAAAATCAAAAAAATAAAAGAAAAACATAAGGAACAAGAGGGAAAATTCTCACCCTGGAACATTCTGCCAGATCTAAAATTATCAGCCTGATAGGTGAAATGTTTGGAAAGAGTGAGGTGATGGAAAGCAGGGTTATGACAGATGGTGAGCAGGCACTAGTGCTCCAGCTATAGCCCATAGGAGTTATTTTACTACTGCTTCATGGCCAGCCAGCAGTGGGTTGGTATTTGTGAACAAAATACTGAGGCAAACTCTTCCTTCTGTTTGCCCTCTGCCCTTCTAACTTCTTAAAGTGATAAAATGTCTCTCTTGGAGGGTGACCCCCAGCTTTTGGAGTAGATCAGCTGCATCTGCCCTTCTTATTTGTAGAGGCAGGTGCACTGTCCTTTGTGTTCCCTCACACCTGCTTTGCTTTGGTGGTGATTGGACACCATCCATGAAGAAAGAGAAAGGAATTTTATACTCATTTTCCCTTTTCTCATCTTCAGGATGATCTGCATCCAGCTGGCTTTCTCCTCTGAGCAGACAAACAGGACTGACATCACGCCCTGGGCAGGGTGATGGAAAGAACTGTGGGAACTGAGCTTTGCTTTATCATAGTTTTATCTTCTTTTCTCCTCCCATTCTTGTAGAAGCGAGCAGACAAGGCTGCTCTGCACACACTGCCCTGCACAGGCTTTGCCACGCTCCTTGGGTGCTTGGGCACACACATCTTGAACACCTACCTTTGCATCAGGAAGATGCAAAGCTTGTGCTCCACTCCTGAAACTCTCCAGTGCCCTCTGTGCCTCTGAAGAGCACTCATCAGCAGCTGGGGCACCACCCCAGCTCCAGTTTAGGTTTTCCTTAGGGCAGGATCATGATCACCTTTGCCAGGGGCTGAACCTTCCTGTGGCTGGACCATCAGCTCTGCCAGCTGCAGGTTCCAAACTGGATCATAACCTGTTGCTTGATTAAGAAAGCAGAGAGCAACTCTCTGTGCCCAAGTGGAAGATTTTGCAGGAAGAGTCTTCTTGCAGTAGCCTTTCTGAGTGGTTGCATTAAAAATGAGAGCAAGTGGCCACCAAGAGGGGAACATTTTTCAAAGCTTAAATATCCTGCTGTTTTTTTGAGTCAGACTTCAGCTTTTAGTTGCCAAAAAAAGATTTTGGGTTGGCTTTTTAATTAGTACTTTGAAGAGACGTTTGGGCAATAAATAAATATGAAGTCATTTGAGTTTTCAGTTGGTGACACATTGTTAGGTGCCTGGGAGCACAGATTAGCTCCTACTGGGACTGGCTGGAGAGCAGAGAGATTTGGTTGGACCAGCATCCTGCACCCATGCAGGGCACTTGCCCAGAGGTTTGGACTGCTCACATAACAGATTACACAACAATACTCCCCCAGGGCCCTCTCCAAGGAAAACCAAGGCAATGGAAATGCAAACCCTCTCTGTTCTCCCCAGCATGAAGCTATCCTACAGCTGCTCTGTATCTCTTGGATGGAGCTTGTTCAGTTGCTGCTGAGCCTTAAGTTTCACTTTTCCCCACCTCTTCTCAGAAGGATGTGGTCAGCCCACGACAGACTATTTATTTGCAGACTTTCTTTGGTAATTTCCTGTAACCAAAGTCCCTGACCAGGAGAGGCACAGTGCCATGGGATTCATGAAAGAGGCTATGGTGAACTTGGCTCTCCTTGAGAGCCTCTTGGCTTGCTCAGTGCAGAGCAGGGAGGGAGAAGGGGCTGGCTGGTGAGTGTCCACAAAGCTCCTTTCAGGTCTGATGCAAAATGGTGAAGGTGGCTTCCTGACACTTTTCAACCTAACATGGAAAGAGAGGCAGCTTTCTTCTTCAAGAAGGACTCTGTGGATGAGGACAGGAACATCTAGTGCCTGCGGCTTCTTGCCCTGCAATGTCAACTCTCCATGTCCCTCACATGTCCACCTGGAGAGTAGATGCTGCATTCTTCAACTTCTGCAATGAATTCTAAGCTGCTGCCACCACTCTGGTGTGGGCTTGCCAAAGTTCAGCCCAGGTTGCAGGAAGAAGCAAGTCATAGTCATAGAATCAACCAGGGTGGAAGAGACCTCCAAGATCGTCCAGTCCAACCTAGCACCCAGCCCTGTCCAATCAACCAGACCATGGCACTAAGTGCCTCATTCAGTCTTTTCTGGAACACCTCCAGGGACAGTGACTCCACCACCTCCCTGGGCAGCCCATTCCAATGCCAATCACTCTCTCTGCCAACAACTTCCTCCTAACATCCAGCCTAGACCTCCCCTGGCACAAATCCTCCAGCACTTTCTTTGCTTCTCTATCCTAAATAGATCAATCCATGGTATCTTTGCAGCTGTGGCAGAGATCACCCTTCAGAAACAGGGACAGCTGACAACCAGGAAAGACCAATTGCCTTTGAGGGGCTGGGAGTGCCACTGCAGAGGATGAGAGCAGCTCAGTGGCCCAGGCCCAAAGCAGACCTCAAATGGACTTTCTGGCATGTGCTCATGTCAGACATGGGTCATTAAGCCCCCAGCCAAGGTGAACATCAATGCATGACAGGGCTTGGCTTGCAATAACATCTTTCCAGCCAAAAATTGCAAGGGGCTGGGAGGTGTTCAAGAAAAGCCTGGATGAGGCACTTAGTGCCATGGTCTGGTTGATTGGACAGGGCTGGGTGCTAGGTTGGCCTGGATGATCTTGGAGGTCTCTTCCAACCTGGATGATTCTGTGATTCTGTGTTTGTGTTCTTGCTTTTATGCATCTCAGCAAGCCTATGAGTGTGGCAGACATCATCATAATTTTCTTTTCACACTAAAATATTCCATCTGGCCTCAAACTAGCACACTGCCAGAGGAGCAAGCAGCAGGTTTCACCTCTGGATGAGCCTGTGAATGCTACTGTTCACTTCAGGTGTTCCCAGCAGATGCTCCTCGTTCACCCCTGAAGCCCAGACTTCATGCTTAAGCTAAAAATAATCACCTCTGTGTGAAATTAAAGTAAACAGAGAATATGCCCAGCCCTGCAGGACCCATCTCAGCTTCCCTTCTGTGAGGATACTCACAAAAAGTTAATCCATCTTGGTGCCCATCAACACAGAATGGAAAGAAGCAATTAGAGTGGGAGAGCCAACCTAAAGTGGAGAACAAAGACACTGCATCAATATTTCAGTTCTTTTTCCTTCACTCTGAAGGGGAAAAAATTACTCCATGCTTCATCCCTTGCAGGTTATCTTTGGAGGAACAATGTCTCCATAATTTCTGCTGGCAATTAACCTTGCCTGCACAGCAATTCTTCCCTGGGTCACCAGAGCAGCTATTTTTACACTTGGCCAGAGATGCTGTTGCCACCAAATGACTTGGCCAACCCTGTGCCAAGGCAGTGGGCAGAGAGCACCGAGGTGTTCCTCCATGCACCCTGCCCCATTTGCCAGGACCTGCTTCATTTGGACCCTCATGGCATAGAGCCTCCACTGCCCATTTTCTGCATGTGCTTTGCAAATGCAAGGAAGATAAACCAGACCTATGTGTTGCTTAAACACACAGATGGCAGGCAGCAGGGTCCATTAGACCCTGCACGGAGTGCACAGGATTGGGATGTCTGGGGGGGGGGGGTGGTCTCCAGGATCTTTGGTAAGCTCATCTCCAGAGGACTTGGTCAGAAACAGGATCTGCCTTTAGTGCCCCCTCTGCAGCTTGTGGGTAACGCTGATTCCTCAATGCTCTGCCAGACACACTGATGGCTCATAGCACATTGCTGTACTTTTGAGCAAAAACCAGAGCTTTAACTGTGCAGCCAATGCCTTCAACTGGAGGCCAGACCTCAAAAAACCCTTCACACCTGGGCTGATGCCAGCTGGGCCATTTGCCCATCCATGGCAGGATTTCAGAGGCCAAATCAAGCTGAACTAGAGCCCAAGAGCAGGGGCAGCTTCTCCTTCCAAGGCAGAGAGCAGGCCAGCAGTCCCACTAGTGCTGGAGAATCACGTTGAACTGGGTCTGGCAAAACTACCTATCTTCACTCACTGAGGGATCTAAGAGCCTCCTCTGATGTGAAGCCACTCTGGGGAAAGATCATCACCCTTGGGTGGAGGCCTTTGGACTAGTTCCATTAGAGGTTGCAAGCAAACACCATGAACCTTGCACAGTCCTGCCGTGTCCATGCTCCCCCAGCTCCCTCTTTCTGCTGCTACTGCAAGGTTATAGTGGGCCTGAAGCTGGGCTGAAAAATCCAACCCATCACCAACACCAAAAGCAGCAGGCAGGAGAAGAGTCCTGGGCAGGGTGGGGTATTGTGAGGGCAAGGATGGGGGACACTCCAGCTTTCAGGATGCAGGGAGATAAACGGCCAACATCATCACCATTATCAGTGCTGCCCATCCTTTGTGTTGCACAGCAAGGAGGAAGAGCTTTCCCTGACTCTGAGAGGAAGAGAGATAGGGAGTGTGACACTGCTGTGACAGGGAGATGAAGAGTCCGACTGAGAGACCAGCAAGGCAGAGGAGCAGTGCCAGGGGGCTATGGCTCCCTCACCTTGAGGACCAGAGAGCTTTACCTCCAACATCTGCATCCCCACTTCAGTATCCAGTGCAGTGCCAAACAGGGCCTTGTACCCAAGTCAATGAGTGGAAAGAGGAGACCGAGGATATGTCCAGGCCCTTCTGGAGGGACTCTTGGAGCTGTCAGATACAGCATGCTTTTGAAGTGAGTTATTTCTCACCAGGGTTAAGGGGGCATGAGACCCATTAGTCAGCAGAGACAGAATTGTGCTTCCTGTCACCTCGGCCTCTCCCTCCAGCAAACCCAGGAGCATTAGATCCAATTAGCCCCTGGCAAACACCCCAGGGGTGGGTCCCTCCGTGGCATCCCCAGACATCCCCAGGAGAGCAGCACTTCCTAAGAAATCAGCTTAAAGGAGAACTGTGGCTAAATGACTATTTAAAGCAGCATCAAACCTCTCTGGGCTCCTGCCACTCCTCCTCCAAGTTGGAGATCAGAAAGCTGGTGGTGGTCTCTGCCCTCCAAGCACAGCACTGAGTTGGTCCCAGTTACTGGCCTCAGCTGGTCACCAGGGCAGCCAGTCAGATGCCTTAGCAGGAGGACATGATCCAGCCCAAAAGGCTTTCCAGAGCCTTCTCAGAGGTTTCTAGCACCTTTCTAGAAGATTCCTGGAGGCTTCCTGGTCACTCCCTGCAAGCTTTTCTAGTCTGTCTAGGTTTTCTGCGCTACCTCCAGAACTTGAACTTCCCTGGGGCTGTTACACCCTCTTTGCATGTTTGGTTTTGGCTCAGGTGGTTTTTGTTTCTTTGGGGAGGGTTGTTTGTTTTGGGTTTTGTATTTTTGGGGGGGGTTGGTTGGTTGTTTTTACAGCACAGTCTGGCCTTTTCTAAATTTGCCAAGTGGCACCCTGGCAGTTGAGCAAAGCTCAGCACCTCAGCCTTGCAACACCTTGGGTGGACACAGAGCAGCATCCTCAGCAGCTTGATTAGTAAATGGAAGAAATATGCAGGGGCAAGAAAAAAACAATTGCATACAGGGGGATCAGCCTCTAGCCAGGACACATTGTCACAAAAATGACCCCTGGGAGACCTTCTTTCCTTGTGCTGTTTGCAGTCTTTTAAGTAGCACCCCTGGAGTGTGACCCAGCTGAGTCAGGTGAATGTGTTATCAAGGCTCAGGACCAGTATCCTCCCAAAGCTGTGATATGGGTAGAAGAGGTTTATCCTTCATGAACATACAAGGCCTAAGCACACATACCTGAGGGGCTCGCACTACAGGGGAAGCTGGGCAGTGTGTGGGTGCTCTGCAGCAAACTCTGATCACAGAGCTCCACTGGGAAAGCCTCCAAAGGGAACCCCATCTGCTGATACCAAATGTGTGACCAACCAACGAGCCATCCATTATGTGCACAGCCTTATCTCCAGAGAGATAAACAGGCTGAAACCCCAGAAACCACTTACTGTGCATGCTCCAGCCAAGGACACTTCTCAATCACCAGCCCTCTGGCCAAGGGTGGGTTTGCACTTGCTAGAAAAGTCGCTCTTCGTGGTTGCTCTGCCAGAGAAGCAGCATGTCCTCCCTCAAGCATCATCCCACCAAGCTGCCCCTTCCTGCACCCTGCTCAGCTCACTCAGGTTTGTAGAGTGGCCATCACCTTTTTTACTTCACTCTTTGCTTCGCTCTTTAACCAGCAGCCACCTCTATCAACATTCCTTCAGCTCCTCTGCTCCACTCCCCTCAACTCCTCTCCCAAGCAGGAAAACATGGGGCAGCTGTGAGGGAAAGTCAAGACAGCAGGCACTTTTCAGAGTGCATTCCAAACTGCATAGTTCCCATGTACACAGTGCAGAAAAAGCCCAAGGAACTGCAGAGCTGGTGAAACAAGGACAGGCCAGTTCCCAGATGGCCCTCCTGGTGTCCCCAGCCTGGCACACAGCCACCAAAAGCTCCTCTACAAATCTGACTGCCCCAGTGTAACCTTAACCACGTGGCCTCAGAGCAGCAGCTCAGAAATCATTTTGGGGCTGTTTGAGGTTTTTACATTTCCTTCTGCCAAGGGAGCTCCGGGAAACATCAGTGCATAAGCAAATCACTTAGCACAAGAATCCAGTCTCCCTGACGGTGCTGCAGGCAGTACATAGCTCAGTGGGAACTGCTCTGTGTGCACGGATTTACACAGCCACACTGAGCACCAAACCTGTAGCAAGTGCCAGGAATGTACTGGCTACCCTAAAAGGTCTGGTTTAGCATGAAAGACCTGGCAAGAGGTCCTGTCCACAGCTTGCCAAGGCACCAATATGGGACTTCAGGTCCTTCTGAGCCAGCTAAGCTCAGCATTTCCACTCAGATGCCAGAAATCTCCCAGCAATAGCTGGCTGTCCAGCAGCTTGCTGAGTAACAGCAAATGAGGTTTTTCTAATCCCCTCAATGTCCTCCCCACTCTGTACAGGATTTTGGAAGATGGCACAAGGCATTACTAATGAAATACCTAAAGAGTACCACATACCAGACTGGTTGGCATCAGCAGGTGCAGCAGTAAGGCACACAGGTTCCCCTTGCAAAGGGAAGGGTTTACAGCACTCACACAACAGATGTCTGTCAGCTTCTTGTTGTTTTTGCAGCACAGTACCAGGTTCCACTTTGAATGACCATGGGATCAGTGATTCTCTCTGCTTCCAGCTTTACTGACAGGAGCATTTTCTGCAGCCATCTCAGGTTCATTCTTGGCTCTGCTCCGTAGGAGAACATCTGGAGCAAGCAGAGAACTGCAAGCCCCAAACAGCACCCTTACTGAGACAGGATTTCAACTTCAGGGATTCTGACTGAAGCCTAGGACTCAGAATTGGCTTTCAGTCATACCTTTGCTCTGCATTGCTTAAGCTTTGCAGAGAACTAAGGCAGACTTTTCTATTCCTATAGTAACATCTACCAAAATAAACCATCTGCTGGGAGAGCTCCCAGGCACTGCATGCAAGATTTGGCTTCTGTTATTACTGATGCACATGAGCTTGCAGTATGTTCACATGGAGCAAAATATTCCCAACATGTATACAACCCCAACCTCATTCCCTTTAAGTGCTCTTTCAAGTGAAGGAGGCTTTTCCCCAGCATTTAGCTTACAGCTGGCCTGGCTGCAGTCTGAGGCTTGCTAGTGACACACCCTTTGAAACGTTACAGCCCAATAGGTAAAGCACCAGCCAGGCAGCAAATCAGGGTCCAGCAGCATTCCTTCCTTGACTGCTGCTCATTCCATCTCCCTGACTGCAAATCTTCCTTAGCTAATGATGCATATCAGCATAACAACCTGCATGTCTGGATTCACCCCATCTAGGCCAGTGATGCATTGCTAGTTGTCTGTTCACATCAGCTGTGCTCATACTTAGTGAAAGCACACAGGGGAAAAAAGGGATTCTCTGAAACAAAGAGAAACGTGCTCCCCACTTCCCCTGTGCTAACACCCAGAGCCCTTCTGTCAGCCCAGCACAGCCACACAAATACCAGGATGAGCAAGGGAAAAGATCAGTGCAAAGTCATTAGCAGAGAGGTCATTTGGGAGCAGACCTCATCTGGACAGCAGCTGGCAAGAAGAGACTTGCCTTCTTTGTACAATCAGTGCTACAGCTGGGCCAGGCTGGAGTTGGTGACCTTGACCAGCCTAAAGAAGTGCTAGAGAAAGCAGAAATGTGCACAGATCCCAAAGACTCTACACAGGAGCTGGGTCAGTCTCAAATTGTGCCGGGGAAAGTACAGGCTGGATGTTAGGAGGAAGTTCTTCACAGAGAGAGTGATTGGCATGGGAATGGGCTGCCCAGGGAGGTGATGGAGGCACTGTCCCTGGAGGTGTTCAAGAAAAGACTGGCTGAGGCACTTAGTGCCATGGTCTGGTTGACTGCATAGGGCTGGGGGATAGGTTGGACTGGATGATCTTGGAGGTCTCTTCCAACCTGGTGTTTAATATTTGGGTGAGCAGAAAAGAGGTTTGTTAAGTTTCCTTTTTTTTATCTTTTAAAGCAGCAGGTTCTCTGTGAAGAGTTTTTAATATATTTATTTGAAAAGAAGGTTTTGTGAAAGAGTACACTAAATAGCATATATCTGTTCTTCAGCCATAAAACACAGACTATCAGCTTTAGCTCAGCACAGATTGGGGCTGCATGCACTGAACGGCAGATCTCCATAGGAAGGTCTTCATGTCTGTCTTTCTGATATCGAGCATAGTGTCCTCTTTAGGGGACAGGATCCTGGAGAAGGGGGAGAGAGGAACAAATTTAACTAAGGCTTCTTGTGGTTGGCCCCACACACTCACCAGAGCCTCCCACCAACACAATGTCTACAATTTTTAGCAAGGAGTTTGTTTTCCTGCCTGTCCACCAATTCAAGTGCACAACCTTTGCTCTTGGGAGCACTGGGACATGCCAGCCCATATTTGGAAATAAAGCAGCTGAGTTCCTGCCTCTCAGTGAGAAACTTGCACATCAGTTCAGGCATTTCAATCAAGGAACCTGAGAACTGCACCAGTTGCTGCCTGGAACAGATGTACAAGCATCATTATGCTGGACTCCGAGAGCACCACAGAGCCCTGCCTGAAGTGTCTTTAAATTCTGCTAAAAACTGCTGCACAGACAAGACAACCCCAGAAAGCAGAGTAGTAGCTCTCCTTCAGCCAGTCCTGCCACACTGAGGTCAAGTAGATAACAGCTTTGTTAAATAAACCACTTGGCCCTCTGGAAGCTCTTTTGTGAGCTCATTACTCCCAGCTCAGCTATTGCCTGTGACCTCACACACTACTCTAACTGCCCAGCAAAAGGCTCTACTCGAAAGAGTAGCCAAGCCTGCAAGATTAGAGACCACATCCACAGCCACTGGGTCAGGCCTGATCCAGAAGAGTGGACTTCTCTTTTACTGCTGTCAAACTCTTCGGATTAGGACAGAGCATGTTTCTAAATCTGGTTCAGAAGCCATCAAAGAGCTAAAACAAAACCACTTTAATTAATCCAAAGAGGTCTTTCCTTCACTGTAATTAATAAAGGTGACTATGCACACTACATTGTACCTGAAGTCTTAATCATCAATGTACTCAAAGGGCTCTGGTGGTTCAGGTTCCTGCTCCTCTTCCTCGATCTTTGGACCATGAGCTGCCACAGGCTCAACCAGCTCCTCCATATCCTCACTGGTGTCCTTCAGAATGATGATTCCTCCAATGGAAAGCTGCAAGACAAATGCAATGAGCATTGGAGCTGCTTCCCTCTGCCTCATGGTGGAATCTTTGTGGCAACAGTATTTATTCTTGGCCACATGAGACATCTCAGAAGAAAAAAGTTTGAGTGGGCAAAACTCTGAAGTTCACCTGGATTCCTGGATCCCTGCCTGGTAAAGGGGATGGAACAGATAGAGCCTGTCCATGTTACCTTCTGGTCTCAGTTTGACCAGAATGGTCAAAGCTGGATTCACAGCTTTACCCCAGTCTGAGGCTTTCCACGTGAAAACTAATTGAACCATAATTACTTTATGAGGCTCATCTTTTCAGGGCCACAAAGTGGAGCCTCTCCACGTAGCCACCTCCCAGGAGGCCATCTGAAACAGAGACTAATCTGATCACCAGCTTCCACCAACCGAGGAGTGCTGTTAGGGAATTAATGACAAAGATCACAAGCAAACACCCTGGCAGGCTGAATCAAATCTGTGAGGCTCCAGGACTAAAACACAAGGTGCAAAGAGGCAGTGCTGTGTGGTGCCTGTCTGGGATCAGAGCTTTGACCACAGCAGGATTCCAGGCTATAAACAGCATTTCTAAGAGGCCTGTTACTCTGGCATTCTCCAAAGCACAGCAGCTGCATTTTGAGAGCCTCATTGGTTACACACCTTAATCTCAGCAAAAACCTGTTCTGTTGTCTTCAAAACCTGCTTATGGGGGTTTAAGGCAGGAAACTGCACTCCCCTCACCAAGGACTTGGCTTCCTTTGCAACTGAAGCAAACACCTACACATGTCCACATTTCAGCTGCATGAGTGGACACTTACTGGATCACACAGCTGATCTTCCCAATCCAAATACCAGCTGGGTCACCTCCTCTTTTTAAAGAGCAGACATTAAATGAAAAAGTCACAGCTTTGCTAAAGCAGATCTTTCAAAAAGGGACAATGCATAGAGAATTCCAATGTGCTGATGGAATTCCAGGAAATCCATTTATTAAAAACATGACTACTTTCCTGGAAAAAAAAATTCCTTCTTTTGAACACCATTTTCCCCATGCATGATCCTGCAAAAGGGCCAAGTGGAGGGTTTTATCTCTTGAACAAAAATAAAGGCCAGAAGAACTTGACTCATGTGATTTACAAGTCAGGGGCAAGCTTATTAGCTTTGCAATGTATCTGAGCATCTCACAGAAAAGTCACCCTTGAGCTTAATGCTAAAAGATCTCTTTTGTCCTCCATCTGACAATCACACACTTATCTTTTATCTTTGTTAACAGCAGATGAAGGCACTTTTCTAAGGTCAGCTGTACCTGAATAGGCAACCTGCTTAATGAAAAAACTCCTTTCATTCAGGTATAAATCCCTCTGCAGGATAATAAAGCCCCAGTACAAGTCCTCATGTATTTTACTGCTTTGACAGTGAGGCTGGACAACTTCTAAGCCCTTTGTCGAGATTATGGATCAAGTCTTTATGTCCCCAGTGATGCCTTTAATACAAAGGCTATGCCTGTTGGGTTTTCACACTGCAGAGAGTTTGATGTCAGATAGAAGAAGAAAGGAAAATAAAGCAGCATTAGCATGGTGGAAAGGTCTGCAGTGGCTCTGGCTCTCTCTCACCTATATGTGATCCTTTGGAGAGACAGTAAAAAAACAATACGACAAGAGTGACGTTGCACACCTCTAAAAGGTGATGCACTGACTGTGAGTGATGTTCTCAGGCACACACAGAACATCTGGGTCCTTATGCACAAACCCAGCACTGGGAATGCTCTGTCAGGCACATGGACAAGGTGACACTTACTGGTTTGAAAGGCTGATATCGGCAGCTCTCTGTCATAGTGAGAACTTTGAGCTGTGCAGGCATGACTCTGGCTGGGTTATCCAGAAGCTGGAAGTTGGGTTCAGGCTCTTTTTTCTTTTCTTTTTCATCCTTCTTTTCAGTCTCATCCTGTGGAGGGGAAGAAGATCATCAACATGATTTTAATTCTGATCTCTAGCTCTTTCACAGTTCAGGAGGGCAAAGTACAGCCAGGCAGCTGCCCTAAAGAGTGGTGAGAAACCATTCTGCTGAAGAGCAAGCTAACTTGCCTCTATCAGCTGGCATAGGCAATGTCGGTGTGGATCTAAGTGCTGTCATCAGGGCAATGCCTCACGCTCAAGTGCAAGTGAAAACAAGTCCAATGAGAGGTGGTAGTGGAACACTTTACCTCTAGTTTCCTTTCCTAATACTTTTTCTGAAAACTCACCACTTTTTGTTTACAACTGAAGGTTCTTTAATACTGTTATTGAGCACATGAAAATTGCTAAGAGCTGCCCTTGTATTTTCACAGCTGTAAAAAGCTGCCACTGACATTTCACACCAACCAAAATGACTTGACCTCAGTGACTCTCTAGGGAATTGCACTTAAGCCCTCCTTCACCAATGACTCAGCAGCTGGAAGCCTTTGCTCAGAAGGAAAACCACAGCATCTTTTACATACTTAAGAACATAGGTCATGCTTTCCCTCTCGCTTGGCAACATCTGAGCTGCAAACAAAGAAGACTGCAGAAAAGCTGGAAGTCCCCAATAGGAATTGATCAGGAAAACACCACCAAATGCATGGTGCACCCTGTAACAGCACTTGGGACTTCTCTAGCACAGCCACTGCTTGTCATCGTGCAGGTCTCCTGGAAGCTATGCATTACTAGCCATAAACCAGGAAAGCAATTATACCTCAAAAACATCAAGACAATGTCAAAACACTCGACTAAAACACAGCAGGTGGCAGCAGGCTCCCTTCTTACTATCCTTGTTTTTTCTGCTTGAATCGGCCAAGAAAACTTTTCAGACATCTGGAGCAGACACACAGAGACACAACACATGAATGCTTCCTAATATATTGCTTCCTCTCTGTGCCTGTACTTAGAGCGTAACTTGTAGCAATTTTGGAAGAAACAAGCATCTGTTCAGTACATTTGGCTTAGCATACAGAGTTGTGTGAATTATGCAAAGAAAAGGCAATGTTTGGTGACAAGGAAACCTTGATAAAGGAGTAAAAAGACAAAAAGAGAAAGTCCTTCTACATTGCATGCATGAAATGATTTCTCTTCTGGGCCTACAACATGGCTACTTTAAGTAGCACCCCAGATGCCTCAGAAGGCTAGTGGCTAGAGGCTTATGTCCTCAGAAGGAAAGTGTGGTGCACTCCTGGGGCACACAGCAGGCAGGGACAAGAGCCCCAAGGCAGCATGTAGTGCCTAACTGAAGCTCAGAAGGTTATTTTATACACACATCCTGATTTTGCACCACATTCCCTTCACATACCACTTGTGTATTTCCTTTTAAAATTGAAGAGACCAGAAAATAGGTGACCACCAAAATATCTGTGACCATGCTGCTTTTCTCACACAGATGTTAAAGTAAAATCAGAAAGGTCTCTACAGAGTTTGTCAGCATAACTCATTTTCAGCTTACAGTTGCTTTTGGCATATTTGCATCTGTTAGCAGAGCACAAAAGGAAGGATTCTTTGTCAGCAAGTTTCAGTTGCCAAATGTTTTCCAAACTAGATCATCAAGAATTCATCATCCAGCCACTTCTCTGTCCCTCAACTTGCTCCAGGATGACATTTTTCACAAATGAGGATGACAAGTTTCAGTGTCAGGTCTGTGAGGTGGAAGAAATCAGTAGAGGACCAAAGTAATCACCATAGCTACTGAGCAACATATGGATCCTGTGCTCAAAGCTCAGCTAGTCCTGAGGTGTGTCTGAATAAACGTTTGGCATTTTGATAGATGGGCAAAGCACACAAGAAATTGCTGCCAAAAGGGTGAACATTTCAGAATGGGGGGTTAAGCATGTGCAAAACTAGAAAAACAAAACTCCTCAGTGCTCTTAACTGAATGAGACAGCATCAAACAACCGTTGTTTGTAAAAGGTCAGAAGTACCAAGGACAAGAAATTATTAAAGCTTTTTCCACATTAATATAAAAAGTAGAGGGATAAGAGATAAAATTCCTGTGGTCTAGAAACAGCAGGCAATGAAATAATGCACAAAAGGTTCATGCAGTTAAGGGCACATAAATTTGTCAAAACAAGCTTCTGCCCTTAAGGAAGTCAGTTACCTAACAATATTGAGAAAGATTTATTTCTCAGAAAGAATAGATTCATTAATCACACCACTTCTTGTCTTTAACAGCATGCACACACACGGGGGAAAGCTGCTAACCAGTGTGTGCAGGACACCGAAACCTGAGCTAATGCTTTGCTCAGAGCTCACAAAGATGGGGGGACTGCCTGAGGCGTGTGGCAGCTTTCATGACACACCTTCCACATTCTAAGAGAAGGAAGAAGACATTTAAGTTTCAATGTTTACACCCACCACTTCCATCTTCTCCTCTTCCTTCTTCTCTTTCTCCTTCTCCTTTTCCTTCTTCTTGGCTTTTGCGGTGATGGACAGCACGGCAGTGGAAACCTGGGGATGTCAAGAGAAGAGGCAATCAGCGTGACCAAACTCTGTATGCTGTGCTTCAGACCCTCAGGCAGGGGAACAAAGGAAAATCAGTGCTAGGTCAGTTCTCAGTGCAGGTGTCAATAACAGCAATTCCATTTCCTAACCCCTGCCCTGTTTAAAAGACACATACACCACTGTCAAAGCACATAAATGGGACACACAAAAAATGTCATGTAGAATCACAGAATCAACCAGGTTGGGAGAGACCTCCAAGATCATCCAGTCTGACCTATCACCCAGCCCTACACAGTCAACTAGACCATGGCACCAAGTGCCTCATCCAGTCATGAATGCACACTGGGCACAGCCACATACCCAAAGGGAGATTCCTCAATTTAGAGGTTAGTTATCATTGTCTTGGCCTCTCTATGAGAGGTTTCTTGATTTAACAGAGCAACAAATGGGATTCTTGTTACAGGAAAACCCATTGCTGGAGTCTCTAAGGTAAAGAAACACATACAGAGGTACTTTTGAGAATGGCCTAAAGCTCTTCCACCATCCCAGTCAGACACCTGTGGTTCTCATTGATCTGAAGAAGTGGATAAGCAAAATGCCCTACGGAGGAGCCCACAGGAAGCTTTGGCACTCCTGAGTCAGGAAGTACCCAGAAGTAACACTCAAATATAGAAATTCATAGAATCACAGAATGTTTTAGGTTGGAAGGGACCTCAAGGATCATGCAGTTCCAACCCCTTGCTGTAAGCAGGGACACCTCCCACTAGAACAGGTTGCTCAAGGCCTCATTCGGCACATCTCCCTTCCAGTGAGCACTTCTCTCTACTCACAGCAACTCTGTAAGGCTGAGAGGAACAGGCAGCAACCACATTTGCCATGTAACTCGTGAGGGAAAGGATTCATCCATCTTATTCCAAAGACAAGAAGGCAACCGTGAGCAGTGAGCTTTGCCTTTCATCAGAGTTCGTCTCTGGGTTCCCTGGTGGCCTGGAAATCTGTCCTGCTGAGTATTCAGTTTTGGTAAGCTGCTTTACCAGTGTTCACGCAATGCGATTCATCAGCACCACATGCCTGAGGTCTCCACTGCTGCAACTGTTCCCTAAGGGCTGCTCTGCCTGAAGCTGTGGTCTGCTCAACAGCTTTTACCCTCCTGTGCCAGCAGACAAATTGCTTCCACTATTGTCCTGCTTGTCATCACACAGGTCTCATCTCTTCCTTTTCAATACCTAAGACATACTCAGTTCCACACTTACCTCTGTGCAACTGATAGGCCTGACAGCTATTATTTCAGCACGTGGGTCCATTGCCCTGAGACCAGGTACATTTCTGTCCTTCCATATGGGAGTATTTGAGAAGCATCTCACCTAATATTCTCAAAGTTTGTATTACAGTAGCACTTTGGAGCCCATGTTACAGGTGAGGACCCGGCTGTGGTAGGTGTTTGACAGATGATGCACACACAGAAATTGGTGGGGCATGGAAAGCAGATATTTTGTGTACTGCTTCTGCCAGACTGCTGGAGATAAGGGAGGTTCAATGCTGGAGACAAGGGAGCTTCCAGCAACTCAGCAGCACAGCACTCCTACACCGTGGTCTGCAACAGTTTCAGGCAGAGAGGAAAAAGTAGCTAGAATTCTGTCTCAGAGACAGTAGTGCCTGTCAGCTTTCCTTTTGCTCTTCAGATTCCCTGTGCCAGCAAAGTCAGTATTTATCCTAGAAGGGAGAAGGGTTTATAGCCTTTGTGACACCAGAAGTGAATCCAAATACCTTTTCTTTCTCCTTTTCCTTTGGTACCTCAAGAGGCGGGGGGTAGGCAAACGTGGACGGCTTACAGTTGGACTTGTACTGGACTTTTGGCATCTAAGACAAACAGTTAAAAAAATTGCTAGAGATGAGAAAAGCTGAAGAAAAAAAAAAAATATCCACAGCAGAATAATTACTTTAGCTTCATTTTCCTTCCAGCAGAGACAAACACAGATCCTCTAAAGAATACAAGCTTCCCCTTCTCCCCCTCCGGAAGCTGAGAAGCTGTTATCAGTGGCAACAGTTCAGCTAGAACAATGTTATTTAATTATTCTATAATTCAACTCTGGCAAGCTCTCCTAGCCATCTCCATACACCCCACACTATTCACACCAGGATTTGTTGCCATTGTTTCAAAGCTTCTGTGGGTTTGATGTTGTTGCTGTGGCCTGCTTCTATTAACACAAAATTGGTTTAGGAGCTAAGCAAAGATCTGCTCTGTCAATACACGCAAAGGCAAACCAAGCACTGCCTGACACTCACTTCTTGTGGGTTACCAAAGGCACATCATTTCTTACTCTCAGCTACTCAAAGCATGGGCAGAAAGCATCTTTGGGCAGCCAATCCAAATTCTTAACTAAATCAGTTTCTGCAGTATCTCAACTCTCTTCCTTTATGACACATCATGGAACAACAATAGGACAGGCTCTGCTCTGAGGAAGCAAGGTGGGTGTGGTGCAGCCCATAACACACATCCAGCCTGTAGCTGGCTTTAGTACACAAGCCAAGTTATACAATATAACCTCACCTACTCTAATGGGTGGGAAGGGGGAGTCAAAATGGCAGTACAGCCATAAAGGTGCTGAGCCTATCACCACCAGAGCATTGTAGAGACAAACAGCAATGCAACCTCTGTGAAGTAGTCAGGACAGAGAGGGGAGATTAAAAAAATAACCCCAAACCCACAGAGGCATTTTCATGCAAACTTGTCTCTCTAAACAGCAAGGTTTTTGAGCTTTGTGTAGACTGACTCAATGCTCAGCTTCAGACAGGTGGAGAAAAGCAAGCTAAATACATAGGTTTTGGTCCAGGGGCTGAAATCCAGCAAGCTGGCTCAGGCCCACAGAAGGTCTCTGAGAGCAGTTCAGCCCTATGCATGCTCTATGGAGCATGCCTGTGGCAATGACAGGAGGGGGCTGCACAGCTCCACACACACCCTGCCACACTCAGAAACCCTCTTGTGGAAATTACTGGCTGGGTTTTCCAGCACAGGAGATCCAGTGTGGTACACAGCCTGCAGGGGCCATACCACAGCTGATCAGCTGGCAGAACAGATGCATAAGGCCAAGTGCAGTACCCGTGACTGCCTGGTTTAATGTTTATTCCCCCAGGAATCCAAACAAATCCCATTTTCCCACTGCTAGCTTTCCTAGGGGAGAACACCACATAATTTATTTGAGAGGGCAGAGGGGCAACACTATTTTTTTTTTAAATAACCTTGACCTTCTGGAGTGATAATGGGATGGTTTCTGCCTACATATACTGACTAGAGTTCCTTTATTTGTAAGCTGCTTTGAAGTGAAGGGGTCAAAGTCTGCTCTCCACATTTTTCACATCCTTATTCCCACCACCAGCTCTGCTATTTAAGCCTGCTCTCCAGATTTCTGCCAGTTAGTGCCTCTCCTGGCACAAACAAGCTGGACACATCTAAAGAAAACCAAGCAATCCCTGCACACTCCTCCCAGACCACTCAAGTCTTGAAAGCAGCTACCAGCACCTCCTCTCCTCTCTGCACATTACGTACCTTAAGATCCTTGTTAAGGCCAATGACGCAGGTGGGGGTGAAAGCCAGTGACAAGAAGTGTGACAAGGGGAACCAGAACCAGAACTGGGTGAAGACCAGAACCCCCACCACAGAGGGCATGTGAGTGTGGCCTGTCCTCGACTGCAGCGAAATAGTGACGTTGTGGCCCCCTGTAAGGAATCATAAATGAGATGAGTTACTGAATACATTCCTGGGTGCTCCACAGAGACACCCAAGCAATGCACCTCTAGAAGAGCTGCAGCCAGGCCACAGTGCTGTCATAGAATCACAGAAGTAACCAGGTTGGAAAAGACCTTTGAGATCATCAAGTCCAACCTATCACCTAACATCTTCTAATTAACTAAACCAAGGCACTAAGTGTCCTGTCCAGCCTCCTTTTAAACACTTCCAGGGATGGCGACTCCACCACCTCCCTGAGCAGCCCATTCCAATGCCAATCTCTCTTGCTGTGAAGAACTTCTTCCTAACATCCAGCCTGAACCTGCCCTAGCACAGCTTGAGACTGTGTCCCCTTGTTCTGTCCCTGGTTGCCTGGCAGAAGAGACCAACCCTACCTGGCTACAACCTCCTTTCAGGCAGTTGTAGAGAGCAATGAGGCCTCCCCTGAGCCTCCCCTTCTGCAGGCTGCACACCCCCAGCTCCCTCAGCCTCTCCTCACAGGGCTGTGCTCCAGGCACCCTCACCAGCCTTGCTGCCCATTTCTGGACACATTCCAGTACCTCAACATCCTTCCTAAACTGGGAGGTCCAGAACTGGACACAGCACTCAAAGTGTGTCCTAACCAGTTCTCACCACAGGAGCAGAAGGACTGCCCTGGTCCTGCTGGCCATGCTGTTCCCAGTGCAGGCCAGGATGCCACTGGCCTTCTTGGCCACCTGGGCACACTGCCAACTCATGCTTAGCTGCCAACCTGCACCCCCAGGTCCCTCTCTGCCTGGCTGCTCTCCAGCCAATCTGTCCCCAGCCTGCAGAGCTGCATGGGGTTGTTATGGCACTTGACCTTGTTAAAACTCATGGCATTGGACTGTGCCCACCCAGCCAGCCCAGCAAGATCCCTCTGCAGGGCTCTCCTACCTTCCAACAGATCCACATCTGCTCCAAACTTAGTGTCATAGAATCACAGAATCAACCAGCTTGGAAGACACCTCCAAGATCATCCAGTCCAACCTATCCCCAGCCCTATCCAGTCAACTAGACCACGGCACTAAGTGCCTCATCCAGGCTTTTCTTGAACACCTCCAGGGACAGTGACAGATGGGTAGTACAACAACCAAACTGCCCTGCTAGGTGTTACCCAAACAGTCAGTGAACTGAGCCCTTCCATGCTCCTTTTGCCAGGATACAGGTTAAACAGAAGTACAACGCAGGAGGCAGAGAGGAAGGGAGGAAACAGTCCTTTGCCACAAACAGTTTTAAAACGTAGCCTAGAGGTGATCCACAGGACAAAACTCAGAAGCAGCACATATAAAGCAATGCACACAGAGACTTCTTTCTGTGGCTGCCTCCCTGAACTGTCAGTTATTCAGAAGAAATATGCCTAGGTTTTATCCTACACCATCTCAGCAGAAAAAAATGTAAACAGCAGCAACTTCAGAAGTTGCTCTTAGAGGTTATCAATCTAAGCAGCAAAGAGACAAGCTCCTGCAGTCTTTGCAGCAAAACTACAGCTCTGCCAGACAACCAAGTTTTAGCTTTGTACTTGCAAAGTAGAGACCACACAACTCCATATGTTGATGTAGTGCAGAAACACCCAGTTAGAAACTAAACTGAAAGGCTGAGCTTGCAGTCGGAGTAACAAAGTGTTAATCTGATTTTCAGTCCTCTGATGAAGAGTGAATTGTGTTGAAGAGGACACCAGGCAAGTCCATTACCACTGACAAGACCAGGTGAAGGGATGTTAACTTGGTTACAATACAAACATCAACTCATGGCAAACTCAGAGCACTTTGCAGCTGAAAATCCCCACGTGGAGTCGCATTTGCACTAACAGCTACCCCGACAGAGCCAGGCAGCAGTGCCTGAGTTTTGACATCAAGCAAAACTAACTTTTGCTGCCCAATCTAATGACAGTTCTGAATGATGCAGTAATCTCATTTTAAGTATCTGTCACTGGCAGTCCCAGGAGCAGTGAACGATGGAGGATTCTGATGCTCTCCTGTAAGATACTCTGCATACCTATCTCCTTGCTTTTCTTCCTTTTGTGGTCACAACAGATCTGCTGCTGTCTGACTAGAGAGCTCCTTCCAGCTGCCTCTTGGAAAAAAGGCAATGATACATTCTCATCTTTTACTACTGCTAGGTCTGCTCCTCTTCTCATTAGTTTGATACCAATCTCTTGCTCTCATATTGAATTTACCAGAGCATTAAGAAGCAGTAGTCTGACATCTTGAGCTCTTGAGCTATCGTTACACATCACACTGCACACTCAAATTTCTGGTCTTCTCTCCATCTTTACTTTGATCTCCACTGTGTCACTGTATAAGGGCCAGGTGAGCAATCTGCAGATAATCTGGATCAAGCAGCCCAGTGAACATTGCATATCAAAGTTTCAGACTTGAATTTTCAGAATTTATGTTAACTTTTAGAATTATGTTATCCAATCTCTGGAATTTCCTGGATGAGTAACAGAGTTTGTATTCAAAAGACGCTGTCATGCTACCTCTTTCTGCTGTTGTACACCCACACCCACCCCTCCCTTGCTCCCAGGGTTTTGCAGGGAGCAGGAAAGGTGTGGAAACATGATACTGCACCACTGTGATTTATCTTCATGATTAAGTAGCAGCCCTGAAATCCTGGAAGGGAATATGTCTCATATCTTTGGCTAGATAGATGAAAGCTGTGACATGATGCCTGGAAAAAAAAACCCACTCAAAATCCATACAAGAAATGTTTTCAGGGCTCAGTGGGTGGTAATGTAAGGTCCATCTCCCAGAATTCACACTTCCACTATGGCAAGGTTTGCTGGAATTAAAGAGGCTATGAGGATTTGCTAGGTTATGTTTAATGCCAGTTAACAAGAGGAAGAGTGCAGCAAGCAGATGTGCATTATTTATATCCTTTGATGAATTCACTCTTTACACAGTCATGGTGGCACTTGCTAATACTCTGGCAGTGTAGCCCAGCACAACAGTCATTAGATAAAGATCCTTTATGGACTTTGGAAATCAAGTTTCCAAACCTGGCCTAGGCAGCATCCCATTTCCAAACAACATCATACTGTTACTTTCTCCATCAGCAATGATTCATAATTCATTTGGTGTACATTTTGAACAAGAATTGTCTGGGCTGTCTACAGCAGCACCAACAAGTGAGAATCTCACAGGAGGAGCTATCAAACCCGTATCAGTCAGCGTGAGCATGTGCCAGTGATTTGATTTCCCCAGGCAATGAAACACAAGGCAGCTCTAACCTTGGACAAACCCCAGGAGCACAGGATAATGGCCTTTCCCTGACTACCAGAGACTTAGACTCAACTTTACATGAAGAGCTGAAGCACAGGGACAGGCAGCAGAAAGGCAGAAAACAGTGGCACCGAATTCAATGCATGGGAGAACAGACCTGATGCACTGAAGCCAATTTTTGGTACTAAGGTCTTTAGCATCCCAAACTTAACATATGATGTAAGATAGCAACGAGGAGACAGGCTACTCTTGCCTCTGTATTTGGGAAACACTTCCTTGTTCAATCACTCATTCCAAAGGTCTCCAGACCATGGAGAACCCAGAGCTTTCACGTCAGGCTGTCAACCGCTTCTCTGGCTTCAGTCTGCACTGCCCAATGCTGCACTCCATCCCTAACCCAACTGCACAACCCATTGAATGTTGTCCACATTTAAAACTTCCTAAATATTGAGAAAAGATTTTTCCAGATACATTACAGAGATATTTGTGTAGTGAATGCTGCTCCTACTTTTTTCTCACTAGTTGAGAACCAGAGAACATATCTAGAGTCCAGAGGGAAAAATACTTTCCTAGCAGGAAAAATGCTGACATTAAATTAGATCTGTAAATCCTTTTGGTAGCTAACATTTACAAACACATAAGAGTTAAGTAAAGCAGATTGATTTTGCAAAGAACAGAAAGGGAGTCATCAGTATGGAACAAGAGAGCACAGAATCATAGAATCAGTCAGGGTTGGAAGGGACCACAAGGAGCATCTAGTTCCAACCCCCCTGCCATGCCCAGGGACATCCTACCCTAGAGCAGGCTGCACACAGCCTCAGCCAGCCTGGCCTTAAACACCTCCAGAGATGGGGCCTCAACCACCTCCCTGGGCAATCCATTCCAGGCTCTCAACACTCTCATGCTCAACAACTTCCTCCTCATGTCCAGCCTGAACCTCCCCACCTCCAGCTTCACTCCATTCCCCCCAGTCCTGTCACTCCCTGATAGACTAAAAAGTCCCTGCCCAGCTTTTTTGTAGCCCCCTTCAGATCCTCGAAGGCCACAAGAGGGTCACCTGGGAGCCTCCTCTTCTCCAGACTGAGCAGCCCCAACTCTTTCAGTCTGTGCTCACAGCAGAGCTGCTGCAGCCTCTGAGCATCCTCATGGCCCTTCTCTGGACACACTCCAGCACATCCACATCCTTCTTGTAATAGGGGCTCCAGAAGTGGATGCAGTACTCCAGGTGGGGTCTCAGCAGAGCAGAGGGGGAGAATCACCTCCCTCAACCTGCTGGCCACACTTCTCCTGATGCAGCCCAGGATCTGGTTGGCCCTCCGGGCTGCAAGTGCATGTTTGTACACGGAGGGAAGCATTATAAAAGTTCAGAGATTTCTGGGGAAAAAACATCCCTAAGTTTAAATCTAGAGTACCTACATTTTTCTTATTTTATTAGAGATGTAAAATTGTAGCTGCTGGGGCTTGAAAAGTAGACAATGACCTAATTCCTCATTTCCATTTCAGTGTTCCCCAGGTACCCTGCTCCTTCCATGAAACCACCAGTCCAATGATTGCCTCACTGTCAGGAAGAAAGGAAAAAACAACCAAAAAACCCACCTCCAAAGCATCATTTCCTAGTCACACTGGAAATCTTGCTCCTTTAATCACGGCCTGTCACTTGAAGAGAATTATACTTTTCTCCTTCCCCCATAAGAAAACAACCCAGCAAGAGCAAAAAAAAAAAAAACCCAAACCACTTCAAATTCAATTGCCCCAACTGTGGCAGATGACACAAAGAACCTTTTCTTCCTGGTAGTGATAATTAAATTCTATAGCTCATTGTTTTGTGGTTGTATGAGAGAGATAAAACGAATTTTACTCTTTTAGGAGGCTCTAATGAAAGCAGCAATAGGTTAAGAAAGGGTAGCTCATCACCTTCCCCCAGCTGCTCAGTAAGAAATAAAGAGGTTAAAGTTGGCACATGTTCACATGTAGCTTATTAAAATGGAATGCTTCTGGTTTCCCAGTCATTAGAAAATACATGAGCGGCACAGGAAGCAAATAAGGTTTTAGCTGCATTTTTATGATTTAATCTTAAAGGTCAGAATTCAAAGCAGGTCTGTACTGCTGCTGAGAGAAACATCTCTGAACCAGCTGAGCTCTGGCTTCCCAGCAACACAGCAGGAGTATGGGAATGACCAAATATTGCTCAGTCTGAGCTCCCCCAGGGGTACCTGGGAGGCATGAAAGATAAAGAAGGTAATTCTTGTTGCTTTCTTCTCCAAGTAACCCTAGTCACAAAGCACAGAGCAGCCTGACTACCACATGCCCACCAGGAAGAAAGCTTTTAAAGCACACTTCCACTCAGGTGCAGGCACCCTGAAGTTTTTCTCTCCACAGCACATGGCTTAGAGATGCAGTAATCTCATACAGACACCGTGTAACCACAGTGCATGGTGCTGTGCTTAAGCCACAGAGACAAGTACACAAGACTCCTCTGCTTAGGTGACTTCAGGACTAACCTCCATCTCAGTGCACAGAGAAAACCTGCTTGCTTCTACCTATCACAGGGAATAAGAAGGTGGATGCAAGGAAAGACCACAGCACAGGAAACCAGATGTAAGAAATTGTGGTTTGGAAACTTGGAAAGGGGGTGCTATTGACACACTCTCACTGCCCTGCTGAAATCTTAGCTTCAGTAGAAAGAAAAATTCAAATCAAAACACTGCCCTCTGCTCATAGGAACCTTCCTTAATAGGCCCTGCAATTCAGGCCTTGTGAAATACTAATGTCTTTAGAGGACCCTGCCCTGGTTCAACATTTAGTTATTAATACAAAGGAGATGTCTCCTATGGTAGAAAAGCATCTTTGAAACTGTCTCCTGAAGTAACACTGATGCAGTTTGTGCAGCACTTCTCTTAATAATGAGAAAAGAGGCAAATCCAAACTTCTTAGTTATAAAAAAGGTGTTAACATCTGTTTACTAATCCATAAATGTCTATTTCAAACTCATTATGTCTGATTTGAACAGAAAAGGCAATGAGGACTGTACAAAGCCAGCTTTCCAAATTTCTGGAGCAGGTGCTTACTTAGGAAAACAAAGGGGGAACCTATTGTGCCCACATTTTGGGTGACATAACCAACTGAGAGCAAACAGATCTATCTGCCCAGACTTCTGGACACAAATTCTGCCCTAGTGACTGGGTTGAATGTCTCCTAACAGAAGCACACTGACACAAGTCAAAACTACAAACCAGGGTTTATTTCTTTAATCAGGAAAGATTACTTGGAAGCTGAGATTTCTTGCTACTATTACACACCAGGCATAAAGCCAGCACCCCAGCTCCTAGATGAAATTTTACAGCTACTGTAGCCAACCAGGTTTTAAGAGATTTTGGACTGTTTGGGGAATTACCTGCATCCAAAATGCCTTGTGCCAGGATTGCTCCAAACTTCGCCATAACATCATCGTGCTTATCATTGATCACTTTGGAATAGAGCTGTCTGAACTGGCTGACCTGGACAGAAAAAAAGAAAAACAGAGGGAAGTTATAAAATTGACTGCAGGAGTCAAATATTCAGTCTTATATGGGAGCATCCTGGGTTTCTGCATCCTAAGGTGACATTTGTCTTGGAATCATAGAATCAGCCACGTTGGAAGAGACCTCCGAGATCATCCAGTCCAACCTAGCACCCAGCCCTAGCCAATCAACTAGACCATGGCACTAAGTGCCTCATCCAGGCTTTGCTTGAACACCTCAGAATAACAGATAAGTTAGGGTTGGAAGGGACCACAAGGACTATCTAGTTTCCACGCCCCTGTCATGTGCAGGGAACACTCTACCCTAGACCAGGTTGGCCAGAGCCTCATCCAGCCTGGCCTAAAACACCTCCAGGGATGGGGTCTCAACCACCTCCCTGGGCAGCCCATTCCAATGCCAATCACTCTCTCTGCCAGGAACTTCCTCCTAACATCCAGCCTAGACCTCCTCTGGCACAACTTGAGACTGTGTCCCCATGTTCTGTTGCTGATTGCCTGGGAGAAGAGACCAACCCCATCTGGCTACTTTTATGCATCCTAGGATGACATTTGCCTTTTCAATGGCTTTAGCCACTGGTGTTACAAGTCATTCCAATAACAGTTAATTACATATATTTGCCTACTTGAAGGTGCCCATATAGTGATTTAAAAATAAGTTGGGATGGACAAGAATTTCCAAACCACATTCTGCATGCCTTACAGGAATAGCCTGAGAGTCTCTAGAATGTCCCTGGAATAAAAGACCAACTGATGAGTTTGTAGCAAGGACTATTAGATGTTCTGAGGTCGATGGCACTGTACTTGATTAAATCTCCTCCAATTCCTACTGCTGAAAATCTCAAACCTATCCTGGTTTTCCTGCACAGCATTTCTGCTGTATTGTTAATGCCCCAAGAGGGCATCATCAGCACATTTTGCCACTGCACTACTACCTTCTAAGTGAAAATCAGTAATGATAATATTTAATAAAGTGACAGTTTATGCCATGGTATGTTCAACACAATATCCTAAGCACACTTTAGTAAGGGAAATAGCTAAATCTTGGCTTGTATTATTGTCATTGCTTCAAACAGCTTCATCTTTTATTAGTTCACAAACAGCTTCATCTTTTATTAGTGAAGAGACAGAATAGTATCACATCCAGAATATCTAAGGCTTGATCACAAACTACTATCTTTTAATACATGCAGTGGAGTCACAATATAGCTCAAGCAGTATCCCAGTCTGCAACCAGCCAAACCCTGGGAAGCTGGATCCCATCCACAGCATGCCTGGAAGGAGCTTTTCTGTCTCTTCCATAAATTAATTTTAATCCAGATATCCATGTGACATTTTGTTTTCTTTCCTTATTTTTCCCCCCTGTTATCACATTAAGTCTTCACTTGACACACTCAAAACTGAAGGAGCTCCTTTCAAAAAGGCTCCTTCCAAGATGTCTTAAACAAGGCTTCTCCCTACAAGTCCACTTTTATTGTGGTACCCAAAGTCCTCTTCCTACAATTGTGGCCACAAGCAAGAAGTCAAACTTCTAGCTCAAGGCAGCAGGGCCAGACACAGCCATCAGAGATACTGAGCAGTTCTTAGTGCTGCCAACGCAGTTAAACATTTCCAAGTATAAAACCCTAACACCACACAGCCCCCAGCCACTCTTCACATCTAAAAATCATGTGCCTCTCCAGGCACACAATGACATTTGCCCAGGGACAAGTGTCTGAAGAAAGGTCCTGCTCTTCAGCTCTGAAAGACACTTACTGCCTGCTGTGGGCAAAGAAGAAGACAAGCTCCAACACCACCACTTGAACGTCTCTTGCACAGCTTCTGATGCTTCCCTTGGCCAGTTATACCAGTCAAGGAAGTTTAAACATTGATTATAGCACTCAGAAGGTCGTTCTGGCTGTAACACCACACAGGCAACAGCCAGCACACTGTCAGTGAAGGACACTGCAAGCTCCAGAGCTGTGCTAAGGGTGCACAGCACTGAGTACCAGGAACAACCTCCACGAATGACTCCTAACACATGGCCCAGCTTGGGATGCCCTGGGGAATCTCAAAGTGCTTACAGAAACAGTTTTCACACCCAGGAAAAGAAAGAACCATACATACAACTGAGCCAGTGACATGAGAACTGTGCTGAGAATAACATTTTGTAGAACTGGGATTCATCAAGGTTAAAAAAGTATTAAAAGCGAATGAAGAGCTGACTGAGGAGACAAACTGCAGGGTTTCTCAGCAAAGCATGAGATCAGACTCCCCAGTAAATGCACATCAGAGCCATGAGGTAATGATGCAGCCAAGGCAATGCTAGCAATAAATTTCATTACATTTCACATGTGGAGTTTTGACCAGAGGCAGTAAGAAGTGAAGACTACCTTTGAGAAATTATGTTGGAAAGATAACAGAAGTTGCCTCTCCAACCCATGAGCATTTTAAGCAACAGCTGCAATGACACTTGGCAGCCCTACACTCTTAATGAATGGATTAAGACTGTGTCTTCTGCATGTGAACTCATCACACCACTTAAGATGCAGGTGTCCTAACAGAGCAGATGCTCTCTGGTCGATGACACTTTTCCTGCCTTCCCTGTTTCAGTCACTAACCCAACTATAGTACCTGTCCCCATGCCCTCAACTCCTTCAGCATTGATGGTATCTAATTTGATGATATTTAAACCAGCAAAAGACACTGCCATTCATACATGTAAATCATGACCTGTTAAACATGACTGTAGTAAAATGACTTCATTTGTTTCACTCAAATGGACAGTGTCACAACTGTAAAGCACCAGAGCAGTCAGCCACCTTTAAACAGAGGCAGCAAACAACACTTCTCTAGCAGAGGAGAAGGCATTTACTAAAACAGACAGGGGGAAACCAGCAGCTATTTCCATTTTTCAATGTAAGTCAGACCAGCAATTTGTGTGTTAATATTAGTTCTCTGGTCACCAATTCCCCTTTGCATTAAGAAGTTTTTTAGTTACTAGTCCTTTTCCCAAACCAAGATGGCTTAAATCTCCTTGCATTTGCTAAAGCTAAGAAGAAGCAGCAACATACATTTTCAGGGCAGTGACACAGACAGGTTTGTGCCAGGGAGATACTGTCCACACAACACAGGGTTGATGCTGGATATACTGACCAAATCCTGCTCTTATTTCACTTCATTTATGGTTTTTTTCCCATGCTTTCCTGATTTTTATTTATAGCAGCTTACACTAAGGCTTACACATTTAATATAAACAGTTTGCTTCTTACACCCAGCCTCTTGTGCGCTGGAAAAAATACCTTAGTTTGCATTTGTAGGCTGGAAGGGGGCCTTGTGCAGTGTCAAGGGCAACCACCTGCAGACTAGGTGAAACTAAGCCTTCAGGTATTACTGGGGGGACCAAAAGAGACATAGAAGCAACATGTAAAATCTATTCCTCTGGCTGGACTGTGCCTTTGTTCAGAGTACATAATTCCTGTGACTCTGGGCTCAGCTTTTGGGTTTGGAATATTGATAAAAGCAGATGGATGTTATAAAGCTTGTTGGGTGAGCTGTAATCTGGAACCTACACCATAATCAAATCTTCAGAGAATGAAACCCTGGGTGAGGCAAGAAGACACCCAGCAGAACCAACTAATGTGCATGCTGGTGGCTGAAGTCTGATGGAGCAGCACCCTTGGAAGAGAGGGCAGGAATGCCTTGCTTGGGGAAGGCGAGGCAGGGCTGGCAGGGGAAGTCACTCACCTCCCCTGGTCACGGTGCACCACCCTTTCCTTAACATGCCTTCTACTGCTCATTAGTCCAGACCAGCCAAACAAAGTACACAGGCAGTAAGACCTTCAAGAACCCACCAGCTGTAGTACCAGGACATTGTGCAGGGCAGGGAGCTAACCAGGACACCAACAACTGCAAGGGACTGAGAGATGGAGACTTGGCTGTTAGCATTGGGCAGATGGATTGCCACTTCTTCAGGCAGTACAGACAACTCAGAGCAGGAAAACAGCAGAGGGCAGGCATTCAGTGAAGAAACACTGAACATATTAAGAAGACAGAGACCTTATACCTTCTACTCAGACAAACTGCGCGGTGCCCTATCAGGAACAAATGCTGCATGCCTGTTTGTTGAGACATGGGCCACTGCCAACCCTGGAAAATGTACTGAGCAAATGTGCTCTTTCCAAAGTTTAACATCACTGGAAGTGAAACAGTTCTCTGAAAGGCTGGAAGAGTACCCTCCTGGCCTGAGGGATGAGGCAAACTCAGGTCAAAGGATGGTCTCAACGTCTGAATGCATGGCAGGCCTGTGTGCTTGTTCAGGCACATCCTTCACAGGAATGGGACTTTTGACTGGATCAGGTCCCAGCTGAAAACTTTCCTTGCTGCTGGAGAAAGCCTGCTTTGGATGCTCTCCTGTAGCAGCTCAGAAAGGTGGAGTCCAAACATGAAACCATCACTCCATATCTTTGAAGAGAGCAAGAGTAGCACAACCAAAAGCTCAGCTCCACCTTTGCTGTTGGGGCACTCACCTCCTACGGAATGGAGCAAGATGCCAGCGGACAGAAATTTATTAAGCTGTTGAAGCAAAACCTGCCAGTTTGTCTAGCAGAGCCCTTTAATCTACTACTATTTTTCCTTCAAATCACAGCAACAAGCACATTCCAAACAACTGAACAGCATTATTTAATATGCCATGAAACCCACAAGGCTCTGATTCTCCCTTGAAATCTTCAAGCACTTTAAAACTATTTTATAGCATTTGGAAATGCTCTCAAAAAAGTTATTTGGGTAACTTTCAGCAGGAACACTAACATGTAGGCAGTGACTCATTTCATCTTTACTAACAATACACATACACCATTCTCATCATTAATGCTGACCAAAACGACCTGCCACTGATTTCAAACGAAGCCAAATGCAGAACCTTGGAAACACTGAGGGAACAACACGGGTTTTAAGACTTAAGAATGATACAGTACCACTTAAAACCACTGCAGCACCATTTCCTACCCCAAGGGGCTGTCAGTTCTCAGGTTCTTGATCACTCCTCCCCAACCAGCCAACATTCATGCACACAAAGCCCATGAGATTGTTAGGAGTAAGACTTAATGAACAACTAAGGGAAACTGTGGCACGTGATGTGCATTGTGGTTTTTGCAATTGCAGGTTGCAAAGAACAAGAATATCAGGAATGTTTTCAATAAAAGAGGTTTTAAACTGTTTTCATGTTCTATCATCTTCAAAAGCTGAAGTAATTCTGCATACACATGCTCTCTTAATGATCACACAGTACACAGAATCATAGAATCAACCAGGTTGGAAAAGACCTCCAAAATCAGCCAGTCCAACCTAGCACCCAGCCCTAGCCACTCAACTAGACCATGGCACTAAGTGCCTCATCCAGGCTTTTCCTCAACACCTTCAGGGATGGTGACTCCACCACCTCCCTGGGCAGCCCATTCCAATGCCAATCACTCTCTCTGTGAAGAACTTCCTCCTAACATCCAGCCTAGACCTCCCCTGGCACAACTGGAGACTGTGTCCCCTTGTTCTGTTGCTGGTTGTCTGGGAGAAGAGACCAACCCCACCTGGCTACAACCTCCCTTCAGGTAGTAGTAGACAGCAATGAGGTCACCCCTGAGCTTCTATTAGAAGCATCTAATAGATATATGAAGGAACGTGAAGGTGCTAGTAGAATAGAGCAGAAATCATTCAGGCACCCTAACAAGATGGAGCATTTCATCTAAATCTAGTCCTGGTTTATTCACAACATTTTAAAGCTAATAAGCCAAGAAGAGCAGAGGAGGGTGGAGGAAAATCCTTGACATTATTTATTACTTTCTAATTCTTGCCTAGGTGATTACCCTACCAGAAAACCAGAAAAAAGCAAATTTAATTCAAGATGCTAGACATGCAGTTTGTCTCCAAAATTGCTGTCTTAATTGCCCTGCAGGTCACAAATACATAATGGAGTTGCCATTGATCTCTCCTACAATGATCTCATCACATCTATAATTTAGGATTCCATTTCACAAAATGAACTTGTTATCGCTCTCCGTCCTCCACTAATAAGGTTCTTAAGCACATCAACAGAGCTCAGGAAAAAAACATGCTGGCTGCACATGCAGGAATTGTGTTGCAACTCCAAAGGGACCAAATCAGCTTTTCACAAGATTTCATGTTCATAATGGCAATTCTTTACTTAAAGCTTAAAGTTGTTAAATTGTTTGTTTAAATAAAGAGTGAGGACAACAAAGACAAATAGAAATGAAAAAGGATTCATTCTCTCACAACAAAAATGGCTTCTTTTAAACCAAAATAATTTGATTCTTAGAACTGTTTACTGCTGGCATTTCAGCATTGCAATGCTCAATACTCACAGATCCACAGATTGCACTGGGTTGGAGGGACTGTCAAAGGCCATACTGCACAACCCCCCCTGCAATAAGCAGGGACACATCCAACTACATCAGGCTGCATGCAGCTGCCTTCAGTCTGAGCTTGTTTCCAGGGACTGGGCCTCAATCACATCCCTTGGCAACTGGAATATTTCACCACTCTCATTGTGAAGAACTTCTTCCTTATGTCCAACCTAAAGCTACCCTGCTCCAGTTTCTAACCATTGCCCCTTGTTCTGTCACTACAAGTCCTACACAACAGCCTTCCTGTAGGTCCCTTTCAGATACTGAAATGTAACTATGAGGACACCCCAGAGCCTTTTCTTTTCCAGGCTGAGCAGCCCAAATTCTTTCAGCCTGTTTTCATAGCAGAGGTGCTGCAGCCCTCTGATCATCTTCGTGGCCCTCTTCTGGACCTGCTCTGGCAGGTCTATGTCTCTCTTGTGTTGGGGGGCCCCAGAGCTGGACACAGTACTGCAGGCAAGGTCTCACCAGAGCAGAGTAGAGGGCTGGAATCACCTCTGTTGACCTGCTGGCCACTTCTTCTGATGCAGCTCAGAATGCCATTGGTCTCGAGATCCTGAAGTTGTATTCTTTCTGAAGAATCTAAGCCTATTCAAGGAAGGTTGTTTGCTGCCATGTTTGGCCCAAATTATCACAAGAGCATTCAAAGTCTTTCTAACCCAATGTGCTAGTTTGAGCCTAGCTAGAATGTTTTGGTGAGAAGAATTAGATTACAGGCTGTGAAAAGGAAACAGTGGTGATGTCTGCTTCACTCATAGGCTTGCTGAGATGTATAAGAACAAGAACACAAACATAGATAATGGAGATGCTCTCTGGGCTTTGTGGGCTGCACTTCTCTCTCTAACCTAACCTGTTGTCTTTGTGACTAAGCCACCTGCTGGCCGACCCTCCATAGTACTTCAAACATAAGGCAAGATCTTGGGTAAGGTTGAGGGGTGGGAGGAAGGTGGAAGGGTGGTTGAGAGCCCCTCCTGGGGACTCAGGTTTCTGAGAGGGCTGTTGTGTTTCTGTATCACCTTTTAACTTGTATATTTCTGTATATAACTGAATATATTATAAATACCTGCTTGTATATTGTGCTAAGTTGTAGATATAAAACTTCATTCAATTTCCAGAGCTGCTGAGTCTAGTCTGGGTGATTTTCCAAAGTGTGAGGGGGCAGGGAACACCCAAACTCACAAACAAAAGGTTTACCAAAACCAAAAATTCCAGAACACACATCAAATGAAAAGTAATGACAGGAAGGTGTTCAGACTACATGTGATTATTAAAATCACCATCTCTCCCACGAAAGCATGACAAAATATTTAGCAGCAGTGAGATGGTGCCAAAGTAAAATGTAGTTAGTCTGTGACTGCATTGGGACCACATGTATAGCTTGTGGGACATGAAATGCATCCTGCTATTCTGGCCAGCAACTTATCCAGCAATATAAAAACTCACATACATGAAGTTAGATACTTTGGCACACAGTGCACCACTGTGCCACTCAGGAATCTAATCAGATCAAAATATGTCACTGCCATCCAAAAATGGTTCATTTTCTGAACTCCACCCTTTCACATCAGAGTAAAGTAACTTTTCTTTAGACTGGCAGAGCACTCAAAGAAATGTTCCCATGAATAATGAATAACTTAATTGGCAGCATATTCCTCAAAATATTCCTCTTACTTCTAAGCACTAAATTATGATGTTTACAACTGATTTTTGGGGTGTTCCACTCAACTACAACTTTCATAGTCTTCAAAACAAGTGCAACTTCTATATTCTCTGTTTAAGTTTGCAGAATATTTCAGGGATTATTTATGAGTTTATAATCTGTGGTTTAATTGGGGGGTTGTTTATTTTTCAGTATCTCCTGTGCTTGTATGAGTGGGTAATGAGTTGTCTTCTGTACCTATGATATGTAATACCATGCAAAGAGTCTGGCATGAAGCTTTTTCAGTTCCTCTCCCCATTTTTGAGCAAGTCACTGGAGCCCAAACTACACATCTCATTCTGTATTTGCTAGGCAACTATTTCAACCACTCATTTAACCAGGGTAGGTATTACACCTACCTCTGAAGTAAAGATTACCATGCCTCTTTGGGGAAAGAGATCCAGCTTTATAACACACCTCAATCTGTATTTTTGCTAGCTGCCCTCCTGTCTGCAGTTCTTAGGACACACAGATTCTTTCACTTAGCATCTCAAAAAGACAGAAAGTGCAAAAGACAGACTCAGAAACTAACACTCAGATGTCTGAATGATTCAGAGCAGCCTGCAATTCCTGTCCCAAGAGGATTGGGATGCTTTGTAATCTAAAATGGCTTTATTCTTAGTATGTCCTTTCACAGAAGGAAATAACATGCACATTTCTTACAGGTGGGAAGCTGAGGAGAGCTATACTATTTGACCAACATTACAGGAGTGCTGAATGATTAAACTTGATCTCCTATATTGAGGGCTACCATGCCAAATACCTGACCAAGGAGGAAACAATAAAAACATGAAGTAGTTTCTTTCTGTGGAAAGATAAAGATAATTCAGCTCCATATTACACAGACTTTGTATCTTGGAAGACACATAGTGCCATGGTATAGTTGAGTGGCTAGGGCTGGGTGCTAGGTTGGACTGGCTGATCTTGGAGGTCTCTTCCAACCTGGTTGAGTCTATGATTCTATTCTATGATTCTAAGATGAGGGAATCTAACAGAACTCTAATGTTTGCCACTGGCTTATTCTGTTGAACTACAATTCTTATAGTACAAACACTGCTCCCAGTTTCTGCTTGGTGAAAACTGTTGTGGTTTTTAATTTTTTATTTGTTTTGGTTTTGTTGTTTTAAATAATTCAAAGGAACAAAGTGTCAGCCAGCAAATCTTCATGTTCCCTAGCCTGAAAATACCCAAGCACCTGTATTTGTAGATTTCCTTTGCTGACTTTCCCAAATAAAACTTTCCACTGTATGAAGATTTTTTTCCCCCTCCCCACCCAAGTGCAGTTAAAAAGTGACTGGGTTTAATCACTGTTCGATTTCTGAAATGACATCCATAAAAGCAACCTATCTGTGGCAGATGATTAACAAAGGACCAGCTACTGCTCCACCTTGGTGCTCACTAAAGCAGATGAAATGTGGAACCTCGGAGCTTCTGTTCCTGTAGACTTTTAGTCTGTACAAATGTTTGCATATCATCATCTGTCACATATTCACAGAGCAAACTATTTTTAAAAGCTAACCAGCATATGCAATCCTTTCTGCTTTCTGAGCAAAACCAAAAACTCCGTTAAAAAATGTATTTGCTATAATGCCTGGAAGCCAGTTCTGAGACAACAGAAACACTCTCATCTGCAAAGTGTAGGACTAGCTACAGAAAAAACAGGGCTGTACTCAGCACTGGTCAGGCCACACCTTGAGTACTGTGCCCAGTTCTGGGCTCCTCAATTCAAGAGGGATGTTGAGGTGCTGGAATATGTCCAGAGAAGGGCAACAAAGCTGGTGAGGGGCCTGGAACACAAACTCTGTGAGGAGAGGCTGAGGGAGCTGGGGTTGTTTAGCCTGGAGAAGAGGAGGCTCAGGGCTGACCTCATTGCTGTCTACAATTACCTGAAGGTAGGTTGTAGCCAGGTTGGGGTTGGTCTCTTCTCCCAGGCAACCAGCAACAGAACAAGGGGACACAGTCTCAAGTTGTGCCAGGGGAGATCTAGGCTGGATGTTAAGAGGAAGGTGTTGGCAGAGAGAGTAATTGGCATTGGAATGGGCTGCCCAGGGAGGTGGTGGAGTCACCATCCCTGGAGGTGTTGAAGAAAAGCATGGATGAGGCACTTAGTGCCATGGTCTGGTTGACTGGCTAGGGCTGGGCGCTAGGTTGGCCTGGATGATCTTGGAGGTCTCTTCCAACCTGGTTGATTCTATGATTCGTAACAGTGCTTCCCTGCAGGGTGATCACATCCAAGACTATTATTATCATCAGAAACAACCTCTTTATGCCTGGAAGCATTCCAGGATGGTCTGGTACAGGTGATCCTGGCTCTGGCAAGGCGGTTGGACTAGATGATCTTTTGAGGTCCCTTCCAGCCCCTAACATTCCCTGATTCTGGGCTTACAGTGTTCACATAAATTGTGCATGGAGGCTTTAGTATGTGTTAGTGGAAGACAGTCACTTTCATATCACAACAAGGTGCTTTTAGACCATTTGAGAAAAACCAATTACTGTTGTAACAGCAAGAGTTACAGTAAAGTCTATCAGGCATGTTTCAATTAGTGCACATTGCTCCCCTATTCCAAGTGCATGCTCTGACCCACACAGGAGCTTCCTGCTGTGTATTCAGCTCTGTCTCTTTACAAGGCACATACATGTGCAGCACCAAGCACTCAGGATTTGAAGTCCCAGACTATTCTTCTTCCACATAGCAAGCCAGTATGTAAGGTAAGCCACATTACCTTTGGGCAGGTAATCTCAGTCTGCTGGATCATGATAAGTGCAGATGCAATCAGAGCTCCTTGACGTACATAGTTGACAGGATCATTTGTCATTGGCTCAAGCAAATTAATTGCTTCCTAAAAAAACAAAACCCAACACCATTAAATAAGCAGTCAGAAAGTTAATACTATTATTTTTAGTATACTAGAATTCAGTACCCTAATGGAAGGTGATCAGATTTATGCTATCAGATATACTTTCAAATATATTTTACTTGTTGTAAGTAAATGAAGCAGAAATCTGTATTTCTGTGAATTTTCATTTAAAAATCAGGAAGAAAATACAGACCACAATAACCAAGAGATGGATGGAACAAGAGGAAATGGGGCAACAGATAAACAATTGTTGCAATCAACAGATGTGTCCATAGAATCATAGAATCAACCAGGTTGGAAGAGACCTCCAAGATCATCCAGTCCAACCTATCCAGTCAACTAGACCATGACACCAAGTGCCTCATCCAGGCTTTTCTTGAACACCCCCAAGTTTTTTTGTAGGTTCCCTTCAGGGGAGCCTCTGGGAGCTCTGACTCCCAGGAGTCACCTGGGAGCCTCCTCTTCTCCAGACTGAACAGCCCCAACTCTTTCAGTCTGTCCTCCTAAGAGAGGCGCTTCAGCCCTCTGGTCATCCTCATGGCCCTCCTCTGGATACGCCCCAGCACATCCACGTCACTTACTGCTCTACTTCAGCTGCCTAGCAGTGTACACATGCAAGAAAGCTTAGCTCTGTGTGTGACATTTCTGCACAAATATCTCTGTGGCACGAGAAAGCAGAAACAGTTTTGGGTGACAGATGCTTCTGGTCCTCACCTTGTTTCCAGTGCCTGCACAGCAGATACCCAAAGCCATTGCAGCTCCGTAACGCACATGGGGATTGTAGCTCTCTGACAACAAAGAAACCACACTTGGACACTGTTCAGGAGTCCTAAAGAAAGGCAAAAAATGGGAATGTTACTTATTATTATTGTTCTTTCAAATGTAAGACTCTCTTCATACTAGAAAATTTTCAGTTGTCCCTCCATGCCGTATGATTTCCATTTCTCAGTGTACCCAGAGGTGTTACAAATGGACTAAGAAGAAAACAGAGAACTGCACAAATGAATAAATTCTCCTACTGCTGCAGAGATCATGCACAGTTCCCACAACTAAACCCTTCTTTTTTACATATTTTGACATACCTTCTGCCTTTATAAAATTACATATCAGAATGACATATCCATTGAGATCAAGGTCTTTTCACTAGCAAGAGCTTACTCCCCATGGGACACAGTATTAAATCTCCCATCAGCAGACATAAAACCCAACTCCATATTCAATCAAGCCTCAAGGTTGGTGGGTCCCAAACTCCTTTTCATAATCACTGCTCCTGTCAGTAACTCCTCATCCCCACCTACTGCTGTAAATCAAATAATGTGAGGAAATTCTGACACAACTCACATTTGCAATCAGTCTATCAGTAATGCCTACTGTTGCCTCCTTATAATATTATGCTGTGATTTTGCTGCCTTTTAAGAGATCTGAAATGGGAGTACATGCTCCACATCTCACTAGCTGGGAACCACTGTCCCCAAGTCATTACATCAAGAGAAGTTCCAGCCCATTGCTGGGGGAGATGAAAGGGAACCCTTCATTTACTATAGCAAGAAGTACATGTTGTTAATGCAAAGAGTCTTGTGAATATTGAGTACTTGTGACTAATTCACTTCTAGGTGTGGATATATTTCTTTTTCTCCTGTCTCTCTACTCATGTTCATCACTCTATTAATTGTTGTGCCACACAAACCACTACTTAATATTATACATTACTAATTTCAGCTTTTCTAATGAAGCAAAGGCAAATCTGTCTGGTAAAATAAGCATCTCTGCATCAGCCAAGTCTTCATTCTGAACTCAGAGGCATCACAAGCACATCCATTCAATCTAATCTCTTACACTACCCAGTTTCCTGACACCATGAACAAAGGAGCAATGCAGGAATGTGGTTGGCAAGTACACAGCTCATGAAAATGAAAGATGAGAAACTATCAACTGTATGTGATTTAATTATGCCTGTTTTCAAAGTCCACATCATCTAGTTATCTACTTTATCTCACTGCCTTGCAGCCTAGACTAGCTTTTTAATGGTCACATTCAAAAGCTCCAAACAGTTTTAAAAGTAAATTACTTTGACTGTAAACTGATCTCAGACTGAAATGTACAAAAGAAGAGTCAGGCACACTTTAGTTCTAGCTTCTCTTCTTACATGTGTTATACTGAAACAAAGAGGTTGGCAGCAGTATCTGCTGTACACAGGAACTACAGCATCACTAGGAACTTTAAATGTCTCCTAAAGCACTCAACAACTCAGGAGGGAGAGAAACCATTACAGAGTGTGCTCCAACATTGATTTTCTTTAAATGAATACCCAAATTATAGAAAATAGAAATAAAAAAGATCTTGAGCAATAAACTAGTTCACTCTCTTCTTTGGTTGTGATTGTGGAGAGAAGATGTGTCATATAACCACACACTCCTACTTCAGTTACACTCTATACACAAATTCAGTTAGTTTCTACCCTATTACTTCTTACCATTTCAACACTTTCCCATAGTCTCCTCTGATAACTAGAGTCCTTTACACTATTCTCTCCTGCTCCAGTTGATCACATACAGGCAACACCACCACAAAGGCTCCAGTCCTCTTTCAGCACTGTTGAGGGGACCTGAAGGCATCCAGGTTCAGAGGCTATTTGACCCCTCAGCAGCAACAGCAGAAAGATTTCCTATCCCTTCCCTGCTTCCAGTAGTTTTCTTTCTTTATGAGTTGTGCAATAAAACATCTGCATGGGCAAACAATCCCTTCTGCTACTACCACCACCTCACCAAAAATCTCCCTCCAAACAGCAACAAAACCCCCAACAAAACACAAAGAGGAAGAGAGGAGCAAACACAAAGCTGCAGGGAACTGCTGCCTCTAAGAGGCAGCCATGATGATAAATGTTAAGAAAGAGGAAAGAGGTGGGAAAAGGAATGATTCTGTCCTGCAAGCAAGCAGCAGAAGTGAAGGTTATAAACTAAAAGGCACATTTAGAACTACCTGACAGTCTCTTGCTCAAATAACAGCCTGGATGCTGACAATGTGAGTTTTCTTTTTAAAACAAGCTGATGCAGAAACCAGGAGTCACAAATCCCATCATAAATGAGCACAAGGATTCAGCTGCACAGAAGACTCCAGCTCTTGCACAATGACTCTTAACACCTTTGTGTTTGCTTTACTTCAGCAAATGTTAAACAGGCAGATTGTGAGCTAAAGAAGAGAAAAACATCTTCTGGCAAAAATAGGATTACACGCTTTGAAGCATTAATCATTAAATTGGACCCATCTTTGTGTCTGCAGGCTCAGAACTTCCAACATTATTTCTAATATAAAAATCAGAATTAATGTATGCTAATTGAACATGCAATCTTTAGCCAGATTTACATTATTTTAAATGCTTTCACCTCAAATCCATTCATAAAACAGTCAAATGTTCCAATAGAGGGCTTCCCATAAACCTACTTTGGGAATTAAAGCTACATCATGGGACCTCAGTAATGCAGTCTTCTTGAACCTGCACTCTTCACAAAGTGTATAACCTAACAGAGGATGAACCATGAGGGCTGAGGAAGTGAGTGAGTCTTGGAAAAATGCTTATCAGAGGAACAGGTATTCAGAATACAGGATCACTGTTGGCATTGGTGCTAAAGCAGTAACATTTGCTTGCCTGTTTTATTGCTGAGATGCTTTCCAAAGTCCTGCACACTCTTGCCAAAGGTTACTGCATATAAACCCAAAGCCAACTTAATAAATTTCATAAACCACAAAACAATTCTGTTCAGTGATCAAACAAAAAGTCCTCATAAGCAGTTACAGGTTACAATTGTGCTCCTGTGCAATTACTTCCAAATGAAAATCTGCTTGGGGAATACATTTAAAACATGATCATGTTCTCCTGGACCAAGGTGTTCACCCTTCACTTAAGAGCACAGCCATATGAGCTTCTGATTTGACACCCAGCACAACAGAGAGGTGGAACTGCTGCTGACAGATGGTTTCCACTTCACTGGTACCAAGCCCCATGCACCCTTCCAGCTTCCTGCTGGACACTTCTACCACTCTGTTGTGCTGGTGGCTGAACCAATGTGGTTACTCACTAGAAACCAAATAGGAGAGGTAATAAAGAGTGCAAGAAAACTTCAGCAATAAACCGAGGAGAAATGCTTTATCAGAAGTCATTCAGCAACAAGCTACTCTTAGCCAGTCCTAGTACAGATACCTGCCATTACTACAACTTAAATACACCACATAAATACCAGGATAACATCTGGAGATTTACTGAGCAGAAATATTCATCTACAGACTCTCTTGAAAGTCAGGGTAAAAATGCTTAATGTGGAGTGTATTTAATGTGTTCTGAGGACAGTGCAAAGTGCCACAGTCCTCTAGCCTGAGCTTCCTGTAACACAGTTCAGTAATTTAATCTAAAAATTCTGACATTAAAGCCCAGGGTGTGCCTCCAACCTGGGCTGGATATCTGAGACTGATGGGCAATGTCTTTTTTTTCATCCCAAATTATCTTTAATGCACTGGTTCCTTCCTTTTTTCCTAACACTGGTTTTGCTCAAGCAGTTTGCTTTTGCAATTACATTTTACTACAACAGCAAAACGACCACAAAAGAATGGCCTAATTATTTCCTTCATTTTCATCTGAAAATTGCTCAGCTGCTTCTACATAAGCCAACAAAACACAGATGTCAGTGAACCCAGACCTACACAAAAAAATCCAACACCACAACTAGCTTAGAATCATAGAACAGAATCATAGAATCAACCAGGTTGGAAGAGACCTCCAAGATCATCCAGTCCAACCTAGCACCCAGCCCTAGACAATCAACTAGACCATGGCACCAAGTGCCTCATCCAGGCACCAGAGTCCCCAGGAGGGGCTTCCAACCACCCTTCCACCTCCCTTCCACCCCAATACTTTATCCCAGACTTTGCCTTACATTCAAGGTGAGTTTGGAGAATCAGCCAGGGGGGTTAGGAAGCAGAAGGATTAGTTACACAGACAGCAGGTTAGAGAGAGAAGGGAGGCAGCCAGAGAGCAACTCTGTTATCTATGTTTGTGTTCTTGTTTTTATACATCTCAGCAAGCCTATGAGTGCAGTAGACACCACCACTGTTTCCTTTTCACAGCCTGCAATCCAATTCCTCTCACTAAAATAACCCAGCTAGGCTCCAACTAGCACACATTTATAGACACTAATTCTTAGTAGTTTTCCTATAAGAACCTTACTGGGCTACTAAAAGCTGAAGAACACTGTTACTTTCATCAACTCTGTTTAACAATCTACTTCAGTGTTCTTCCCCCAAAAGTCATACAACAACACCACAAGGCAAATTTAAAATTCAGATTGCCATATCTTGAAGCATAATCCACTCACAGTCCACAGCCCAGTTAGATCACCTCCAAATGCCTTTGTGCAGTTTATTTCAATCCTCTACGTTGCCCATCTTGAAGGTTAGAGGACAGCTGGCATTTCAGTTTATATTTCAGCAATATTTAAACAACAAGTCCTCTATATGTATATAAGATAGCATCAATAAGTAAATAAACAGAACACTGAAAATAAACCATCACACTTGCTTTGTGATTGAGACTAAAAATGGAAGTGTCTGAAGCATCACTAACATGCACTTCTTTACTTTAGTCTAAATATTTAAGGACTTTACAACTCATTGAAAAATGGCATGTCAGAGAATGAAAGAACAATGTCAAATACATCTTTTTCAATTCATCATTAAGTCTCTACAGTCATATTTCACAAGATTCTAAATATTTATGACTTTATGAACTACTAACTGTGAATTAATCATTTGATACAGAACTATTTCCACAAGTTGCTTTGGTAGTGCAGTGACACATCAAAAAAAACCTAGAAAAGCTTAACAGAAGTTTCATTTACTTCATGAATGAGTTAATAAAGAAGGAATGCAGATGTTTAATTGTACTGTTTGCAGTCATTTATGAAGGGGGGGAGGCTGTGTGGCAGTGGGCATAAGACATGGAAGGCAGAAAATCTGCAGAGAAAAAAGAGGCAAAACAGATGCATTTTGGTGTAGATTAAGCACAGATGCATACCTCATTGCTTTTTCTCTTGACAAAAATGATCCAAGCTATATCTATACTAGGACTTTCCTGCAACTATCTCATGTGCAACACAGCCTCCTTCTCCACAGTGTTTTTCTCTGAAATGCCTCCTGGTTGCCTAAGCAAGACCAGCTAAAGAATGGGAACTTTTAGGAGGCCCCCAACTGTCAGGAGGGTGAGGCTGAGTGCTGCCAAGAGGTGCAGCAGATGAATTTGAGGGATAAGCACCAACTGAACATTGTCACCAGTGTCAGTTCCTAGCTAATGCAGGCTTTCAAATGACAATCTGAAAGCAGAAATAATAGCAAGAAGTGAAGAAAAAAAAAAAAAGTCTATGCATGGCTCTAATATGCTGCTTATGGTGGACCAGGAGTGAAGTCTAGTAAGATTTCAGGTTTAGCACTCATTAATGCAGAAGAGGAATTTGACATGAGGGCAGGAGAGTAGCTAGCACAAGAAGCCTGGCCAGAAGTATGCAGTGAAGAACCTGCTACAGATCTGTAACATACAGAATGAAGTGTTCCTCAGAAGGTAGTCAAACCTGGGAAAGTGAAATACATAAATAAATAACATCAGTACACACACACAAAAATCACAAAAGGCAGATGTTTTCCAAAAGGCAGATATTTTCTGGCCATCTGCAATGAAACAATGTACCAAGCAGGTATATATGCTATGCAAGCCTCCCTATCATGTTCCATTATGAGTTCCTAAGAAAACTTTGTTTTCATCTGTACTAAAAAAAACACAAGCCCCACAAAAAAATCCCCTTTCAATTGGATATGAATGACTTCACAAAGCTTTCATCAGAGCAATCTGCAGGCAGCAGTACAGCCTACGGCTAGTGCTTCATCAGGGTGCCTCCCCCTTCCCAGCTTACTTAGTTTAGTCATTCTAGTGGCTAAAGAGATGCTTTTGTCATATAAATTGCATTATAACATCCACTAAGGCATTCCAGAGAAGTGGGAATATTCCATTTTCACGTTGACCAAAACAGCACTTTACTGCAGTAACCATCAATGATGCTTCTCAGACAGCTAAGATCTGTAAACAATATTTAGAGAGGTAACACAGAACTTAAGCTGACAAAACCACATTTCTGTAACTCTGATAACTTCACCCACACTGAAGAGACTGATGGACAGTGTCTACCGTGCTGTGAAAATGTGAGAAGTGAAAAAAAAACCAAACCCTTTGAAGATCATGTTTCAGCTCCAACCAGTAACTGATGTTGATCATTATCAGGTAGTTTGGATAGATGCATTGTGGGTTTTTTTCCCCAAAGAAGTTTCAATTCTGTCCTCTATGCAGAGATGTGACATGAAGACCTGTAAATGGCACCCACAAGCAGATGATTGAAATTAAAGGGTTCATCTTTTACTGCATTTTGCTGAGTTTACTCCACGATGTTTTTTCCCCATTTACAATACTGATATATTGCAAATAACTTCAGACATCTTTCAACTAGGGAAAAACTAGCTCAGGTGTCAAAGATGAAGGAAAACAAGCTTCATCTGTACCAGCAGAAAGAGTCAACAATGCCTGTGATTAAGCCAACAGAATTTTTGGTAAAGATTTCAAGTACAGTTCCTTCCAGAGAAGGGCAATGAGGCTGGTGAGAGGCCTTGAGCACAGCCCTACGAGGAGAGGCTGAGGGAGCTGGGATTGGTTAGCCTGGAGAAGAGGAGGCTCAGGGCAGACCTTATTGCTGTCTACAACTACCTGAGGGGAGGTTGTGGGCAGGAGGAGGTTGCTCTCTTCTCTCAGGTGGCCAGCACCAGAACGAGAGGCCACAGCCTCAAGCTACGCCAGGGGAAATTTAGGCTCGAGGTGAGGAGAAAGTTCTTCCCTGAGAGAGTCATTGGACACTGGAATGGGCTGCCCGGGGAGGTGGTGGAGTCGCCGTCCCTGGAGCTGTTCAAGGCAGGATTGGACGTGGCACTTGGTGCCATGGTCTAGCCTTGAGCTCTGTGGTAAAGGGTTGGACCCGATGATCTATGAGGTCTCTTCCAACCTTGGTGATACTGTGATACAGTTAGATTGATGCCAGGGTGGCCTTCTGGATGTATAAAATAAACCAGAAGTTGATTAGGCACAGTTAACCTTAAGGAAAAATTACTTCACATGCTCACTAGTCCAAATTTATATTGTCCTGTCATGGAATCTGCTTTTAGTTGTGTTTTCATGTGCTCTACTCTCTCTGTACTGGTAGGAGTAACAATGCTGAGGTTGTCAGATAAGGAAAAAGAATTACCATAGCTGGGTTAATCTTTATTTCCTAATAAATACTTTTGTGAAGAATTAAGATACGAAAAGTCAACTGAAATGAATACAGCATGCACCCATAGGAAAAACAAGGAACAAGTGAAAACTAATTTGCTGGAGTGCTGGAATTATTTGTATGGCTGAACAAATGTTAAATAAGGTATTTCTATGAATTTCTAGCAGCAGCTTTCTCTCTTTGGCCCCACAGTAGCTGCATCTTAAATATATGAATTTTTTTTTAATTAAAGAAAAAAACAAACATAAAAAAAAAACAAACCACCCCAAAAAAACAACCAAACAAAACAACAACAACACCAAACCCAAAAAAAAACCCCAAACCCAAAACCCAAACAACAAATACAAATTGATTCACAACTCGCTAAGGACCAAATTCCCAGATCAAGTCTGTTGAACGCTGGTAATTCATGGAATGCAAGAGCCAGTGATATACAGAGTGTCAGATCATGATCTCATTGTCTCTACCCTTGAACTAAAGGACTCCTATTACACACTAGTTCAGTTAATGTCCTTGGGAGTGAACTCTATTTCCCTTTTAATGCAGAACTATAAGATGCCGTTAAGAGATCATAGTCACATCTGACTGAACGCTGGAAGGTGGTAAAAGAGAACACTTCTGATAGTAAAATACAGTTGCACGAAGAAAGATTTAAAGGAACTGTGCACATACTTACAACAGTGTGTTAGGCAGTACTTTTTATACTAAACCAGTCAAGAAGGAAGTTGGAGTGTTTACAGGGCAGCAGAAGTTTTTAGGGTTAACTGCCCTCCCATCCACAGTGTGTGTGTGGGCTTAGGCGATAGTGCATACAGCTACAATGCTGCGGCGTGAAGGCTCCTTCACAGGATCTGCACATCCTGACACAGCTACAAGGAGCACATGTTGCAGCACCGGAGCACTGCATCAATTAACCTTCTCTGGCTCTTCTCCAGCCAAACCTCCGCTCATTTGCTTCCCTGCTTTGCAAGCACTGAAGCTGGATGCGCTGGAATGATTCAACCAACAAACAAGGGCAGCAGCAGGCTGCGAGCCTCGCTAATGAACAAAGAGAAAACTGCGCCTTGGCTCTGCTAAGCACTTCAGTGAAATCGTCGCGGGAATGGAAGAGAAAGGACAGCACAGAAAGAACACAAACTTATTTTTATCTCTTTTAGAAGTGGCGAGAATGTTTCTTCTCCTCTATTCAGACGCTGGAGAAAATGCCTGGGTGAGAAATATAAATTTCCCCAAATAGAAATTCTGAAACTTGATGTTGGAAGAAGCATAAATGCTAAAGAAAAAATGCACACAGAGAGAGAGCAGCTTTAGAACAATTACAGAAACTAAACCCAAACGAACAACTTTTTTTTTTTTCCAGAAAGTAGCAAAGAAAAATAAATCTTAAAATCCACCAGGAGATGAAAAAGAAAATGACAAAGGATCTTCCTGGGTGCAAAGCGGACTTTACTAAACTGCAAGAGAAAGAGGTAAGGCTTTCTTCACCTGGAAATTGCAACATAGCAAATCCTCCCAGTAACAGCATCTGAGCATTCGTTCAGCTTAACGCTGTGCCAGCTGCTCTGGTCTCTGCTTGGGGGGGAGGGAAATGTAAGCGTTAAAGTCTTCAGCAAAGTTGAGAGAGAAAGAGAGAGGAAGAGCAAAGGCTGTGCTTAATGAAAGCACTGCTCGGATTACAAAAACAAGCGGTTTACTCAACACACCACCCCCCCCTCCCCCAAAGCACTGGGTACATTTGGATGTCTCAGTTCCACAAATCTTTACCGTCCCCTTGAGACTGTCAACAGTGTTTTATCGTCTACAGTTTCCTGACCCTCACCTGATAAATTAGGAACTGCAGCCATTAAAACGGAAACCTCATATATCATTTCTAAAGATATTTTGGGGGTGACCCACTGTGGAGAAAGAGGATTCTTAATAAGGGGAAATATGGGAACCGCTGCCTGCCTACGTACACGCTGCCGGGGACTGGACACTCAGGAGAGGAGGAGTTGCATATACACAAAGTGAGCATCTGATTTGCACCACTTTGTACTTCCAAAGAGCAAATCTGCGTGGGCTCTATCTAAAGGGAGCCATTCGGCATCCACATTAGCTATCACTTTTTACTGCTGTAGAAAGAAAAATAAACCCAACCAAACATTAACAGAAACTGATGCACTGCTTACTTCTCACAGCTACCGAACTGCCTTCTATAATCTTCTGAAACCAGTACCACGCTCTGAAGGTGAGACCTGACTACCGAACCGTACCAGCCAAAGATGGACACAAGACAAGAACTTCATTTTTAAGACCTAATTGCACCCACCCAGCAAAACACAGGATGAAAAAAAAATTGGATACCAGCTCAGACATGGTTTCAGTATCTCAAAATAGCAGATGACCAGTTTACCGTACTGACCATGCTGGCCTTTCTTCAGGATCATCCTGGACCAGAGTGGAACAGTGAACTCTTACATGATACACAATTCCTAGGCAAAATACAGCTTCTGAATACATTCTGCTGGACACAAACATGTCCCTTCCTTTACATTTCTTGAATGAATCTGGAGATAGAAATGGATCTTTGTCACCTCTCTCAGTAACAGGAGAACTCAAACAGGACTACCCAAGCGACGAACAAGGAAACAAAGTACATTGGGCAGCTTTACTGATCTTCCTGGTAATAATCCCCACCATTGGGGGGAACATACTGGTCATACTGGCAGTGTCTCTGGAGAAAAAATTGCAATATGCTACCAACTACTTTTTGATGTCCTTGGCGGTGGCAGATTTGCTCGTGGGTCTGTTTGTGATGCCAATTGCCCTTCTGTTAATATTATTTGGTAAGTAAAGCGTGTTTCTCTCCTCAGGGTAGCATATGGGGTACAAGTAGGGGACACCTAAGTTAAACAGAAAAACTGCTTGCTTTCCACCTTACAATTCTAAAAATCAAGCAGATAATGGCTGCTAAACCTTTTCTCTCTCACCTAAATACAGCTTAATGTCTTTGTGGGGCGTATAACCACTGTGAATATTCTTCTCTTTGAAGCAAACTATTTAAAAGTCACCTGAGACCTACAACCGATACTGAATTGGAGCTGGACATGAAAAACTGTATTTTGTACCTTGTATTATTTTTAAGAACATCAGCAGAATGTTGGTATCTGTTCTATTGGATATTACACTAATTGCAAGCAGTCTTCTCTTCACAAGTTTGAAATGCATACTGTTTAGTATAGAAGTATTAAAGAGGTTTTGAACTTTCTAGGAGTCAGGCACTTGATTTTACTTTAGTATTGATTCAAAGCCCCATAAGCAATCAGAGGTGGTCCCTTGCATCCTCAGTGACAACAAACTTCACCAATATTGGTTTCAGAGAAACCTGTTTTGCCTACCCTGAAGAAAGTGGCAAATATGTCAAGTGTCCCAAAGAATTAACTCATCTGTCAAGCCAAGGAAGCCTTAACTCATGTTCCTAGTATTTGAGACTTATCATTTAGTCTGGTTCATATGGAATGAAATAGGCATTTTTTTTACATGAACACATACTGGGTGTGCCATTTGCTTTCTCAGCTGTCATTACAGAACAAAGAAAGATATTTTCATGTTCTCTCTTCCCCAACTTTATTTCAGATATTACTTTTGACAACTTAATCACAGGCAGCTTCACAGGAAAGTCTCTCTTACTCGTAAAGTTTCTTTAAGAACCTAATTTAAATGATCTATTTTTGTATCATAGAAATGAAAAAAAAAATTAGTGAGATTTTTTTTTTTTTAGTGACATTACTGATTTACACAATTATCATTAAGGTACAGATACCATTGGGCCCTAGACAATGAAAGGCTGCAGGAGTGCATTTTTCTATGTTAGATGTCTAAGAGTTGCCAGAGCAACAAGCAAACACAATCATAAACTCTGTTTTGGAAAGGCCATCAGTAGCTTTAGTTTGCTGCAGAATCATAGAATTGTCTGGGTTGTAAGGGACCTTCAAAGGTTATCTTGTCCAACCCCCTATGCAGTAAGCAGGGGCATCCTCAAAGAAGACTGATATCACTTTACTAACAAATGTATTTATTCAGTAAATACCACAAATCTGAATTTCTCTATATTACAGACTGTTGTTCCCTAAAAAAAAAAGGTAGGAATTGGACATCAGAATTCAGTGCTGAGATCATATACCAGGTTTTTTTTTTCCAAACAACAGTTTCTAGAAAGAAGAATGAATGTACATAAAAGATTTCTAACTGGAAAAACCCATAGCCATTTACCTAAAACCCTTGCAATGCCATATATGTGCACATGTGTGTGCAGAGGCAAGAAAGAGATAGGTATGTGCATATAGATATATTTACACTTATATAGTTTAACTGCTTAGCTCCTGCAAGAGGTCTCCTTAACAATAAAGCTGCTAACCTCAAAAATGTACTAGCATTGGACTAGCAACCAAAGGGAAGGGGAGATCCGGATTTTGTGGAGTTGTTTTTTTTGATTGCAGTGGAGTATTTTTTTGTGGTTTGGATTATTTCACTGTTTTCATCTTTCTAACTTTATAAAGAGATTACCACTTCTTAATATCTCAGTTAATTCAGTGCTAAGTCCTGGTGACACCAGTTTTAAAGCATGCTAGGAATCTTAATTTAAGAAGTCAAACAAAAGTATCTTTCATGCAGCAGGAAATTTTGTAAGAAAGTAGCAATTGTATTTGTAATTAACTCAGCAAGACTGCAACTGAATTATCTTGCATAAAAATCCCTCTTTGGCAGACAAAGACAAAAACTCCTTTGCCTCTTCACCATCTGGGAGAGGATATTGAGGTGTTTATGGAAGTTTAAACATGAGCAAACCACGGAGAGTTACTGGAATGACGATAGGACAGACATTAAAATACATAACAAGTCTAAATCTTGAGGTTACATTAGCCAGGCAACATAGAAAAAATCATTGACAGCCAGAGAGCAAATTAAATCCAGCCTCCTGGCACTTCCACACAGGAATGTTTCCATAATAATGAAATAGTTGGGTGCAGCTTCTAGATACAGAACGTAAATATTATGCTTCCGATTTGGGACCGATATCTAATTATGTGGAGGATATTTGAAGGAAGAGGTGTGAAGTGTAGTACTTTAAATGATCCTGCCTGTAAAAACTAATGTCACAGATTATTCAAATTCAGAACCTACAAGAGATACTGGCTCCATGTGATAAAAGAGCTGCCCCTTCTAAAAATCAATAAATACATCTTTAAGTGGCTCGCAGGTGTCATATCATAAAGGGGCAGAGTGACCAACATGTACTCTGGTATAAACATACACTGCATTATCAATTTAGGAGTGTCAGAATACATAAACAGTTCCTTGCTTTTAGTGCTTGCTAAATTCTCCTCATTTCTTCCAAAAAAAGGAAGGTATGGTGGGAAATAACTGCAGTCACTGCAACCTAGATTTCAGGCAAGATTGGATGTGGCACTTGGTGCCATAGTCTAGCCTTGAGCTCTGTGGTAAAGGGTTGGACTTGATGATCTATGAGGTCTCTTCCAACCTTGGTGATACTGTGATTTCTAACACCTAGAAGTACTGAAGGAAAGCAAAAAGGCTGCCATACATTAGATGGTGAAATCAGCGAATAAACTTGAGAGATCCTCTCATTTGCAAAGCCCATACAGCAGGAAGGAGTCTGCTACCCACATCATGGTGGGCAAGGGGTTACCTGGACACAGTGGGAACAGCACTTTTAAAAACATATTCTATATTCCTGATATTTATCCACTTATAAACCAGAAGGCAATGCTGAGCATCCTGGGCTGCAAACCAGTATTTGAAAAATCTATCACAAGTAATCTCCATCTTCATCTTCTCCCATCACTGAAGATGAACTACAGGAAATTTTCCCTTCTTGCTTGTGCAAACCACCAGAGAAAAACACTTTAAATGAGGGTTACTAATCAGAATCCCACTATCTTAAATCTAAAGAAAGCAAAGCAATTCAGTTTTGGTTTTGTTTCTTTTTAACTCTAAAAGTATTTTGGTTCAATTAAAAGAAACAACCTACATCATGGTGAAGAACTACTGTTGAACCTCTAACTGCAGTGAAGAAATAAAGGCAGGCAGCTGTGGGGGGAGAAACAGCAAGATGGTGGCCTGGAAATACCATGCCTCTACAGAGGTGAACATCACACACAGATGCATTCACACCAGTTTGAAGACTGAAGCCTAAGCTTAAGACAGCTAATGACTGAAAATATCCAACTTTCATCTCAGTAAAAGCATCCTTACCTAACAGTAATAAAATCCTTTACAGGCAACATATTTTAGTAGCTTTTATAGCAGAAGTCTATTTAAAGATCTCTCTTAATCATGCTTATAACATGTACACAAGCACTGCTTTCAAAAAAACTCTTTGGCTTATATCAAGAGCAATTCTTCTGTATTGTACTTTGATTTAAGGATTCTGCATTTCCAAGGCATTTCTTATAAATAAAGCTTTTCTTAAATAAAGATTAATCCAGAGTAGACAGTCATGGTAAAACCTCATCTTACTCCTCTTAAGAGCAGTCCCTCAAACACTGGGAACAGAGTTTCTAATGCAGGTGTAACCAACAAATCCAAAATAAGTAAAAGCAAAATACACCACAGTATAAATCCTAGACAACTACCTGACTCTTTTGGACTTTAAGCTATCAGTTTCTCACTATTTATTTTGTTTAAATAATAGCCATATTCTTCAATTCTTGTCAGCTACTGTCTTTAAAGCCTACTCTGAATTTGTATGGAGTTTTGTTTTGTATCATCTCATACACACAAATATAACAGTTCATAATACCATAATTGTGTGTGTCTGCACTCAGCTCAGAACAAGACAAAACTAAACAACAAAGCTTTATCTGTCCAGTTGCACTTAACCAACTAACAAAAGCTCTTACAACTCATAAAAACACCACCGTTGCCTTATATCAGATAGCTGTTCATATGTATCTGTATTTAAAAGAAGGAAAAGAGTTTGGGTTTTTTTTGTTTCAAAATATTCAAGGGTTTTCTTCTTCAGAGAGCAAATTAAGTAAAAAAGGAAGAATTTATTACACTGCAGTTCTCCCAAAAGCAAGGGAGCTGTAATACCAGGAGTGGCACACACATATTCTCTAACAGAACTATTAGCTACTCACTTAACATGCAGCTGTGTCAAGATGTAGAAGATACTTTCTGTTGTTCACATTTTATCTGAACTAATCTTTCATCACAGGGTCAAAAGTAGTAGTCTTCATTTTCTGAGGTGAGCAAAAACATTTAGAGCCCTTCACATAGTTTATTCCTTTTTTCTTCTTTTAAACTGTTATATGAGCCAGAAGACATTCCAGTTTTCCTTTTTGATTTCCTTCAGAAAGGCATCATGCCTTACTGCCAGCTGCAAGTGTAGATAGCAAAATTCAATAGCATTTCATAATATACTAATTATATCTTTCTCATATCTGCCTGAGAGTAATGTTTTGAAGCCTAATTTCAATCTGTTTTAGGAAATAGACAGCTAGATACTAAAATTAATGGCTTGAACATAGATCTCCTCTTTCCCTTCTGCCTCACTGCATGCTGCATACACCGTCCTCTCACCTGGAGTCCATGCTTTGGGGATGGGTGAGGTTTGGTTCAAGGACTCCCTCCATCCATCCCTGGCATAGCTAGGAGTGGAGGCAAGTATGTGCTATGGCTGATTTTATCAAGTTTTCTACCCTCTAGAGTTGACAGAAATTATATGGATGCTGCTTTGAACTGTAATCAGTCACATTATGAAAAAGAATGTTTTAATCTGAAGCTTCTGCAACGTGACCTCATTGATATTGGGCCTTACAACAGCCCAGCTCATTGAGCATTCTCAGCACAGAGATTAAAACCAATCTGATTTGTTAGCAATATTTTGTGGATTTTTCCATAATCATCATTCAAAGAAGATTTGATTCCTCTGGTACTACTATTCATGTGCCTGCTCACTGAGTACAGCTGAAATTTATAAGGAGAATATATTTATCAGATCAACTTCCACCATTAGAAACAGAAAACCCTTCTGGGTGCATGTGTTCTTCCCTAGGACTATAGAACATTCTTACAGACACACAACAGGAGGGTACAGACTGAACTGAATGCTTCTGGCACTGGACTGCAATGCAAACTACTTATGAGTGGGAAAAAAAGGTAGTTAAGGAAAAAAAAAATCAAACAGCTTTATTAAAATTAATTCCAAACACTCTGTACTATAGACATGGATAGATACAGTTCTGAAAACTATGAGGTTTTTGGAGAATCTAAATGCTACAAAACCTTTATCTTGGATACAGTGCACTTGACAGACCCTGTAGTCGCTGTAAGATTAACGTTAAAGGCAGATAACTACTGTGAGAAATAGGATGCCACACCTGAAATTCAAGGCACTGCTCTTAAAAACAGGCATGAAAGACCTTCAGTTTTCATAAAATCTTTACTGAATCAGAAGGGCCTTGCTTGGCCACAATCATCCTCAACTCTACCTGCTCAAGTGACACAGTAAAGTCAATTTAAAACTATGGGAACTAGATCACCACTAAGATTCAATCATGGTTCTGTAGTGATTAATACATTGATTATGACCCCTGAATCATAGGACTATCAAGGAGATATAGCTGAAAGTAATCATTTAACAGCACTGTGCAGTCATGGAGTGTCTTTTTAAAAGCTGTTTTATCCGGAGTCTTTGCCACAAAGAGTTTATGACAAAGACAAAAAGACAGGGAAAGGCTTTGAATGCACAAGCAGCCTACTCAGTATCATGGCAGTAAGCAGGCCAGTGAGGAGCTAACTGAAATGGAAGACAGAATCCAGGTGAGGCAGTGGCAAAGCTCAGTTCCTATCGTACTATGAACTTCTCAAAGGTACTGATGCCAAGAGAAATGCCACATAATGAAAGCTCTCAAAAAGCTTAGATTCTAATGATTTTTCTGTTCTCTTTCAGACAATGTCTGGCCTTTACCAACTGCCTTGTGTCCTATCTGGCTGTTCCTTGATGTCCTGTTTTCCACAGCTTCCATCATGCACCTCTGTGCCATCTCTTTAGACCGCTACATTGCGATTAAAAAGCCAATCCAGGCTAGTCAGTACAATTCATGGGCTACAACAATCATCAAAATCACCGTAGTTTGGCTCATTTCAATAGGTATGTGAGACTTGGAGACTGGAAAAGGAATGCAGAACCTTTTCATGTCCAAAACAATAGGTGATACCTGGGCAAATGAAAATCTGGCCAAGTAGTATTGATCAGCAGATTCTAACACCTGGGCTGACCTGGACCATGCATAACTACATCATCAAAATCTGCCTGAACTGCTGCTCCTTATCAGGCTTACCAGGAAGGGAAGGATTGAGTAGGCATATAATCACCACTCTTCCTCATGGTCCTAAAAGTTCAAAGATCAGAAGATAGTATCTGTATGCATAGCATGTCTCCTGGCAAAGCAAGATTTCATGTTCCTGTGGTAGCATATTCTGTCCCAAACATAATTACAACTTTGAGTAGATGCTGTTACAATCTGTGCCTTGCAACTGTCCCACAGAGCAAGTTAAAAAAAAAAAAAGATTAAAAAGGTTAATTACCTACATCAAAGATTGAAAGATAAATGAGTGGCTGGTAACAATCACACTGAGATTGCTAAAATGCAATATAGCAAAAAAAAACAAACAACCACAAAGCCTGAAAACTTTATCTAAAGGATGTCAGTGTATAACTTTGATTCATTTGGCACCTCACCTGACTTTCATATTTAAGAAAAAAACCCATTTGTTAAATGAGCTAAGGAGGTGAAAACATTTAAACAACTGAATGTGCACTGCAGGCAGCCACAGACATCAGGCTCTGTGTGCAAGAGGGAAACCATAATTATTCTGAATTATTAAGACCACCGAGAATAGGAGAATGAGTACATCCACAGAATGGGTACATCCACCTTCCTGTCTGAGGCATACACACCTAAACCCCAAAATTCCAACTTAAAAAATTCTGGAAGAGCTGTGATGACAGGAGAAAAGATGGTATCTCTATCACAAAAAAGAGGAAACTGTTAGCATGATAAGACACTTAGAAGTTGACCTTTTAATGCCAAATTTCTTGTTATTAATCACTGCTGTACTTTTTCATTTCTCTTTTATCCAACACCAAAGTACTCTGCAGCTGAGCCAGCATTCTCCAAATCAAAGGTTAATTTGGTCCAATCCTCATTTTAAGTGTCTGCTCATTAAGAAAGGGATCAAGTTGCTGAAGGGTAAACCATTTTGTTCTTGCTGCCTTCAACCTACTTCAGTAAGAGGAATACAGTAAATCTCTAGATCTCATTAAGTGGTATCAGGAAACAGAGCACAAATAACCTTTACCAGACAGCAAGGAACCTGATGTTTTTGTTATAATGTCAGCCTGCTGGCAAATATAGTGCTGACTGTAATTTAGTGGTTATAAAAAATTCATTTAAAAGACAAGATTGCTAACAATTTTTTTTTCAAACAAGTGGTGAATTACAGAGCTAGCTTGCCTCACTTAAACACTCTTAAATATGCAAGAGACTTTAAACAACAAATCCATCTCCAGCACACACTGCATAATTCTGGCTTCTATTTAACTACTTGTATATACAGAAGAGTCAAGCAGGGTGAAAAAAAATAAGCTGTCTGTATCCAGTCACTTGATGGGGTTAAGGTAAGAGGGAAAGATGAGTTTTATGCATTTACAGAACTGTCCTTCAAAAAGTACAAAGGTTACCTCAGAGGAAAGGGAGAAAAAAAAGGCAGATGGCATTAGGGAAATACATTTCGCTGGGGGAAAAGCCATAAGAATTCTATGAACCTGAGTCAAAGTAATTCATGTGTTTTACTCTTGAGAAGTTGGCAACTTTATACTGCTTCCTCAAATGCTATGGGTTAGGCCCAATCTCCTTGGGAAGGGCACTGTTGAAGCTCAGCTTGTCAAGTCTGACAAAGTACTATTTGCCCTATTACCCATGTGAAGCTCTCAACAATTCACATTCTCTCTGTTACCCTGTGCTTGCTCTAGAGCTCAGGAACTACCTTCTTTTAGAGACCCTTTTGAGCTTGAAGCCCAAAGAAGAGATTGCAACCAATTATCTACAACTACCTGAAGGGAGGTTGTAGCCAGGTGGGGGTTGGTCTCTTCTCCCAGGTAACCAGCAACAGAACAAGGGGACACAGTCTCAAGTTGTGCTGAGGGAAGTACACGCTGGATGCTAGGAGGAAGTTTTTCCCAGAGAGAGTGATTGGCATTGGAATGGGCTGCCCAGGGAGGTGGTGGAGTCACTGTCCCTGGAGGTGTTCAAGAAAAGCCTGGCTGAGGCACTTAGTGCCACGGTCTAGTTGACTGGCTAGGGCTGGGTGCTAGGTTGGACTGGATGATCTTGGGGACCTCTTCCAACCTGGTTGATTCTATGATTCTACATCATATACTAAAGTACTTGTTTTTTTCTCCTGTAGGCATTGCTATTCCAGTTCCTATCAGAGGCATTGAAGATAGAAATGGTAACCCTAAAAACATCACCTGTGCTCTGGTGCCTGACCGCTTCCACGACTTCATTCTGTACGGGTCAGTGGCTGCATTCTTCATTCCCCTGGCTATCATGATAGTCACCTATTTCCTGACGATCCAAGTGCTACGCAAGAAAGCCTACTTGATCCACAAACCGCCTCAGCGGTTCACTTGGTCAACAGTGTCCACAGTATTTCAGCGGGACACAACTCCTGCCTCCTCACCAGAAAAAGTGGCCATGCTGAATGGCTCCAAAACGGACAAGACTTCAGCCAGTGACATGCCTGTCTGCAGAACATCTACCATAGGGAGGAAGTCCATGCAAACGATAACCAACGAACAAAGGGCATCGAAAGTCCTGGGGATCGTATTCTTTCTGTTCTTGTTAGCGTGGTGCCCGTTCTTCATTACAAACATAAGCTCAGTTTTGTGCAACTCTTGTGACAAGGAGGTTTTCCAGAAGCTGATGGAGATATTTGTTTGGATAGGATATGTATCCTCGGGAGTGAACCCCCTTGTCTACACGCTTTTCAACAAAACCTTCAGGGAGGCTTTCAGCAGGTATATGACTTGTAACTATCGGACCACAAAGCCCATCAGGGCCCTTAGGAAGCGCTCCAGCAGGATCTCTTTCAGAAGCTCTGTAGCAGAAAACTCCAAGCTCTTTGTCATGCATGGGATGAGAAATGGAATTAACCCCATTATGTACCAGAGCCCAATGAGGCTGAGGAGCTCACCCATCCAAGCTTCATCAGCCATTCTGCTGGACACATTGCTGCTCACAGAGAATGAAGTTGATAAAACAGAAGAACAAGTCAGCTATGTATAGCGGAACAGCAGACATGTCCATATCATAGTTATTACTGCATGTATTATTCTAGGTAAACATGCTGTAAGAGGGTATAAATACTACTGTTTTCTGTTATTTATGCAAGCAATATCTTATAAATTTATATTAATTCCTCTCTTCCAAAGTCTTCTCTACTTTAACCCCAGTCCCATGGTGGCAACCACAACCTCAGTCCACCATAAATGACTATTGCAGAGCTGTAGCCTTCCATGAAGAGGGAAATAAATAAATGTTAAACCACTTTGAGTATCTGACTTCAATTATCACCTTCAGTCTCTTCACAGAACATTTGAATAAGAAAAATATCTCTGTGCAAACACTATCTTCACTCTGGCAAGAAGGCAGAGTACTCTGTAGGCTGATACTCTGCAATGAAATCAGTGCAGGAGAGATATAAGCCTGCTGATTTTAATTCAAATCTATCTATACTCTGTGTAAACAAAACAGTACACAGCTCACTGCATTGTCTCCCACAAATAAGCTCCTCTGAGACTACTGCTGAAATGATCACTTTGTAGTTTTACTGTAGTGTTGGGCAGAATCTCCTACCAACCTAAATTTCATCTCCACTACTCTTACATACATGGTATTGTCAGATCTGTCACAGAAAAATTCCCTTTGTTATTTTCATACTAAGAAAATGAGAAGATTTAACCAAAATAGGACAATACCACATCAAAGATTGTAAGCAAAACAGGACAGAAAATGCCTACAACATCCTTTTAATTAATATGAATTCCTTTTTTTATGACCAGTGGAATTTCACTGAAAGCCTTCCCTCACCCAATGTAGTCCACAGAAAGTAGAAAAAAATCACAGATAAAAACAGAATAGCTACTTCATTTGAAAATAACAGGGTTTAAGAGACAGTAGAGACAAGAGTACTGTCTAAACCTGCATACATTCAGAGTTTAGCTTAGCTCAAAATTTCATTGGCCTGATGGCATAACATTAGAGGTACAATCTGCGCTCTTCCAAACATGCTCAAGCCTTCAATCAGAGCACAAAATTCATAGCAAGAAGTGCTCCTCAGAATCCATAAAGGCTATCACAGACTGTAATGTGGTAAATCAGGAGCTTCCAACAGTTCCAAACCATATCTCTTTGAAAAGGGAAATCAGATTTCCCCAAAGCAGTGGAGTTCTTACAGTAAACAGCCAGATCACCTTCTCTGTTTGGTTGGGGTTTTTTTTTTGTTTCCATTTACAGTAAAACTTTGTTTTAATTTTTAATGTTTTCAAAACTCTTCAGTTACATGCTAAAATTATGCAGAGGAAAGGGCTTATGTTCTTTTCATCTGCAGAACAGAAAGTACTACAGAAAATTTGTCCTTCCAACATTTATTTATATGTATTTAATTTAAAACACATGCGAGTTCGAAACAGAGCCTAACGTAACAACTGCCAGAAAGTTCCAGGGGAAAGTATTAAAAATACTTCCATGGTACTTACAGTAATTTGCTTCCTCCCCACTTCAGAATAAGCTCTAACTGCTCTTATTTCACTTTTGTTACTCAACAAAAAGTGAAATGCTATAATTGATGGATTGTTATAGCTGTGAACGATGACAGAAGGGATGAGGCTGGAAAAGACCTCAAACGATCCTCTAGTTCAACCCCACTGCCAGGGCAGGATCACCTATACCAGATCACTCAGGATTACATCCAGACAGGTCTTGAATATCTCCAGAGAGGGAGACCCCACAAACCACACTGGGCAGTTGTTATTTGTCTACACCTAAAAACATTTGAGAATCAAAAGCTTTAATAAGACCTAGTTTAGTTTGAAACTCCAGGGAAGCCTGAGTAGGAATAAAACAAATCCCCCAAAATCCAAAACTTCCAGGTAGGTAGCTGAAAACATCACAGACTGGTGTCACATTTAACCTAGACAGGTTCTCTAAAAGCAGATTAAGTGCAATCATATGTATACAGAGAGTGATTACAGCAAAAAAACCCACAATTAAAAGCATGATCTGCAATGCAGTAATCAGCCTTCTTGAGTATTAACTCCAACTCAGCACCATTCTGGAGACCTATTTGCAAAGTACCCAGAGAACAAGTAGCAATCCTCTTTGAAATCTCTCTTGCTACTTAAATAAATCCATGCCAATGAAACAAAACCCGTTTATGCAGCAGGCAGCAAACATCTGCTTTGAGCAACAACTTGAATTTCATAGCTGGCTCACAGCATCTGCAAAGAGCAAGAGGTAACTTAATTCTCTTCTGCCTGACCCTGCTCTTGTACAATGGTCAGTCTGCAACGAGCAATTTGCCCTAAATGTCCCCCAAGGAATAATTCCAAGGCCTCTCTGTAATCAGAAGTTAGACTCCACCTACAGGAAATAATCCTTGAAGTCTCACCCAGCAAGTATGTATTTTGTCAAGCTAGCATCTAAATTTCTGCTTTAGTAACCATAAATAGAAGCTCAACATGTTTCAGTTACTGAATTTAGTCACGAACAATTAACCTCAATCAAAAGGACTAGTGACTAATCAAATATTCAGCCTCCTACAGAGAAAGAAAATGTCTCCATAGACAGAAAAACATCATCAAGAAAACATGCACATTCCATTTACCTGCCAAGTGTAAAAAAGAAATTGTTTGTCTACTGACAAAGCAAACGAGCTAAGAGTTCAGGTAGCAGCCTTGGAAAGCATAAGGACAAAGGGAAAAGAAAAATGAAGAGAAGATGCAGAACTATGGAATAAAAAGCCAACATTAGGGACGTCAGAGATCTTGTTTTAGCAACTGTATCTACAAGAACAGATCTGAACAAAGTCATGACCTTCATTAGCAAGACATGATTGGAAATGAGAGTCACTGCAAGGAAATGTAAGGAAGCACAAGCTTGTTGTAGGGTAACTAAGGATGGCAGTGCTCAGGCAGTACTTAGAAGCAAGACAGGAGGTTTGGTACTAACTACATCCATGAGCATCACCTTAAAGTAGCACAAACGTAGAAAAAGATTTTTACATGTTGTTTGAGAAGTGAGAAAATGTTCATATCTTCCAGCTTCCTCTATATACTACATAAAGTAACAACTTATACAATCACCTAGTTCAACTTTTCTCACTGTCACAAAAAGCTTTTATCTGGCACACTGCTCTAGAGGAGCAAGACAGACAAAAGTTAAAGCTGAGGCGCAGCATAGAATCATAGAATCAACCAGTCTGGAAGAGACCTCCAAGATCATCCAGTCCATCATCCAGCATATGAGAACTAAGGGAAGAAATACAGTTTAGAAGAACTATGGACAAGTTGGGGGGGTTGTTGTTGTTGTTTAATTATTTAAAATACATTAGGAGGCATTTAGTCAATGTTCTGTCTGTCTATCTAATTAAAAATCACAGCACAGACATGAACATAAATACATCCACCACAGCATCCTCTCAGCAGGCTTGCAAAGAGGAAAACATAGAGTCATAGAATTAGCCAGGTTGGAAGACATCTCCAAGATCACCCAGTCCAATCTATCACCCACCCCTAGCCTATCAACTAGACCATGGCACTAAGTGCCTCATCCAGGCTCTTCCTGAACACATCTAGGGATGGGGACTCCACCACCTCCCTGGGCAGCCCATTCCAATGCCAATCACTCTCTCTGGGAAGAACTTCCTCCTAGTTGATTCTATGATTCTATGTTGAGTGGCTGGGTCATAGCTTGAAGGTCTAGTTGAGTGGGTAGGGCCAGATGAGCTTGAAGGTCTCTTCCAACCTGGCTGATTCTGTGATTTAGTGGCTTAAAGAATCTCAGTATTTTTAATGACTTAATTTGAAACTGCAGTTGCTGAATGGTAGTTTTTAAAGTAAATTTGAGGATTTGGTCAGACAGCCAATTTAGTTACAAACTGAACTCCTTAAAATGTTTAGTCAAAAAGCCTTACTGTGTATATAAACTGAGAAAATGAACATTTCTCTGGAATTAGAGGTGTGAGTGGGGACATAATCAAATGTTTTCACTTACTCTTCTCATGCAGACTGTCATTCAGTGATCTGAAAATCCATATAGCAAAGCTTATATAGTGCCTATATTAGAGGTATGACAGGCACTATTCCTGAGCTTTAAAAAGAAAGTCATTTTCTCAAGGAATACTTTTGAATTTTCAGCAGGGTACAAGCTAGGCTGAAGAAAACTATCTCAGATTTAAACAGTTATCTGAATTTACTATCTCAGCAGACATTCCAGTTTACAGTAGGAAGTGAAAACATTTGCTGAGATTTCAAAAGCTCTCAAGTGATACAAAGCTTAGAGCCCTGTTCTCCAAAGTAAGTAAAATCTCAATCATAAAAATAGTCTAGATCGGAGACTAAAAAGCAGCAGAGAAAGAATTAGTGCAAGGTGCCATTGAATATTGTCTGAAACAATGTTTTTGTGCAATCTGACTGTACAGCTCCAATTTTCATTAGAGTTTAGATTAAATTTGGAGAAGTCCCTTGGCACCTCTGGTAATGCACTATGGTTTGGTCAGTGAAGACACCCAGCTCTGTTGCCAGTTTCAGACCTGCATACTAAGGCATTTTTAAATCCAAAAAGATTTTAAAGTCTTTCTCTGATTATAACATGATTTCACCAGAAGGGATCATTATTCTCCTCCCCCAGGAAGACTGAATAAAACAAAGACAAAGTGAGTTGGAGGGTAAGCAACCTTCTTAACCTTCCCTACGCAAGAATTACCAAGCAAGTATGTCGCACTAAGTTCCTCTTCTTCACAATATACTGGCACAGATGATGTTAGAGTGGCTTGTTAGCCTCATACTCAATTACCCAGATGATCTACCATCTGCCTACTGGATAAAGGCAGGTTGTAGGAGTTAAAAAAAACAAACTGTCCCACATCTTCCTGGAACGAAATCTAAGTATCTGATCTGTGTTTGCTTAAAAACAAATATACAGCACTGAAATATCAAAGGCTAAGTAAACACAAAGAATACAAAAGCAGGAAACACTACTGTTTCACTTGATCATCTTAAAATGAGGAACTGAGCAGAAGCCACGCCAAGCTCTCCGTGCCTGGGTAGTCTCCACTTATCAGATGAGACTCCATCTTCCTTTGAAGAGTCTCTAGAAGATGCATTGTTCTCTCTATTGCCCTTAGCCTCTTCCCAAGAACACTGCACCACGGCAGAAGCAGCATCCCACAACTTAAGTCCTGCTTCCTCATGGCTCTTATTTTTCTCAACATCTGAGACATTATTAAGCCTTTCACGTTTTCCAGAACTGCTGCATGCCACATTGAAGCTTTCTCCCTAGCAGATTTGTTATCTCCATAAAACATCTACTTTTTCATTCCATAAAGTGCTTAAATACATTGAAGCATTGTTCAACCATATCATATAAAAATAAAGCTGGCTACAGAAACCAATCCCATCTCACTCTGTAAGATAAACAAAGATCAAATCATAGAATCAACCAGCTTGGAAGAGACCTCCAAGACCATCCACTCCAATCTAGCACCCAGCCCTAGCCAATCAACTAGACCATGGCACTAAGTGCCTCAGACAGGCTTTTCTTGAACACCTCCAGGGATGGTGACTCCACCACCTCCCTGGACAGCCCATTCCAATGCCAATCGCTCTCTCTGGGAACAACTTCCTCTTAACATCCAGCCTGTACTTGCCCCGGTACAACTTGAGACTGTCCCCCTCCTTGTTCTGTTGCTGGTTGCCTGGGAGAAGAGACCAACCCCCACCTGGCTACAACCTCCCTTCAGGTAGTTGTAGATCTAAATTGTGATCTAAAGTGCTAAAAAATAAGATTTATAACTATTTTTTTCAATTTTAAAGAAGTAAACAACTTTAAATTTCTTGATTTTTCCATCTCATTGAAATAGCCTTTAAAAAAAGAAAAACATTGACCAGAAATCACAAGCTGTTTTCCAACAACCACGATAAATATTTTATAAACCACTTTAGAAGAAAGGAGGATTAATATATAAACATCAATAACAAGGAAAGTTTGTGATCACTGGCAAAAGTATCAGGACTGGGAGACACTTAACAGTAGCCAAGTCAATAAATCTCTCCTTGCTGTTTCAGAATACAGCTTCTTGTACAGCTCTGCATCCACACTACAGTCTCCAAACATCTCCAGCTTTATTCATGCCTATGTACCATTTTACAGTAACATTTTCCTTAGGAGCCCCTCCTGTAACAGATGGTCAATTTTAAAAGACAGAAGATGGCAGCTAAGGTTTTTATGATGTACTAATTTGACTGTCCTGTTAGTTGTGAAGATGAGGGAAGGAGGAGAGTCTCCAAACAATTCTCTTGCATCAGAGCAATTTCTGACAATGTAGCATGATGAAAATGATCACTCATAATATATACAACTATGTCCTAAAATTTGTAAAACACTAGGAGGAAAAAATGCCACACTAAGTGCTAGAGCCTGCAAGCTATAATACTTGTGGAGTAAATACAGCTGGCAATCCTCTTGCAAATGCAAGAGCCTCACCAACTTTTCACCTTTGCTCCAGGCAGCAAAGACAACTTTGGAAAAGAAGGTAGGAAGAAAACCACTGAAAGTGCATTTCATAATTTTTCTGAGAAGATAAAAGGTATTGCAGTGACAAGAAAATCCAAGTGATATTAGAGTCATTAACTACAGACCATTTTCAACTGGTATGTTAAGAAACACAGCAATTCTCCTAATTAATTCTATGCTAAATAATACTGAATGGTTTAACTTGGCAATGTGGTGACTTTCACAACACACTAGAAAATTTCATCTTCTAATTCTTAAACAAAACTGCATAACCTAGACTGGAACATTCTATCTAAGCCCTGATCCATGAATTTTGAACAATTATAGAACTGCACGTGTTATTTTGCAGACTTGCCCAGTAATTAAAAGAAGAAAGAAAAGAAGGAAAAAAAGAGGTTAAACAAAAAAGGAGAAAAGGGGAGGGGGGGAAAGGAGAGGAAAAAAAACCCAGAGAAAAAAAAATGAGACAAAAAAGAGGATTTTTTTTTAAGGGAGAAAAATAAAAGATAGGAAAAAATGGAGGGAAAAAACCCAAGCAAAACAACAAAACCAACCTTAAGAAAATCTACTGTTAAAAAAATTAAGTTAGTCCTCAAGGTAAAGCAAAAGGTTGCTTTAAAAATTAAATGCCACAAAATCAGAATGGTTTGGGTTGGGAGGGTCAGCTAGTCCCAAGGTCATCTAGCCCAAGTGCCTTGCAGTGAGCAGGGATACCCTTCACTAGAGCAGGTTGCTCAGAGCCTAGTCCGACCTTGAATATCTACAGGCATGAGGCCTCAGCTACCTCCCTGGGCAATTTTTGCAGTGTTCCACCACCTTCATGGTGCAAAACTTGTTCCTAATATTCAATGTAAATCTGCTTTTCTCTAGTTTGGAACCACTACCACACATCCTATCACTAGAGGTGGTTGTAAACAGTCATGGTTTATTACATTCTGTTCTATCACATTTTACTCTGTTACTGTGCTGCTTTCATTAGCTCTAGCTACCAAAACAAAGCTGTGCTCTTAAATGTACACAGGTTGCATATATGTGCTAGCAAGGAAGACTCACAGAGATAAACAAGGACAGAAAAGCATTACAGAATGTTCTGCTATGCAAACATATTACCTAAAAATAGCTGCCTTGGTGACATTTATGACACTTTTAGTTCAAATCCAAGAAGAAGAACATTTATGCACAGATAGCTGTAACGAAGGGAGAAAACAAACAAGGTATCTAAGGCACTAAGTAAATTGGTGGGCTCAAGCTGTGTCAGGAGCTCTGTTGTGTTGGCCAAACTTTTGGTGATTTTAAGGAAATTATCATTCTCTGTGTAACCTTCACCTTCATATGGATTTTGTTATTCCCACAGGAGAAACAGACAGAAGCACAAGACTGTGCATATTCCTACTGCTGCAGGGTACAACCCAGGAGACGAACTTACACCTCCAGCACATTCAGCCTTACAGTAGTGGCATGAATTCCCCAAGAAAAATGTAGACCACATTAAACAAATCTATTCTCTTATTTCAATCCTGACATCACAGTTCCCTTCACATATGACAGATTCAAAAAGATCTCTTCTCACAGAACCTTCAGTTATTTTGCTTCATCTGAGACAAAATTAATTTCTGGGGCTTAGCCTGATCACCTTCTACCATGAAACACTTCATTCAAAAGCTCTTTATATCTAGGACCTGACAGATCATTAACTTTTGCCATTAATCAATGTTGTATTAGTCACCTTTAAGACATTTACTTTAAGACAAGTAAATCCAGTTCAAGGCACCACAACCCTAGAAAAGATGTTATTTTAGTCATGAAATCTGACAGTCTGACCAACAGGCAGACCATTTTCTTTTTATGTCTCTGCATGCCTGCACTGTTGTGATGGGTCAGAGCACAGAGTTTGTGCTAAACAGCAGTTTCAGCAAACATGAAAGGTGAATGTAAAACCAGTTTCTACATTCCTACACTGATGGATGATGTTTCTTTCCAAGAAATGAAACACTGCTTTCAATTATTAGGTAAGAGTGTAATGCAGGGGGTAACCTGCGGGGCCCACACTTCCATCACTGCAAATGCAGGCTTCTGGGCTAGACATACCAAGGGCTTCCTTCAACAACTGCACATGTACTTTGTGAAAGTTACCAAGTGAAAAGTGTCAGCATTTAAAACAGTCTAATACAAGCCTTCTGCTTCCAGAAAGCAGTGATACTGAGCTATGAAGTTTTAGTCCTTTGCTACCAAGTAAGATGGACACTGCAGCTCAGGTGGAAATGCTCATCCCAGTAGCGCAGCAGATTTTGGACTGGATCCCTCCAAAAAGGGAAGAGGCAGAAATAGACCTGAAACACTGTAGAGCATGTGAAAAGGCAAAAAAATGGTGCCATTCATTTCCTCATTGCTGGAGAGTACAGGCCCAGAACTATCTTGCTCCAGCAAGATGCCGATACATGGTAAAAGGCTCGAAGCCTTCAAAGCTTCTGATTCTGGTAGGAGCCAAGAATGTCCAGTTATGTTTGGTACTTGTTGAAAAGAGACATTACACTGAAATCAGAGATCAAAAGCACTTTGTCACAACCTGTTTGGGAAGCAGATGCTTGGAACTATGGAAGGTCTGCATGAGATTTGCTTGCTGTACACAGAGGCAGAGAAGCCGGCTGCACAAAGCCTTTGGCTTCAGGGGGAGACACAGACTGCTTGGCAGCCAGGCATGGTCTGTGCTGGTGGAGAGCAACAGAGCAGAAGCTCTTGGGAGACGCCTGCTGCCCACAGAAGGGATTCACTCTGTCCGTAAGACAAATTTAACTGCAGCCAGAATGCGGCTCAGTAACGCAGAACAGAGCAGAGACATCTCTACGTGAAGACAACTTGGTTAATGACAAACGGGCTGGTTTTATCAGTAACTTAGTAATTTTAATGCTAGCTTTAAGCACCTCTTATCCTGCTTTTTAGGATGTGTTTACAGAATGCCACTAACACAAAGAAAACAAACTGAGTATTTAAAATTACAGCCCTGGACTCAGGTGTGCATTAACTCCTCTCAGACCCTTTGAAAAGGCTGTGGCTTGGCTCAGTGCTTGGATTACACAGATTAGCATATGAACAAATGAAGGTGTAGTCTTTGGGCAGCCTTCCAATTCCTTAAACTAATAACAACAACAAAAGCAAGCAAGCAACCAACCACAAAAAAATCCCAAACATCTATTATGTAGGGAACTGTAGAGCACTACAGAATACCAATTCAGTAACAGATTTCACTTCAGAGAACAAAAGAAAACACTATTCTGCTGTTATGGGCTTACACTACCAGAGTTTAACAATAAATGCTATAAAAACCCAAAGACTATTTCAATGTCTTTCTTCAGGATGTTTCTTCCAAAGACACAAACTCCAGGAGCATTGTAGATAGCAATTAGGCAGGCATATTTGTCTCAGTATTTTAAAAGGCCTGGCACAAACACTGCATATTTAATTTTTAATTAACTCTCAATCCTGTGAATATTAAATTTTCATTCTATTAGCCAATTTCATCTAACTTTACTCAGACAATTAAGCCCTGAGTCCAGAAACCTACAGAAAGGCTCATTAAGCTTGTGATGAATGTTAAGGAACTTCTAATTCTGAAAAAAGTTGTATTCTCTCCCCATTTTTTAACTTTTCAACGTCCATTCAGCCAGCAGTTGGGTCATTTTGTGAAAACAACAGCATATACATTTCCTGAAAATGTATCAAGACATCAAACTGAAGGCAGAAGCGACCAAGGAAGCTGATGTACCTGAACAGAATGAAACCAAGTGACTCAACAGCTGCTCGCCTCACGTCATCATTCACATCGCTCACCTACAAAAGGGGAAAGAGTACATTCAGAATGGAGTTAAAACACTTGAGGACTCAGCAACACTTCAGGCATCAGGAACACAAGAAAGCAGGATTACAGAGTGAAAAAGTTAACAGTCATGTTCAGCCTTAGCTGAAACAGCCTCACCCCTTGTTCATACCCTGTGCACGAAAGCCCACCAAAGAGCCTCGCCTCACCTTACTCTCCCTGTCCATCATTACATGAACTACTCACTCCAAACCTATTACCAACGACTATAGGACCATGTTTTACTTTTCAGTAGGTTCCCTTTCTGTGATACTAGGTTGAACATTCTCTTACTGAAAGTCTACTTCTTCTCATGTCAGAAAATCCTGTTATTTCCATTCACAGTATTAAGAAAAGCTTTCATGACTTCATAATTTCCAACTCAGACCAGACCATTAATGCTGTAGACACAAAGCCTATCAAACTGATGTGTTCTCCTCTCCCAGCACAAAATTCTTACTGCGTGCTCCTATGCCCACAGTACTTACAGCCACATGCAGCAGGCGTCTGATAGCCTTGTTGTTCCCTGAGCCACAGTATGCCATAGCGACAGTATACATGCCAGAACGACGGAGAATTGGATCCTGGGAGAGAAAGCATCAACATTTAACCTTCATCCAAATAGGGACTCAGTAATTCCAACTTTAAAGCTGTTTTATCCTTGGGCCTGGAATCTGCAAACAGGTAGCCTCACCACTTAACTCTTTAGAGAAGAGTAAGAGGAGAATTATCAAAGCAGAGCTGTGAGTACAAATTTGGAGTGAATGGAAAGTTACTGTGCCAGAGATTGACAAAAAGAATACCTGGCAGGTGTGTCATTCTGCTGCTTATTTACTACCTGCTGTTGATCAATACTACATCCCTAAGTTTGACCCCCAGCAAGCCTCATTTGTTTTAGACCACTACATCTTGTTCTGCTTCTTGTTGCTGCTCAGGTGGCTGTTAAGACTGAGTATGAGGCTAAACACACCAATAAGCACCATTCTTGTATTTTTGATCAATGAAGCAACCTGTGAAACGGTTCCACTGCAGACTTATGTAAGAACTTCCCTGGCTCAAAACAGCCAACCCATCACAGCGGAGAGTTCACAAAAGGAAGGTCACATGTGTAGCAAAAAAGCCAGGAATTCAGCCACAGTCATAGAATCAACCAGGCTGGAAGAGACCTCCAAGATCATCCAGTCCAACCTATCACCCAGCCCTATCCAATCAACTAGACCAATCAAACTTACCTTATCTCTGCAGAGACTTTCAATGAGAGCATCTGCCTCTTCCATCCTCCCATACATGACCAAAGCAATTCCAACCGCAAGGCCTCGCAAAATCTTTTCATGCTGAGTTTCCTGTGCGTAGCCAACCATGTCCTCAATAGCCTGGGCATTTTTAGATCCCAGCATAACCAATCCCAGTGCCAAGCCAGCTGCCTCACCTGCACAGTACAGAAAAAAAAACAACCAACAAACAAAACAATCAAGTAAACTATATTCCCAAAAGCAGTAAGTACTGTATCTAGAGGATTACAGAAGATGTAGGCCAACAGATGGCTTCTGGCCACCACCATGCCCAGCAAGTCCATTACTCACAGCCAAATGTGTCTGTAATGATAACCTACAAGCCATGACTTAGTGCTCTCCATTACCAATTTCTATTTTCTCTTCCCTGGGCCAAAAACCACTGAGATAATTTTCCTGTGAACCCATGCCAATGCAGCAGTGTCCTCCACAAGATTCTCCAAGCCTATCTCTCAGCCAAAAAGGGCACATGACTCTGGAAATCAACCCCACTTAATAAAAAGTGTACAACAAAGGAGAGAATAGAGCAAAATAAGGGACTGCTTATAGATCTAGTTTGTCACATCAATACATGGCATACTGCCACAGACCAGTCCTGCCAGGACCTCTGAGCATTACTTGCACATAACATAAGAACCACGCTGATCAGAAAAAGGCCACTAAACAAATGGCAGCTAAGACAATCTAGAAAGGATCTGTGATGCTAACAGAAAACCAGAAAAAAAACCCAAACCACCAAAATACCCAAGTGTCTGATAAGGCCTCAGATGACATTTGCTTTGAAAGCAGAACACTTACCTGTCACTGCATCATCCTGGTATAGATTTGTTTTCAGCAAATCGTACACATCTTGGCGTGCTGTCCCCATGGCAGCCAGACCCAAACCCAGGCTGCCACCGTGCCGGACAATCTAGAAAAGCACATGCAAGTTTAGTCATTGTGAAACAGGGAACGTGACTTCAGCTGAAGCAGACATCTCTGCATCAATATAAAGCTGCAAACTACTCAAAATGATCTCCTGACCTGTTAGCAATACCACTTAGATCATCTCATGCAGTACGTCTGATAAAAAGAGGTAGAAAATAAATGGCAGTACAAAATTGAGTATCAGAAGCTTTATGTATAGGACAGGAGACTTTCTAGCAGCTGTAATATCTTTTTCCTAGCTGAGTGATTTAAAACCATAAATCTGCACTGTCTAGTAATAGAACTGAATAGAAAGGTCAAACAGTACCCACTTGAACATTCTACATCCTGCCTGGTTGTAACAAGAAATACAGGAAAGACAGTACATTTGGCATAAGACAAGTGGAAACTGAACAGAACTTTAAAAGTAGTCTGAAATCCACCAAGGAGAAGAGAACACGCTGGGAAAATACTAATTTAACAAGAGATTTTCACAGAGGTCTACAAACAGTAAGTCGTGAAGTAAAACACTTTGTGCTGTATAAGATGCACTAAACCTTCAGGGCAGCATCAGCATTTTGTGGCTTGTTTCTTTGACAGCTAAGCCATAAGCAACAATGGTGCTTGAATACTGCAGGTCCAGAAGACAAAACAAAGCAGATAGACAAGTAAAAAAGATCAAGCTAGATCCACTGTCAAATATGTAAGAATTTCCTAAAATCTTACCCAAGCCTTGAGCAATAGATTGTTAAGGCCCTCAGGAGGTGTAAATATCACACTACTGCCATGGTCTTACCTCCAATCTCCACTTCTAAACTAGCTAGCACTCTCCTGGATATTCCCAGCAAAGCAGAAGGTTCCTTACTGAACCAAGTACGTACATCATTGCTGGCATTCTTCAGCTGATTCAGCAAATAGTCAATGATGTCTCCACCATGGTTAGCATGAATGAGACCCAAGGCATAGAGACCTCCACCTTCCTGGTAGGCTGACCCTGGAGAGGTGTCCTTGGGTAGGTATGTTGCCATTAGCTGTAGTGCTTCTTTCTCGTGGCCCTGTATGTCCAGCAGGAAAGGAAGACAATGGGAAGTGAAAGGTGAAAAAAAACAGTGAATTCAAGCACTTTACCATAGTATTTAAACAAGTCAGAAGGAAACATGTCATAGCCATTACTTTCTCCAGAAAAAATACAAAAATCAATCTTTCAGTGCTGTAAAATCAGCAATTACTCTTTCTGTGTGGGAGTTTTATTAACCACATGAGTATCAAACAATTACTTGGTCACTAATCTAAACCAGGACAAATCTGGCCTGAAGCTACACTGGATTCGTTCACTAGAACACTTTAATGAGGGCTGAGGGATACAGAACAATTACAAAGACTTCTTACTATTTCAAAACATCTTTAAATATTCTCTTCCTGCAAATGGATTTAAAGACAATGACCACTGCCAAGGTCACCACTCAAACTTACCACAATGAGGTCCTAAAACCATTTAAGAAATACACACCTGTAATTTTAGTAGCTACCAACTATAGACTCTAACTCAAATGTGAAGATCACAGGATATTAGGGGCTGCAAAGGATCCAAGGAGATCATCAAGTCTAACCTCCCTGCCACAGCAGGACAATACTATCTAACACAGATCACAAAGGAACACATCCAGACAGGCCTTGAAAGTCTCCAGAGAAGCAGATTCCATGACCTCTCTGGGAAGCCTGTTCCAGTGCTCTGTGACCCCTACAGTAAAGTAGTTCCCCCTTGCGTTGAGGTGGAACCTCTTTTGCTGCAACTTACACCCATTGCTCCTTGTCCTATCTCAGGGAGCAAGTGAGAAGAGCCTGTCCCCCCCTGCTCCCGGCCAGCCTCTAAGTCTTCTATTCTCCAGACTAAAAAGCCCCAGGTCCCTCAGCCTCTCCTCATAAGCCATGCCCTCATAATCCATGCCCTCCTGTCCCCTAATCTTCCTCGTAACCCTCCACTGGACTCTCTCCAGCAGATCTGTCCCTCTTCAACTGGTGAGCCCAAAACTGAACACAGTATTCAAGATGAGGTCTCACTAGGAGAGGCAGAAAGAAGACTCTCTCTCCTTGAATCATGCTACCCTAAAACAATTTTGATGATCAGCAACAAACATGCTGTGAAGTACACTGAATATCAGATGAGATGGACTTGATAAAAACACAGCTTTTTAGTGTAAAGACACAAACTATGTTACAGCTGTGCCCTGTAATAGATTAAGTAAACTGGAGTGCAGGCATCATTCAGAATCTCCATTTCAGTGTTTTCAGTACTCACAAGTCAAGGATTTATATTGCATTCATTTCCCTCTGTTCAACGTTACCTTGTGTATAACACCCAAGCTGGCAGTAGCAGTAAACTTAGCCCAGTTAGTGGCCCTGGCCAGCCACTCCAAATTGTCTCTGCAAGACAAAAAGAGAAAGGTTATACAAAGTTTATCCTACAGTTCCTCATACTGCAAGCAGAGTTTCACAGCATCAAAGACTGCTTTCAAGACAGAAAGCAGTTCCAGAAGGCAAGAAAGCTAACCCCATTTACAGTTTGTACCTCTCTCCCCTTCATCAGCCCTGATTTTTGGCTGGTTGCAGCCAAGTCACTAAACATTGGTGATCTCAGTGACGGAGAACAATCACTCAGTATGCAGCCCATCAGCTCTCTGAGAGCAACTCTATCCCAGTTTCTGCACTTTTCCTCAAGTCCCTGAAAAGGTCAGCCCTGACACTTCCCTTCCAAGACCTATCCAGCACTGCCAGTCTCCAGCAAGAAGGACAAATCATCCCAAAAATTCTCCATCTAGGAAACAAATAGAACAGAAATTCTTTATCTCCACCCTCCAAACTGCTCACATGGATAGCAGTCAAAGGCAGTTCGAGAGGATAGAGAAGAGAAAACAATTTCAGCTGCTTCCCTGGCCTCTACATTAGTTTTCAGATACTTTATTTATTCTTTTCTAAGTCCACCAGAGTTCTGTACCCACCCTTTCAAAAGTATCAAGCTAAGTGGGGCAAGGATGCTGTTCAAAGACCTCTAAATGACATTAGAGCTTCCCTCATCACATATTTACCTGAGGAACTGGTCACTGGTTGTACCACAATGCATAAAGGAGTTTGCTATAACCGTTGCGGTGTGACACACAGAATTCCGCACTGCATCCTGCAGGAACAGAAACAACCAGTGTCATCAGTCAGCAAAAGAGATGCCCTAGGTCCCTTAACGTGCTTGCCAGCACACTACAAAATGGATTATAATTATGCTCAATTTAACAATTTAACTGGCAATTTCCCTTTAATCAAAGGTAATAGATTGTTAATACATTCTAATGTATCCTGGATCCATCATCCAAGTACAAACCAATCCTTTCTACGAGTTTCTGACAGAGATGTGATTACTTCAGTTGCAGCTTAACTGGAAACCCCTTGCTTATGGCTCCCTGCAGCATGTGTCCCCCTGACATTTTCAAACTATCCCTGAAACACAATGCAGGATCCCTCCCAAGTACTTAACCAGAGGTGAAAAATACTTTCCAATACATTTGAAGTAACAGATGAGCCACTGATTGGCACCTTCTACCATTTTTGCTGATCAAGTGCATCTCATTTCATATACACAAAAATTCTCAGATGGTTTCTAATAATCATTTAGCTTAAGCAACTCTAACTTACCTCTAAGTTTTCATTTGCTTACCCCTGAGTAACACCTTTCAAAACAAACCCAGTTACTCAACTCATTAGCACTCCCTACATGACAACATCTAACTGCTTTCGTCTTCAGTGTGCAAATGTTAGCTTCTGAGCACCTTTCTTTAGCTAAGCTGAAGGTGTGATCTCATGTAACATCTACATCAAGACATCAACATACTGTAACCTACAGTCCTGGCTGACTCTCTCCCTCTCCATCCTGCAGCATTTGCAATTGCTCACTTGTGGAGTTGGAGAGTGAGTCTGTCCATCTTATTGGACCAGATGGAAAACAAACTCATCAAAAAAATCCAAGAACAAGATTAGTTTCTATAACCAATCAGGAAAAAAACCCACTAAAAATCAACACAATAATAGCAGCCTGTTGTTAGGTCACACTGGCTGTAAACTGAAAACAAATAATTATACAGTGTTCTTTGGGTGCACTCAACTCTTCTTCAGCCTCACAAGTTCCAGTTTTAAATGCTAATTTATCGTGACTAATACAGAGATTTGTGTCCTCAAAATCCAGGAAGACCATGCTAAAACATAAGATGATCTTATTAAGCATCAGCAACGTGGTCAAAACAAACACAGGATTAATTAGATGAATCCAAGACAATTCATATCTAATGAAGCCTCTTACCTTTGTGTTTTTGAGGATCATGAGGTCTGTGTTGTTGTTTCGTATTAAAAACTGTAGATGTAACTCGATGGCCATTTCCCCACTTAAAATTTTAATCATTTTTGAGATCTGGTCCTTAGGCTCTGGATTCTTCAAACACAAACAAAAGGAAGAAAAGAGGTGAGAATCCAGCTACAGTTCTCTTAAAATACGGTTTATGAGAAGCTACTCTAGGATGTTCCCATTGCAATGTTACAAAATCTATTGGGTTTTAGGGCTAAAAGGGCATCACTTCTGCCCTTGACACACAAGTTCAAACCTCCTGGAAGATCAAGTATGCACAACAGTGAAAAGAAAGGTATTTTTTCATTGAAAACAAAAAGATATTCTGCAAGCTGCTCTTTGACTTCACAGATACCATCAGTGTCCTACAAGATGCAAGCACTTTTGCCTGTGAATCTGTATTTCCATGGAAGTTTTAATGGAGAGAACCACAAAGCCACAACATTTTGCATGACCCTGCTGAGCAACAGCATCACTCTTGTAAGCTACAGGCTTTGTTTCAAATAACACTTGGTAAAACTAGGAATCTCCCACACATTCATTTTCCACTGCTCTTCGAGAAGAAGCCTCCTTCTTCCTCATGATGGAACAGTCTCCACAGATTAAGTCCCAACTGAAGTCTCTTCTGAACAGAATGAAAAGTACACTGTGGCTACTTGTACTAACATTGGTCAGAGACCACTCAAGCATGAGTAGTTCTTAAACTAACCCCCTCTATTTCTTTGTAGTCAGCATCATGAATTGTAGAAGATTAAAACTAAGTTTATGAACATTTCTGGCAACTCAGATTGTTTCTCTGTTTCTGTCCCTTGGCCAATGCAGCAAAAAACTAATTCAAAACACCTATCCTGTAAAAGCATGGTTGACAGTTCCTTGATGTGGCAAGAAAATAGACTCATTTTCTTTTACTTTCCTCTCTAGTAGCATTTCCTTTCACAGAATCACAGAATGTTAGGGGTTGGAAAGGACCTCAAAAGATCATCTAGTCCAGTATCCCTGTCAGAGCAGGATCACCTAGAGCAAGTCACACAGGAACTCAACCAGGCAGATTTTGAATGTCCCCAGAGAAGGAGACTCCACAACCTCTCTAGGCAGCCTGTTCCAGGGTTTTGTCACCCTCACAGTGAAAAAGCTTTTCTTTTGTTCACGTGGAACCTCCTATGCTCCAGCTTGCACCCACTGTCCCTTGTCCTATCATTGGACATCTCTAAGCAGAGTCTGGCTCTGTTCTCCTGACACCCTTCACATCTTTATAAACAAGGTGTATTTTGGAAATGGCACTCACAATTTCTGCAGACTTTCCTGCACAAGTGCTTCCTGGTTTCTCTTCTGCTTCCATAGCATCACTGAAATAAAATAAAAATGCAATCCAGTACATCACTTCTAATTAATCATGCATTGTAATTATGTATGGACACTCTTGAAAGAGTAACCTGGCCCTTGGATGTGATGACAGAACTTTGCTTCTCAGCAGTGGCAGTCCCTCTCCTGACAAACTCCTCCCCAATTCCAATTTCAATGAATATGAAGAAAAGGACCAGAAACCTCCACCCTCTTATTCCAGCTATAGAGACAAAGAAAATAAAGATGTTTGTAGGGAATAAGCAGGAAGAGGCAGGTGGGAAAACAAGGTCAACTAACAAGGCAGTAAGGGTAATTACATCCTCACCTGAAAGCCTTGAACTCATTGCTATTACGATGGATGCTAGCGTGTTGAAGTGGAAATGAAACACACTAAAGCTGTTGTTAGCACCTTGTCCTAATGCTTCACAGGCTGACTGATATCTTACTCTGTGTCTTTCCTTTTTCACTGGAAGAGAGGAGAATGCTTGCTTTCCCCTTATCACTGATTCAAAAGCATTTAGTTTCTCATACCTGCCTAAGTCCTTATATTTAATGAGACCTCATCCTGGCAGCATTCTCTAGCTCACATTATCAAAGATGGTGCAGGGATCACATTATGTACAGATATGACAGCTCTGGTAATTAAAGAACAGACAAAGAATAAATTTCTTCCATGCTGGTCCTAAGCTGGCAGAAACTTAAGCACTGATTGGCCAATCCTCTAAACCCAGAGGTTTAAACTGAAGCTATCTACATCAATTACCTGTAAGCCATGAAAAGAAGAAATAAAGGAGATGAAATATTGAACACTAATGTTGGGTTTCTTAGCTGCAGGAAGTACCTGTTAAGATTCAGTGATGCTGTCCAGTGAAAAAGTCTGAATATCAGGACTTCAAAATTCAGACTAGATTTGAACCAGTTCTTTTTAACTGCAAGTACAAAAGGGTCTATAACCACAGTTATCACATGAGCTCTCTTCCCACAAGCAGGTAGCAGATCACAAGCTACATACCAAACTTGCACACAGCTGTAATGAGGTTTCTGCTTAACTCTCCCCTTCTTTAGCGCTACACGTTGCTGCAAAGACCACACAACATCAGAGCTCCTGAGTAATTCACATCATAGCTTGTTAGCTAAGCCACAGTAATTGGACTAGGCTTACCTCAACTGCAAAGAAGATGCATTCTTTCAAAAACCACTGGACTGTGGCAAGATACAACTTTGCCCTCAACAAATATCATATCTTGTCTACTACCCTGACTTCAATGAAAGGGAGGAACTGGACTGCTTATAACGAGCATCTACAGACAGAAAAGGAAGCTCCATTAGAGCAGGACTGTAACTCAACAGTTACTCCTCTTCAAACTCCCCACCTGTCTTTCTCTGATCCAGGGACGGTGCCGGTGTTGGTGGACCCAGGCACAGAGGCAATGGGGGTGCCAACCGTGCGGAGATTCTGGATCACAGAAGATAAGAACTGCTGGCTAGCACTTTCATACAGATCAAAGCAAATTTGGTAGGCCATCAGAAGGTTATCTTCCTTCACCAGTTTTTCCAAGATGTCACTCACAGCCTGTGGGTCATCCAGGAATATCAGGCACTGAGCAAGAGGAAAGAACAGAAAGTAGATAAATAAATTAGAAGACAACATTATAGACTTCAGAATGAAAAAGCAACATGACTCATGGCCATGTTCCAACTTCCCCATTCCTTCATCTGATGCTTCCACAGAACATCTCTTCACTGAGAGAAAAATTCTCTTTCATAGGAAATAGAAATCAGTCAGTTTAAAAATGAGGCCAAGTATTACAAATTCAAGACACACCATTCAAGCCCTCTTATTTCTGCAGTTTCACCTTTGGAAACTGACGATGCTGTCCTAGTAATCATAGGTATTTCAAAAGCACATTAAAGAAGGATCAGTCATCCTGTAGGTATGTCTCAACTTAAATAGAGTAGGCATAACACTTCTGAGTCAAGTATATGGCATACCAATACTGGCAAAGGCCTAAGAACATCTGAGTAACTTCATAACTGGTTGTCTAAGCACTTTCAGGCAACAGCTTACCAAAAGCCAAAGCATTGTAAGTGTTCTTTGGAGAAATCTATTATTAATGCTTTCTACACAGGCTTGAAATATTCTGTCAGATTTGTTTATGTCCACAAACTGCCTTTGAACATGTTTCTTCCTCTACAAACTGACCAACTGTGCAATATATATCACTGTGATAGTGTGATATTTACATCTCTTTTTCAAATTGATCTCACTTTGATATACAATTGAAGCATGAAACCAGGAAAAGACATTTCACTTCATCAAATGAATAAAAAAAGAGAGAGATCAGGGTATTGTCAAGTCAAATACATCTAAAGAAATGCAACTTTTGACTGATCTTTAAACTGATCACTCTAAGAAGTTTACCTGGCACACATTGATGAAATCTGGTTTCTCCAGGTTCATGTAGATTTTAACTAGAACTCTCAAGACTTTATTACGGAACTGTTTATTCTGCATCAAAGACATACAGAGCTTCAAGCTGTAGGCTAGCATCCCAGGAACATCATTCTGAAATAAAGTTCAGAGATATCAAGTGTGGGTTTAGACTAACAAGCAGGATCTAGAAATAAAATAAAGCTATCTCCTTTCAATTTAAAAAAGCACAGCAAAAGAAATGCACTTATAAAACTTCACAGCTTCCTTTCCTTTCTGGAAAAGATTATATACAGGTGTATTGCATTTAAAGAAAAAAATACAACCAAAATTTAATTGAGTAGCTAAAATATGCAAAGAAGATCAATTTTAAAGTTCAGTACCTATTTCCCCTTCTTCACCTTTCTCGTTTGAAGAATCATTCTCAAATGCATTGAAATTCACTGCACTAACATAAAACGCCAGCAAAACAAAGCACGCACCAAGAAAAAGATCCCTAACATACTTATTTCTTGCTAGAAACTGAGAAACAGATTTGGTCACAAGAATTCAGAAAAATAATTTGAAATGAGGGATTCATAATGGGCAACTAAGTCAGTAAATACAGAGGACAGCAAACAGAACAGAGAAAGCAAGGTGAATGCCTTCTGATTCCCATATACAGAAGTGGGAGACATCCTAAAATAGGGGAAAGTTGTAAAGCGGGAAGTGGTAAAATTTGTAAGGTTTAAACCATGTGTCTGGCATATGATTGAGATACCAAAGCACAACCACTGAGTTGCTGCAAATGACTAAAAGTATGTTTCTCTTACTGCCATTACTAGGTAGCATGACTTACCTTAAGCCTTCAGTGAAAGATCAACACAAAGCCAGACCAGTGCCATGCAGGCAGGTAAGGCTAAGACTGCACACAGCCACTTACTGAAAATTACAGCAGCTCACCCAGCTGTTTTTTGTTTTGTTTTGTCTGTCTAAAATAAATCACTTTTCTGGCCCTAGGGATCCTCTCCCATAGTGCAGAGATACAACAAAACAGAACTTACTCTTGTATTACAGCAGACATGAGGTCTACCTTGCCCAGTACTGTATCAGGTCTGCTAGCAGCTGACACAGAATACCTTAGGAGGGAACAGCACTGAGCTTTCTGGGAATATTCTCCCAGCAACTTGCAGCTCCAGGACTTCTTAAAGGTAAAGACTTTGCTATACATAATAGCCCTGAGCAGCTCTGCCTTCCATGAACATGCTGAACTCAACAACCCTGAGTTTCAACTTTTATTCTGATCACACAAAACAAGATGAGTTCCACAGCAACATGGATCTTGCACTTCACTTCTGGATCCATACCTGGCAGGGACTAGCTACATGCACTTCTTGTCTCTTGCACATACCGATTCAAGGATGGTTTTCTCAAAGACGTCCAGCCTGCGTGTCTCTAGAGCAATGCCGATGGCCTGCTTGTACTTGTGGTCATCCAAGCACCTCTGGAACATTTTGTTCACTATCCCTTCTAGCCTTTCATCAACAGGTTTCTTCTCCCCTTCTGGCAGCTCTGCATTCTCCACACACTGCTTGGTGTAGTGGTCGATACATTTTGCTGAAAAGATACAGCAAAAGAAGTAACAGTGGGGGAAAAAAGTCAACTTCCTGGATGTTTGCAGGCTTTTTTACAGATGAGGAAATCAGTATGTGCATGCACACACTCTGCCAGCAAACACAGCATATGGAAACCACAGAGAGGTGAGGCACAACAACTGTTTGTGTATTCATATAGAGAAAGCAGTGGAAGATACCTCTATTGTCTCCTAACAAACTCTGGTTTTAGCGCTGAAACCAAGTAGGTATTTTTATAATGAAACAACAGACATGATCTTTGGTCAAGTAACACAATACTGTAAACAAATGAGGAAGCAACAGTAGGAGACTTCCTAACTCCACTGTAAACACTAACTGGGGAGACTGAAAGCCAGCCCTGGTCCATCATATCCTGTACAAGGTTAAATGATACCAACAGACAAGACGTTCAAATTATATATGCTATCCTTTTACAGGTGGATAAAAAAATCCCCGCACCCATCAATCAGGTATGCAGCTACACTCAAGCCAATTACTTCTGAAGTTATGATGAAATTTATAGCAGCAATAGCACACAAATGAGATAAGGGACAACAAAGAACCAAATTAATTTCCCTATTAGGAACTCAAAATAGAGTAACAGTTAAGAATGGGGAAAAAAATGCCAGAACTCCTGTAAGTTCCGTTACTGAATCTCAAAGTAGGAGAAAGAAAGCAAAAATAAGCTGGATAAAATTAGTGGCAATGGTTTAAGTGAATGCAAGGAAAGGAAAAGCAGCTAAGTGAAGTAAAATCTCAAAGAAGCAGTAGTTTTGCCACTACAAGAGCTTCTCTTCTGCAGAAACAGTTGTTTACCAATGATCGTCTCCACGTATTCCGAGTTGTCGTTGACATTGAAGAGGTCACCTGCTCCCAGGGCATAGTTCAGCGATTCTTCAAAAGCTCCCAGGTGATAAAAAACTTTAGAAGCAACTAGAGCAGCAAACTGCCTGCTCCGAAAGCCCTCATCTTCATATAGAACTTCACTGCAAACAAGAGAGAGAAAAACATCAGCTCTGTGTGCTTAGCTCTCTTTAAGGCCACATGACAACTTAAACTTGCATCTTTGGGACTACAGCTCCTGGCACCACATCCACTCATGTTAGTGCTTTATGGAAAATATGGAGCTTGATGATGTACTAGTCAGCATCAGGGAATCAGAACCACATCTGCTACCTATCTCATACTCCTTTTAAGCAACACATCCTGAAGTAATAAATGTTTTCTCTTACATTTTGTCCACTGACTCAGAGATTTCTGCCCAGAAGTCATTGACGACAGCATTCAACTTGTGAAGAGCAAACTCCTACAAAAAACAGTAAGAAGTTATACTACATTAAAAATGCATTGATTACTTTTCTCTTTTAAAAATCAAGTGCCACCTAAGACTGTTGGCACAAATGCTAACCCATTTCAACACCAAATTCTAGTTTAAAAGATTGTTGCAAAGATTGATTCATTGATCTTTGCAAATCCTTTGAAAACAAAGGGCTGTTCATTTGGCAGGTAAGACAACTGTGATGCTCCTTCTCATGGCCTCCCTGTGATGAATGATTGGCTAAAATGATTGATAGGTGAAGTTACTGAAAATGCAAAGTTTTCAGAGTCTTTGTGGCAACCTTTGTGTAGCATATAGAACTGGCCTGTGGTCTGTGTCAGCCACATCTATTTATTTGGACATCATACTCCAGCAGATGAACAATATTCAGACTGAACAGGACTCACTGGATCTCTCACCTATGTCTGTTCCCAAGCAAGACATTTAGGAAATTATCAACAGTACAACATGTGCCTCCCTGACTCCTAAAAGGGACTACTGACAATGATTCAAGTAACTAACCAGCATCACCAGTGCAGTACTTGGAGTGTTTGATGTTGCTTTATGGATTCATAATGCTGTGGACTGTAAAGTTACTGCTGCTGTTTTCTTCTCCTACTACAACTGTGATTTTTTTTTTTCAAGTGAAAACTGTAACTGAGTTTTTGGGTTATATTGCTTAAATTATGCTAAAAATGAGGTGTTCTGAAGCTTTGAATTTTACATAGTCAACATGCAGTCTCTGGATCACTTAAAGGTAACAGACTTCCATAATGAGAAGAGAGATGGGAGCTCTGGTGAATAGAGAGCCTTCCACATGAAGCTTCAATCTAATCCATGTTCAAAACAAGGAAGTTTGCCATCTGTTATCATGCTATTTAAGCCCTTTCAGCTTTCAGGCTAGATATGATCTGGGGCCCACACGTTGCTGTCAAAGCATTAATCACTAAGATCTACATTACCTCTGATTTTAAGCTGTCAAGATAACATATTTGCTCTTACTTGCTCCTAGATGAAAGAGCTTACCTTGAGCTGTGGCTCTTCTTCATCCAGAAGAGAGATAATTCCAGCTGCAAAACAACATCATAGTCAGTTTTGGATTCTCTCCATTTCAAAAGTGAGCATGTTATTTAGTTCAAAACCAGGAGAGCAGGAATGAAGGCTCTGGAATGCTGATCTTCAGTATTAAAATTCAAAGATCAGATCCAAGTTTGTATTAAACACGATATAAAATAGATTAGAGTGTATAACTAAAAAGGTACACTGTTAACTAAAGATGACCCTTCCTAAGAGGAAAACATTATAGACAAGGACTCAGAGAATCTGACCTCCAGGTCCATCACATGCCCCAGGGACATAAGGAAGATCACATCAAAACTTTTTCCATGCCAAGGTAATTAGCATCATATCTAGAAGCTGTCCTGTCTCACAGGCTCCTGATACTGTCCCAGAACATTTGCACAAACAGTTACTGAGCCATTGTTTAACAGTCACAACTCAAAGAGAGGTTCACAATAATCTGGGGAGTTCAATCTGAAGAATGGTTACAGTTAGTTTCATTGTCAGGCTGCAAGGATACTGTTGAAAGGGTAGGAATAGGATCTGACCAAAGTCCAGCATGATGCACTGCTTTTAATCTTTCCTTTGTTGTATAGGTTGACCACCTTTATAACTTTAAATAAGGAATCAAGTTGGAAAGGCCAGGAAGCCTACTGGGGGCTTAACAAGGCTTTGGAAATACCCTGACAAACCTAGAAGGAGAGTGTGCAATTCAAAACTAAAATGTCCAAATATAGAAAGGAATCTAAATAACAGAGTGGGTAAACATGAAATATGATCAATATCACATGGCTGCAGTGGGAGGAAGAGAACCAAAACTTCACACTGAGGTGTCTGAGAACATTTCTTGGCAGATACATGAAGCAATCGTTCCCTTTCCTTGCCACCAGCATGCCTGAGCCAGACTTTGCGTCCAGTGCTGGGCACTACGTTTTAAGAGCTAGGAGCAAACTAAAGTGTTTAGAAATTGATTAGTAAGAACAGAGGTCCTGCTTGTAGGTCTGTAACTGATTGGTCTAGAGAAATCTGGGAAGGGTACAGAGTTCTTACATGCACAGGGCAGCTGCCAGCAGAAAGAGAATAATCTGATCTTTGTGTCAGATACAAAGAGGAATAGTAAACCCAAACTTCATTTTGAGCTTCAGAAATTGAGGTTAGATGATGAGAAGTCTTCTGCCAGTAAGACAGTTACCTACTTTGACAAGCAAAGTTGTAGAAGCCCCATTATCAGAGGTTTGGGGTTATTTTTAAACTAGGCTAGACACATCTGTCAGGAACAACTGAAGCAGCACAGACATGGCCCTTGGACAGTGAAGACAGGTTTAGCACTCCACCCTACAGTGCTCTTTCCAGCAGTTTTCTGGAGCTCTACTCCAAATGTATGTCTGCTGAGGTTTTTGTAACTCAGCTCCCACATTTACCTGATCTATCAAGAAGTGATCTCACTCCTAAGCAACACACCACTGCTATTTTCTAAAAAACCCTCTGAAACCAATTTGCACTTCTCAATTACAGCAACACACATCAAGCGAAGAACTCAGGAAAAGAAAGCTGCTTGCAGGTGATTATCCTCCACACTTTTTCTCTCACAAAACCACAACCAGTCACATACTAATTTTTGACCTGAGTACTTTTGGAAATCTTGTCTTTTTCTCAACATTATTAAGCTTCCAGTAGATCCAGAAACAGTGTTTAACATCTAATTCCACACACAACTCATTAGCTTGGCCTCTTTAAGCTGACTTTTCCTCTGCAAGGTATTTGCACTCCTTACTCGGCAAAGTTCAGTTCTGCCTCTTCCCCCTTTCTCATTCCCTGCCGTACCTCCTGCAGACGCCCCACTGTCCACTAGGTTTACACCTCCGATGTGCTATACGCTTTAAGCAAGTGAAAAGATTCCTTTCACAACTGTCGCGCAGGAGCACCCCAGTGTCTGCTAAGGGCTCCCAAAACCACAGGAGTGCCCTCGTAAATACCGGCAGGTGGTGGTCGCGGCGCCAGGACGTGCAAGCCTCCCCACCGAGCCCGCCGCAGAGTCGGTCCCGTTCAGGCAGCGGCAGCACCCAGAGGCGAACGGGAGGCTGCCCTCCGAGCATGGGGCAGCCCTTCCGCCTCCCGCGATTCAGCCTTAAAGTGCCAATTGTGGTGAGCCGCCGTTCACGGAGGCAACCTCCCGCTCCCGCCACAACGCACGGTGGCTACCGCCCAGGGGTGACAAAGTTGGGGGGAAGCCCCCGCAATGGACAGTCCCACAGAGCACAGCAGCCGGCGCCCCGCGGCCTGCGGCAGCAGTGCCCAGTCACGGCCCTGACTCAGCGAAACCCCGACGGGCACTGCTGCCCCGCACGGCTCCCTCACCAGCCGAGGTGATCATGGTGCCGCCCGCCCGGCCCGCGGAGGGAGGTGGGGTCCGGTGGGGTCTACTCCGGCCCAGGTGCCGTGGTGCTTCCGCCGCCTGGGGTCCGCGCCTCTGCCGCCGCTCCGCCGCCGCCCGGCCCGGAAGTGGTGCGGAAGGGCCCCTTCCGGCAGGAACGCGCTTCTCCCGGCAGAGGTGTCCGGGCGGAGTGCCTGTGCGGGGCGGCGGGGAAGCGTTCAGGCGGCAGCGGGGCAGCTCTGCATTGGGCTGCCCTCCCGTACCGGCGCCGGGAGAGTCTCGCCGCCTCCTCACGGGCTCCCGCCCATCGCACAGCCCGGCGGCCGCTCCTGCTTGCCTTGGCTGGGACAGGCAGCTCTGCGAGCTACGGACGGGGAGCGGCAAGGGCAGGGCTCTGGGATCCCCACGGGTGACCCCTCAGTGTCCGTGTTTGCACTGTGTCCGCACGAACCCATGCCCGCTTCCTCCGTGCCGCACCGCGCAGGGGCCAGAGCCCTCTCCCGCCAGCACAGGCCGCCTGCAACAGGGTGGCGTATTTTGAGGCACAGGTGTGCAGAGGTATTGCAGCGATACGGAGGTTTCCTCCATGGATTTATCACCTTTCGGAGGCCACCTCTGAGGGTCCTGACTCCTCTCCCATAGCTTGTGTGAGGAAGGGCTGCGCTCAGACGCGTTTCTCCCTTAGAAACTGTACTGATGCACCTGGCAGCCGCTCGCCAAATGTTTCTCCCCGTCCACCGCTTTTTATAGGCTGGATATTAGGAAGAAGTTCTTCACAGAGAGAGTGATTTCCCATTGGAATGGGCTGCCCAGGGAGGTGGTGGAGGCACCGTCCCTGGGGGTCTTCAAGCAAAGCCTGGATGAGGCACTCAGTGCCATGGTCTGGTTGACTGGCTAGGGCTGGGTGCTAGGTTGGACTGGATGATCTTGGAGGTCTCTTCCAACCTGGTTGATTCTATGATTCTGTGATTGTATGATACATGTACCTGAAGGTGTCCCAGTCGTGGAGGAGAATGGAGTCGTTTTGGCTTCTGCTTTGGTTCTGATACAGGCAGACAGGGAATTGGGGCTGGTGTTTTTGCACCAAGGAAAGGGCATCCCAGCAGCAGTGGTGCTGCACAGCAAGAGCTCAAAGCACCCAGACTTCAGTGGCAGTGATACCTATTTCCAGTAAGTAGGAAAAAAGACTCGAAGGGTTTGATTTCCTCAAGAAAACTCAATGGTCTCAGTTAGTGAACGTTATTAATGAACATTACTCACGAAACCAAGAGGGTCAGCTCTTCTCAGACAACTCACAAGGTCTCCAGCCTTCCCCAGTGCCTATTGGTAAGAAGCCTACCTGAGCTGCACACAGACCGGTTCTGGATACCGTATACTGGGGTCACTTCCATTCTCTCCCAATACCTCTTATTTAAATGAAGAGAAATACCACTTAAGGCATTGCATAAAGCTACATCAAAGATAACATCGTGGCAAACAAAAAAATAAACTGAAGCATGTTCTAATTCAGAAAATAAATGTCTTTATTCTTTACAGCAAACACATAAGAGTGCCCTTAACTGAAGATGTAAAACTATTTGTTGTACCTCCACATGCCCAGCTAGTAGGCGGAAAACAAACAAACAAACCCGATTCCAGTGTCTTTTATTCCTCAAAGGAAAACAATACTTTTGGTCAAGTATGTTCCCATTCACACCTCCTAAATGCCAAGCAGTTCACCCATTAAAGTCTTACTGCAAGGGCAAACTTGTGTGGTTTGCTTTAAAAATGCCAATAATTAAAGTCATTGGATTTGCAGCAATAAGGTAGGCTTAGCTGCAAACCTGTTCTCTTGGGCCACCTCTTTACTGGTAAATTCTAGGCAGCAAAGGCCAAATACTGCGAGGAAATAAAAATTCACCCAATCATATTGTCAAGTCCTACTGGACTCACCTAACTAAAGGCTTTCACAGGAAAGCATGTGGCAGCCCAGCAACTTGAGTTCTGCTGTGATGATGAGTAGAGGGAATCCACTGCACTGCAGACCTGTGCTCTCATGGCAGAGACAGCAGAAAGATGCCTTCATGTTGCTTACTACTCAGTACTGAGGTCTAGAGTCATGAATACAGTCACTCACCTCAAATGTAAGTTACATTTGTATTTGCCACATGGCCATGAGCAAACAAAACCTACAGAATGGCACACTGAAAGGAGAGTTGGTTTGGTGCCTTTTCTGCAGAGCAGTGTGCTCCACCAATATCAGCAGCCTTCTAGGTTTGCTGTCTCTGGCCCACACTCCACTTCTGCTGTCAAGAGATGCTCAAGAGACTTGGCATCCACCTACCCCTCCCTCTCGCCACCTTACAGGGCAGCTACAACACCTTATGGCTGTATTTCAGGTGGAGCTGACCAAGCCTAACTATCCTAACAGATTAAAAGGAAAAGTGTGCTAACACAGACTCTTGCTGAGCACATCTGGAAACACTCCATGTCTCTCCCACTCAGCGTCAACAGCATGCCCCAGGCACCCTTAGCCTTTCTCTTGGCCAAGAGGGCAAAGCAGCACCATCAATGAAAGGACTGATTCTAAACACAAGAGCAGCGAAGCTTTGCTCCAGCATTACCATCGTAACTCCAGTGAGGTAGGTAGGTGTTGCTGTCCTCATCCTAATGGTGGGGAAACTGAGGCACAGAAAAATGGTTTGTTGAAAAGTATTGATGACAGTCATGAGCAGAGCTGGGTGCAAAATGTACCACCTGCTCCAAGTGAGAGCTAGAAAGACACCAAAGACACATTGCAGGGGCAAAGTGTTGGGCAGAGGTGGCTGGACTGCAGATACAAAGGAACCAGAGACAGGACAGAAGTGCACAGAGAACATAATGACAAAATTCACCAGCTAACCCAGAGAAGAGGTAGGCAAGGCATAACAAGTTGAAGTTTCTAGCCTGAGCTGGGTGCAGCTCCGAAATGACAGCCAGCCTCAAGCAAAACCCAGCAGCTCATGCTAGAAATAAAACCAGACCTGGTTTATGTTGCATTAAAGAAAGAATAAAAAAATATATTCTTGGCATGACAGTAAATTCCTTGTAAACCAAGGATTTGTAGATGTGGTGCCCCACAGCCTATAGGCAGCTTTTTGGAACAACTTAAATAGATCCTTTTTTAAATGTATTTTTGTATTTATTTATGAAGCAGTCACAATTTGTGCTGTAGGCCACCTCCAAGACCTACCAGTACCTGACTGTGGAGATGCCCCAGGTAAAATGGGGCTCTCACATGAACCAATCTAGTGCCAGCCACAGCTCAGTGTCCATCTGCCACCTCTCCAATCCAAGCAGTCCATCAGTTGGTCCATAAGCACCAAGCCAGAGGGATGGATCCTGCTCCCAACCACGCTCTGCTCCAGCTGTTATTACTTCAGGATCTTTTGCATTATTCTTGTTCCTCACATTGGGCTGTTGTTGTGTTCCTCACATTACACGGCTACAGTCAAGCCTTTTCAGCCTATTCAAGTCTATTCAAGCTGGTAGATCTGAGACCTCATATTTAGTCCCATTGCAGTTTCCACACCACTGTGCTATTAGTCTTATTTTCTTTCTGCCTGATGAGAGAGAGGGTGGGAACTTCAAAGCAACAACAAAGCAGGAAAATAAGGCAGCAGAATCTGTTCACCAGGGAGGCCAGCCTCAGTTACCTCAGCAGGGGACTTTGCTCATTCTTCAAACAGAAGGGTGCATTTCACACTCAAAGTCCCAACATTATCTCACCCAGCACATGGGATACATCCCAATGGACTTCTCAGAAGCCCCAGATTCCATTGACAGCTCCAGGCATTCCTATGGATACCTCCCTGGCATGGACCTCAGAGGCTGTCAGCAGCTACAGAAGATCCTGGTGAATTAAGTCGAGCAGCTCCTCCCTGAAGTGGTGGCTCCTTGGAGGAGAGGGTGAGTGGATATGCACCAGCTCCTACTCTCACTGCTCCAGCTCCACCAGGCAGATCCAGGACACAGACTGTGCTAGGCACCCAGCAGCTCTAGGTGCCTGTGTGTCCAACAGCTTCTTCACAGTTTCCATTGGGAGACAGGCTGGTCAGAGCCACTTCTTCCTCAGAGTCCTGCAGGTCATCTGCAAAGAGCAGAGAGAGGACAAGGCAGATCTGAGTTGGAAACTCTTCTTCATGCAACATGCAAAAAAAAGCATGGGATGAAGCAATTGATGCATAATCACAATCTAAGCACAGAAGGGGTTTATGTAACTCATTTTCATTTTGCTTTATAAACAAAACATTGTTTCAACGAACAGAGGGGACCTATGAGCAAAAGAGGACAGAGACAGCTCCCTGGTGACTGCAGCCTCAGCAGCCTCACATCAAGCTTTATGGCCATGAGGCCTGACCTTGACAGCAAGATCAGGCACTTAAATTTCCTGACCCTTAAATATGTCTCAAAGCTGAACAACTTGAGCATTTCAATTGTGTTCTCTGACTTTTATGAGTTTCAAGCATTTTATCTGTTTAAGAAGCATTTGGACAATGTCCTTGATTAACATGCTCCAACTTGTAGTTAGCCCTGAAGTGATCAGATGATCATTGTAGGTCCTTTCCAACTGAAAATACTCTATTCTATTCTATTGCATTCCAATCCATTCTATTCTGTTGCATTCCATTCTATTCTACTCTATTCTGTCCCATTCTATTCTGTTCTATTCAATTGCATTCCATTCCATTCTATTCTACTCTATTCCATTCCATCCTATTCTGTTCTATTGCATTCCATTCCATTCCATTCTACTCTATTCTGTTCCATTCCATTCTCTTCTATTCTATTGCATTCCATTCCATTCTATTCTACTCTATTCCATTCCACCCTATTCTATTCTATTGCACTGCATTCCATTCTATTCTATTCTACTCTATTCCATTCTCTTCTACTCTATTGCATTCCATTCTGTTCTTTCTCCACACCATACACATTGCAGCCTCCTGCATAAGTGCACTTTTGCAAAAAGAAAATCACTGCTGAGAAGAGCAAGCAGAAGTGCTAGTGGCACAGCAAAGGCTGAACACTGGGCTGCTTGTTACTTGAACAATTTACTTTAGAATCAAAGAGCCCAAGGCTGACCTCTCTCTTCCTCCTCCCTGCCAACCCCAAATGCAAGTGGGTTGGGAACACCCCTTCCAGCTGAGTTTGAAGAAAATGTCATATAAGATCAGGGTGATCTTTCCAATTCACTATTTAGACAGATAGTACTTCTGCTGCCAGAAACTCCAGCAAAATGCAGCTGATTCAGCTGTGCCCCCAGAGGTGTAGTTGGGCACTGGATCCAGTGTGGGTTTAGTTAGATGAGGAATAGGTCAGAAAACAGAGAGACAGTAATACAGCAGCCAAATGTGCACTTTTTGTCTTCAGGTTCTAGCCAAACCACAGCAAGGCAAGAGACATCAGCTGCAGAGCTGGAGATAGCTTCAAGAGGCCACCCGCAAGGGGTCTGGGCACCAGAACCACCAGGGAGTCAGTGAGGAACTTCTGACAGTCAGAGCAGGAGTACAAGAGAGGGAGCTGGGCATACCTTCATGAACATTGTTTGCAGCTTTTGCTTCATGAGCTTTTCTCTGGTTCCTCCAGCTCCAAGAAATGCACCGCAGGAAGGATGGGAACCTCCACCTCTGCCTGTCTTTCCCCTCTTCTACATAAACCAGAGAAGATGAGTTCAGATTGGTGTTGGGTCAGTCTTGATGTTCCCCCATCTCCTGACACTGACTCACATCTCTCCTCTGCAAGCCAAACTCCTCACAGCAAAACTCGGTCGACTTTAGAGAGTCCTCTCCTGCAAAGCACAGAGCAGCTCCTGGAGAACCTCATTTCGGGATAAAACCTCCCTGCTACCCTGGAAATTTGTCCCCTGTATCAGTTTCTGCTTTGCCACCTTGCTGCTAAAACCTGACAGAGTTAGGGCATTCCTGCAGAAGTTTCTCTCTTTTTGTTACCACACAGCTTCTCCTGCATCAACCTATCTGCTGATCCTCGCTTTATTAGGCAATTCCTCCTTTCCACAAGGCCCTGCTGGACACACAGACCTGCAGCACACCAAAAACTACAGCTGCAACTGCTTGCAAAATGCAGAGAGCACGTGGCCTTCGTTGATGTGTAGTATTTATTCTGGAGGACAATGGTCACAGCAAGTTACTACAAGCTTTCATGCCATTAGAGTAAAACACTGCAGCAGCTTGTAAAGCACTACACCGGCGTATTTTATGTGGCTTCCACCAGCAGTAGTTCAGCATCTCCACTGAAACATCACCAGCCTTTCACCTCCTAATCAAACAACAAATGATAAACCACTTCAGTGGCCTTCAGCTTATCAAACCATTGCAACACTAAAGGGTGCACACTGGGAGCCTTTCCTGCTAGCCAACAAACCACAACTTCCAGCCATAAACACATCCCTTGCTCAGAGTGCATGGGAACTCTGGACCCCACTGAGACACTGCAGGAGAATAGCCCAAAGTGTTCCTGCTTAGACCCAAGAGATGCAGAAACTCCACTGCCATTCCTGTCCTTGCTTCACTGCACAAATGACAGTATGGGGAATTCCCAGCATGGAGGGGCTGCAGCTCTAGAACAGAACTGGGCAGAGATTATCTTGGAAGAGGACAAGTCTCTGAAGGTGGGCTGAAATAAAGCAAGCACAAGCACAGGTGCACAGAGCTTTACACTCTGTACATTCTCAGCATCTTATCCAGATGCATGAGCATAAATTTTCAGCTTAGCAAAAGCCTCTTGCAAAGTCAGGAGGCAAAACAAGACCAGATCAGCCCTGACTGAGAACCTATTTACAGTAGCATTCCTAGAACCTGTTTTGCAGGGTGCTCTGTAGTCCCATGTCCATCTTTCCCACTGTCTTCCCTCATATTACATCAAAGATATTATTCCCCTTGTGCCTTGCTTGTAGGGAAAACCACAACATGACGATCAAGCTAAAATATAGCTGGTGCTTGGCACTGCCAGGTCCCCAGCTCTTTGGAGGCACAGCTAAGGTTGAATTCTCTCTGGCCACATGAAGATTTTGGAAGACAGGGCACACAGCAGCATGAAAGGAAGCTGCCCCTGCCTAAGGCTGAACCCTGCAGCTGATGAGCATCCTCATTAGACATGGGATATTTACATGACTAAGAGCATCAGGGGTGAATTATAGCAGCATGCCGAGTCCTCCTACCCACCATGCTTATAAAGCACACACAAACAGGCTGCAACAGCTGCTCTGGCTGTTACTGCTTCTCTTTTACCACGGATGGCTACTATGCCACTTCCACCTCCACATGAAGGACGAATCCACAACAATCCACAAAAACACACGTGATGAGCTGAGCACCAGCAATGTATAGAGGAAGGAAATGGTCACATACAAAGGGATGTTTTTCTGCAGCTGCTGTGACCAGAAATGGAGGGCTCACTGCTGTCTAGGTGCACACCAGAAATTCTTGCAACAGGAACAACGTGAGGAAGATAAAAGGATGGGAAAAGAGAGAAGCTTTAAAGAAAAGCACATGTGTCTCAGTACAAAAAGTTGGCAGAAAACAGTCCTGCTCTCTCACAGTAGATCACAGTCATGTCAAAGAGCTCTGATGTTCAGATCCAGAATTCTGGGCTGACCTAATGGAAAGAAGCACCTAGGCTGTAGCAAGCCATCCCTATGTCCTGAAGATCTCTGAGGACTCTGGCAATATGGTGCTGCAGGCAAGTGCCAGGATCTCTCAAAGGCAGTAAGACAGCAGAACAGCAGAGGCCCTGGTAATTATGGGAGAAACAAGGCAAAAGTGGGGGAAAAAATAAATAAGGAAGAAAGGAGGAAAGAAAACCAAAGACAAGCAGTGCTGAGGAATAAAGTGAGCCCGAGAGGTTTTGCATGGCTGCTGTGACAGCTAAACTGGCCCAGGTGCCCATCACCCTCCACACAATCAGAGCTTGCCTTTTGTCCTACGGCAAGTGCTGCTCTTCAAGTCCTGTTTGACATCCAACTTTCCTCCTGCCATCCTCACCTTGCTTGAGTTGGCCACCAAAGACTCCTGGCTTTAAATCCAAACACCCACTTGCTTTTGTATTTATTATACAAAGCCAGCACGAGCATCTTCCTCCTGCCTACACCTCGCAACAAGGACTTCACCCTAACCCTGTGTTCTCAGGAGCACACCTACATACGCGTACACGACCATCATGTAACTGCATCCCCACTGTGAGCTTCCCATCTTGCTGGGAAGTTTGTTCTCCCGACCTCCAAGGGGTGGGAAACCCATCAGAAAGAAGCAGATCGCATTGGGCAGGCTCTGATCCCAGCAGCATCAAAGAGATACCACTAGGGAAGAAGTGGTCGTATCTCAGCTTCCTTTAGAGTGGAGAGGAGATCCCATTGGGGGCAGCCAGATCTCAATGCAAAACACCAGATCCCGTCAAGATAGGGTTAGATCCCACAGGAAAACGGAGCAAATGTTGTGAAAGACCCGACCCCACCCCCTGCCGGTGTCCTCCTCGCCCCGGTACCTGCGGGGTGCTGCAGGGCGGCCCGCAGGGCGCGGCAGGCAGCGGCGCGGCAGTCGCGCAGTGCCGAGGGGCTGCCGGGGCTGTACCGGGCCGCCTGCACCGTGCCGGACGCCGGGAAGTGCCGCCGCAGCGCGGCGTCCAGCACCGCCGCGTCCTCCCCGTCGCCGCCGGGCAGGAGGACGCCGACGACAGCGGGCGGCGGTGCTGCGGGCAGGCGGCTGCGCACGTCCCGCACCATTTCCCGCAGACGGGCCCGGGTCTCGTAGCTCCGCGCCGCCCCGCCGCGGCACAGCACCAGCAGCAGCCGCGCTCCCAGCGCCCGCCGACCGCCAACCACCCGCCGCCGGGACCGGCATCCCGGCTCCGGCGGCATCTCGTCTCCCAGGAGGTCGCAGGCGAAGACGGCCAGCGTGGCCGCCACCGGGACCCCATCCGCTACTTCGGCCACCAGCAGCACGCCTCGCCGCCCGCCCACCCGCTCCACCAGCGCCCGCAGCTCCTGCAGCTCCGCCGCCATCCGCCGCCGCCGCCGCGTACCCTTCCCGGCACCGCGCACCGCCCCCGGCACGGCACCGCACCGCCCACTGGCCCAGCCACCCGCCCCCGCGCACCGCTCCTTCGTACCCTGCATCATCCCCGGCTCCAGCACCGGTCCCCGCAGCTCCAAAACCCAACCCTGTGCGCCGACTCCCGTACAGCGGGTGGGGTGTCACGGATATTCCGGGCAGCACTGTCAGACCCGTCCCGGGACACGTAACTCCCACTCCACTCCGGTGAACAGCTTCTGCCTGCAGCAGAGCGAGGACTAGAGAGGACCCGAGAGAGCTCGCTCAGACCATTCAGAGTCAAACAATCTCTGCAGGATGGGCAGAAGAGGCTTCAAGAGCATTGCAGTCAAAAGCAGAGCCACAATCCATAGGCCTGCCCTGAACCCGTGATTCTCAATGTATGTGTTAGGGCACACTCATGCCACGAAGTGGCCAAGCCAGGGTGCCTGCTCCCTGCCCGTCCTCGTGGCCAGCCAAGACAAAGGATGAGCCACAGACTGGTCTTCAGGGACAACAGAGATGTGGCAGCTGGGGAAGGTGGCTGTGTGCCATCAATTTTAAGCCAATAAAACATCTGTCCCAGCTATGACAGGCTTAGCAAACACTGCCCAGCACCAGCATAGCAGGGGCCAGACAGCCCAAGGAAGAGCTTCAGAGAGATTTTTCTGCCCTGAGTCCTAGCAAAAGTAACTTACTTGTTGATAAGTGCTGATAAGCAAGCAGCAGGGAGATAAAATAGAAGGATTAGGCTGCTCTTCCAAAGATCAGTCTGTTGTTGCAAGAACCTATGCTTCCATGCCAGTGTGGTATCCTTGAGAGCAGCTGTCAACGTGGCAGGGCTGCAAAGTCAGACACACAGCCAAGTCTGGCCTCAGCATTGCCCAGATTTTGTGCTTACAAGTTGTTTGGTTACTTTTTTAGCTGTTCAGAATCCTGTTCACAGTCTTGTGAAGAACAGACAAGAACGTAATCAGCACTGTAAGCTAGACCAGCAGCAGCAGGTGACAAGAGCAGGTGCTTTTCCCCGGGGAAACCCAGATCTCCTGAAGCCAGCTTCAGGGAGCAGGATGGTCCTTGCAAATTGCCCTAACAAGCCCCACAGCATGCTTAACCTCCATATGAAGTGCCAGTTATAATCTGCCTGATGTGCAAAGACCATTATGGCATGGGTCTCAGAGGACTCTTTTCAAGCAGTGGTGTACCAGTGACTCCCACAGAGACCCCAAAGTGCACATGATTCCTCAAATTTATGAAGATGATTCCTCAGAGAAGATATAGAAAAAAATTGAAGTGATCTTCCTACTCATTTTGGTAGCAGCAGCACTGGCTATTTCTCTGCAGTGGCCTCGGTATTTAAACTGCCAAAGCAGCTTCTGAAAACCAATACCTGGGACCAGAGAGAGCTGGTCCTTGTGACCACTGCAATTCTCTAGTTATTTTTGAGTATATTTTGGGTACCATTGCCAGCAGAGGCTGGTTGGAAAGGTGAATGGCACCGACAATACCCAAACAACCTTGTTTACATTTCCTTATTCATTAACAGAGATAAGATCTAACGGCAAATACAGCTTTACCTTCCTTTGTGTTACGTAAAGAGGTACAGCTCAAACAGTTCAGAGGCAGTTGTGAGCAGTCACTGACAAAGCTCAGAGCACTGGCAAGCATCGAAGTGAAGACGCAGATGTACTCACAAGGGCTGCCACTCCTTCAAACATCCAACTGACAGTCACATTTGTAGAAAGTCTCCAAAGAGAATAACCACATCTCTTACCTATGCCCATAGCTGTTCAGAGCATTTCCTCATTTTAGACTTCAAAGGAGGAAAAGAAGATGCCTTGTTCAGAGAAATAAATGTATCATGTCTATTAGTAGTGCCTTTAAGTCTAAACAAAATCCAAAGTCCATTGGATTAATCCAGGGGCCTAAGCATTTACCAAGATTAACCTCTCATGAAAAAGTGAACACTGAGATGAGAAGAATGACTCTCATGCCAGTTTTGATCATAGGAATGCAGAAACACTAAATGGGCAAGAGGGAATCTGTTGGGAGCACCTCAGTGACCCAGTCCAGCTCTTTACACTGTTTTTCTCAGCAGCCTTGGTGCTCATGGAGGCATTTGGAAAAGGGAGGAATAGGAATTCACTGCTGACAGGCTAAGCCTTAGCAAACCTTTGCACAAGTGCTCTTTCACAGACTTGTTCTCTAAATCTGCTTCCACTTACTGCTTTGGAGAAATTTCATCATGAGATGCTGGAAGATATCTGTTTTACTCACCCAGAACTGCCAGATGCCACCAGGAGCACTGCTGTGGGACACCAGCACTTGCTAAGCTCTTTATTCATGGAGGTCTTCGTGGGTAGCCCAAAGATTAGCAGAGGAAGTAACTGTGAGTGAAGAAAATATCCCAAACCTCAACTATTGCTTTAAACATCCCAGTCCCACTGATCCCCTTTTAGCCCCTGTCTACTGTTCACACCTCCATGGCTCTTCCCACTGACCTTCCCCACAACACCTCATAACCCTTCTAGCCCCTGAACCCAGACCCCTCTTCACTTTTTACCCACTGAAGCTTGAACTGATTCAAACCAGACATGGATCCTTCCTGTGACAAATTCAGCCACAACTGAATCCAAAGTGGATGGTCTCTTTGCTCAACTCCAGCTCCTCACGCCCCAGACGAGGCCAGCCTCAGGGAGTGCTGAGGCAGGCCCAGTTTTGTCCGCCCGGCAGCACGTGCTGACGCAGCCCTGGCCTGGACCCATCCAAGTCATCACACCCTTCTGAACTCCGCTCGGCAAAGATTACACCCCATAAGCAAATAAAGTTGGGAAGTCCCTGGCTCCTCCATGGCTTCCTGATGTAGGAAGCCTCTCTTCTCCAAAATCCCATTCCCTTTGAAATCCATGCCTCACACTGCCTGTCTCTGCAGCTGTCCTAAGCTTCCTTATGTTTCCTTGAGTCACCACCTCTTCCTCAATGGCAGATGGCCAGAGAAAGGTATTCCCAAGGTGAAGGATGGGGACATAGTGCAGGACCATTTGCAAAGAGCCCACAGTTTTGAGGCAGTCCTGATCATGTGGTTGAAGGGATATCTCTGCCTGTCCCCTCAGCCTGCTCCACTCTGCTCTGTCGCTGGGAAGACAGACTGGCTGGAGATAGACAAGAAATTGGACTTGAGGATGGAGCTGCCTCTTCTGGTCTTTTTCCAGCCCTCCTGCCACAACCTCAGGTAGACCCTCGTGTTGGTCAACAGGAACAAGAACTAGATATTCACAGCCACTAGCCTCCTCCAAATGTGCCTTCTACACCAGTTGTCCAGCTTTTTGTGTGCCCTTTGCAGAGCCTCTTAAAAGTTACCCTAGGCTCCAGTGAGCTGGAGACACGTGGTTGGGGTCCACTGCCCACAAATGCAGCTCCTCCTGCCTCACTCACATCCCTCTTGCATCCTACTGCCTCCTTCTCACAAAATCTCTCCCTGGCATGATCCAAGCCCCCAGGTTCTCAGTACTGCTCCCTTTATAAAGACAGTAGGCGGATCCATTACCTTCTCAAGCCGTAGTTGCTCCAATGGGCAGAGCAGGTAGGTTAGGATTTGCCTAGTTTGACGCTGTTGAGCCCTGAAAGAGGCCGCAGATAACTAGCTGGCAAGGTGCCCTTCTGGTACACTACATGTCACCAGATGGTTGTTGGACTTTACTCTGGCTTATAGTGATTTAGTTGGGGCAATTAATGAGGCAGGAATTATAAAATATGTCGTTATTTTATTTCAAAAAACCCCCACCCACAAACTCTATACAAAGCAGTTAAATTTGGGTTCTAACTCAGTGGGGAAAAATCTTCCCAGGGATGCTTATGGGCAATTCATTCATTTGGGAGAACCAGAAAACTGGAAAAGTTTAGCCACAAAATGGCTTTTCCCCACTTTCAATTAAAAGGCAGCCTGGAGCCCTAGGTAATATCTGTGCTACTCACAGTGGTGGAGTAGGAATTTCAAGATAGTCCCTGGCTCCTTTGTAGCAGTGTTGGAACTGTTCGGCAACTTGGTAACTGTTAAGAGGCTTCTAGATCTTCCCAGGCTCTAGCAGGGTGCTGGGAAAGAGGCAGACAATCTCTGACTTGATCCTGGTTCCTCTTGGCATGGAGGTTTGCAGAGGTGCAGGCAGCATCTCTTGCAGATGTGAAGAGAACACAATGTCAGTAGCCCTTCTCACCACATCGTGAGGCACTTAATGCCTTCTCCTGGTAAACTTGAGGCACTTAACTTTTCAGGTAGTTCAAGCCCAAAACATAAATACTAAGCTGGTGTGAAGCATAAGGCAGAGTAGAACACGGTGTCCAAGAGCAGCAGCAAGGCACAAGGAACAAGGTAGAAGCAGCACAACTGCTTGCAGCTTAGCTCCATTTACATTATTTGCCCGAGCTCAAAGGCTCTTTTGGCCACAGAGATTCACCAATCAAAATGGCATCTGCAAAAATTAACCTGGAGGATCCTTGGCCTGAGAACTGTTGGTTCAGAGGCTCTCTACTACCCTCAAATCCCATCCCTTCCATACAATACTGCAAGTACCTGCAGCTTCACCAGGGGACTCAGTCTTTGATGTACAGCTTTAAAGCTTACAGCTACACACAGACACACAGAGAAATTAAATGAGTATCAGGCTTTTAATGCTTCTTTAGGTGATGATTAAGGTCTTTGGTGGACACAAGATCTGTAAAAAAGAAACACATGTAAACACCTCTGTAAGGCAGCACTTAGACCTTGATCTACAGATCTCAAAGGAGTTTGGATGATACAGCAACTTTCTCTCATGCACTGTACTGAAGAGATGGACATTCATGGGCTGCTCAAGCAGCAAGCATGAAAAAGCAACATGAATGACAGCAACATGTCACATGCCCAAACACAGTGAACCACCGGGCACACCTGCAGTGGCTGACCATGAAACAGCAAATTGCAGAGCACACCATGCACATAAACTATCCACAGGTCCTTCCATCACTGTAGGTGCGGAGAATCCTGTGGATCAGTGTGATGGGTTTAGAAAGTATAATTATCCCAGACACTTCAACTACTCTGGTGTGAGGACAGTATCTTGGGAGAGGCCACTACACTAACAGCAAATAGCAGTGCAACAGGAGAGAGATCTTTGTCTTGTCTGCAGCATCTCGTTCAAGAGAAGGCAAACTTTTCTCTCCCATCATCCTGTGACTATAAACAACCACTGAGAATTGTGCTGATGGGAACTATATACCAAAGACCTCTGCATCCATGCTCTCCTAGGAGAACATGTTCTTAGGTCTTAACTGAGAAGTTCTTTAACTATTTCAGTTTTGGTAGAGGTTAAAATCCAGAGGCCACTGGCCCACTCTGGGTGTAATGTTCTTTTAACAGCTGGTTTCCTGGGGACAGCCCAGCAGGTTTCTCAAAGGCGTTCTGGTATCCCAGCAAAGCAGAAAGTCATTGATCTTTGACAGATGTTTCCTAGGGTAGATTGTTCAGATAATGAAGCCATCTGAGCTTTGGAACAAGGATACGATGCTAAGGACACAGTGTCCCCTTCTGGCAGCAGCTATATACCGAACCACGTCTATGCAGAAGGACTGGGCTGGCAAAAAGTGCATCATAGTGGGAAACGTTCCTACAAAGGGACACTAAGGTGAAGAGTGGTAGAACTGACCTGCCAAATTCTGCTGTCCAAAGGGATTCATTCTGCATCTGTCTTTGACGCTGTGTGTTGCAGATGCTCAGGCAGAATACAGCAGAAACTGAAGTCCGTGAGCGTAACAACGAACGGTCGCTGAGAGTCAACTTCTAGAGAAGACACACGACAGAACAGCAGGCATCATCCTGGTCACAGCTTTGACCTCTGGTTTACCCAAAACATTTGTCACATCCCAGTGAAGGATGCAGGCTCAGTGAGACTGTGGAGCTGCTATAACTTAATCTCAGAATGCCCTAGCAGGGGAGTCAGGGCTGCAGTTCATACACTGAACAGCGTCTCCATAGCCAAGTGTGTTTTGGAGCAAGTGCCACCAATTTTCAACTTAGAAGAGGCTACACAATTGTCTCAGATTCACATTGCTCATCTCCATCCCACCACTTAAGCTCTTCTTTGCAGCTCACATTGCTTGCAAAGTCCATTTTATCTTCCCTCCTGCAACTGAACCCAGGAACCAAGCATCACTTTGATCTACACTGTTGCTCAGATCCTCTCATGATTCACCCTGAGCAGGCTTTTGTTCGGAGAAAGCCTCTTTTTCCCCTTGGCCCTCTGTCAACCTATGTCCCAGAATACCTTCATGGCAGTTTAAGACTTCTCTCAGTGCTCTACATGCAGCTCTCTTTGTCTCCAGGATATCATCAGGCTGGCCTGGGCTGTAGACTGCTGTCTCCACCACCAGGTCCCATGCCCCATCCAGCAGGCACTGCATTCTCCTAAGAGCTCTCATTGCCTGGTCCAGCTGCTCCTGGGGGCCTGGACGGACCATCACAAGCACCAGCACATCCGGCAAGCAGGGGAGGAGGTTCCTCAAATTCCAGAGGGCGTCGTCCAGGTAATCCCATTGCGTGAGCTCTTTCAGCAGAGCAGGTGACCACAGCATAAAAATCAGATGTGCTTGAGCATCGTCCTCCTCTTCTTCCTCCTCCTCCTCAGCTTCCAGCTCTTGCTTCTCCTCCACCTTCTGTGGCTGCTGTAGTTTAGCCCTAATGTCAACTGTGCCACACAGGTCCTGGGCAAAATCCATCAGCACGGAGGGAGTTCTCACAGTGTTATCACGCACCTCCATCACCATCACCTGTCCATTCCGCTTCCCCATTAAGTCCACCAGGTTGAACAGCTCCCAGGTGGTTCGGTCCACCAAGGAGCAGGCAGCAGGCTCCTTTGATGCCATAGCACCTTCCCACATGGCTGCTGACTGCACTGCTGGGAGAAGGAGTGGAAGGGGTTTGCTATAGTAAAGGCACTTGCACCACACAGGCCTTGAAACAGGCTACGTCTGCAGCTCTGAGCTGCAGACTGGTGGAACCAAAGGGAAGTGAAAGCAAATGGAAGGGGTTTGACACAAGGATTAAAAAATGAACAGTGAAGAGGAGAGAAAACAGATCATTCTGTATTTTTGGACAACTTACAACAAAACTCAAGACCACTTACTACTCTTTCATCAGGAGGATGCAGGAAAAAAAGTCCTACCAACCTGCTACAGCCCAATCTCCCAAATACCTTTCCTCCTTCCTCTGGTAATACCTCAACCTGGAAATGGTACTCCATACCCTCTGAGTCTTACATATAAAACCTGTTGGCATCTGTAGAAGACTAAATCTCTGCTTGACCTGACCCAACACCTCACAAGCTGCCATTTCTCCCCAGCCACATTAAAAATCGCAGCTTTCCACTGCAAGCACTCTCCTGCTGATAGAGAACAGTGGCAGTGGGTTTAGTCCTTTTCAGTGAAATAATTTGTATACCAGACCCGAGTATCCAGGTCAAAACTGTTTCTTTGGATTGCCACTGAAAAGAAAGCCTCAACTTACCAGTAACAGTCCAAACACTTGATTGCTTCACCCCCTTCAGAAGTATTACAGAACACCAGCCAATAGCAACAGAGGATACAAGCCCACAGCTCGGAAGGCAGCAGGGCCAGGCAGGGAGAGGGCAGCTCTCACAGGGAGAGAAGGACTCACACTGAAGCTGGACCAAGCCGACAACTAGGGATGCTTTCCAGATGACAAAACAATTGCACAGAATCAGCCTAGGGTATTGAAAGGTCATGTTGGGACTGTGACATCAGCAGTAACCATGCCAATCTGCAGCTGCTTGAAACCTCCCTTCAAACTACTCAAGGTTCTTCAGACATGTACTAAGACACCTTAAGGCTTGCACTTTAACAATCTTTATATTGATTTTTCAGTACCTTGCTGTTCAACAAACCGTAGCAAGCTCCTTATCCACCCCACATTACACATGGTTTTGGTAAAACTGGTGAAACCAGCAAGTATGAAGACTGAAGCACTACGGACCTGTGTGATGCAAACGTTTGAACAGATTTCAGAATATGTATTGCAGGCATCCATGCTGCTCAGCTACACATGGTCTTTTTTGATGATTCTAATAGAACTAAAATTTTCAGAGCTAGGACTTACATCTGCTAGAATTTAGCTTTGTCTCATCAGCAGTCATCACCAAGCACAAGAGAAATAGGAACAAGAACTTCCCTCTACTAGGTAGGCAAGAAATTACTTCTGGTGTTGGGTATAAAGCCTGTGTGCAGAGTGTAGGGGGTTGTAAGTATTTATTAGTTAGCCCTGCAAACCATTCAGATTCCATGACAGGAGGCACAGGCAGGTTGCTGTAGTGGCCGCAGGGATTTCAGAATGAGGTTTGCTGTAAAATGCCTTGCCAAGCACAGTGTCCAATCTCCATTTCATTACCTAGCTTACAGCCACTACTCTACCCCACTGCTGTGAACTCTTATATGCTATTGAAACAGTCTCCCAAAATAAGTGGATGAAATAAAAAAAAAATGTACAAAAATTAAACAGATTCTCCATTTTATTTCCAGTAAAAATTTAGATCCTAGATGGATACAGCATCTGCAAAAGAACAGATGGAATCATGTTAGAAATCTTGTCAGAGTACTCTACTAAATAAAAGTCTTGCAGTTACCATCTGAATCATCCACCTCTCAAATTACTATAAAAACAATTTCCCCATTTACACAAAGAGGTGCCAGAATGGAAAAGCCTAACTAGTTCAGTGACTTGACACAGCCCTTTGCTGGTGCACAGACTCCCTTGGCAGCCACCCTACCTGTCTACTGACAGCAAGTCTTTGCAGGTCTAGCTTCAGGATTTAACTGTGCTGCTCCTACTGTGCTTTTTCTACGCCAGAGGAGAAACCTTCCAAAATGTCTTTTGACATCACCATTAGGGAGATGCTGCACCAGAACTCTGAGTAACCTAAAAAGCCAGTCTCACTGAAGCCTTGTGACCTAAACACTGACTGGCAAGCAGGTACTAGTGGACAGGTCAGGACAGCATCACTCCTCAGTTATAACATTTGGGAGGCAAGAGAAAGAAAACAAACCTATCGCTAGGTAGGAACTGAAGTAAAAGGATGTAAACCTATGCAGAAGGCCCAGAAAAATTGAATAAAGATAGCTTGTAAAGGAGCTGAGGAAGAGCCCTGGAACTTGAAGAGCCTTTCCAAGCACACAAATCCCTGACAGCCAAACAGACCCCTCCTCAGCACAAGAAGCCAACTAACAAACCTCTCCTAGCTGCAGAAGGATCCCTTATCAAAAAGGCACATCATATGCACAACAACAACAGAACAATACCATAGTTCAGTCTGTCCTTCAGACTACACAGGATTAAAAGGCACCAACAAAAGCCTGCCAACAAGTATCTTGTAGATAAAATAAATCCTCTTACCACCCGGATTCTGTGTCCAATGGCCTTGGCAGGAAGGTTGGAGCGGAACTTAGCACGAACCATGCCACTGTTCCCATGGGCGCGGGTGACCTTCCCCCATATCACTCGTGTCCTGTTGGGCTTGCCACCGGGAGTTACAGTGTTGCTGAGGAAAGAGGAACACAGCTGCTGAGCACACCAGCCAAGCCTCCACACTGGACTGAGGAGGGAGTAGACAATGTGGCCTCCTTAAGGCACTTATTATTTGGTAACTTTATCCCACAGTCATCTTTAATGGAACCACCCTTCGTTTTTATGTGAAATTTGCTATGCCTGGAATTTTCACTGTACCCTCCTTACCCCACACAAACAGTCAGTATTGCAGCTTGTAATTTATCTGAAGCTCCATTGGAGAACTATTAGCCTAAAAATTTGAAACACACTGATGCTATTATCAAAACGAAAACTCAATAATTTCAACTCCAAATAAACCACAACATCTTATTGTAATATTTCTCCAGACACACCAAAGGCAGAAGAAATTTAACCCACTGAGACAGTCTGCAAAAAAAGTGTTAGAAGAAAATCCCTAAGCTGTAAGAGACTGATCAATGTCAAGACAATTTTGAACTCCCATATCTGAGCTTATAACAACTACACTCAAAGAAAGTGGAGCTGAGTGAGTAACTGCTCTTAAGACCTTCAACAGTGCCAGCACAGTGAGGTGACAGTGCTCTGATATGGTCACACAAAAGCCAGGACATAAAATCTCCCAAGGCCTCACAACATAGTTCTGTTGTTTGAGTAACTTGGTAGCTCACAGTACTGAAAACTAATTTGCTTCACTCCAGTTCACTCCATTAACTCATCTTCAGTTTTTGTTTATCTAAAGGAAAAAAAACCCAGTAGTTCTCAACCCAGTAGTTCTCTAATGCATAATTTATACCAACAAGTAGTATTTCACATAATGTAATGACATGAATTAAGGACACATAGGTCAACTGAAGTAAAAATAACCAAGAACTTTAAAAATTAAACCAACCCAGGAACCTTAGACAGACAGCTCTCCATGGACATTCTACTGTTAAATTGAGCCAAAGTAACTTTTGCTCTAACAGAAGCTCAATGAACAGACTGCCCACATCCTGGCATTTGCAAAAGCTGAAACAGGAATTGGTTAACTTAGTGAATCAATAAAAAGTGACTTACTTTTTAGCTTTGTATACATAGGCACACCTTTTGCCCAAGTAGAAGTCTGTCTCCTGACGGGCATAAACACCTTCAATTTTCAGAAGGGCAGTGTGCTCCCGCTGGTTTCGGAGGCCACGTTTGTAGCCAGCAAAAATGGCCTTGCACCACAGCCTATAGACATTGAAAACATTTACAAATTACAGTTCACTCCACAGAATCAAATGTAAAAAAACCCATGTGCTATTCCATCACCAGCAGAAATTTAGCTGAGGATAAATCTCATTGCTTTCACTTCTACAAACTCCTGCAAATCTTATATTCAGTCAATGGAGGAAAGTTAAAGTCACTGGGACTATTTATGGGAACTCTGCATCCTTCTGCTTGCTAGATTCTGGTACTATAGGCTTTAAGCTAAAACTGAAGTGCTTCAGCATTAGGAGGTGTTATGTTTTCATGTGTCTGAACACACTCTGATGAACAACATCATTTTTTATTGATATACCACATAAGCTGAGCTTCCTGTGTTGCAGTAGCTGCTGGTGGTGAGGCTATGAATTGCCAATTTTTAACCTCAAAGGAATTAACTGGTTCATTGGGACAGCCATGTACCAGGTAAGTGACACTACACAAACTCCACAAGTCTTCACGGTGAAGACCTGTCTGTACTACACAAGTTAAGCAATTAAAAGATTCATTCCACACATCATGAGTGTCCACAGAGCATCTCAAATTGCATCCTGCCACTGTCTTGTAACACATCATTAAGCTAAGCTACCCCATTCTACCTTACACACACAAGAGAAAATAAATTCTACAGGAAAATATTAAGAAAAAAAGTCTATGATTAAGACCCAGTTCCTATACCCATTACGAACGATGGAATGGTACTTCCCTTACTCAAGCAAGCAGAATATCAAAGCCTGTATTGTACACTGAAGGTTCACGAACACTGTGCTAATAAAACCGTCAATAACCCGCATCTAATGACAGGGTAAGGAAAGCATGGCACACCGTATGAACAGCTACAAGCATCTCAAGGCAAAACCTTCAGAAAACGGAGACACAACTGGGCATTTACCAGAGGGCCTAGCAGAACAGCGGGCAGGGGATGTGTCCTGGAAAACGACACCAGCCACAAAAGACACATTACGGCCCATAACTCTAACAGACCACTCAAAACATGCTTCATTTGCAGTAGGACTTGTCAAAAGCAGTTTACAGCGAGCCGAGAGCCATTTCGGGGCAGGCCACTCACCTCCCGGTCATGGTGTCCTCTTAAAGCCCTGGTCCCAGCAGGCCTAGAAAGGATACAGAAGCCATAAGCCTCCCAGGCCCACAGCTCCGTCCAGCCGAGCGAGTGGGAACTGCCCCAACCCCGCTCTTGAGGCTACAGCACTCCGCCGGCCGGAGGCCACCCAGAGGACGGCCACAAGGGCCAGCGAGCTCTCCAGACCGGGCCCTGTCTCATGGAGGAGGCAAGAGGGACTCTCTCCGCTTCCCCACTGAACGGGAAGCTCCAGGCGCCTGTCTCCCTTCAGCTACGGCCGCAACCCGCGGCCTAGATCATCTGCCGCACATCGGCGCCATCCCGCCCCCTACCCACTCCACCCGGCGCCTTCTGCAACGTCCCAGGCGTCCCGCACCCGCTGACATCCCCATGGCGGGGACAAGTCCCCCCCACCCTTCACCCCGCGCTGCCGCCGCCCAGCTCACCCCCACGGCTGCGACCCAAGATGGCGGAGAAAGGCAGAGCAGCCGCGCTGCCTGCCGGGATAGCGTCCGGGAAGGACCCGCCGCGGGCAGCGCAGCACCGCCTGAGCGGATGAAACCCGTGTGGGACTGGCGGGACGGGCACAGCGTCCCCCACACCGGCTTCTGCCCCGTCTCCCGCGTCCCGTTTTTCCTCTGGGTGGCGAGCAGAGGCGGGGGCAGCTATGGCCCCTCAGTGCAGGCAGTCCCACGGGTAGCCCCGCGGGGCCCCCGCAGCACGGCGGTCGCCATGGAGACGGCCGCCGCCGCCACCGCGTCCCGGCGAGGGCTAGGGCCGGCCACCGGCGGGTGGAAAGGGCTGCTCAGCCCGGTACCGCTGGAGTAAATCCTGCCGCGGGGGTTAAGGGGAAGCGTGGCAGGGCGAGCGGGGACCGGCAGCGGCGGTGGAACGAGCCGAGGAGCGCTGAGAATCGGCAGCGAGGAGGTGAAGGGCAGCGCTCGGTGCTTCTGGGGGGTCCAGCGCTCGGGGGCTCTCTTCTGATGGCTGCTTCCTCCTTTCTCACCTTGAATTAGTTAATCTTCTCACCTTTTACTTCGCTCCCGACCTTGCCTCGGTGAGAGAACACATGAACCGCTGTGCTCAAATCCCTGTAATGAAGCTTCCCGTGCCCACGTTTTCTTAAGTAGCGAATAGTAAAAGCATTTATTGACTCACCCATTTTCAAAACCCGGTGTCGTTTCCTCCTGATTTATAGAATCACGGAACGCTTTGGGTTGAAAAGGGCATTTAAAAGCATCTTTGAAGCTGTCCAACTCCCTGCAGCGTGCAGGGACATCTTCAGCTACATCAGAACCCCATCAGACCTGACCTTGAATGTCCCCAGGGAAGGAGCTTCTGCTACCTCTCTGTGCAGCCTGCGTTACTGTGCCAACATGCTCGTGGTAAAACCTGTCTGCTAGCCTCCCCTTTCAGTTTAAAACCATCACGCCTGGATTTCTGTCCCTTCCTCACGTAGTCAGAAATCCAGGTGCATTTTCAGAGCCCTTCCTTTAAGTGATTTAGGAACTTGCTCCAATATGAAATGCATCCTAGCAGTCTGGACTTTCACTGTGGCTGTTCCTAAGTGCCTTAAACTATATTTGAATGTGTGCCCAGACCGATTTTATGGAAAAACAACCTGAATGTTAGGAGCAAAGTCTACTGTCAGCTTGTCAGCAACTGTGGTTGTAGAGCTTGAATCTGGAGTGAGGAGTTAGATCCTGACCAGATCCAAGAGAATTAAATCTATCTGTCCTTCACTGAGCTGAGGTAGAGACAAACAATGCCTCTTAAGCCTCTATAGACAAGAGGTTTTGTCTCAGAGAGATGAAATTGTAGGAAATAGAAGCAGGGAAGGGATGGAATATTGTGGATTCTGCGAATGATTCTGGTGGTTTCTACTTTAAGGAAGGGGTAGAAAGCAAAGCAACACTCAATAACCTACCCACTTAACACTATCAGATGCATGTTAAGAACCTTTGCTGAGAGAAAAACACAATCCCTGCTTTGAGGAGAATAAACTATCTATCAGAACACTTTGTTTTCCAGTAGCAGAGATGCCACAGCCAGTTATATTTAGTTCCATACATCTAACAGTAGCATAAAATCTTTCATTTCTGCATTTGGTTCTCCCAGGTTCTCATCACTACAGCTTCAGAGAGCAAGATCAGAAATTCTACATTCAGGATGAAACCTAAATTGTGTATCTAAGCCAAAATCAAGATTACTTCAGCTTTTCAAGGTCCCTCCTTTCCCCTTGCCCTTCCACTTGCCCTTCCTTTTTCCCCTTCCCCTTTTCTCTTCCCCTTTCCACCTTCTCTTTTTTAAGTGAGCAACTTAATGTTTTAACATGTGTAGTGGTAGGCAGAATTTTATAAGACCACAACTGTTTTGCTTGCCTAAGAGACATTCTCTGGGCAAAACCCAAGGTATTTCTGGTTTATGGCCCAGGCACTGCCACTGTCGATGTTCAGAATCTCTCTCTGCCAATGATTTGCAAAACAGAGCTAAAGGAGACACGATGATCTCAGCTTTGAATTTTCTCACTGGAATGCATCAGAATCTCCTAAACTGACTAAAAAGAATGCTTAAAAAAAAAAAAAAAAAAAGCTGCCTTTGAAGGCATTTTCATTTAAGAGGCAGCAGGATGGGAGAAATGTGCATCCAGAACTCTCACACAGCCGAGGGAATTGCAATCCCCAAAAGAACAGGAGGCCAGAACTTATATACAGTTGTTTTAAAAGTTATTTCTTGTCTTGTTTTTCTTTCCTTTCAGATCCTCAGGGAAAGAATGTCAGCTTAAAGTCTTGGGGCAAGCTGAGTGCTTCACATACCTTTATTTATTTATTTCCCCTTATTAATAGAGTTTAATGAAGGAGCTTAGCCGAGCACATTGAGGAAGGATGATGCCAGCAGCTGCATCAGGTTGATCTGTGGGCACTACATTAAAGCTAAAACTTGGGGAGAGCAGCTCACTATTTGTAGTATTTCTTAGTGCCCCAGACAATGGTCTCCTTCTCAATTCCAAGTCAATGTAAGCTCAAAGTATCCTGGCTTAACACATGCATCTGCTGAGTGAGTTTATGGCCATAAGAGGAGATACACAGGAGGAGCAAACCAGCAGGCTTCAGAGGAACATTCCAGCTGTGAGCTTTCTTAACGCACATTAATATCTTGTGTTAATTCTCTCCTGAGCAAAAGCTGCTGATGAGATAGAGGAAAAGCTGATGCATTCTCCTTCATTTCCAAATGAGTGACTTCTTGCTGTGAGAGCTGCAAATGTTATTTCTTCTTTCACAAAGAATCATCTGTCACAGCTCACAACAAATATTTCCCACTGTGTTCTTACTGCCGGCACTCCACATGTAATAGACTGTTCTTGTGTTATTTAGACTCAAAATATGGATCATAGATTTCTTAAAAAGCTAAAAGTGAGTAAAATATTAAAATAAATGTTTTTTTATTGGTGACTGTTGACTGGAAAGTGGCATTGTCTGACCTTCTTTATGTAAAAATAATTCTTTTGTGCATCTCTAGCACTGATTCCAAGGCTGAAAATAAAGGAAAAGTGATGGGGTTAGTGTATTATACAGATTGTTAACTATTTAGCTGTTAATGATATGATCAGATTCCTATCTTGAGCTGTGGCTTTATTATTTAATTATTAAGAGAAAGGAGAGGGGAAAAAAAAATCTCAGAAGCAAAGGATGGAAATCAATTCCTTCTTAGCCATAGGTGACCATCACAAGTCCTGACAGTGGGATTAATTAGGTTAGTCAGTGTAAATAGTACAAGAAGGACAATGAACATGTTGATAATGTTGAGAATCCTTTGCTGTTATCTTTTCCTGCTATGATTTAAGCAAGCTTCTTGAAATAATTTAGTATGCCTCTACCATTATCTTGTCTGGAAGCCTGTTCCCTATATTCATCCATCCAGAAGTTAGAAACCTTATCATTATTGCTGGCTTAGGGGCAATTACACTCCCTTGACCCTAGACCAACTCTATCTTTTAACTGCAATAGCTCTGCCTCTCCCTGGTATCTGCTCTTTGTATTTACAGGGAGTAATCACCAGATCACAGGATGTTAGGGGTTGGAAGGGACCTCTGGAGATCTTCAAATCCAACCCCCCTGCCAGAGCAGGACCATATAATCATAGCCTCCAATTCTTTTAACCTCTTGTAAAAGTAAATACATCTTCCCAGGATGCCCCCACTAGTCCTCTTCTCAGTTTCACATTTGAAATGTAACTAAACAACACAGAATGTTAAAGGTGGCTTACTTAGTTCTCATTTGACTTACAACATCTGAAGGTGGTGACAGTTCCTGCTGAGTGGATCAGTGTTCCCATGGGGTCAGTACTGGGGCCAGTTCTCTTTAATATCTTTATGAATGATTTGGATGAAGGGGATTGAGTGCACCCTCAGTAAATTTGCAGAAGACACCAAGTTAGGCAGAAGTGTTGATCTGTATAAGGATAAGAAGGCTTTGGAGAAGGATCTGGACAGGCTGGATTCATGGGCCAAGGCCAACTGTATGATACTCAGCAAAGCAAAGGCTCTGCAGAAGGATCTGGACAGGCTGGATTCATGGGCCAAGGCCAACTGTATGATACTCAGCAAATCAAAGGCTCTGCAGAAGGATCTGGACAGGCTGGATTCATGGGCCAAGGCCAACTGTATGATACACAGCAAAGCAAGTTGCAGTGAGGTGCTCTTCTTCCAAGTAACAAGCAATAGGACAAGAGGGAGTGGCCTCAGATTGCACCAGGGGACATTTAGGTTGGACATTAGGAAAAATCTCTTCACCAAAAGGAGGTGAGGAACATGGCAATGCTGGGTTAACAGTTGAGCTTAATGATCTTAAAGGTCTCTTCCAACCAAAATGATTCTATGATTCTAAGAATCTATAAAAATGCCACACAGTAGGGAAGAGGAATGATTAGAGCACAAAGGTTCACCACCTGAGGCTTTATAAGACATAGGGGTTTACTTCTTTTTTCCTTCTTGAAAGGCACTTTCATTCTGTTTCCAAAAAACCCCCAGTCTGTCACAAAACACTGCACCCTCTTGAACTGAAGGGTGGGTGAGGACACCTCACACCCGGGTTGCTCCTTGCCTATCCATTTGCTTCTCAGCCTATCTACTCAGATCTGCTGTATGGGGGACTGGGACCTACTTTGTTTTGTGAAAGCTAAACATTCCCACCGTGCCTGAGTGCAGCCATTGGCAGAGCATGGCTCCTCTTATAAACAGTGTATGAAATGCTATAAACAAAGCCAGGGAACTATAGCAAAGGCTGCAAACAAGGCTATTTCAGGTCTGCTTTTAGTTTAAACTACTGTTACCAACGCCAGAGCATCTTTCTCACTGGTCTCTTTTGTCCTTGTTCCTCTTAGCAAGAGAACAGAGACTAAAGAAATGGAAAAACTCACTCACCTGGAAGCTCTGCACTTTACTGCTGTGCTGGAGAATTGTGTTGATCAGCTCTCAATTCTTGGATATATCATGCCAGTTTCACAGGAGGGCAAGACAGACATCAATAATGTATGTGCCTCTATCTCTGCTCTTTAAAGAGATCTCTCTTGGTTTTCTTACTTCACTTTTATGTCTTCTAGCAGCATTTTTTACAAACCAACACAGGTATTTTCACTGCCAAGTGCTCCATAACCCTTGGGTGAAAGAAAACAGTGCATGGAGTACGATCCATTTTAACAGCCTTACAACAGCATCACTGAGAAGCCTTTGTCAAGACTTTGTGTGAAAGACCTTTATGACCCAAAATGAAGTTTCTGGGCATATAATTTTAAAATCACAGTGGTTAGACAACAAGCAAAGGCTTGGGGCAAAGGAAAGGTAACATAGCAAGGTTCTCATACAGATACACAGCTCTTTTTAAAATGCAAAACCCAGGATATTTGAAGTACTCAAACCCAAGATACTCTTCTTCCTAAGCCCATGCATAGTCCTCACAAACAATGAATTAAGACTCTACTTCAAAATCATAGTTATAGAATCATAGAATGATCTAGGTTGGAAGGGACCTCAGAATTATAGAATCATAGAATGGTCTAGGTTGGAAGGGACCTCAAGGATAATCCAGCTCCAACCCACCACTATAGGCAGGGACAACACCTCCTACTAGAGTAGGTTGCTCAAGGTCTCACCCAACCTGGCCTTAAAGACCCCCAGGGAGGGAGCATCCACAACCTCTCTGGGCAACCTGTTCCAGTGTCTCACCACTCTCACTGGAAAGAACTTCCTCCTAACATCTAGCCTAAATCTCTCCTCTGCCAGTTTAAACCCATTACCCCTCGTCCTGTCATTACAAGACCTTGTCAGTAGTCCCTCCCCAGCCTTCCTGTAGGCCCCCTTCAGATACTGGAAAGTCACTGTGAGGTCTCCTCGAATCCTTCTCCAGACTGAAGACCCCCAACTCTCATAGTCTGTATTCATAGCAGAGCTGCTGCAGCCCTCTGGGCATCTTCATGGCCCTCCACTGGACTCACTCCAACAGTTCCATGTCCCTCTTGTGTTGGGGGCTCCAGAACTGCACACAGTACTCCAGGTGGGGTCTGACAAGAACAGAGTAAAGGGGAAGAATCCCCTCCTTTGCCCTGCTGGCCAAAATATAATAGTAATTATTCATTCTCAGTGACCATGATTAGTTAGCTGATTTCCAATAGGCATCATAACTAAGAGGGTTTGGGCAGAGGTACAAAGAATGGAGAAGAAGTTCTAATGCTCAGGCAGAGGTTTGGTGCTGCGGAGGAAGGTGGTGTGGTCTTAGTGGTAGCTGATAGACACAGGAATCAGGATGAGACCATCTCAAGGAGTAAATGCTTCTAAGTGCTGCTGCTATGTATTTTAAGTGACATAGCAGGTCGTTTCCAACTTAAACAGGTTTGAAGCTCCTTTTATTTATTATTTGTTTATTTACTTAGCTACTTACTTTAAAGAGGAACTCAGGTTAAAAATTGTGTGACCAGGGTGGAAATAAAAAGCAGGATCAAAGGTTTCTGATTTAATCACAGTATCACAGTATCATCAGGGTTGGAAGAGACCTCACGGATCATCAAGTCCAACCCTTTACCACAGAGCTCAAGGCTAGACCATGGCACCAAGTGCCACATCCAATCCTGCCTTGAACAGCTCCAGGGACGGTGACTCCACCACCTCCCCGGGCAGCCCATTCCAGTGTCCAATGACTCTCTCAGTGAAGAACTTTCTCCTCACCTCCAGCCTAAATCTCCCCTGGCATAGTCTGAGGCTGTGTCCTCTTGTTCTGGTGCTGGCCACCTGAGAGAAGAGAGCAACCTCCTCCTGGCCACAACCACCCCTCAGGTAGTTGTAGACAGCAATAAGGTCACCCCTGAGCCTCCTCTTCTCCAGGCTAACCAATCCCAGCTCCCTCAGCCTCTCCTCGTAGGGCTGTGCTCAAGGCCTCTCCCCAGCCTCGTCGCCCTTCTCTGGACACGCTCAAGCATCTCAATGTCCCTCCTAAACTGGAGGGCCCAGAACTGAACACAGCACTCAAGGTGTGGTCTAACCAGTGCAGAGTCCAGGGGCAGAATGACCTCTCTGCTCCTGCTGACCACACCATTCCTGATGCAGGCCAGGATGTCATTCACCAGTTAAGAATGCAAGGGGAAAGCAAATCAATATGTCGCTTTCTAGGCGGCGTTTCCATTTCATACAAACCTTGTCGCCAAAAACACCTCTCTGCAAAGCAGCAGCAGCAGCAGCAGCAGCAGCAGCGGGTGTCAGCGTGAGGGCTTGAGCGATGCTTGCGCTATGCAACAGAGGGCACTCCTGCCCTGTGCCCAGCCTCACCTCTCTCCAGACGAGGCTGCTTGTCACCGAGCTGGGTGCCAAACCTCTTCTGTGCCAGCAGCAAAAACAGAGAAAGAACACTCCTCTAGGACAGCAGAAGTTGTTCTTCATCAGACAGGTTGATAGTCCAGTTCTGGGCTCCTCAATTCAAGAGAGATGTTGAGGTGCTGGAAGGTGTCCAGAGAAGGGTGACAAAGCTGGTGGGAGGCTTGGAACACAAACCCTATGAGGAGAGGCTGAGGGAGCTGGGGGTGTGCAGCCTGCAGAAGAGGAGGCTCAGGGCAGAGCTCATTGCTGTCTACAACTACCTGAAGGAGGCTGTAGCCAGGTGGGGCTTGGTCTTTTCTGCCAAACAACCAGCAACAGAGCAAGGGGACACAGTCTCAAGTTGTGCTGGGGAAAGTATAGGCTGGATGTTAGGAGGAAGCTGTTGGCAGAGAGAGTGATTGGCATTGGAATGGGCTGCCCAGGGAGGTGGTGGAGGCACCAAGAAGAGACTGGATGAGGCACTTAGTGCCATGGTCTAGTTGACTGGATGGGGCTGGGTGCTAGGTTGGACTGGATGATCTTGGAGGTCTCTTCCAACCTGATGGCTTCTATGATTCTATAAGGTGCACTTCAATCACAGAGCAAACTCCTTGGCTTTTCAGCCAGAGATGTTCATCTTGACCAAGTGGCTTTTTAAACCACAGTTTTCTCACAGACTATTTTTATTTTTGTTTATCTTTTCTTTCTGTATTTTTTTCTTTTTCTTCTATTTCTTTTCTCTTTTTTCCCCCTTCTGTTTCTCTTTTTATTTTTCTTCTTTTTATCTTTCTTTTTTTTCCTTTTTATTTTTCTCCTTCTCTTTTTCTTTTTCTTTTTCTTTTTCTTTTTCTTTTTCTTTTTCTTTTTCTTTTTCTTTTTCTTTTTCTTTTTCTTTTTCTTTTTCTTTTTCTTTTTCTTTTTCTTTTTCTTTTTCTTTTTCTCTTTCTTTTTCTCTTTCTTTTTCTTTTTCTCTTTCTTTTTCTTTTTCTCTTTCTCTTTCTTTTTCTTTTTCTTTTTCTTTTTCTTTTTCTTTTTCTTTTTCTTTTTCTTTTTCTTTTTCTTTTTCTTTTTCTTTTTCTTTTTCTTTTTCCTTTTCTTTTTCTTTTTCTCTTTTTCTTTTTTCTTTTTATCTTTTTTTTTAATGGAAATTGTTTCAGCTCAATGAGTTCTCTGTTCCATTTCTCCAAGCAGCCAGGGTGGGGAATAGGCAGCTGTGGATTAGGTTGGGGTTGTGTTAGCTGCTTTAGCTGCACTGCTATTACCTGTTCAGCCACAGATATGCTTGTAGGTGGGCAAGAAAACTTCCTCTTTCAATATCCCAATGTATACACCTGTGCTCTTGCCCATAGCACAGACAGAAGAGGAATTACTAGAAGTAAAGCCTTGGCTGATTTTATATCCAGCTTATTTTTTTCTTGGGCTTTTTCTTTTTTAATAACATAGTACATGGCCACCAGACACCTTTCCATGTAGAAAAGAGCTGTCACTAACACTAAAATACCCCAGCTACATAGATAGATAGATAGATAATCTCTATCACTTTCATTTCCACACATCTGAGTTCTTGCTATAAAAATAACATTGTAGGGAAAGGTCATGGTGAGAGGCAGTAGGATATAGCTAAGATGGAGAGATGGTGGAGGAGAAACAGGCTAACAGTGCATAAAAGCTGCTGCAGGGGACAGAATGATTTCTCCTCTGCCTACAGAAACTAGGACAAGAAGCCAGGGGTTCAACTGCAGCTGAGATGAAAAGTCTTTCTTACAGTAAAGATTGTTGTGATGTGCTGGCACTGGCAGAAGGGTGCATTGTCCCTACTGCTGGAGGTCACTGAGAACAGGTCAGGAATGACAGTCTGAACCATCATCTCTTGGGGCAGATAAATTCACCCTTTGAGGCCTTTTCTAGTCCTGTCATTTCAGGTGTATATCGTGTGCTCATGGCTAAGCAAGATAAACGTTTGTGCCCTACTACTCATTGCAGAGTGTAATATACACTATTGACTGCCCTTAGTATAGCTTCATTCTAGTTTACTGTTAACTATTCTTTCTCCCACATAATATTGCTGAGGGTTTATTTCTATTGCCCCAAAATGAAAGTCTCTTGTTCCCTTTTAGAGTGGCATCCAGGAAATGAAGACAGACATAGAGACCCAGAAGGAGCTGGACGCTAACTACCAAAAGCTTATGTCAGCAAGGCAAGGGGATGGGGAAACAGTTACCTCTGTGTCTCAGAAAAGCATTGAACACAAGCAGCAGCTGGAGAAAACTGAATATCTAAGTACTCACCATCTTTCCAGCAGGGCCATGAAACACAGTGATCCATCTACAGAGACATTCAGAAAAATCCAGGCTGACAGGTGAGCACAAATACAATGGCTCTAGGGGATGCTCAGAGCTGTTCTCAGTCTGTCTGTTGAAAACAATAATACAGGATTCCAACTTCCCTATTGCTGGTGCACCTCACTTTTGGCCCAGGAGTACCTCTGAAGAGGATGGTGGGTTCTAGCTTCCATAGGCCATTTAGTTCTGTCATTTGCTTGCTTTTGGATGCCAAGTAATGACAATCAGTTTGTTTTAAATGGAGTTGCAAAATATCTCCCAGTTGTACCACAGTATCACAGTATCATCAAGGTTGGAAGAGACCTCATAGATCATCAAGTCCAACCCTTGTTTTGGTGGCAAGCCAAGATCTAGCCAGTGCTGATGTTCTGGTATCTGGAGTCAGCTTTCCCTAGCAGATACATACAAACAAAGTGGGATGTGAGCATTGCCTGGTGAAGTTAGTCATTCTGCAGGACATGCACAGCCTCCATGGCAGCCACAGCCATCCTTCTTCATAGAAGAGAATCATAGAATCAACCAGGTTGGAAGAGACCTCCAAGATCATCCAGTCCAACCTAGCACCCAGCCCTAGCCAGTCAACTAGACCATGGCACTGAGTGCCTCATCCAGGCTTTGCTTGAACACCTCCAGGGATGGTGACTCCACCACCTCCCTGGGCAGCCCATTCCAATGCCAATCACTCTCTCTGCCAGCAACTTCCTCCTAACATCCAGCCTAGACCTCTCCCAGCACAACTTGAGACTGTGTCCCCTTGTTCTGTTGCTGGTTGTCTGGGAGAAGAGACCAACCCCACCTGGCTACAACCTCCCTTCAGGTAGTTGTAGACAGCAATGAGGTCACCCCTGAGCCTCCTCTTCTCCAGGTTAAACACCCCCAGCTCCCTCAGGCTCTCCTCCTGAGGTTTGTGTTCCAGGCCCCTCACCAGCTTTGTTGCCCTTCTCTGGACATGTTCCAGCATCTCAACATCTCGTCTGTATGAAGAACAAAGAGTTTCCTTCTGGGTTTTATTTTGTTTGGTTGGTTTGGGTTTGTTTGTTGTTGTTTTGATGGTTTTTTTGTGCCTTTTGTTTTTTTCTTTGGTTAGGGTTTTTGTTTGTTTGTTTTTATTTGGGTTTTGATTGTTTGTTTTAATACATTTTATTCCTGCACCTAAGCAAGTGACTTGCTTTGCAGCAGTACTAACAGTCTTTGGTTTAGGGCACAGATTGGGGAGCTGAGCATTCACTATACATTTTTCTGCATCCTGGCTTCTGTCCTTTAATGTTATTTCATCAGAGGGCTTAAGGAAGATCCTAACCCAGCTGATAAAAATGCAGCTAAAATGTAAATACCATCTGCACCATGAAAGCCAATAAACTGGGCAAGCCTAAGTATTTGTTAACATCAGCTTAGGGCTGTACTGGCATATTTTGGCACCTAGATATCCCTTCACAGACATACTTGTCTGCCTCCTCACTTTGCATTTTCCATCTAGCTCTCATCACTACTGCAGGCCAGCAACCTTCATCCTGATGGCAGCACAGTCTGGCACAGCATGGGTGTGTTTGTGCCTTTTTGCTGTTTCCTAGAGTACCTTTTGGACCAGCACTTTCAAAATACAAATTTCAACCAGCTCCTAATACAGAATTCTCCAGAGGTACAAGAAGCAGGCACCATGGGAGATGCACTTCTGGGTTTGCTAGACATAAGAACACAAATAGGATCTTGCATTTCCTTACCTTTGTTGCTAAAAACAATAATGGACAAAGGTGCCAGACACTGTAGTACCAGCATCTATAAATGACTGTTGTGTTGCTTTTCTTCCTGGCAGGCAGTATGCAAGTGATGTAATTACAGCCACTATGAAAAAGATGCAGGAAGCAGGAACATTTAATAGCCTAACAGAAGCTAATGAGAGAGAGAAGGCAAAAAAGAGCAAGTTTCACAACTTTCTCATCAGGTCAGTGTTGTGTTCAGTACTTTTCTTGAGCTTAGCTGCTCAAAGCCAAAGCCAATTCTCCCTCAGTACCTGCTAAAAGGAAAAAAAAAACCCAAACCACCCACCCCAAGACACAGAAAGGATTCTGCTTTTTCAACTTGAATTATTCTGTCTGCTTTACAATTTGAACTTCTTTCCCTTTGAGAACTAAGTAATGTATGATTCTGATACTGAGCTGAGGTAGGAATTGCCTGAGCTTTCACCGCAGCAGCTTTCACCAGGCACTGCAAATGCTGCTCTGTATCAATTAAAACATAATTTACTGTAGAAGCTCCTTGATCTTTAACTCCTTGTCCCGAGTGAAAGCCAGACCAGCAGAGAATCTGTTCCAACCAGGCTCAGCAACACACGGTCTTTACGATGCCCTGGAGGATCTGCTCTGACCCACATGCTAATATGCTCCCATTTCCCAGCAGCAGCAAGGGGCTAGCACAGATGGTGACAGAAACAGTCATCTTATTTAAGGCTAATCCACCAGCCACTGCATTACAGATCCTTTTCTGTCCCAAATCTAATAGAGTAGGGATTTGTGATAATCTCAGCTCAAATTGGTGATTCCTTAGCTCAAACTTCTGTGCACTAGAGGTTTGGAGTGTTTTTTTAACTTGTGAAGCTCTGGCTCATCCCCCAGCCTGTCAGAGCCAGTGGTAGTCATCAGAGAATTATCTGACCCTTTTAAACCTGCTTTGTTCTGCATAGCAGCTCAGGTGTGTCATTTAGGGTAGAGAGCAAAGCTACTTTAACTCACAATTTGTTCAGCCTGCTGGGACAACCCTGTTGGTGGCTCAGTGGTCTGCCTCCAATGCAAGTTCTCAGCTTCCAGAGCTGAGATTTCAAGCATGAAACTCATCCCTTCCACTGTCTAAAATCAAGGGATTTATTATTTATCCATGAAAAGGACACAAAACAAAATCGAAAGCAGCAGTTGCTTGTGGAATAACTACTCCATACTGGAAAGCAGAAAGGAGCAGACTAATTATAAAGGACAGGATCATTTTTATTCCATTCTATCAGTTGTATCTAGCCACTGCACTGTCTGTTCTGTTGAACATGGAATGAGCTTGATCTGTCTGTCAGTACAATCCATGCATGCCTGATTTTGGATCAATGTTCTAGTCTGAAAGCAGTCTGCAGTACAACAGGAACTCCTTATAATGAGCTTTTGTTTATCACAGTCACCCAGCTAAAGACTCTGAAAATGAAATGCAAGGTTGACAGAGGGTACAATGTCTTAGGTATCAACTCTAGTGGCTTCAAATCAAGTTCTAAGCATAGATGCTTAGAGAAACACTCAGAGTGGGGGAAAAAAAAAGAGAGAAAAATAAGACCTAGGACATTACTGCATCTATTTTTGTTTTAAACAGCTAAACAGCTCTGCAGCTTTGGGCCTCTTTACTCATATCCCTTCATGAATCTCAGAATCTAGGGCAGTGTTTCTGAGAGATTTTAAGTCTGATATGAAAAAAACCCCACATATTCCATATGTATAAAATGAAGCTTACACAATTTGGCATCACCCTCAAATCCACTTGAGGCTTTCAACAGGAGCATCTCATGGTTTTTATCTTATGCTCCCTTTTATTCCCATCCTCTTTTCTCACTTTGTGCAGCTCTCCTGTTGAGATTAATTTATCGAGTCTCTAGCTTTGGTGAGGAGTTCCTGACTTGCAGATTTGCTACCTCACCAAGGCTCAGAGTGAAGAGATTAATGGCTTTTTTTGTTACTCAGACATGGGAAAGGGCTTGTCTTCTGCTGTTCTGAGGAGGCAGGCCAAAATTGTGTAATTCTTTTAGTTCAGCTGTTAAAAACACTTGGGGAGCGAGCAGGATAATTGAGGCAGTGCTCAGCTGAATGCTGCAATGCATCAGGAGACAGGGACTTCTCCTAGGTAAAGAGCTCTTGTCCTTTTTTATGGATTCAAATGATTGTATTTCCCCGTTTTTTTTCAGGGCAGAGGAAGGAAAGAGGGAGATAAAGTCACTCGAGGAACAGCTGCAGGATGTCAAGAAAGAAATGGAAGTGGAACTTCAGGTGAGATCACTTAGCACTAAGCATTGTGCCAGGGGGGAAGCCTATCTGCTGCCCAGGAACTAGCATTCAGGTGAGAGGACATGTGGCATATTACTGATCCCTCATTTTGGAATAGAGAAGCAGAATAATTGCAATAAAGATTTGTATTCTGAGCAAGCCTGCTAATGGCTTTAAGAGCAGCACCCAGTGGTTTTCAAATGGGAGCTCAAAATGCTCATAGGAACATCACCAAATTAGAACAGCCCAAAAACACTGCTAGGAGAGGCAAAACACAGACCTCTGCCATCAGCAGGAGGTTATCTGCAGATAGCAGTATCCAAGCTTCATGCAGCTTGGATATTCAGGAAGCTGTGACACCTGGCACAAAAGCAAGTGTGACAATGAAGGAGTGAGAAAGAAAGTCACCTGGCATAGGGGCAATGTATATTCCTACATACAGTTTTGTCTAGAGAAAATGCCATTAATCTATTTTCCTAGGCTTCCAGCTACTAGAAAATCCCAACCATGGGAGTCCTACACAAAGGCAGATCAATGTCATTGCACATGTGCTGTCACCTTGATCTTTCTGGAAAGCTTCAGCCATTCTGCCTACAGCATACAAATGCTTTGTGCATGCACAGATCTGAGGCGTTCTAGAAATGTCAGACTTGCTACACAAGTGCAGATCAATTGGAATGTCCTATTCCTGGTCACTTAGATGCTGACCAGACAGCTCAGACTTGATGCTCACCTCTGTAGAGCAAGAGGACATGGAGTTCTGTGCAGAACCATGGAAAGATAGCCTAAGCTTGCTGAGGCAGGAAAGGGTGTGTGGTAGGGAACAAGCAACAGGCAGGCAGGATCAGAGCTATACAAGGAATGGAAGAAGGAACAAGAATCTGACACTTAGGACTAAGCATGAGGACAGCAAAGGCATCTGAGGAAAGAATTGGCACCACTGAATTTTGTCTTTGGACAAAAGCATGGACAGTAACCAAGCCAAGAAAATAGTTGGCTACAAAGAGGATTGTTTAAGCCACTGACATGCTGGTGAAGCAGAGTTGATAGAAGATGAAGGTTTTACACTGGCAGCTTGGATGCACATGCAGTAGAAAGCTTAGCAGTAAAATAGAGGATGGTTGTAAGAACACAAATTGGCACTGGCACTATCTGCAGCTATCTGTGGCTGACAAAACACCAGAATTCCAGATCAGCAGAGAAGAAAGCAGGAATGCACACGAAGGGAAAATTCGTGTGGGTCAGTACTCATTTACAAGCAGAGATCCTGGAAAGGCATAACATACACTGGCAAGTGCAGAAAGATAAAAGGAAGACTGGGGGGAAAAAACAACCAACCAAAACTGTGGACATAACAGAGAGGAGAATGGAGTCACTGGAGGAAATGGAAAGTAAGCAAATCAGGAGACAAACCAAGAAAGAACAGCTGTGGGAACTAAAAGAGACATGCAAGATGAACTTTTTTCCCCTACACATTTGAACCTAAAGGACACAGAGCTCAGAGCCAGGACTGAAAATGGAAGCTGTATACCTCAATGTATACTTACTTACTGCCATTAGAAATGCTATGGCCTGTTTCCAGACCCTGTGGGACAACCCAAAAGTCCCCTGACATCTGTGTGGCAGTTAAATGAGATAAGCTGGACAGTCTGTCAAGCTCAGGCATTGTGTGTTGTCCATTTGCTTCTGTAACTTGCTCATTCTTGGTCAAATTCTGACACTCCTGGGGACCTTCTGTTCTCCCACTCCCCAGGCTTGTAAATATGATGAGAGACTTCTCCTTCTGTACAGTGCTCCTCAGACCTCCCAGTGTCTGTGCCTGCAGTATATGTATCTGGTTCAGGTTTAATGCCTTCCTAGGGACTGGTGTACAGGGGGGCTGTGATCACCCCATCTCACACTAGCAGTGTCCTGGCACTGTGCAGTGGGGTTGGGTGCTTCTCTGTGTCCTGCCCCGCATCGCTCCTACCTCTTGCAGTCCCAAAAGGTGTGCAGCTCCTGTGCTGAAAGGGTGCTCTCCTCTGTGATCTTTCAATGCCTTCTGCTAATTTGGTTCTTGCTTTTTGCCTCATCAAGTGCAATCTGCTCTCATCTTCCATTTTGTCCTTATATTTCCAGCTTAAAAGTCCTTCCCTAGGCTTTCTTTCCATTTCAGCTTTGATAACAAATCAAAGACAAGACTACTTTCAAATCCTGCTTTCCTCCTCTGCCAAAAATAATGATGTCTGATGTCTCACAAGAGAGAATAATTCCTGTTCACTTCATATGGGATTTTCCCACAGGTAGTTTAACAGACACTTGCATGATTTGTCACCTTGCTAGCTAATTAAAAGCCAAACTACAGCTTGCTCATTTTGGAACACTTTGAACAATAAGAACACACAGACCTGAAGACAAAAGCCCTCCGTGGTTCTTTCAAGTGGATGAGAAAACGAAAGTGAGCAAATCTAATCCTGGAACCAGAAAAACACGGTCTTTGCTTTGTGCATGTTGCCACTTTGTTTGGGTTTTCAGCCCTGCTAACCTCTTAATGAGATGCTAATTAATGCTCTATTAGCCTGCTCAGCTCATTTTTCCTTCTAATGGAACACAAATCGAATGCTAAATGTTCCTATTTATTTTGTTTTCTCTCCTCTTGGGAAGCACTGATGCCTGTAAAAGGGCTGAAATGCTCAGGCTGGCTTCACTCTTACCCTTCCTGACCAGTGCTGTACTCAGCACTGGCCAGGCCACACCTTGAGTACTGTGTCCAGTTCTGGGCTCCTCAATTCAAGGGAGATGTTGAGGTGCTGGAATATGTCCAGAGAAGGGTGACAAAGCTGGTGAGGGGCCTGGAACACAAACCCTACGAGGAGAGGCTGAGGGAGCTGGGGGTGTGCAGCCTGCAGAAGAGGAGGCTCAGGGCTGACTTCATTGCTGTCTACAACTACCTGAAGGGAGGTTGTAGCCAGGTGGGGTTGGTCTCTTCTCCCAGACAACCAGCAACAGAACAAGGGGACACAGTCTCAAGTTGTGCCGGGGAAAGTATAGGCTGGGTGTTAGGAGGAAGTTGTTGGCAGAGAGAGTTGTTGGAATGGGCTGCCCAGGGAGGTGGTGGAGGCACTGTCCCTGGAGGTCTTCAAGAAAAGCCTGGATGAGGTACTTGGTGCCATGGTTTAGTTGACTGGACAGAGCTGGGTGCTAGTTTGGACTGGATGATCTTGGAGGTCTCTTCCAACCAGGTCGATTCTATGATTCTATGATTCTTCCATGCAGCAGCATCACCCACAGCTCTATGATGGCTGCAGCAGTTCTGTTTGCTGCTGCACTCTTCCTTTCCTGGCTTGTACTAAAGTACTCACCGTTCCTGGCTTCCTGGACAAGTGATGGCAGTCTGTGCAGATTTTACACCAAGTTCATGTCTGAAAGGTTTAAGCAGATTGACATAAAAAATCAGGAAAGGCAAACTTTACAACTCCTGCATTGCTATTTACCCAAAGACCTTTTGTGTCCTGTAGCTGTTTTGCATGTGTGCAGCCATGGCACAACTGTGTAACAATAGTGACAGCACAGGCTACAGACCAGGCAGAAACCCAAGAGGCTGCACCATGGTATCAGTGACAGCAGGTCCATAAGACACCCAGCTCTGCTGAATCAGTGCACCCAGCTCAGCTGAACCTGTGCACCACTCAGGAGTGCTTTTAGCAGTGTGACCAAAGCCTGCCATGTGTCTTCCCTTATCTTCTCCCAGGTGAAATGCTCCATGAGGTGTTCTGCAGGAATGATTTAACCTTGTACATGCATTCTGTAGTGCATTGTTTCTGTTGGAGAAACACACCAGGCAGTGGCAGTAGAAGGCGTGAGGCTTGTGATGGTCCTGAGCTCCTGGGTGACTTCGTTCTGCTGCTGGCAGAGCCCCAAAGAAAGCAGCCCAGCAGGCTCCAGAGCTAGTGCATGAGATCCAAACCCAGCTCCAGTGAGACAGGAGTTTGGACAAGAGTGCTGCTGGCACAGGGCTGCTCCCTCTGCCAGTAAACTGCCCTCACACGGCTGGCTGCTGCGGTTGTTGGGGTTGCTGGTGAGCTAGCAGAGGGCTGCAGAAGCTGTTGTGTGGAAGTCTGGTGACCTTCCAGGCCTGCTGTCCTTTCAGCTGAGACGTTTCTCGGGGGTGTGCCGCGTGGGGATGCTCTGGCAGCTGGCAGAGAGATGCAGGCTGCGGCCTCACTGAAGCGCCTGTAGGGCTGTGTGTTGTGGTTTCGGGGTGGGGGGAGCAAGTCAGGGCTGCAGCAGGTGTGTAGATCTAAGCATATCTTCAGGCTTTGCAAGCTGAGATAGTGCAGCTGCCAGCAGAGAGACTTGAGCTCATACGTGCTTGGTGTGGAAGCAAGGGAGGCCAGCAGCAGGGCTCTCTGCCCGCATGCCGCCTGCCTGCACGTAGCACCCCTGCCCCTGCCCAGTGCCTGCCAAATGGGGGGCGCTGGGTGTGCTGCTGGCAGGGGGTGGGGGTTAGCCGACTGCTGGAGGAATTCCTCAGGCTGTTTACTCCTCTCTGCTATTTTAGTATCCAGCTGGATTTTAAGCCACTGTAAATATTAGCGGCTGTGGAAGAGCTGAGAGAGAGCTCGGTGGCACTTGCAAGAGAGAGATAAATCAAAGTAAATGAAAACGCAGGAGAGCTGAGGGCAGTTGCTTTTGCAGCCAAACAGCATCTGCGGGGCAGAGCCCTGTGACAGCAGCTGACAGCAGCAAACAGGCCCCTGAGCTGAGAGAGAATCAGGTTGTTTACCCGCCTGGGAAGCAGACTGGCCCTTGAACACCATTTCCTGGCCTTTGGTCTCCCTGTCTGCCAGTTTTGTGATAGTTATGGACACTTGAGACGTGATTCTGCATCTTTGCTTTGGCAGCTGCCAGGCTGAAGTCAGCCCAAAAAAGCAGCCCAGAGGTTTACTGCATTAACTATAAAAGCACTCCGTGTCCTGACTGGGACCTCTGCTGCAATAGAATCATAGAATAGAATAGAATCAACCAGGTTGGAAGAGACCTCCAAGCTCAGCCAGTCCAACCTAGCACCCAGCCCTATCCAGTCAACTAGACCATGGCACTAAGTGCCTCAGCCAGGCTTTGCTTGAACACAGTCTCAAGTTGTGGCGGGTAGGTCTAGGCTGGATGTTAGGAGGAAGTTGTTGGCAGAGAGAGTGATTGGCATTGGAATGGGCTGCCCAGGGAGGTGGTGGAGTCACCATCCCTGGAAGTGTTCAAGAAAAGCCTGGATGAGGCACTTAGTGCCATGGTCTGGTTGACTGGCTAGGGCTGGGTGCTAGGTTGGACTGGATGATCTTGGAGGTCTCTTCCAACCTGGCTGATTCTATGATTCTTCTCACAGCAATACCCCCAGGGATGGTGTCTCCACCACCTCCCCAGGCAGCCCATTCCAATGGCAAATCACTCTCAGCCAGATAGATAAATATCCAGTCCTTTTCCCAGTGCCTGGCCCTGATGTTCAGGGAGCAGCACACTTTACAGACGGTGCCCACAGCTTCTGGGCATTTACTGCCTGCAGCCTAACACTGAACGTGCCCCAGTGCCGCAGCAGCGGGGCGGGTCCCTGCGCTGGGCTGCTGCCGCTGCCCGCATGCCTGCAGCCACTTTCCCTCTCCGAGGACATGTGTTTGCTGCAACCCACCGGTGGGGTTTTGCATTTCACTTCCCGCCTGCTGCGGATTGTGTAACCGAGCCTTCAGACTCCCCCACCTCTAATGAGGATGCTGAACAACCCCCGCAGACCAAACCCAAACCACAAACATGCCGTGCAACGACAACACCAAAGAGAGCAGAAGGGCTCCTGCCCCAGCAGAGGCCTGGGGCACTGGAATCAAAAGCACTTTCCCCCCTCTGCTTTACTAAGATATTAAATGAGAAAAGCAAATAACCTGGTGAAGCATTCATGCTCTGCCCCACCTCTAACATCTGAGTGCTCTGTAACCTAGGCTGAACCCTTCTTTTCTGACCTGTTTGCAGATCCTTAGCAGATAGCAGCAGCAGCAGCCAGCAACAGGGCTTGGCTCTGCTGAGCCTCAGCACCACAAAAAAAGAACCCTTAAAAATCAGTGTTTTTCATTAGCATTCCCCAAGCCTTTCTGCCAGCCCCTCAGGTTATACAGGATTCCACCACTGTACAGGAAGACAACCTCAAAATCACAGAATCACAGAATCAACCAGGTTGGAAGAGACCTCCAAGATCATCCAGGCCAACCTAGCACCCAGCCCTAGACAGTCAACTGGACCATGGCACTAAGTGCCTCATCCTGTCTTGAATGCCTCCACCACCTCCCTGGGCAGCCCATTCCAATGCCAATCACTCTCTCTGCCAACATCTTCCTCCTAACATCCAGCCTAGACCTCTCCCGGCACAACTTGAGACTGTGTCCCCTTCTTCTGTTGCTGCTTGCCTGGCAGAAGAGCCCAACCCCACCTGGCTACAGCCTCCCTTCAGGTAGTTGTAGCCAGCAATGAGCTCTGCCCTGAGCCTCCTCTGCTGCAGGCTGCACACCCCCAGCTCCCTCAGCCTCTCCTCACAGGGCTGTGCCCCAGGCCCCTCACAGCTTTGTCGCCCTCCTGTGGACACCTTCCAGCACTGCAACATCTCTCTTGAATTGAGCAGCCCAGCACTGGACACAGCACTCAAGGTGTGTCCTGAGCAGTGCTGAGCACAGGGGCAGAATAACCTCCCTTGTCCTACTGGCCACACTGTTCCTGATCCAGGCCAGGATGCCATTGGCTCTCTTGGCCACCTGGGCACACTACTGGCTCATGTTCAGCTACTATCTACCAGCACCCCCAGGTCCCTTTCAGCCTGGCTGCTCTCCAGTCACTGCTTGGGGTTGTTGTGGCCAAAGTGTACAATCCTGCACTTGGCCTTGTTCAATCTCATCCCTTTGGCCTCTGCCCACCCATGCAGCCTGTCCAGGTCCCTTTGCAGGGCTCTCCTATCCTCCAGCAGATCAACACCTGCTCCTAGCTTGCTGTCATCTGCAAACTTACTGATGCTGCACCCAATCATCTCCCTGTCCAGATCATTAAAGATATTGAAGAGGACTGGACCCAGCCCTGATCCTTGGGGCACACCACTAGTGCCAGCTGCCAACTGGATGTGGCACCATTCACCACCACTCTCTGGGCCCAGCCCTCTTGACCCATATCAGAGTGAACCTGTCCCAGCCACGTTATGCTCACCTCCCACATCTACTGACCAGAAACACAACCTTCAACCCTAGGCAAAACAAAGGCCATTACCAGAAACGTCAATAGAGCATTAAGAGGCCTGTAGCTGTCTGCAGCCATCTGAAGTGATGGCTGGAAAACAAGCTCTGATGTTGGCAATCCTCAGGAAACTGTGAGCACAGGACTTTCAAACCCATGAGCCAGCATCAGCCAAGGCCCCTAATCCTCCTGAGCCTTCTAAAGAGCACTTTATTCCTCCTAACCCTGCCCAACAAGGGGTGCAGAGGGAAGGATTTTCCTTTTAACTGTTCCAAACTCTTCTTGTAAGAAACCTTTTCCAAATGAGTCATGCTGCAGAGGCTTCTCCACACAGCACCACTGAGCCAGCTCCTTCCTGTGGCATTTTTCCATCTCTAACCAGCTAAGGAATGCCAGAGTGCTTCAGAGACAAGATATGTGGGCTTCAAAACATTGAAATGCCAGCACTTTGGTGCTTCATCTTCGGCTGCAAGGTTTGGGCTGGTGAATGTCAAAGCCACCACAGCATGGCAGGAGAGCAAAGGCTGCAAGGCAGCAGCTGGGCACTGAACCAGAGGTGCTCAGACTCATCTTGTGAAGTTGCACAGGAGACTTTGAGCAGACTTTTGTTTAACTCTTAATACAGAAGTCTTGATTTCTTTTTTTTCATTGTGCAGGTGGCTCTTCCAAGCTCCAAGCCTGGGTCAATTAACTTTTCATCTGTTGGTCAAAGAAATGAATGAAAAAGGAGTGAACAGAAGGGCAAGCCCAAGTCAAGCAAATGCACCTTGCTTCCTGAGCATGCTCTGAATGCTGGACAATAGGGGCATGTTGGCTCAGGATTCCTGTCCATGGGGGAGCTTCTAGGGACAGAATTCCTTCAGGAAAGCTCAGCTCTATTGTGAAACAAGGCAGGTTGGAACTAGATGATCCTTATGGTCCCTTCCAGCCCTGACTGATTCTGTGATTCTGTGTGGAGAGGCTGGGAGCTCATCACCAGCTTCTCCTTGGCACCTTTTCCTTGCCCTGGGTGCCTGCTTTATAACAAAATGGGAACCATCTTAGGATTATAGAATCATAGAATCAGTCAGGGTTGGAAGGGACCACAAGGATCAGCCAGTTCCAACCCCCCTGCCATGGGCAGGGACACCCTACCCTAGAGCAGGCTGCCCAGAGCCTGATCCAGCCTGGCCTTAAACACCTCCAGGGACAGAGCCTCAACCTCCTCCCTGGGCAGCTCATTCCAGGGTCATCTACCTGGTAAGACTTGCAGAAAGCTATGAGTGAGACAAGCTGGGATTGCCTGCCACCTGTTCCTGAGCCTGTGCTCATACACTTGCTGCATGACTAGAAAAAAAATTACTCCAAGGACTAGAGTGTACTTTAGGAAATCACATTTTGGCTTCTGTGGGGTTGAGGCATTATCCTCCTCTCACAGATGCTCACTCACTGAGGTGGCCTAATCCAACAGGTCAGTAAACCAATCTCGAGCAGTTGAAATGATTTGGCTTTTTTCATGCTTGTGATAAGCATGACTGAATCTGGTCCTGGACCAGAGATCAGAAGGCCTGGCTTCTTGTCCCACTTTGTTCATGGCTTCACCCTCTCCAGAGGTAACCACTCCTTGCTGATGGGTTTACTGCCTCCTGCATGGATTCCAGACTAAACTTCCCTCTGAAGTAGAGGTTGAACTGGAACAATGTTCAGGGCAAGTGTGAGGCTTTGTCATGGAATGGAGAGGTTAAGAAACTGAGCTTCCCTCAGTCTCCAGGCTTACTTTCATGCTTCTGTCTCCTCTGCTAGAATCGAGCCGATGTGATTGCCAACCTCAAAGATGAGCTCCAAGAGATGAAAGCCAAAATGGACAGGGAGAGCAGCTACATGAAGAGAAGCACAGACTTCCAGGTGGGCCAGACCCAGAAGAAATGCAGCAATGCAGAAAATGTCCTGGACAAGGAAATTCAGGTAAACCATTTCCCATGGCCTCTACAGGAAGGCTTCTCCATCTAGTAAGGAAAGACTCCTCCCTTGCTCCCCAGCTGCCCTTTCTGTCCTCCATCAGTCACCAACATGACTGTTAGCACTGGATCAGGACCCAGGTTAGAAATCTTGTCTTCCATTGCTTCTCTGTATGGTGCTGCCAACAGCAACAGCATGGATGGCATGGTTGCAGGAGGCAGAGACTGCTTAAACTGTTACCACTGGCAGAGAGACAGACCCATAACTATGTCCAAAGGCTGTAGTTGTAAGCCTCCTCAGCAACAGAGGCAGCTAAGCTCCCAGCATGGCTCAGAGCATATCATGCTGACAGAGCTCTTCATGTGGCCAGAAAGTGAACTGGGCTGGAAAACTGCTCTGGTCCTGCAAGCATTTTGAGTTTCTTCTGACTGATCAAAGCCAGGTCTGCTTGTCACTTCCTCGGGGATGGCTCAGGGGCAAGGATGCCTTGGTTCATTTTGTCTCTAGGAAAGAAAGAAAGGGAAGAGGAGGCAGAAAGGAAGGGAAGGAAGGCATGGAGAAAGGGAAAGAAGACCCATGTCTGTGGAGACAGAGAGCTCCTGCATGCTTAGCCCCCAGCTCAGCTTTCAGCAGCACCTGTGCACCACGGGCACTCAGGTTGTCTGTTGTGTTTTGTCTGCACTGATCACAGAAGCTGAAGAGCAAAACTGCTGAGGAGATTCGAGTCCACGTGGAGACTGAAAATTTCCTCAGGCAACAGCATAAGGTGTGTGTGACTCTCTGCTAATGCTTCAAATAGCAGCTGATGAACACTTCATCAGCTAGTGCCTAAAGAAAATCAGTGACTGCTCCACCAGACTGACCAGTTCATGACTGCTGCTGTTCGAGTGACCACTTATCCTCAAGTCTTAATTGACTCAGCTCTCCCAGACTTGAGATTTGCTACATTTGGATGTATTCCCCTAAAATTAGAGTTCGTGTAATGATTGGCATTGTTTGTTCAGGTGTAGCAGACTTTCTTCCTTCAGATAGATCCACTCACCTAGCTGGGATTCTGTTTTGCCCATCCTCAGCAGTAGCAGGGCTCTCAGTGACTCATGGGGAGTCATGCTGCACAAGGTGTGCGTAGCAGTTTGTCAGGGCACAAAGGAGGAGGTGACACAAACTGCCAGCCCAGGTTGCCACATCTGAGTCTGTGGAAGAATCAGGGTTGGGAAATTGCTAACTTGAAATGATTTACCTATTTTCATCAGTAAACAGCCATGAAAGGCCATGGTGCTGCTGATCCAGAGATCCACAGCTCTCCTATCATCAAAGGTTGTGGCCATGACAGTGGTGGGTGTCAAGTGGCTGGGGCCAGTCTCTTTTTGCTGGTCAATGGCAGTAAGACAAGGAGCAAAGGCTACAAATTGGAACATAGAAGGTTTCACCTCAACGTGAGGAGAAACTTCCTTACAGTGGGAGTGACACAGAGCACTGGAACAGGCTGCCCAGAGAGGCTGTGGAGTCTCCTTCTCTGGAGACTTTCAAAACTCACCTGGATGTGTTCCTGCATGAACTACCCTAGGAGAACCTGCTTGGCAGGGAGGTTGGACTCAATGATCTCTGAAGGTCCCTTCCAACCTCTAAAGCTCTGTGATTCTGTGCACAACACTGGAAAGCATCTCATAAACTGTAGTTCTGGAAGAGAACCTCTATGACTGAAGGGACCCTAACACCACTGCCAGGAGAAAATTCAGCAGAAAATAACACTTCAATTTGTTTTAAACATAACCTGAGTGCAGAACTGTGCTCTGCCTTGAAAGCAGGGAAACTGTGTCCTCTGCATCCCCAAGCCTCAGTTCCATCAACAGTTCACAGTGAGGGGACTTGCCAAGTACAAGCTGCAGCCTGTTTGGCCTCTACCAGAAGGCAAAGCACTTCTCTGTACACACAGAGCAGCTGGTGGCTTTGCAGGGGCCCACAGAGAAAAGGATGGCCATGCCCTTCATCTCCCTTGTGTGTCCAGCTGTGGTGCCCTAATGAGATTGATGCTTTCCCTCAGATTATTTTTCCATGCAGGCAATCATGGTTGCCATGGAGAAGTTGCTTATGAATGGGAGGAAGTCATCTGGGTGACTGTTTCAGCAACACCTGCCCTCCTATTCACAAGTGAGACAAAGCCAAGCTCACAACCTGAAATAGTGTGAAGTGCTGTCTTCTGGGACCTTATTCCTGGTGCACTGAGCTTGATCCAGAAAGCAGGCAGGGAGTCAGGCACAGGATGACAGATTTCTCAGTGACAAACTCTGGGTTTTAACCCCCTTCCCTCTGTCTACACACAAAGAATGGCTCCTAGTAATCACTTCACCAGGACTTTCTGAGTGTGCACAGAACTAACCCCTACTGCTTCTCTGTTCTTCACACACCTCTCAGAACCCAGCCCAGGCTCTCCTCCTCCCTACTCCACTGCTGCACCTTCTGTGGTGAACCCCTAGCCAGGGGCCTGCAGGCCACCAGTGACTTATTACTTGTCTTGGGGGGTTGAGCCTGTCAAGATTGGATGTTAGAAACAGGTTCTTCAGTATAAGGATGGTAGAACACTGGAACAGTTTGCCCAGGGAGGTGGTTTGGGCCCCATCCCTGGAGATATTCAAGGTAAGGCTCAACAGGGCTCTGGGCAACCTGATCTAGTTGAGGAAGCCCCTGCTGACTGCAGGGGAGGTTGGACTGGATGACCTCCAAAGTCCCTTCCAACCCAGACCACTCTATGATTCTATGAAGAGAGAAATTCTGACCATGCAAAAATGTGTGGGACTTGTACCACCATCCTGATGGGCCACATAAGAGTAGCAGATTTTTCCCCTGTACATTCTGTGTACCATGCTGAGCACCACTCTGTCCCCACACAGAAGCTGGAAGAGAAGCTGGAATACTGGATGGACAAGTATGAAAATGACACAGATGCTAAAGATGAAGAGCTGGATGCTCTAAAAGCAACAAAGGCAAACAACTTGGAAAGGCTGCAGAGACTTGCTGAGGAGGTAAGATATCAGCATCACCTCAGTGCTCAGCCGTGCAGAACTGCATCCTGGCTTTTTCCTACCTTCGTTCAGATAAAGATCCAGGACCACAGACAACAATCAGTAGTCGTGAGGTGTAGACTGTGATTACAAGCACTGGTTCTGGGAAGGCAGAGACCAAGTAGTCATCTTCTGCTTACCACCTGTGACATCAAAGAGTGATGATGATGTTTCCCCTACAGCACTTTTCAAACACCAGCAAGTACTCACAGAGCTGCTGACAACCTTTGTCCTGTGCCACCAGTATGCCACACCTCCGTTTGTCACCTTAGTCTGAACAAGACTGCTCCTTCTAGCAAGTTGGGAATAGAACAGCCTGGAAAAGGCAGCTCCTGCCTTCCTGCAGAGGCATGTTCACAGCTGCAGAGTGCTCTGTCACACAGGAATTGATTCTGGTTAAAACCATTTGTCCCACACTGGTTCCTTGGCTAACTGCCAGCCTCTGCTCACAGCTATGCAGGCAGGGCAGAGCTGGCAGCACAGGGCAGAGAAAAGTGTCTAGAAAAAGGGGTGGTTGATAGCCAGGAGGAATGGACTTGTAACCATTCCTTACTGTCACTAGGTCTGAGATGATGGGCCTGACTTCCATGTTTCCCTGCTTGTGGGCTCACTTTTCACTCTGTACACTGTCATCTCAGTGTCCCAAGGGTGTTTGTACATCATCTGCTGCCTAGCTTGGGGGAGCATGAGTCCTTCCCACCACCATCTGTTGCCTGAGACGCCATCAGAGAGGCATTTTACAGCACAGGATCAGAGGGTTAATTACACCCATGCCGTGAGAGGTTTCACTTTGGCACCAGCTCTCAGTGCCTTAGGACTGATGGTGGTAATGAGCAACATTTGCCATCTGGATTCAGGAAAGATGAAACCAAAAAGAGGTGAGGAAGGAAGGTCCATGCTTACACATTCCCTCTGGGCTGCCAGGAGGCTCCCTGGTGCACAGGGTTGGGACCTGCATGGTGACCCACTGGTCAAAGCAGCCCTGACTGGGGTAGCAGGGCTGAGACCAGTAGGTACACTAGGGTCCAGGTGAACCCTTGTCCTGCCCTAGCAAGCTGCTGGGTAGAGTGAGCCTGGAAGGTTTGCCCTGCAGCTCAGGGGATGTTCTTCATGTGGCTGTTGTCACCCCTGTGCTCTCTTGCAGTGCCAGATGTTTGAGGAAACCATCATCAGTGACCGGGCAGAAAAGGAGGCTAAAAGAAAACAACTAGAGCAGGATGCCCTGGAGCTGAAAAGCACCCTGAAGGTACAGGGCAGCAGAGCTGAGGTAGTGCTGCTTCATCAGCAGCTGGGAGTCAGTAATTCGTGCCTCAGGCTTTGTTCATGGAGAAAACAACCCAAGGAAGTAGGCTGGTGCGGGGTGGAACAAGCAAAGGACAGACAAAACTTGTTCCTTTTCACAGGGCAGACACAAAGCCAGCAGCTAGCTGCAGGTTTGGGAAGGGAGCGAGAGGGGAGAGGTTGGTCTCCTCGAATGATCTGGGGTCATGCCCATCACACCAGGCCCTCTGCATGGGCAATACTGGAGGGTCATGAGGCAGCTCCCATGCTTGTCCCCTTGCCACCAGCAGCAGCTGCCCTCAGTCCAGACATAGTTACCTTCAGCACAGGCCCAGCTGCTGCTGCTGCCAGGGGTTCTTACCTGCAGCTGGGGAGCACAGAGGAGACTCTCTGGCTATCGAGCGGTGCCAGGGCCCCCAGCAAGTGATGTCTCCTAACACCTCTCTCTCTTGCTTTCAGCTGCAGGCCTGGTGGAGAGGCACAATGGTCCGTCGGTACCTCGGCCCCTACCAGGCGCTCAGGACGTTTCTGGAGAAACAACGATCAGCACAACAGGAGAAAGAGGGAAAAGCTGGAGCAAAGAAAAGGACACGCTAAATAAAGAACCCTGCCCACGGACGTGCTCCGGGGCTGTTGCTGGGCAGGGCACTGCAGTCTGTCTGGCAGCACAAAAACCAACCCCGTAACAGAGCTCAGGCTGTTCTGCAGAGCACTCTCCATGGCAAACGCAGCGGAGCCTGAAGCTGCAGTTACTCCTGAGGTCTGGGAGCTGCATCGAAGCAGCTGCAAACGCTGTATGCCCCGGAACGCTTTAAAGAAACACACCAGCAGGAGGGCATCCTGCTACCAGCCCAGGAGCTCACCTGCATGGGATATCGGCGTCCTCTGCAGAGCCACACCACTGGCTGTGGCTGGAGTGCTGGTGTTTGCCAGGGCACCAAGGCAGGGTGGCCAAGTCACCCCCGCTGGGGCTCAGGCAGCACTCTTCCTGCTGCCAGCCTGCAGTGTAGGTGTGAGGGCAGGGAGTGCTCCTGGGTTCCCATTCCTGCAGCCCTGCAAAATGTCACTGCAGAGGCAGGAGAGCTCCAGACACCTTCTGACCGAGGGAAGCAACAATGCAGCCAGCTGTGCTGCCAGCAGGAGCTGGGCTGTCACAGCCTTACCCACTGCCCCGGCCCTGTCTCGGATGAGATGAAGCAGCATGTGGGGGGTGAAGCTGCTGGGGGGTGCATACTGTTCTCTAACCGGGGGGAGGCCTCTCCTGGCACGGCTGTCAGCCACACGCAGGGCTGTGCACAAAGCAAAGTCAGCCCTGCCGTCGAGCTGGCTGGTTCCTGACCCTCCCCACGCCGGAGAGCGAGCCCAAGGCAGACACAGACTGCTGTGCTCTTTGTGAGCCGCCTGCGCTGGCCCCATTCAAACGCCCTCATGGCCAAGCTGAACTGTGCCCAAAGCTCTAAAGCCAAAGCCAGAGGGCAGAAATCACCAAGCAGAGAGCCTCAGGCTCAAAACTCTCTGAATGGGAGAAGAGGAGCTGGTGCCTGACTATCAGGCAGAACCGTGTCAAGAGAGTACTTACATTCCAGACGCTCAAGACAGACCTGCGACAGAAGTATTGGTGTTAGCCCTGGAGCACTGCCACTAACTTTAGACCAGAGCACATTCCAGCGCTGGTAGCAAAGCTGTGAACACACTCACCTGCTTTTCTTGGTCCCCAGGTGGTGGCGAGGACAGGGATCACTCCAGTACCATCCTGGCAGGAGTCATGCCAGGACTGTCATTGTGTCTCATGCCTGTTCCACAGCTCCGTGTTGCAAGAGGCATCTCGGAGGAAGTTATGCTAATTTTAACTTAGTACAGTTCAGTTAGTAACTGAACTAACTCGGTTTAGTTACCATTTTCCATGCATGGTAGGTGTGGACAGGTGACACATTTAGGTGGAGGGAATGAGATTCATTCATGCACTCACCAGAGGTTTTGAGCTGAAGTGGGATGGGATGGGATGGAAGGGCAGCAGATTTCAGCTGTTTCTATCAAACCCTTGGCACACAACCAAACGACTGAAATCTGAAGCCTGCCACTGGCTGGGCTCTTCTTGATTTTCAGCAGAGAACAATAAAAAATACCCCATAATTGTGAACAGTCCTCCACATCCAGGGATTCTGCCAAGGCTGGGCTCCCCTTCCAGCCCTCACTCCTGATGCCAGAGTAACAGCGTTGGTTTCTCTGGTACACCGAGCCCCTGCAGCTGCAGTGAACAAGCCCACAGGAAGTGAACAGGCTGCACTGGATTGTGAAATGAATCCAAGCTTCCATTTGGGTGAGTGGTTATCCCAGAAAAAAAACCCCAAACCCATACATTGCATGGGGGCAGCAGCATGCTTCCAAAAACGGGGCAGCTCTGTGCCTGTGTGCCTAGGGGAAAGGCTGCTTTTCCTTTCAAAAATGATGTAACACACCTGAAAAAAGCAACAAGAGAACCAGGTTTGCTAGTCCAGTAAGGTGGAGAGTGCCAGAGTCCCAGCATGAGTGGGTGATAGTTTGACAGGAGCACAGGTTCTTAACCTGACCAAACCCCCTGCTGCAAGAGCAGCAGGTCCCTGACTGGGAACCATGGCCATGCTGCTGCCCACCCCTTCCTCCTGGCCTCCTCTGCCTGCCAACGCACCCCAGAGATGCTGCTCTCCTGAGGAGCCTTACTTGTGAGCAGAAACCGGAGTGGACCTCTGGGTCTTGGCTGCGGAGCTGTCAAGTAAACAGGCTGAACACATCCAGCGATGGGAGGGCTGTGAAAACTGAGAGAAACAAAGATGCACGAAGTGCCAGCTGTGATGATGGGGGAAGGGTTAACACACACCCGACACAGAGGAGGCGACACGAAAGCAGCAGGACAGGACGCTGTGATTCATGTAAGGCTTCAAACTTTATTTCAAATTACCCCTGGTCTCCTTTTCTGTTATCAACGTGCTAGAGGTTCACACTACTGGCAGAATGCAGGCAATTGAAAATAAAGTCTACAATATCCAGACACAGATCTGTGTAACAGACTCAGCCACCATGGAATGTATTTACAGGTACAGCACGGGATGAAGCTCTTAAAACCCTTTACTCTATTAATGACAGGTTTGCACTGCTTTCAGAAGTGACAACATGAGACTGCTTTGTAAAACATCACAATAGCTACACAAAAGGAATTGTTGGGGTTTTTTTTTTTGTTAGATGTCCAAATTCACCTTAGAAGTCCTCTGTTTCTAAAACATTTCTTCCAAAGAACCATTTATAGTCATAAAAGGGTAAAAATATCACTTGCCATCGTGCAACAGAGGTGTTCTTGGCGCTGTTAAAAAGCTGTCTCTGATTTATTTTTAAAGCAGGACCTTTAGGAAAGCCTCCTCCTTCAGAAGGGGAAGACTCAAACCTCAGCTGCTTTGACCCAACCACCACAACGTCACCAGGGATTGCTGAGTGCTCAACCTGGAGTGTGTAACCTCACCGAGCCTCAAACCCTGCTCAGTGTGGTTGGAAGAAAATGGAGTTGTTGTATAAACACCAGCAAGCACCAAACGCTCAGATGGATTCCTCCCACAGCCTCCAACACAAATGCCCCAGAAGAGGAAAGACAATTGCCTCTTGAACACATAAAATAGAATTTTATACAAGCTTTCTTTAAGATATTCTTTTCATGGGATACAACAAGAATTGCACATAAATACACCCCCAAAAATCCCAACCCACTTTGCAAATCAGAACTGAAGTTGCTGCTGTCATACATTCAATAAACCATAGGATGAAACTTCAGGTTTTGAATTCTGTCCTAAACAACTGAATTAAGGTTTGCCAGCATGAAAACAACAGGATTACAAATGTCAGACTAACACAGCCACAGAAACTGCCAGAGCAAGCTGCTGTTAGAACAAAGTGACACTGGGGACAAGCCACCTGCCCAGCCATGCACCCACTGCTCCTCACAGCAGCAGCTGTGTGGACCAAGCACCACAGGAAGCAGCCATTTCTTGCAGTTCTGGCTCAACTCCCCACCCTGTTAACCCCTAAAAACCAGTACTAATGAAATGTCAAACTTCCATCAACCTGAATACTGCTAAGGTTTGTTTTCCCCAAGTGCTGGAAGCTGGACTGGCCCTGCACATCCCCCACCCCTACCCCCCCACCCCCAAATTCCATGACGGGAATGGTTTTCTTAAAATGAGAACGTTAAAAGAGTCACTGCAGGGTGTGCAGTTAAAAAGCATGCCCCAGGGGGCTTCCTTTGGGCAATACCATAAAGTCAGTGCCCCTCTCTTGCAAATTATGTGTGGAGACAAACACACAACAAACCCTCATGGTCTGCACTGCTGGCTACGAGTGGCAGAATCCTCCACTCAGCCAAGCACAGCACAGCCTTCAGACACTGATCCTTTCAGAGTCACCAGCACTCCCTGCAAGCAAAATGGAGTGGAACTCCAGACCTCCTTCAGGAGGGAAGTACATCTGTGTGGAGCTGCTCTCTTCCTGTGTGTACTGCAAGTTATTGGAGTTTTAATTCCTTGCAGAGCTCAGGGCCATGCACTCACCCTGTGTAAAATGGTTTCTTTCTCAGCTGTGCAGTTTTAAATGCCCTCCAGGTGTTCGTCTCCACTTACAACGTGACCAGCCAAAGCCAGTAGGAAGCAACTGGAATCATTATGTGAGATAAGGCATTCAACAGTCACCACAACGGACCTTGAAAGAAATACATGAAGCAAAACAAAACTGGAAATCAAAAGGGGAAAAGTCCTGCTAAGCCCAGCCCCTGCCAGTGTTCCCATGGCAGGTTTACTTCTGCAGAAAGGACTTTCAGCTTAGCCTGCTCCTTCTTCCTTTGTCCCCTCTTGCAGCATTCTGCTTCAAATACATCCCCAGGTGGAGTACCTCTGATGCCCACAGCTGGTCTCAGACCCTGTGCACCATGTATTAGTAGCATTAACATTCTGGGATGCTTTCAATTGGCCAAAAGCCTGACAAAGGAAGTGCAAGGGTGAAGAACTGGGTGTTCCAAGGTCTTTTTTTAGGGGGGTTAGGGAAACAAAAGCAAAACCAAAACAAAAAAGTAACCACTGTAATTGATCAGGTAGCAACCTTGGCCTCATCACCACACCAGAGCACACAGAGCAAGCCTTTGATTTCCAGGTCACCTTTCCAGCAAAGTGCAGATCTTGTTGGCTGCCTCTCCCATTCCTGCACATTGAGCTTCCATTTTTACGTTAAGCAAAGAGGAAGGCAGGCACTGGGAGTTCTGTATCACCAGTGATAAAAAGCTTCATTTATCCCAGCCTTGTTAAACAACACAGGGAAGCTGGGTTTTGCATCAGGTGGCTGCTTTGGGAATTCAGTAACTGTGCTCTTGAAACGATGAAGTTCTCAGTGCCTGGGATGCTCAGTGCTGGCAGGTCTGTGTGGGATGCCCCAGCCCCTAAGAAACATATTATTTGATAACAAGTTTCTAATGATTAGCACGAGCAGGCTGCAATCCTTCACACTGCACTAAAAACACACACGCGGTTCTTGACATCAGGTCATCATTTGGCAGAGCTCAGTAACCACATCCCAACATGACCAGGTGGGGAGGTGGCCAGGAGGATGCAGGAGACCTCCCTCTACTCCTGTTGGAAAAATCTTCACATAAAGCCAGGTCAAAATCCAAACAGAAAGTGAACCTAGCAAGAATGCTAAGGAGATTAATACCATTCAAACAGTTCTGGTTTAGTATCTTCAACTAAGATTTTTTTTGTTTTGGTGGAAAAAAAGGATGCAGCATTTTTTCCCTTGGGGAGAAAAAAAAGAAAAAAAAAGTCATTTTTTTCCCCCCTTTCAAATTTTCAGCACTGAGGACATGCCAAGAGAAGTTACCAGCTGCACAAAGCTCAACCCTGTTATCAAACTCTGCAGGTGACGACTGTGTAATGAATGCGTAATAGAAATAGCTGTTATTTGCAGGCAAAGAAATTCCCTTTCTTTGAGCCCTGCTGGGAAGGAAAGAAATTTCATTCCCCATGTGCCCACTGCAGCAACATCCTTTTTTTTTTCCCCCCCTTTCTTTCAAAATACAAATTAATTCCTCCAGGAATTGCTTTCCAAACTCTACACCCACATCTTCAAGCCTGGTCAGTTTCTAGAGCTGGCTCCAACAGCCACTGGAATTTCCTGCCCTCTTCCCAATTAACTCTGTTTTTCTTTTCTTTTAAATAAGGGGCAAAAATATTGATAATAAAAAATGTTACTGGAAATTGTTGTGATCTCCAAAAAAATGGAGAAATGAAGTAAAACATTCCTGTCAGGAATCACGGGAACTCCTTTCCTTAGAACAGAGCTCTGTGTGTTTGGATGCACTGCATGGGCAGTAAAGTCTTCACGTCCTTCTGCTTAGCCAAGGTAAACCAAAAGGTCTTGGAGGTCTTTACACAGCAGACAAGTGGTGAAGTTGCTGCTGCTTTGGGGGTGCCAGCTCCAGGAGCGCCTGGACAGTCACAGCTACCTGTGTCAAACCCTTCTCTTCTAAAATATGTAGAGGCAAACATAATTGCTCCTGAATGGGGAACAAAACAAAGACAAGAACAAAATGGATGAAAAACACTCAACTGAAAACAAAACCAAAACAAAAAATTAAGCAAAAGGTGACTGAAATATGAAATGTTATGGACGGGCAGCACACGCACAGGTATGAAATGGAACTCCTGCTTGTGACTCAAGAACCTTGAATGTGACTACTCAGAGAAAGCCTTGGGATGATCCTCATGTCTCTTTGTTAGAAAGCTGTACAGGAGTTTGAGAAAGGATTGTGGATGAAGTGGGGAAGAACAAATTGTCCTCTGCTCACACTGAAATGGCAGCAGTTTGCAAAACCACAAGTAGATGGACATAGGGAAGGAAAAAGTTTTGCTTCAATGTGATGAGACCACTAGAACACTGAGAAGGAGAGGAACCATGGCTTCCTTTCCCAAACACATAGCAAGCCTGTTTGACTATCCAAAGTGAGGAAAGACCTGCTTTGAAGCAAAGAATGCAGTACTAGTGTGTGCTATGGAAACACTGTGTAAGAAGCCTAAGAGAAAACATCACGCTTAAAAGCAACGCTCATCTCAGGAGACACTGCCCACCTGGAGTCCTTCTGTCTATCTGTATGTGCATGCTGATGTCTACCCATTAAGTCTTTGGAAGGCAGGACAAGGCAGAAAGCACGGGTTGTTCTATGGAGAAAAAAAGGGGGTGGGTGGGTGGGGAAGGAGTCTTGCTTCTATGTATGGCTGAAATAACCTGCACCATCTGTCCTGTCCAAGGCAATGAGGAATTGACACGGCGTGTTTGCAGGCAGCTGTCCATCCTGTGTGAAGAGTGAGTCTCTGCTGCCTCTTTACCTTCCAGAAGCACACCTGCTTAGCAGGCTACCTCAAAACCAGTCTGAGCAGTAAGAGTAACACGCAAAATGCAAGAAGAGGTTTCAAAGTGTTTATTAATAATTGTGCTATTCTCAGACTAAGATGGATTTAAAGCCTCATCCTATGTAAGTCCTTGGCACATCCTGGCCATCCTCACTCCACAGCGGTCAGGATACACATCCAACAGTTCCCTGTGTCTGTAGATAATAACCAGGCCTGTCCCTCCTACAGAGCTACATGTCTTTTCACATGCTATTTCCACAGTAACCTGTATTGCTCCACTTTGTGAACCTTTACTGACTTCTGATGTTAAAGAGCTCCTTCAGCACAGTGGCAGCCAAGCCTCCTCCCGCAAAGTGGAGAGGAAACAAATGAACCCAGACTGAAAATTCTCACAGTGAGCCATATGATCAGGCTGAGCTATACATTATTCTTCCAGCAAGCTCCTTACTTTGAAAGAAGTGTGCTTTTTGAGAGAACACTTGTAAACTTGAGCAAATAGGCCTTATCTTTTTTCTTCTGTATGCATACAGATAAGGGGCAAAGCTTTGGAATGACTCCATACCACAGTCATGGCAAACAAAACTTACAAACTGGAAGGCACTGTTAGTGTAAAACCCCTTGCAGCTTTTATCACAGTGTTCATTAGAAGAGATTAAGAAACATAGGAACTGAGTTAATTTTTAGGCCATACCAGTAAGCAGTGCAAAAAGAGCTTGTTTGAAAATAAAGCAATCTCCCCTGGTCAAAAGTCCTCTCTTTCCTCCACGACATTTTGCTTTGTGTGATTTGGAAGCAGAGCACCAACTCCTTTCCTTGCTCCTTGGTTAAATACTGGCTTTCAGTTACAAGAGCTTGTGAGATCTGTGTACATGTACCACATTTTTTACTGGTAGTGACCATATTTGCAACTAAACTCCTGTGTGTCTTAAACTGTGCTTCAGAGCTGTGGCCAGGGTAATGCTGGAATGCTAACACCACTTAAACCTGGCTCACAGAGCCATTTACTGTATTTTCAGATACAACAGAAAGGTACTGAAAACACGTCTGGAACAGATGTTTGACTTCATACTTACCTGTCACTGGTCTCTGAGCAGAGCTCCTGAATTGATCTACACTCTGAGGAGACATGGTCTTTTGCACATCACACGGGGAGTGCCCTGAAGTTCAGAGGTGTCCCTGAGACGTTAAAGCATTAAAGCACCAGGATGCTTTTCCTGGGGAGGGAAAAGCTTTGAAGCTTATGGAAGACTACCTGAGTTTTGTAAAACAATGAAGTGTGATCATGCAGCCAGGCCTTAGGCTCTGACATTCTGCAGCATCTGGCAGAATCCTTGAGATTTTTTTTTCCTTCTTTCAAAGCTGTTGAAGGGCTCCATTTCTCTGAAAATTTCCTGTTTGATCTGTTAGGAAGCTCAAGTAGCTCAGGATTCACTGACAGTTACTTTAAAAAGTCTGACTCAAAGCAATACACCAGAGCCTACAAATAGAGAAGTCAAATGCTCTCAGAAGCAGGACAAGGGACTGAGGGTAAGAAGAAAAGTATCAGTTGTGAAGTCCTGTGGACAAAACTTACCAGACCATGTCTCCTAAGACTGTGAGATCTCTTCAAGAACACTGATGATGAAAAAAAAAGGACTTTGCATTCTTTAACATTTTTCATCAGATAACCCTTGAGCATTATGCCAACGTGGGTGCAATTCCCACTATACAGAAGAGGAAACTGAGGCACAAACTGACAAGGCAGTTTTCCCAGCACTGTATCATGCACCCATGTGTCCTAATCCCAGTCCCCAGCTGTAGCCCACGGTGAGCACTTCCTCCCTTACAGAAGCATTACGGCTGCTAAATATGACACAGCAAATACAAATGTGAATCATGTCACAGATGGGCGTGTGGCTGCACCAATGTGTTTTACTCATTGTACTTGTCACCTCTGTTCCATCAGTGGGAAAGGAATCACTTCATACACACAGTCTTGAAACAAACCAAAATCCTTTCCCCAAGCACCAGAGTGATGGAGGGAGGAAGTGGCAACACTACCCTTCCGCTAGAGGAAAAAGACCCAGCGATAGAACATACAGAGCGTTAGCATTAGAGTACAGTAAAACACCACAAAGCCCCAGAGCTGAACGGAAAGGGAGACAAGACTGGATTCTTCTGAATCTGTCCCCAGGGAAAGAAGAGTCTCAACTGTTCTTTTAACGCTGAGGTTTAGCTGAAGAATGTCAGAAGGGGAACAAAGATTGTCCTGTCCAGAATGTGTGAGCAGGAAGGGAAAACAGACAGAAAAAAAAAGGTCAGTCAGTTAGCCATAGCAACATCCATGAAGCAGTCAGTCATCAGACATCTCAGATAAAACCTACACGTCCCAGAAGCGTTATCACAGCTGGTTAATGCTCACAGAGCAGTCTGCAAGACTCCCACTGCACAGAACTCACTCACTGCAAACATTCAGTGCTCGGTGAGGTGCCTGTCACCTGTGCAGCTTAAACGTGTAACAATCTTTGTTGTCAAAAACACAGCAGTTTACACATGCCTTGGTGAAAACCGTGTTTGTGCAGGGGAAATGCAGAGGCTGGAGGTTTCTGAGATGCTGCTGGCACTGAGTACTCACTAAAGCTAAGTCTCCACATGTATCTTAGTTAATGCAAACAGTAGACAAGGGATTATTTACGTGTAACCAATGCTTAAATGCAGTATCTGGCAGAAACATCTATTACTAATTAAGAGTGTAAATGTTCTGTTAACTATTCTCACTATTCCCTCCCTTTCACACAGGTAACTGCAATCTAGATGCAGAGTCTGTTCAACTGTTGGATTCTTTTGATCCAAGGGCTTTAGCTAGCCCAGTCCTGTAGAAATAGCTGCTCCACTGTGGTGCCTACAACTTTCTAAAAGCAGCGTTCCTCTTAGCAGGTATTTCTACATAGTTCCACACTTTCAGAAAGCTTTTTATTTCTGTAATTAGAATTTAAATGAAAGGCAATTTCGGCAGGCATCTTTTCAGGAAAAATACACTAGGTTGCCATTCTTGCTTGCAGGTATCTTACCCTCACATCTCAGTAGGTATGTAATGGAGACATGTGAGAGCCACTTTAGAGGTCAGGAGGGGTTATTCCACTAAGTTTTCCCAGAGCCACTCTCCTTGAACTGTTTCACATTAAAGTAAGAAACATGAGAAAAGCAGGAGGGCCCTGAACACTCAGGATAGTAAATATAGCAGAGTAGGGTTGTATGGGGCTCAGTCTTGAGTGGCTGGCTTGTTTGGATGCTTTTAAACGTGGGTCCTCTCAGTGATCTGGCTCTGTACCGCAATCCCGTAACAATCACATCTTCCTATTTGAGGGAGCTATAAATAGGAAAGCTGGGATGGAACCAAACGACTTTGCCCCAGACAAAATGATACTGTGCAGTTCTGCTGGGGGTTAAAGTCTAAAAAACTAAACAAGGCACTAGTGGCTTACAAGTCTCTACCACCTCCTAACAAGATTCATCATCTGAGTCACATGAAATTGGCAGGCAGCTCAACTACTTTGCTACCCTAAAATCACAGTGGTTCAAATTCCTGCAAAGTGAAGTTACCCAAACCACCAGAAAATACTGCATGACTGACTCAGGAACGTTGCTTTTAGAAATAGCTGGGAAAGGAGTCACCAGGGTCTACCTTTCCCTTTCACAATACAAAAGAAAGAAAACAGCAGCCACAAGGGAAACACTGATGCTTAGCACTGGGAGAAACCAAATCCATTAATGCACTAGAAGAAAAATTAAGAGAAACGTGACACATGTCCAAACTATTTGTACTGACACAGCTGCTAAGACAAAGTAGAAAGGACAGGACAGCATAAAACTGAACTCAGATGGACTATTATTTATGTTCCCACTTCCTGGCTCTTCTGCAAGTTTCACAAGAGGACAAGGAATACTAGAAGAAGACAGACTCTACCACTGGTACATAACAAAAGAATTAGGATCTATGCAAAGGTAGCTACCATCAGAGAAAGGCCAAAATTACTGTGAAGTGTTGGTAAGACAGTAAAGACATTCATGTAAGAGAATTATTCTGAAAGAAGGTGGAAAGCTTTGGGATAAAAAGAACACATGCAAAACATCATTCAAATTCTAACCAAATATCTGACATTGAGAAAATGGAACTGTTTTTTATAGAATACCTTGCAATTATAAAAGCAGACTCAAACTGCATGAGCTGTAATGAACTTGAGGCTCAGCAGTAAGCAAATCAGACCTCTGATAAACTACCTCTGACTTCATTTTGCCTTGGAGGACAATGCAAGGTTAAAGTCTGATCTGCAAGGCACAGCTTATACCTGAACCTTCTAAAGGTTTAACCAGTTGGTTTGCATCCAATCTTTCAAAGGTGTTTTTATTTTCTGAAGCATCATACAAAACTACATCTGAAACGTGGTATCAGGGTAGCTGAAATACATACCTGAGGCACTCCAATCCTTCTGCAAGCTTCCAAGAAATTCTCCACATTTCGTCTGCACTTTGCCATTGTAAGTTTAGGCTGCAAGGAAACAAAACAGACAGACACAGAGTGTTCTTAACTGGCAGGGCTTTAAAAGGTCTTTGCTTGGAACAGAACTTTTAATAAACCTCTTTGCCAAAAACTCATCGCACCGGCACGAGCCTGTCTGAGCTGAAAGCAGACTCGGTTCAAGTTTGCTCTTCATAAAAGCAAGCCTGAATTTCAAAGCTACCTGGTTTACCAGAGCTGAATGCTTTTAAGGGAAGGCAGTACTAAGCTGTGTGGTATTTATGTGCAAGGTGTTACATAGAAGTAGCTAGCACTTCAGTGACTACAGTATGGCAACTAAAGAAAACGAATGTACTCTGAACAAAACACACACGCGTGGCTACCACGCTGTGATTGCAGAGCCATTCTGTGATATGAAGCAATCAGTTCTGGATTACTGTAACACAAAAATACCTACACACCAAACCATATTTCAATCAATAAAGAGATTAAAAAAAAAAAAGAAAAAAAAAGGTTTAGAAGAAACCAGAAAATAATGGAAGAAAACTGAAGCTTGCTGCTTGCAAGCTGCTTGTAGAAGTGTTTGATGTAGCTGTTTGAATTGCATTCACTGGCATTTTTTTTCCCCCTGTATTTAGCTTTCACACCTCTACACAGACATACACCATGGCATAGACCCTGTCTTGGTCCTGTCCTAAGGAGCAAGGGAAGTGGGGCTCTGTAGTCTGGAGAAGGCTGAGAGGGGATCTTACCAATATCTATAAATATCTGAGGGGTGGATGTCAAGATGAATATTCCAGCCTCTCTTTGGTAATAGGACAAGGGACAATGGGTACAGGCTGCAACACAGGAAGTTCCACCTCAACATGAGGAGAAACTTAACAGGCTGCCCAGAGAGGTTGTGGAGTCTCCTTCTCTGGAGACTTTCAAAACCCACCTGGATGCATTCCCGTGTGGCTTGCTCTAGATGATCCTGCTGTGACAGAAAGTTGGTCTAGATGACCTCTAGAGGTTCCTCTCAACTTCTAACACTCTATGAATCTTAAATCTTACCCTTTTCTGGTTAGACACACAAGTTTCTGCTCCTCTGATCAAGCTACCCACAGCCTATATAGCAGTGGGTATCAGCTTCTATGAGTTCAGTGCTTTTCTGTAAGCTTAGAGGCTTCCTCTGCTCTGTCCCTGTAATGTGCCCTATTTCCTCACCAAGAAAGCAGGTTAAAAAGGCCAGTGCTGACTTCCCAAAGGACAAAGGGAATACAAAGGTAACCCTGTGACTGAGGAACGACATGATGACTCTTCTGCTCCTTCAGCGGTGCAGTCAACGGCTGCCTCTGCCTTGGGATTTATATGACAAAGTCATGACTTAATTCCTAACGTGGCACATTCAACAGCACACAGAACCAGGCCACTGCAAGGACATTCTCAATGGTGTATGTCTACTAAATAGTAGCTGTGTGTCTTCCCCCTTCAACATTCTACAGCCTGCCTGAAATGCTGGCACATCCAGTTCAGTTGTTCTCGACATAATGGAGAAGAGATCTGCCAGTTTACTGCAAGCCCAAGGGAGAGGAACCACAATGATACAGTAGGCAGCCCTCTAAGTGCCAGTTGAAATTCCAACCAGCACACAGACTGATACCAAAATAAGGCAAAGAAAACTCAATACAAAATGTTTCAACTCCTTCTCCCAGGAACAATCCTCAGTTTTTCACCCTTATACAATTTAAAGGTGCATCACAAGCAAGCTGTCTGTTGATATGACTAAGTAGATGACCTTAAATATTTTTGCTGCACTGACTTTCACAAATACAGATCAGTTCTTTCAGTATTTCACAGTGCTTGAATCATAGAACCGCAGGATCCCTCAGGTTGGAAGGGACCTCAAAGATCATCCAGTCCAACCTAGCACCCAGCCCTAGCCAGTCAACTAGACCATGGCACTAAGTGCCTCATCCAGGCTTTCCTTGAACACCTCCAGGGACGGTGACTCCACCACCTCCCTGGGCAGCCCATTCCAATGCCAATCACTCTCTCTGTGAAGAACTTCCTCCTAACCTCCAGCCTATACTTCCCCCAGCACAACTTGAGACTGTGTCCCCTTGTTCTATTGCTGGTTGCCTGGCAGAAGAGACCTTCTCTGTGCTTTCCCTACACGATACACAGCAATGCAGCCTGAACCAGAACACCTTCATTGCTTTCTAGAAACACTTCAGTTAGGCAGAGTCAGAAAAAACACTTCAGAAATGTTCAAAATTCTCTGGGCACTTCCTTCCTTGCTCTGAACCAGACGCAACAACTCTTCCCTTATTCCTTGTTAGCACAAAGGTGTGAATGGATTTGTTTTGTTCTAGGAGAAGATCTTCTCCCAGTAGCTCAAGTGTGCTTTGCTACAATTCCTACCCAGAAGAATCTGTAGTGCTGTGAAGTGGATGCAGGAATTAACTTGGCTTCTCTGTTTTCACTGCCTTCTTTAGTGGCACCCTAAGCATTGTAGAGAATGTTGTATTTCACTGTTTTCCTGATCTTCTGAGGTATTTTGATCTTTTGAAATATCCTATTTGATTTTTCATGCTGAACTGTCTTGAAGGGACACTGTAGCCAAGTGGGGGGACAGGGGACACAGTCTCAAGTTGTGCTGGTGAAAGTATAGGCTGGATGTTAGGAGGAAGTTCTTCACAGAGAGAGTGATTGGCATTGGAATGGGCTGCCAGGGAGGTGGTGGAGGCACCGTCCCTGGAGGTCTTCAAGTAAAGCCTGGATGAGGCACTTGGTATCATGGTCTGGTTGACTGGATAGGGCTGGGTGCTAGGTTGGACTGGATGATCTTGGAGGTCTCTTCCAACCTGGTTGTTTCTATGATTCACTAGTTTTCAAGTTAACACCTACAGGTAAGACTTGAAAATGTTACTGTTTTCTTACAATCTATGTCAGAAATAAGTTCATTTAAATGCAATAAACCCAAGTATCACTTCTTTTCCTGACAGCAAAGACTTTTTTGGACAGAACAGACAGCTACATTTTGTCACAAACGTTCACAGGAGAGAATGCTGATCTGAGCATTTGTCTGGGTTGCAGGACTTTGTTGGATGTAAATTTGCACAGCTAAAATGTGCTAGCAGTATTGCATACTTACAACAGCAGGTGAGGGGACATGAATGCTGGGAACAGACCGGGGACGCACGTGGTTAGCTAGATGGCACAGAACAACACCGTCGGTGAGAGCTGCTCCAAGATCACTGGGCAGTGACACTTTCAACCGTGACTCGATGTTCTGCAGACAAATGAACATGCACACACCAAAAATAAGAGCTGGTTTCCTCCTGCTGTTCTGTTCTGTACCACATTTTGTAAGAGGCAGAGTGACAACTCTCTGCTCAGCCTCGTGACATTGCTAGACAGCTTTCTGAGTTACACTGAGGGAAGGTCTGTGCACTGCCGTGGCCCAAAGTTCTTCACTGAGAGAGTCATTGGACACTGGAATGGGCTGCCCGGGGAGGTGGTGGAGTCGCCATCCCTGGGGCAGTTCAAGGCAAGGTTGGACGTGGCACTTGGTGCCATGGTCTAGCCTTGAGCTCTGTGGTAAAGGGTTGGACTTGATGATCTGTGAGGTCTCTTCCAACCCTGATGATACTATGATAATGCAGGAACAACTGAGCTCAGTGATGAACAATTTGCATTGTACAGCACAAGGGACTGGAACAGTATTCTTAACCCTACATGCTCTCAGAGAATGGTTCAGACAAGGGAAGTGAAAATAATTGTCCTTGTGGGTTGGAGGACAGCACAGTTAACAGCAGACAAGACAACATTTTTGCCTGTGAAGAGAAACCTGAGCTAGCTGGCATAGTTTAGGAAAAAACAAAGAGGTAGGTAGTCTTCATGCAAGAGAATGAAAATTGAGTTCAGGCTTTTAATCTTATTTCAAACACCAAGTTCTTAGGCTGAATCTAAATTGCTTTTCTTAGTAATTAAAAAAGAAAAAAGATTTAAGCTTACCTGGGAAGCAGAACAAGGGAGACTAAATACAAAGCATTCTGAGATAACAGAAGAGAAGCTACTCAAACTGCACTGAGTTTTGATTTGATTTTGGATAAGTTTTTCCTTTTAGAGAAAGGAGGATATTCTTACTTTAAAATCTACAAAGAGAAGTTCTCTCTGTCCATCTGAGATGCTTGTGGCTTTTAAAACCAGTTTTAACAAGAAGGAATAATTATTTCTTGGTAAAGTTCAAACAATTAATTAGAGCACCTCAAGGAATCCCTTCATACTCTCCAGAAACAAGCCTGGAGCAAAGCAATGCAGTACCTTAATGCCATATGGCATTTTCAATATTCATTGCTGTCATTGTACCTGGGGCACAAACCAGGAGTGTGGTGGTCCTGAACAGACAAAAAGCACAAGAGTAAGGAATATTTGTGCCTCAGATGTTCTGTAATTAATTAAGCATAAGACAAGAACCAATAGGTGGATCCAGAGCACACAAGGAAACCATGCTGTCAGCATGACTGGCAGTAGCCTCTGTACTCCATCTGCTTTTGTGTGGGCTTTACAACAAAGAGATTAAAAGGAAGACAGTGAGGCAACTTGCCAGGGAGCCCCTTACAAGTGTGAAGGCTGATAAGGAAGAAGGAAAGCACAAAGTCATTTTAAAAGCAGAGATCACCATTCACTCGGAAGCGAGAGCCAGCAGAGTTTATTTTACAGAACTGGAAGCTGATTTTATCCACTACACACCCCAGATGGAACACCATTGCATCCACTTGAAAGAACCACTTAGGATGTGCAACTTTTGGTCAACTGTGCACCACAATGCTTCAGTGGAACTGGCCCAAAACACAAAGAAAGACTTAGCAGGGTGCACACAGTGCATTTACTAAGATGTCTGCATGCTGGTTCCTGGCAGCGCTTACCTTACGTAGCTGCTCTATTAGTTCCAGCTCCTCCTCTCGCTGTTTGGAGTTCTGTCTTACTCTGGGGTCTGCAGAATCATTAGCAGGAGACAAGGCACGGGTAGAAGATGAAGTAACAGCTGAAAAAGGAGCATGAAGGAAGGGAAATGACTAAGCATGGTTTGGCTGACTGTCACTGCTGAGCTACACATGCACACACAGGAATCCAGAACGGGTACAGTGCGTGTCTACTCACAAATCTGTTTCTTTCATTTGATTATTAATCAAATTAAAGATCTACTAGACTGAGTGAGGTGTCCTGCAACATGTTTTTTTTCCTGTTTGAATTCTGTTTTTTGCTGGATAATTATCAGTCACAAAGGAGAACCAAGTTTTGCCACATGAGTGTGTCAGAACAGTTCAGTCTTCTTACAAAACTGCAATTTTGCTACCTGCTCCTATGCTATGCAAAATGAATCAAGCTGCCCTCATTAGCTATTGAAAGCTTTTGCAGCATTTCCTTTCTATCTTTTTAGGCTTTCCTTAGGAAGAGAAATTTCCACAAACGAGACAAAAGAGCTGACAGCTCTAAACAAAAAAAAAAAGGTGTGTTCTCAAATGATTTAATGCTATGTGCTTATGAATGGAACTCTGATGATAAAGGCCTGGAGTAACAGTGCAAACACTAGGAACACAGAGGTTAATGTAACATAGCAAAACTAGCTGATGACTGAGCTATAAAACCTACCTTTCTTTGCTTCATCCCTGACAGCTGCTGCTCGGAAAAGGAAACTCTCAGGTCGCTGGGAAGGGTTTCTATAGGAAGGCGGGGCTGCATGGCCAGGATATGGAGGGGAAAGGTGGACTAAACAAACGTGGAAAGGCACAGGAAAGGAAAGGAGGAAGGAAACTGGTTAGAGTTTAAATAGGAAATGGGTTCAGCAATGTGGCAATTAAAAAGAACAAACCAAAAATTTTAACATAATAATGACAAAATAAATTACAGCCATGCATGATAAAAGCGCAGAGCAGGAAAGGGCACTTCCAAGGACACTCGCATGCAAAGCACATTCCACATACCAATTCCAGCAACTGTTCTGACTGGTGCTGAATGCATCTGTGTGCCAAAGCCTACAGAAGGCCTAAGCCAGCCAAACCCTAGCTTTGCCTGAAGACATGCTTCACTCCTGTTGTCGTTTCCCTCATGTGTTTCTACAGGGCCCCAAATAACTGGGTAAATTCTCAAACACACAGAGATGGGAACATTTGCTCCCTTCTCTTCACTGTACCAAATAAGCAAGCAGGCATTTTGATGTTAGCTTTTAGAAACAACTTCTTTTCCCTGTTACCTGTCTGAGTGGTAGGTGAGCCAGGGGAGATGGTAGATCTGTCATCACTCTGTGGACAAAGAAAGCAGAAAAGTATGAATGGTCCCAAATCTGGAAAAGCTGTGACGCTGTTTTGATTTGCTGTGTTTTAAAGAAAGGCTTCAGCCATTTAAATGTTTTAAAAAAACAAAGACACCCCAGAAATGTGAAGAAGGACAGAATGTTGCTCCTCAGGCTTCACCTCTGCAGAAAGTCTGAGTTTTTCTTCTGCAGAAATGACAAAATTGGTGGGATTGTTTTTGAAGAAAAAGAAGGATGAAACTGCAGTGACAGATCTTGGCTTTCTCTGCCTTCCAACCATAACTGTCAAAGAATTCCTCGCAAAGGGGACAGAAAAATGGACACCAAAGTAACATGCAGGGCTTGCATTGCAGCAGCACTGGTAAGGATACATCTCTTTGACAACCTTTGGTAATGCAATGCTGCTGTTCACTGCACGTCACTCTGCCCAGTGAAACCTACTGTGGGTTTATGACAGTGCTTACACAGAACAGCAATTTCTTGGAATGAAAGCATCCAGTACAGCAGTTTCCACTGAGGAGGAGTAAGTCTAGGATATCTGTATTCAAAAGGAAGCTGGTAAAGAATACAACAAGAGCACTTTTGATGAATTTGGTCAAGAGTAAACGAACTTGTACAGAAAAAGCTACATCAAAGACAACCAAGAAACCCTCAGAGGCTGTTTACCATGTTTTCATAGCTTAGGCCACCTGTAGACACAGCCTAAAGCTAAGATGAGGTAATATCTACTACAGTTTAATCAGGTAAATTGGATTCATACCCTACCTGAACTTTTGCTTAGAAGCTGAAAGACTAACACCTGTTAAAACAGATGTGTGGATCCAAGAGTTTTTTGTTGCTTTACTGGTGAATGATAATAGCAAGAGATACCTTGACAGGACTGAAGGTAGAGGCATTAGGCAGGGTAGTAGCAGAGCTTTCTTGATTCAACCCTGAGAGTGACTAAATGCAGAAAGAAAAAAAAAGAAAGGGAAAAGAAGGCAGTAGCAGTATTAGCAAACAGCTGACAGGTCATGCACAAGGGTGGAATGCAGTAGGAAAGTTGAAAAGGAAGGGGTGATTATGCTCACATTCTCAGAAACACTCAACGGGCAACAGACACACTTGCTGAATTACAGCTAAAGCCTTCCTGCCCTCCTTAACTTTCCAGCTAATGAGCTTGGGAGGTGCAACGTTTCCTTTTACACACAACAGTGACACAAAAAGCAGAATGAAGGTAGAAACTTCTTTAGGAACAACTAAAGTAATGCCCAAGTAACACCTACACCATCAGACAGAAGGATTTTTCCCAACAACGGTTCATTCTGAGCCACTCTGCAGAAAAAATAACTTTTGTTATACTGTTTCACCTATGTTGTGCATTTTTACTAAGTTATTTTCCTATCAACTTTCTAAGACCAGAGAAACCCAGAGTTTACTCAAGAGTATACACTTTGTATCTGCCACAAACACCTAATGCTGTCCTTGTGAATTATGCACAGAGTAAATATGACTTTGTGGGTGGAATCCAGGTCTTGGGGAAGGTGTCAGTGTGAAGACTGACATTGTTGTCACAAATAAAATGCAGCCAAATGCCAGTTATAACCAATATCAAAACTGCCCAAATAAACAACTTTTCATGCCTATAGAACAGGAGCCTCAGCATGCCAATTTGTTGCTGACATATAGGTGGATCTATAAGGCCAAATCAAAACATTAACATTTGAGGACTGAGTGGCTCAAGAATGGTCTAGTTGACTGGCTAGGGCTGGGTGCTAGGTTGGACTGGATGATCTTGGAGGTCTCTTCCAACCTGGTTGATTCTATGAATGAAACTGTACTTTCTGGAACAACATTCAAACAGTGAAGTGGCAGTTCAGCACAGGAAAAGAACACCACATGACACCTAGAAACTCTACAGATGTGGATGAGAGACTTGGGAGTGTTAAGATGATTCACAGTTGTTCTGCCACTTCAGAACAGTACAGCCAGGAAGGACCTGGGGCAGTTCAAGGCAAGGTTGGATGTGGCACTTGGTGCCATGGTCTAGCCTTGGGCACTGTGGTAAAGGGTTGGACTTGATGATCTGTGAGGTCTCTTCCAACCTTGGTGATACTGTGATACTGTGATACTGTGACTAGAAGGACAGCAAGGCAAGCCTTAAATACAAGTATCTTTAGGTGTGATACAGACATAACAGCTGATCCTCAAGACAGCCTCTTTCTCCACAGCAAGTCAGAGGTTAAAAAAAGGGAGTTTCTTTTTTATTTTAAAGAGTTTACAAACACCACTTAAGCAAAACATTAGCTGGTGTATGAGCACAGCAAAATAAATCAGAAGTAGGTGTTCTGTAAAATTAGTGTAACTGTTCCTGTATCAAAAGAGCCTTGACGCGGACTAAGGAGAAGTCATCACAATCCACGTACCCAGTAGTGGGCGAAGGGAAGGGGAACACGGCACAGCACAGTGTAGGACAACCACAACAGCATCACACTGCATGCTCTTCACCTGTTTGCGAGTCCCTGGCCTTCTCTTAATGGTATTGGTGTTACTGTCAATCTCAAACACAAAGAGAGGCTCAAACCCATTCTGTCAGGGACAGCAAGGAGAGAGAGAGGGAAGAAAGGAAGAAGTAAGGCAAAGAACAAGTGTAAGAAAAGGTAGCCACGATACAAAAGGAGCCAGGATTCTGCATTCAGACTGACAACACCCTGCTGCACATGCTGCACTTGGCCTCTAGGTCTAGCACTAAAGTCCAAGATATCTCCCTGTGCCAGAAACAGGGACTGCCAAAACAGAGCCCAGCCAGAACTCTGCACAAACCAAATAAGGATATTTTAAGCAAATTTGATTATTAAGTGTTTGAATATACAAATGGATGCCAACAGTCTGGGAGAAAACTTCTGGGTACCAGAGAGCATAATTCAAGTCCTGCTTACTTTACCCATACCATTATTATTTGTAACACACTGGGAGCCTCAAAGCCTTAACTCAAAATGTTTCTGAGATCCCTTGTGCTAACACTAACACAGTGGCCTCAGGCTGCGTTTAAGAACAGAACAAGAAAACAGGAGGCAATGAAGGGAGCACAAGGCAGCAATGACACAGAGGTTATGAAAGGAAGAGGTCACACCAGCTGCCTGATGCTTATCAAATATGTCATGGGCTTCACAACAGGGAAAGTGAGTAGCAGCTTGGACGATTTTTTGAGCTACTTTTTCTTTCCATGGCACTCACTTCATAAGGGACAGTATGGGAAAAGGAAGTAAGACATTTGGGGAAAAATGTGACTCATAAGCAATCGTGGCTGAAATTGTTAGCCAAATACAAAGCCTCGACACTATCTCAACAAGTAATCTTAATTTTAATGAACAGCATTAACCTTCTGAGAAGAGCAAGCAGGATATGACTAACACACAACTTTGAGGTACACAGCACAGCATCTTAGAGGGGCCACTGATCACACTTCTCCAGCAACATTTTAGTTTGGGTGTTACAAGTCAACACAAAGAAATGCACCACAGTCAGCAAACTCCGCTTCTAATCACAGGTATGTAGTAGAAACATAAAACTAAACGATTTATTAACATTCATAGAAAGAATGAGTAATGATTTTGTGAGTTAAGACTGTCCTGAAATTGTTTACAAACAAAAGGCAGCAGAGTAACCTGTGCAATGTGAATACATTTTAATTAGTGATAAAAGACAACAAGAAGACCAAGAGAAACACGGAGATTAACAACGTATTTGTTAATGCAGTAACAACATCATGAGAATGAAGCAGTACAATAAAAGCAAGCTCACTTACTGTCCAACTATGTATTATATTTACTACTTTAAAAATATTTTCCATACATCCAAGTTGAAAAACATTATTTGGAGCAAAATGAAAGCAAGTGTTCTGTTTAGAGGGCTCTGATCTAATGAGGGAAATGCTGAACAGAAGATTTTTTTCACTCTACCTTTTTACCTCTATGTAAAATTCTCCTTTCTTGTCACAAGTGTTATTCCCAGGACAAAAAGTTAGAAGAATCAGTGGAAAATCCAGTAGAAGCCTTTATTTTTTAAACTAACCTATCTGCACACTGTATAAAAGCTTTGTAAGGTATAATGTAGACTACTGCATGTAGCCTTTAAGTGGAGAGAGAAAGCAAGAGAGGAAACTATGTAAATGGAAATGATGTATCAAAAACAGCTACTAATGAAAAGCCAGAGAGGAAACTCTGTAAATGGAAACGATGTACTAAAAACCTGCTGTTAATGAAAAGAATTTTGACATGAAATGCCTCTATACTTTGGTGAATGAAAAAAGCCACCCACAGAAATGATGGATTTGACTTTTAGGTTTAAGGAGAAGGAAAATGTCACCCGAAATGCAAAAGGATATAAAAAGGTAGAAGCAATTTCAACTCCTATCAGAGACCTTTCTGTTCCTTCAAAGCAAACTAATAAACAGTTCCTTATTGCTGAGCAAGTTTTTTACTATGCAAAACACATTTGTGGAAACAAAAGTGCTAACAAATGCATGAGCTAGCATGGGCTTAATGTTTCAGTTAAAATAATTGCCAGAAACAGCTGTTATGGCATATGTCATCATTCAACACAGTGTGTATTTCCACTACAAATAGTGCTGCAAATCATACTAAAGCAGTTCAGGAAAAAAACCCAAAGCATTTCACACACTATTACAGTTTAGTGTTGCTGAAAATAGCAAGGAATCAAAGCAAAAATGAAGAAAAAATGATTGCTATCAAAACTACTTCAGTCTTTCTCTACCAACCTGGCCACTTTTTTTTGTGAAGTGCAAGGATGCAACGTGGTTAAAGACACAAAGGAAGCCATCAGAGATGAAAGCCAGTTTCAAAATGATTTCTGAAAGTTCTGTCATGTAAGGTAGAATTTTATGTATTGATTGACAACAGTAGAGATGGGATCACAGAGTCAAACAGAAGAGGGGTGCTTAAAGGTATCTTCAAAATACATTCCAGAGATGAACTCACTGACAACAGAGTATCAACACTTAACCCAAATCACTGCTACTCTCCTGACTCTTATTATCTAAATAAGAAAGCACATTTCAATATGCTAATTGATTGTGATTTCTCTAAACAAGCACATGCATGATCACTACATCTGTCTTTAATATGACAAGCTTTCCTTTTCTCCCACACAGTGCTTGTCATGTGAAGGCAGGAAAACCAAAAGGTCTGAGTAAAGAGACAGGAGGTACCTTGACCAGCATGTTCTGGAGAGAGACATTCTAACACAGAGCACCCCCTAAACAAAATTTAAGCAGCTATGAAAGCACATAAATGAAGAAAACACATCCCTGGCATGCAATCATGCAACAACAAGCAAATCAAGTGTGTTTTTCTTTACAGACATGGATTATGGCATTAATTATATTATTTAAGTATGCTACATCACTAAGATGCCATAAGGGAAGAAATAGCATAAAACATGAATTTAATAAGTACAAAACCATTTTAATTTTTGCCAAGTGTTCAAAATAATTGTTTTTATGACATCTGTATCAATGAACAATAAAAACTCATTTTTTAGTGAAGTGTAGTATTCACACATAAGCAGCTTCTTCCTGAGCTATGATACAGCTACCAAGATACTAAGTATTTCTAACCACCCTGTGCTGAACACAGATAAATTAGTGTAGAAGGCTGTACTCAACACATTAAATTGCTTACTTGACACTGAAGAACACATCAATTAGGAGGCAAGCTGAAGAGAGAAGAAATCAAAGCAGAACAACTAGTGGTGAAATTTGAATTTTGGAAGCTGTTCTTTACTATCAGTCATTTTCTCCTGCTCTCAGCAAAAGATAAGCTCTAATTGTTTTGTGGAAAGCCATCATTGTAATATTAACAAATGGCTGACAGTACAACTATTAACATACTCATACTGCTCAAGTTCACAGCTAAGCCTCTTTTTTCAAGAAGGTGGTCATGTTTTATGCTATTTAGATTAGCTTTGAAAGAATTGGACTAATCTGAGACAATCATAACATGTTGTTATTTCTATGCTCTACAGTCTGCCAGATAAAAATGCCATTGCGTGCAGGATCTTACCACTAACAAGGCACTATCATCAGTATGCTGAGACCTTCTGGATGGAAAGGGACACTGGGAGGTGGGAGAGATGGAGTCATGTCAGAAACACACAGTATGTGAACAGACAGACACATTTTGGAACATGTACTGCTTGTTGATAGCACTGTGAGGCTTTTTGTGTTTTGAAACCCATAATGTAACTGTAGGAATATAGAGGCACATGACTCCTGAGTTACAGTGCTTTTGTATTACTTAAGGAATCAATTACTCTGCTTTCTGTGCTGTCTCCAGCAAATACAGACAACTATGTATTCACTTTTCTTACTGTGGCAGAACAAAGGATCCTTTAAAAGCATAAATTAAGAACAGAAGAGCATTACTAAAGAAAAGGAGCAAAACTGATTTAAATTGCCCCATCTTTCAGTAATTTTCTACCACAAAATAGCTAGCTGGAAAATGCTGCTAAAGAACTATTTATACTCATTATATTATTAAAAGTTTTGATCTGATTAACATTGCCATTTCCCTGGAGGAAAACGGGGATGGCATGCAGTAGAAGAGCTATTACTATGCAGAAATCTGATGCAGAGAGTGAACAGATGTCACTGGCTCAGCTCTGTATATTCTAGAAGACTAAGCCTTCTAATGATTTGTGTTCCCTTCTGACTTACTGGTTTTGATTATAAAAACTACACTACAATAAAACTGTTAAAAATTACTTTTCTGATGGCTCTCAAAATTCTAATGCTTCATCTTTCTGGGAAAACTGGTGATCTAATAGTAAGCAACCTGGAGAAAACCCATCAGTGAAGGATAACTACAATGCAGTACCTTGTCTGAATACTCCTGTTTGAAAGTAAACACTACTGCTCACAAGGAGCATCTTAAAAAAGGAATATGAAATGTATTATTTGTACAGAACACAGAAAACATACAACAAACAATAAAACATCAGACAGGCAGGCTACATGAACAAAGGAAATATTAGACTGGTCCCATAAGCATAAAACTCCTAAACCAAGACTTAATTAGGTGTGAAAAAACTATGTAATAACCCAGACCTGAAGAATTTTCCACAATCAGGAAAGTATCTCTGATGAAGACAGCTAAGCATTCAGGTGCTGTCATCTCTAGTCATACCCTTCTTAGACTCTTACCTCACTATCCAGAGGACTTTGCTTCTGAGGACTTAAGGATGCTTTTTGCTATAAGGAAAAAAAGGAAAGATCAGTTTAAAAGAAAGTGACAGAGAAAGAAAAGTTCCAAACAAAACTGCATGATTTAGAAGTGTTTTAAAACACAGCAACTCTTATTTTGTTAAATAAAGCATGCACTGGGGAAATTGCAAGGTTCCAATGAGGTGAAATTTCTTTGCTATGATTAGTAAAAACCCCAGCCTTTATTCCATATAAAAATAAGACTAAAATTGGTTTTGCATATTAAAGATGCATAATAAACCCAAAATATAACCCAAGGGAGGAATGCAACTGCTGAGAATAAAGTGCTCATGAATAACAAAGGCAACAGAAGAAAAAACTAACACAACCAAAACCCCCAAAAGGCTCATTAATGAACAAAATGCATCCTAAATATCTGAAGCCTTTAACTGAAAGTCTGAGATGAATCTTGAATAAAAATGTGTTTTCTACAAAACTTAACCAGGGGCTTGAGATTAGGCTTTTCATCAGCACCAACTAATTGTAGGCAGCTCAAAATATTGTTTCTGAATTAACTATAACACCTTACACAAATAAATGCAATAAAGCAATCTCTTCCTCTGTGTAGACCACCCTAATCTCAAACTATTTACTGTGGAAGTCCTTAAATTTGTGTAGGTCACCAGAGCAGTGAACAGCAATATAAATTTAAGTCAACTAGCATATAAACAAGATTGCACACTAAGCAAGCAGACTACTTCACAGTCAGTATTTCGTTCACAAGCAGTGAAAGAGAAAGCAGAGACAGTGTCCACAGAGTATCTGAGGTACTATAAACCTGTGCTCATGCTTTATCTGGAGGTAAATTTATGCAGCATAAAAACACCTAAATAGATTAAGCAACACTACTTAAGGTATGATTGCTGCCTTCTCTGCCAAATCTGTTTTCAAATCTAAATTGCCTCTATGCTATCTCAAATAAAGACCTCTTCTTTTTGATACTAATCTTGTCACATGGATGCAAATAAAAAAAATGAGAGAATGAGGCATACTATGTAAACCCAGAATTCCTTGAAACAATCAGATCTTGGGTAAATCTCTTCCATATTACTCCCCAGTTCGAGGTTTGTTAAGTTACAGCACCAACTTAAATGTCACTTCTCTATTGCCTTTGTAAAGTGCCATGCATGCCCAAGAGTGTAATGCACAGGTATTAGTGATCTTGGTAATTAATTTCCTTTCAGGGATTCAGAAAATAAGAAGCACCAAGTAGGAACTAAAAGGAGGTACCTTAACAAAGTCAAGGACAGCTTCTCTCTGGATCTGTTTTGTCCTCAACCTCTCCTCTTCATACTGAAGTGCTGCTAGCTGGGCCTCCCGACGGGTACGCTCGATGTGCCTGCGGTGCAGCTCGGGATCTGTGTTAGGCACCTGGAACAAAGAGTGCATCAGGCTGTGAAGACAGAGCTGCACAGGGTAGGCCAGATGGATCCTGAAAAATAATTCATGCCTTACAGCTAATATTAGTTTGGTTTTACATCCAACTCATCCCAAAAAATAAAAGAGTAGAGTTCAATGTATTACCTGACTGTGGTGACTTGATAGAGAGAGAAAGTAAGGTGAATCAGCCAGGGGTCTGACAAATGGAAAAACAGAGATTTGGTTGTACTTCAGATTCAAAGTATACTTATGGTCATGAAGGAGCTGTCACTGATATACAAATCTCACCTAATAAGAAGAGAAACTACTTAATAAGCAAAGCTGTTAAACTAACTGCTGTGATAACAATTTAGTTCACTTTGTTTGACAGATTCCATGCATTTTTATCTTTTCTGAACTGTGACAACGTTTTGCTACAGCTCAGGATGCACCAATTGGATTGTATGTTGGGCCTATTACATTGACATAGTACTTTCTACTTATTCTCTAAGAGCTAGTCAAGTAACCAATACAGGAACTTTTCAGATGATCCCCATTTGGAGGAACAATGAGCTACTATGGTTATTTGGGGGAGGAATAAATAAAATACATCAGTAGAAACTGTAAGTTTCTTTTCCCTACCTCTCTGTCCTGTCCACATAACTCCTTAGTACTTGGTGATGCTCTCTGTCCTGCATCAAATTTAGAGTTTCAGGTCTTCGTAATTCCTCAGTGTCCCTGTGGGTAAACACCAGCAGGAAGGAGAATTGGCCACTGAAACTACTGTCAGATGAATTCTTCCCTAGATTACAACTGCTTCTTCTAAGAATAAAGGCCTAGACAATTAGTTCCTGTTAATCAAAGGCAAAATTTAGGATGACTGAAGAAATCATGCTGTGGTGATACCAGGTCAGATCATAACTACTGCAGTTCTCCATTACATCAATATAACTCACTTAATTAGCAGTGGTTTCAAAATACACAAAGATGTAATCTCTTTTTGAAGACTACATTCTCATTACTGAAGGGCTTATTGTGCTCTGGAAATAAAAGAATTATTTCTAAGCATTAGTGTCTTCTGATACATTCAGAACAAATCTGTTCATTTCACCTATCAAGTGATGGCCTCTTAGCCATCAGCGACACAAGCCCATTACACAAAGACACAAGGTAAGCAGCAACTGATCTGCCTTGCATATCCTAGCAGCCACAGAAATCCTGCAGCCAGTTCTTTGCTAGAGGACAGCTGCTAGCACTGAAACAATTCCCGAGGTCCACAGTCTACAGCATATTCCCTGCCATGCTGCTGTCTAGAAAGGAAGTTGATGGAAACTGAGTAGCTGATTCTAGACAGCCTAGACTATGCAACCTTTGCTCTTGGGATAGCTATGGAAAAGAGACACACTATATGCCAGTTATAGAAACAGAGAATCAGCCAGGTTGGAAGAGTCCTCAAAGATCATCCAGTCCAATCTAACACCCAGCCCTATCCAATCAACTAAACCACAGCACTAAGTGCCTCATCCAGGCTTTTCTTGAACACCTCCAGGGACGGTGATTCCTGCTGCCTGTGTGTAGACTTATTACCTATTCTGCACAGAAAAGCTTAAGAGATGTGGAGAACCTCCACACAGGCCTCTTCTGTTACTTAAATCAGCAGTGGTGCACACGATAAATCCATGACTGTGCATAATGGACAGGACTGGGATCATCTAAGAGTGCCAAGAAGCAGATTCAGAGCAGAGCACACACAGAATGCACCACGGTCTGTCCAGAGGCACAAACTGTATTTAGAGAATTGAATCAACTGATCTAAGTATTCTGCAGATGAAGTCTGCATTACATCCAACTCTAAGAGTTTTAATGGCTTCAGCGTGCTGCAGAAAAAAACAGAGGCTGCCTGCCAAGGCATTTGCACAGGATCACTGTGGAAGCAGTTTACAGCCTGTGGTTGCCACAAATGAAATATTTGACTATTCACTCTCACATGGCTGTTTGCACAAAATTTTGAAGGCAATACGAATATGACCTGTTCTCAGTGCCTCATTAAGAATCCCATTCTGATGTAGTATAAAATGAATATGCTAAAATTAATTTAGATTATTAGCCACCTCCACATGGAGATCCACTGCCATCCTTAAGTTAGATGTTGAGAGCATTGGATACCCTAGAATCTTAGAATCAGTCAGGGTTGTAAGGGACCACAAGGATCATCTAGTTCCAAACCCCTGCCGTGGCCACGGACACCCTACCCTAGAGCAGGCTGCCCACAGCCTCATCCAGCCTGGCCTTAAACACTTCCAGGGATAGGGCCTCAACCACCTCCCTGGGCAACCCATTCCAGGCTCTCACCACTCTCATGCTGAACAACTTCCTCCTCACCTCCATTTCCAGCTTTGCTCCATTCCCCCTAGTCCTGTCACTACTTGGTATCCTAAAAAGTCCCTTCCCAGCTTTTTTTTAGGCCCTCTTCAGACACTGGAAGGCCACAAGAAGGTCACTCTGGAGCCTCCTCCTGACTGAACAGCCCCAACTCTTTCAGTCTGTCTTCACAGCAGAGCTGCTGCAGCCCTCTGAGCATCCCAGTGGCCTTTCTCTGGACACACTCCAGCATCTCCGCATCCTTCTTGTAATGAGGGCTCCAGAACTGGATGCAGTACTCCAGGTGGGGTCTCACCAGACTGCAGTAGAGGGGGAGAATCACCTCCCTCGACCTGCTGGCCTGCTGAAATACAATTTCCTTTATCACTACAATCTGTCTATGTAAATGGCAGCTTTCTCTGGGCTAATGAGCATTCTCCTATTTCCTTCAGACATGTCATGGAATCTAGTGTTTGTAAACTCTAATTATTTCCATGTTGCCCACAGATGTTCAGATAGAGAAACAAAACCCCAAAAAAACCCTCTTTCAGACCATGAGCACTATGCTTATCCTTTCTGTCCTTTGTGTAACACAGCTTAAGTCAGCTATTTAATGAATACACCAATTAAATAGTGAAAAGCAGATATTAAATCCCTTTAGAAATCTTCACTTTGGCAGATTTCTTCAACCAACCAGTTTAAAGCTGAGCACTGGCCTAGAAGAGCCATGTCTTTTTGTCACTGTCATTATTAGAATACAAATTCCTAACCTGCAGCAGTAAGTTATAAGTAAAGTGCCATGCACATTTCTGGGGAAGCTGCAGAAAATGTCATTTTCTAAACTCATCCAGTTCTGCATTCACCATGAAACAGGATAAAATGACCATTACTGCAAACTCTTACCTGTTTTGCTGTAGATATCGTCTTGTATCCTCTGTTCTCTGAGATTCTCTGTTGCACACAGGCTTTACTGGTGAGTTCTAAGCAAAATAACACAGAAAATTAATTTATTAACTCACTCAGAAAACTGTACATTAAATGTCAAAGAATCTCTTTGTAAAGCCACATTTGTAGTGGCTGGTATTCAAAATACCTGACAAAGAACCAAAGAACACAATTCAGTGACATTGGTTTCCAACTAGGCAAGCATACTTTTATTTTCACCTCCAAATTAAACAAACTTTAGTTTCAAGATTAAATATGCTGTCTACAACTGCTTGAAGGGACATTGTGGCCAGGTGGGGGTTGGCCTCTTCTCCCAGGCAACCAGCAATAGAACAAGGGGACACAGTCTCAAGTTGTGCCAGGGTAGCTATAGGCTGGATGTTAGGAGGAAGTTCTTCACAGAGAGAGTGATTGGCATTGGAATGGGCTGCCCAGGGAGGTGGTGGTGGAGGCACTGTCCCTTGAGGTCTTCAAGAAAAGACTGGATGAGGCACTTAGTGCCATGGTCTAGTTGACTGGATAGGGCTGGGTGCTAGGTTGGACTGGATGATCTTGGAGGTCTCTTCCAACCTGGTTGATTCTATGATTCTATGCCTACTCATACATATGAGTTTAAAAGCCCTACTGTTAAGAACTGTGCAGAGAAGTCCATGTAGGCAGAAAATAATTAATGTCACTTAGAAGACATGTAGAGTTAAGCTCCAAAGAATGTATATGCAAGTGTACAGCAATGTGGTCTGGATTCTCAGAAATGTAAGATACAATAGCTGATGGTCTCTTGTGATGCCTTAAAGGCAGGTGACAGAGGCACTAAGAAAAAAAGACATGAATGAGAACAGCTTAGACTTCATTTGAGCTATGAAATCATTTATCCCATTGGGAACAGAGAACATATTGCCCTTAGCATTATTTAAAACTTACTGACACCCATCAGTGTAAGAAAATGGAAACCTTTTATGATTAACTTGCCAATTTTCACTTATGTCTCTGTGCATGTTGCTTTATTGCATACAGTTGGATGAGGCATTTAGTGCCATGGTCAATTTTCACTTATGTCTCTGTGCATGTTGCTTTATTGCATACAGTTGGATGAGGCATTTAGTGCCATGGTCTAGTTGATTGGAAAGGGCTGAGTGATAGGTTGGACTGGATGAGCTTGGAGGTCTCTTCCAACCTGGTTGATTCTATGATTCCTCAGTAGTAGAGTGTTTGGGATTGTCTTTTAAAAGAAGCTACTGCTCCATTTAAAAGCAAACAGTTTAATCACAGACAGCTTTTTTTATGTTGACCAATGAGTCCTTGGGTTGCACTGCCAAAGGTTGTCTTTTCTGAGCCTTGTTTCTGCATCTATGCTTCAGGCACCATCAGCTTTTATGATTTGAAACTGAATTTGTGGGATTTGCAAAATGAATGCACCTCTTGGGTATCTGTGGCACTGATTTTAAACACAATAAAAAGTAATATAAAGCAGGCTCCTATATAAAAGCTAATGTTCCACAGCATTGCTTCAAGAAAAAAATACAGTAACATTACTGGAATCATAGCCCTTCTGTGCCTGGACATCATTTGGATACACTAAGCAGATAATAAAAGCCACTATTATTAAGATAGGCTATGCTAAGTTTGACTTTCAAAGTTTTGTGGGGTTCTGTTTGCTTGCTTGTTTTTTGGTGAAAGACAGGACCACGTCCAGAGTTACTCACTTCTGCTTCTAGACAGAAGAAAAAAAGCTGCCCAGAGAACTTTCTAACCTGTCTAGCAATAATTTTACTTATTGTTCATTCAACTGCATACTTTTATTGACTAAGAATAGTGTCATACTAGGTTTATGTAAAAATACATATAGCAGATTTTGTTCACAACACTCCAAGAGGCATATCCAAGTGCACACCTATAGCTTCAGAGCCATGCTCAACAGGAAGAGAGAAAGAAACTGTTCTGTGCAAAGAGCAGGCTTCCAATAAGACTGAACATTTAAGTTAGCTTGCACTTAAAATGGATGCTCCAGACATTGAGTTTAATGACAAATAACTTCTAATAGTCATAAGAGTCATTGGATACTGGAATGGGCTGCCTGGGGAGGTGGTGGAGTCGCTGTCCCTGGAGCTCTTCAAGGCAAGATTGGACGTGGCACTTGGTGCCATGGTCTGGCCTTGAGCTCTGTGGTAAAGGGTTGGACTTAATGATCTGTGAGGTCTCTTCCAACCCTGATGATACTGTGATAAAAAGCCAAATTAGTTGAGTTGTAAAATTTCTGTACCAAATCTTTATGCTGGTTGCAATTAACATTTTTCCCTTGAGAAAGCCAGTATATATTCAGTGCTATCAAATAAATGTTACCAGATTTCTAGATACCACTAATTCCCAGCTGCAAACACCAATTCTCAGGGTTTATTTTGAAGACAGCACTCTTCTGGAAAAAAACCCCAAACATTTAACTTCATATATGCCTAAAGCATAAATGTGCAAGAACCCATGACAAGAAAAGAGTCATTGCAACTTTAGACATTCCACATATCCTAAAGGGCAATTGGAAGCAACTTAACCCTCCAGCTCTGACAAAGCACAACACTGTGCTCTTCCTCTTCAGATCAGACACTTTTTGTTTTACCTCTTCACATAAATAAATAAATAAATAAATCCCAACAATAAAGAAAATCTCTGGGGACGAGAAGCATTAATCCCACCACAAATGCTTTCCTGGGGTGTATGAATTGAACTAATTTAAGTAAAAGCACCACCTCATTAGAGATTCGCCGCTGGTCAATATATGCCATGAACTGTGAGCTGAGGCTGTCTGAGTCCATGCACTTGGCTTGCCTCACCTCTTCCTCCTCCTCTTCTGTGGCACAGCTATCAATATAGTCGATCTGATCGAGATCATGTTCCACTTGATACACATACACAGAGAAAACACCCATAATTAGATAACCTACAGGAGCAGAAAGAACTCAACAAAAAAGTGATGTCAGGAACTAAGGCTCTATTGCTTTTCCTCCATCTGGGAAATCCGAAGACTAAAAGCTCTTGAACTTTGCCAGGCCCACTTACATTTATTAAAACCCAGATTTTGAAACAATGATAAAATTTATGCTTTGAAAAAAGCAATGAGAAACATGCATCAAGCATGTAGTTTTATACTGCTGGCTGCAGGCACTTCTGCAGTGTCTGAAAAAGTAAAGCAAATATTTTACTCTTTTTTTCCACCAATAACAAAAAAACTACTAAAATTTGTCAGCTACAAAGGCTGTACAATGATTTGAGTGCATTGTGTAATTTCTTTTGGTTCATCTGTCAGAAAGATCAGAATGGATATGACAGATAACTCGACTAGTTTTACTACTACAACCAAACAGGGCAGGGTGTCTAAATTATCTGGATGTAAATGCAGTAAATCTAGGAAATGTATGTGAAAATAGTGAAGGACAGAAGAGAAAGCAACAGAATCCCTCTAAGACAATGTAAAAGCATCTGCAATTTTCTTTTAAAAGGGGGAATAAAAAAGAAATGAGAGTGAAAAATGGCACAGTTTGGCTAGCATTGATCTTCCCTCGGGTGGGTAATATGTAGGGCAATTCTTTCACTTGTCACTGCTCTGCCCAAGGATTCTGAGTGTCATGACACTGAGCAAACTACCCTGGTTAAAAATGCTCTGCTGGGCATGCAAGGGAAAACATAAGCTTCATTTTTTTGAGCCCTACAGCTTTCTTTTTCTCTCCTCAAACTTGCTCCAGACTCCCTTGCAGACATTCTTTTTCTACTCCCCCGCCCCTTTCCTGCTTGTCTAAAACAGAACTCTCTTTGCTTCGCCACACAATCTAGCAACTGTTACTGGCAAAGTCACCTCCTCTGCTACCACAACCATCCAAAACAGCATTCCTATATACTTTGGCTTCATTAAATCTTCATCTTAGTTTCATTTCTCATCTTAAAAAAAAGCCTAACAAACCAAACCCCTCTCCTTCTTTCCAGTCTTGCTTATTACACTTAAATAATGATAGTAACACAGTATAGGGTGAAAGACATTAGTATCTCTGTTAAGATCACAGAACTGGGAAAGGGTCTCCTGGATTACTGACAGCCACATATTATGGCTTGTGTCCCTCTCAGATATTCCCACTCATGAACTCACCATGCTCCATCTTAAAAGTCTGGTGAGGCATTTTGAAATCCCTGGCGTACAAACCCCAAAGAACAAAATAAAGTTAGTCTTGGAGGAGGAGCTGGCAGCACTACCTGTTATTAAGGCTTCCCAGAGCTTACCACGACATAATGTCCTCAATTCTTTTAACTTTGCCTGAATGCAATTGTTATTTGTGGATTAATATGTAAAAGAGTCTGAGTCAACCAAAAAAACCAGATATTTCTAGAAGATAGAATAAAGCAAAACAGTGTGGCACAGAAGAGTAAGACCAAGAAAATAAGACAGCAAAAGATGAAGAGAGGGAAAGGAGGGGAAAGAGAAGAAAAAGTCAGCTGGGTATGGAAGGTTAGAAGTAGCTAGAAAGAGTAATGCTGAAATAAGTAATATGAACTATAGCCATCAGGGAGTAGCTGAGAAAGAAGTAAAAATTAAAGTATGTGGAGATGAAATCTAATAACAACTAGAACAGAAAAAGAAGAAGGAATGACTGAAAAAAAAACCCAGTCCTGGAAGAATGCTAAAACTGGGACATGCAAGCAAAAGAGACAGCAGCAATATTGTAAGTTAAATGGAAAAGGACTATAGACAGATCAAGAAACATGGAAAGTGATACCACTCTTGAACAAAGATGAGGGTGCCACTGGAAGACTACAGAACACTCAATAGAGAAAGTGTCTATAACACAAAGTCACTGAAAAATACCAGTGCCTCCTAGATGATTTGCACAGTTTGATTAAAATCCAAGAGTGCTGAAAAAGGTACTTTTGCTACTTGGAAATAGGACAGAATTACTCATCCTGTTCCGACAGCAGTCTGCACAGAACACTGAATTTATAACTGCTGTAAATTTCCCCAGCAGCTCAAATACCGAAATTCCATGCACCAAAATTCAAGATTCTGAGACACTTTATAAAGTACTGAGACTAGGCTGACATATTTCCTAAATACTCTAATTCAGATGCTGATTTTGCCTTGTAACAGCCTTAACACAATGGTGTTTTTAACATTGTTTACACAACAGTGGTTTGTGCAGTTTGACCCAGATCTTTCTCTTTAGACCATCTACTTCTTACATCAAGTATCCTGATGACAACAAAGCCAAAGATCACTGTTTACCTCCCCCATTAGTCACGACTGAGCTCCCTCGGTTTTCCTGATACTGGCTTTCTCTTCGCAGTCTCTGTTCTTTAGTGATCTCTGCCACACGTAAAGGAAGATCTGAGAACTCATCTGTTGGCTTTCAAAAACAAACAGTAAAGGTGAGAAACAGTCTTCAAAACATCATCTTGTAAACTGCTACCTCTTGATTTGTGCTTTTACTTCAGCTGACCTGCTTTGCACCTACAAAACATGAACTTAAAAGCAAAATACAGCTATAAGATATTGCTTAAAACCCACACACATGCATTTAAGCTTTCTTAAAGAAACAACAGCTTGCCTACAGTTCTTTTTGCAGTATCTGCAAGAGCTCACAAACATTCCAGAATGGAAGCTCCTAGGACTCTCACAATAAACAAGCTAGGAGTGCAAACGGCCATACAAAGCATAGCTCACTGAAACACTTTAAGTCTCTGCTACTGCCTTATCCCAAGAGAGAAAAGGAGTGTCACTTGCTCTTCCCAGGAAGAAAGTCTTCTTGGTGAGAGAGCCCATTTCCCTGCTTCTAAATGGCAAATAGATTTTAACATTTGAAACAAGCTGCAAGGAAAAATGACAACATTTCCATCTCATTTTTGAAGCTTAATTTTCATGTTCAGACTGATTTTATTGAAATAAGTAGTCATGAGCAATTGTAATTGACTCAAAAGTGCAGTAAGATACAGCTAGAAGCTTTTCTTAAAATGAGGAAGCTCAACTTTATTATCTTTTATGCTCCAGCAAATTAATGTCATGCACATGAAAGGCCTGGAACACAAACACTATGAGGAGAGGCTGAGGGAGCTGGGGTTGTTTAGCCTGGAGAAGAGGAGGCTCAGGGGGGACCTCATTGCTGTCTACAACTATCTGAAAGGAGGTTGTAGCCAGGTGGGGGTTGGTCTCTTCTCCCAGGCAGCCAGCAACAGAACAAGAGGATGCAGTCTCAAGTTGTGCCGGCGGAAGTATAGGCTGGATGTTAGGAGGAAGTTCTTTCCAGAGACAGTGATTGGCATTAGAACGGGCTGCCAGGGAGGTGGTGGAGTCACCATCCCTGGAGGTGTTCAAGAAAAGCCTGGATGAGGCACTTAGTGCCATGGTCTGGTTGACTGGCTAGGCGTGGGTGATTGGTTGGACTGGATGATCTTGGAGGTCTCTTCCAACCTGGTTGATTCTGTGATTCTGTGACTGTTTTGTACTTTTCTCTTACTATTTCCAACTTTCAATCCCAAACAAAATGAAGCTTTTCTCCAATAAAACAATAAATAATTTTGGCACAAGGCAACCTGCACACTAGCACACACTGAATGTGTCACCTACTGAATATGCTTCCAGCTGTATACTTATCAGTTCTGTTTCCTGTGCAAGACTGCACCCCACAAATAAAGCTGCAACACTTACTTCATTCCCTGACCACCTTTTGTCTCCACTGTCCACGCTATTGAAGCCAGAATCAAGTGCTCCATAGGGACGAGCAGAATAGAGCTCCTCATGGCTGTCAAACACAGAGTTTTAGTTATTGGAACATAAACACCACAAAACAGAAAGGAAACTACCAAGCATGGTTGCAGCACGTTCACAAGGTCAGCATATCAGAAAGCATCATACTGCATTTGCCACCTAGAGCAAGAGGCACACTTGTCAGTCAGCTGCCCACCTGCCACCACCCAGTGTTAAGATCTAACCTGATCCAAAGTATGTATCTATACTTCTAATATTTCCCAAGCAGAAATTACAACCCAAAATATCTGCAGAGTGGTCCCTTTGCTGCTTAACAAGTCCAACTTTCATTTTATCAGGCTCATTTGTTTTGGTTAAAAAATCCTGCCCCTCAAACTTTTTTGTAATTAAGGATAAACCTACACAAAATCACTAAAAATACAGCAAATACTTCTAACAAAAGTAAACAGAATGTATTACACAGTCATCTTCTGCATCACAATTACCTAAGAAACTGGGCAGTAAGATGGTCAGTTTGTCAAGTGCTTCATAATATCATAAATACAGAGGTACAGTTTGCATCTACAGAGCTTGAGTTTGTTAATGACACGTCTAGACAAAGGCTTTAGGCATGTGCCTAGTGTTACAATACACACAACCAAACAGCCACACAGTTCTAACTTTCTGGGCTTAGAAAGTATGTAATTCAGCAGTACAGCCATCACAGATGTCAAGCCTGGCAACTGTTGCAGATAGCTACAGTAAAAGAGACAATGGGACTTGTCTGATCCACTGCAGATGGCATTTCACAATGGTTCAACTGTCCTACTGGCACTCGATGCCCCAGGGAGAACTGCAACAGTAATTACTACGTAATAGACGAAGAAGAATGAGTTTCAGGAAGCTAATTGCTTCACCCCATCACAACTGCATTGCAGGTCATTTTCTCACTAGTCCTGTGCTCAAGTTGTTGCTTCTTCAGAAATCTCTCTTTTGGGAAATACTTATTTTCAAATGACTCATTATTATAATCATTACTGATTCAGTACCATGTGTGTGTGCATGGGATTTTGTAGAAGAGTGTCAGGTTATTATCCTTGGCTATTTTATTTTTCAGATACACATAATGTAGTAAAAAATAAGAGGAAGGATGAGAAACACGTGGCTATACAGCTGCTTCTATGCAGATGTACAACAAAAGACAAGCTCTTGTATTTGCATGGAGTTTTGAATAACTCAGAAGAATTTCATCTCTATGGCTCTGCATTTGAAGAGCAAAATCATCTGCATAGTAAACCACCAGAAAGAAAGAAAGAAGAGGAAAGAAAATCCAACTCTGTTCTTCTGGGTGGGGAAGGAAAAAAATGACCATGAAATTGTCCAGTGTAGTTAGCAAGTTATTAACTTGAATCGGTGACAACAAAACCATACTTATGCTAGTGGTTCACAGGACTTAACTACTGGATTTAAAACACAGGTCAGAGAAAAGAAGAATCTACAGTGTAATTCCACTGTAAATGTATCAATACCTTTGGAATCTCCTGAGAACCCTGGAGACATTCAGTGCTGATGAAAAATAACTCAGCCAGTCCCTCATGCAAATTCTTCTTCACAAATCTGATTCATGATTGTGAGGCTCTTTGATTTGTGTTTCATTGCTGCTAAGAAAGCACTACATCCTTGAGCAATTTACTCCTCCACACCACATTACCACCTTCCAAGCTGTCTGAAGTAATTTTTACCTCTTTAGTTTCATACTTCACCGACTCCCTTTTTTCTGTATCAAGTAACAGAAATAAATCTTAACTCCTGCTTTTCTCTAGAATCATAATTTAGCAGCTGATAGGGCTGCCTGTTTCAATATTAGTATTACAGAGCTAAGTGATAGTGCCAAGTGAAAGCTTGCCAAAAATAACAGTTTATTAATGGGGTTTGAGCACTGCAGGTTGAAAATGACAGCAGGGAGATACTTGAGTGAGTAGAGAATATGAACTATGTCTAGATGCTATAAACTGAATACCTGTTAGCAACAGGAGAGCATGCCCCTGTACTAAGAAGATACCAACACTCTCAGTGCACATCAGCTAACCCTAACTGCCTTTCATGTGACACTGCCCAAGTTTTCTTCTGAACTGCTCCTTGCTTCTTATGTAGTAGTCCCTTGTTAGAATGTACCATAACACAAAGGATATCCTTCAAAGCCACCTTCACCAATATGCTGACCAAAGAACAATCTCAGGATCTACTTTTTTTTCTTAGAAGACTCAGGCAACTGACAAAATTTTCATGAATATCATCAAAACTGTGCCAAACTTACCAAGATCCAAATCCCATGGGTCTCCTGTCATAATCAGGCAAGTCTGGAGCTATCTTGCACGCTTCTATGTTCAGGTATTTAAATATATGAATTTTTCCTTTTATACATATCTTAGAAAAGAGAAAGGATAATTTCACAATATGCTTTCAAAGTACTCTACAGACATTTACATTGAGAATATTAAATGAGCACATTTATGTCAACTAGTGTGTCTTCTCTTCTAGTCTCACTGCATTTTATAGAAACAGCTACAGTGAAGCATCACAGGATGCCTGTGATAGACAAATGGAATCTGTCTTCCCAGTACATCTGGTCTGCATGCAACTTTGTCAGCTGGATGCTGAAATTTCCTCATGCAAACAAGACATAAGCATATGCAAGTGCTAGAATTTATACCCTTGGCATCAGAACTGATGCATCCCACCCATGCCCAGCTTTGAATGGCAGCGGCAGACTGCCAAAGCAAGCTCAAATTTGAAAGTGAATGAAGCCAGTAACAGCTGCCTTTGCTTTCAAAAGGGAGGCAAAACTGTATTGAGATTACAGGTCTTGGCAAGTGCCACTCTCGAATCAGAAGCAGCTGAGAGTACAATCTGTAAAACTCAAGGGCTTAAACACCTAGATTAAGAATCAAATTAGTCACTAACCATGTTGAACTTTCTAGCTCGAAGGCCTATCTGAGCACTCTGCTGCAAAGCAAACCAGCACACAGCACCACAAGGACCTCAGTCAAAGTTTTGACATTGAAGAGGCACAGAACAAGTCCTGCCTAACAGAGCTTCCTCTCTCCTACACTGAGAGAACTGTTCAGCTACTATTGGTAGAATACTAGTGATGGAATTCTCAGTAACATCCCACAGGCTAGATTACTAATACAGTAAATTAACAGAAGAAAGAGGCTTTTTTCCCCAGCTGTGCTGTACATTCAACAGTTTTAGACAGTACAATTAAAGTTCTTTAAGGATGATTGGAGGGCTGGAGCACCTCTCTTGTGAGGACAGACTGAAAGAGTTGGGGCTGTTCAGTCTGGAGGAGGCTCCAGGGTGTCCTTCTTGTGGCCTTCCAGTATCTGAAGAGGGCCTACAAAAAAGCTGGGGAGGAACTTTTTAGGATATCAGGTAGTGACAGGACCAGGGGGAATGGAGCAAAGCTGAATGTGGGGAGATTCAGACTGGCCGTAAGGAGGAAGCTGTTCAGCATGAGAGTGGTGAGAGCCTGGAATGGGTTGCCCAGGGAGGTGGTTGAGGCCCCACCCCTGGAGGTGTTTTTAAAGGCCAGGCTGGATGAGGCTCTGGCCAGTCTGGTCTAGGGTAGGGTGTCCCTGCCCATGGCAAAGGGATTGGAACTAGATGATCCTTGAGGTCTCTTCCAACTCTGACTGATTCTGTGATTCTTTTGTGCTTAAATAAAGTTTGCAATATCCTACAGCTTCTAACTTCATTCTGCTCTCTTTAGTTGAACTGATCACCTGAATTCCCAGCTGCATTTACCTGTGCAGGGGGTGACTGGAGAGGGTTGTTCTCTAACATGATGGTCTGCAGATGTCTGAGGTTCCTATAACAAACTGGTATCGTTGTTATTTTATTGCAGGAGAAATCTAATCGAATCAAAGGCAACTCAGCAAGCTCTGTAGATAGAGAATCAAGACACAATTCAGCAAAAAAAAAAAAGGCAAGAGTATAAAAATACTTGCTTTATAAAATAATTAAGCATGCTGCTTCTAGTTCTCAGGTGAAGAAAAAAGACACTGAAAACAATGAAGAGCTTGAAGTTTGTGCTGTTATAACTGACAGCCTTTATCTCACCTTCAGGTAAACGCACCAAATTATTTCTTCTGACATTTAGGTCTCGCAAGGATTCCAAATTGCCAATCTGTGGAGGTATTGTCTGTATTTCGTTACAGCTCACATCCTACAAGGCAAGAGTAAACAATGAGTTATCACTAACTGGTAAAGCTCTGTTAACTAAAATATATAGCACTTCACTTAGGAACTAAACGAAAAAGACAACTGTTTACACAACCCCTCAGATCCATACGTTCATTAAACCTCATTGTTGATGTGAAGCATGATTCTCAGTTTAAATATATGAGAAAACAAAACTATTAAGTATTCAGAGAAGTTTATTTCACATTATCTCACTCAATTTACTCTATCTATGTTCTTCACAGAGAGAGTGATTGGAATGGGCTGCCCGGGGAGGTGGTGGAGGCACCATCCCTGGAGGTGTTCAAGAAAAGCCTGGCTGAGGCACTTAGTGCCATGGTCTGGTTGACTGGCTAGGGCTGGATGCTAGGTTGGACTGGATGATCTTGGGAGGTCTCTTCCAACCTGGTTGATTCTATGACTCTATATGCACAACTTGCTGCATAAAACCTTGCACAAACACAGCAAGAGCTCTAGTTCCATCTAGCTTTCCCTTCAAAAACAGTCAAGGCTCTTAGCTAAATTGACGTGGACCATTTTCTCTCTCGTGCAAGGGATCCTTCCCTCACACAGGCTTAAAAAAAATCAACTTCAAACCATTTTCATAGAATGATAGAATGGTTTAGGTTGGAAGGGACCTCAAAGATCATCCAGTTCCAGCCCCCTGCCATAAGCGGGGGCACCTCCCACTAGAATATATACAAAGTCGAAACGCAGTTGGGGGAGATATCATTAAATATAGTCTGTAAGCAAAGAGATTGCTACTGCATGCAAGTGACTGGTTAACAATCACAAAGTTCTTTGCAGCATGAGAAACAGGATGTTCATCTTGCACATACCCAGACAGCATCATGATTATTGTATTAATTTGATCAAATCAAAAGCAAGTTGCTTCTTCTGAAGCACCTCCAAACCTATTAAACACATGAATTAAAGACTGAATGGCAATAGTTAAAAAGTAACTGTATACTCACCAACTCTGTCAGCTGTCTGAGCTGTCCAATTTCTTCAGGTATTGAAACCAACTTATTATTACTTGCTATCAAAACTTTCAGTGGTAGACTACAGAGGTGTACTGGCAATGTTGAAAGCTGGTTTCGGCTTTTTGGAAAGAAAAAGAAACCAGTAGCATCAGGAGTCTAGCAAGGTATCATCTCACATTTTAACATAATGAAAAGCTGTACAAAAAGCACTCTCCATTTAGATGATCAACTCAGTTTTCACACAATTACTGTGAAAGAAGTTCCATGGGGTCACTCTTCATTACTTGCTTTATCTATTTGTGTGTGAACAAACTCTGAATATCAACTACCAACTTGGTGAGACACTTCTGAACTCAGCACAGGGGAGTATGGTGTTTTCATGTTCTCAGGTGCTTCTGTTAACTGGCCACACTCAGGTGCTTCTGTTAACTGGCCATTCTCTGTCACCATGACTATGAACAGAGCAAAAGCCTTTCTAACAGCTAGTAGTGCAGGTCAGCACAGACAAAATGCCTCAAGTCATTATTTACTGGAAATCAAAAGTATATTTCTAATTGAAGTCATGAGGCTCAAGAATCTTGGCATGATGGATCTTATTATTCCAAAACCAAGGCTTGGACAGCACATAATAAACTACTATTAAAGCAAAAATCAGGTCCTATGACTGGACTGTAACCTCAGATGAGAATCAGGCAGGATAAAAATGGATTGTAAACCAGAATGATCCCCTTTAGGAATAAACCATAGCAAGGAGCAGTGAGCAAACAATTAGAAAGTTCTTAGGATCTTTTAAAAAAGCTTTAATCAAATGTTGATGTTCAGCAAAATATGCAGCTGTATTTTTTCATGACTGAAATCCAGATTACCCTGCTGTTAAAATGAGAGGGGGGAAAAAAAAGAGTTCTGAGCAGTAGGTGAACCAACAGAGCAGATTTTAAAGGATAATAATTAGACTGCACTCACTAGAGATCATAGCAATAGGAAACTCATACCTGATTCATATCCTATTCCTGCAATTCTCACCAGCATTAAAAAAAGAAAATAAAGAAACCCAAACATTGTACATTGGCAAAAATATAATGGCAGAAGGAAACAGCCTTAAGTTTTTCTTGATTAATATCGCTGCTGATCTGCGAGGAGGAACTTTCCACACCTTTTCAAAGCCCTTCTACAAATGGAGGATGTTGTTCACAGCTAGATTTCAACAACAGGCTAAGCTGCAGCAATTAGCTGGCAGAGCAATGTTAATGCTTGAGAAAGATTTAAAAGCCACCAGTATGCTGAAGGTACAGAGAAATGCTGTAATCCCTATTCGTCTGCTGAGAGCTGAATTGAAAGAATCATACAAAAACTCTGTCAGCTATTTCAGTCTGTATGCCTGCATTTCACATGAGAATTTATTTTAGGAGTTCTTTAAGACAGAATCAGCTTTCTTTATCATACTTTACTTCTAGAAGCTGCTTCTTAATACTCTCTTGATCCACCTAGGTGGCTAAGACCTGTTCTGGCTGCTTTGATTCAATATCATGCAACATAACAGCATGATAATTACACAGCATCTTAGAATTACTCATGGATGTATAAAAATTTATAAACCCAGACTACTGATGCTAAAGCAAAATTTCTGAGACAATGATTACCTGATATTTAGAAATGTTAAAGACTGCAAGTTCAAAACTGCTTCTGGGATGTATCGAATGCAGTTCTGGTACAAATTAAGACTCTCAAGGGAGACGAAGTGACAGGCTTCTGCTGGAAGCTCTGACAATCTGTTCCGTGACAAATCTGAAAGGAAGGAAAAAAGAAACACTCAGTAAAGCGATCTTAAACCTTCACAAGGACAAGGATTGTCTGTGTATTTGCTGTCACACAGTGGGAACAGTTGGAAAGGAAGTGAGTTTCATGATTTCGAAGTGACACACAAAATAAATCAACTCGTTTTGAAATCTTACAACCATAATGAGAAAAAGAGAGGCAGATGACATACTCCTTTCAGAGTCACACTTTGATATTCCCAGCTCCCTTCTGCTTAGAGGAAACTAGTTAATGATGCTGAAAGCCCAGCCTCAAATCTACATTCTAAGTCCACCTTGAGATGATCTCTTTGGGTCCCTTCCAACCCCTGACATCCCACGATCCTGTGATTATGGAGATTGTATTTGGTGGGCAGGGCTGTAATGAAAAGGAATCAGAAGTACTTTTCTCCCAGCCCTAAGGTACTCTCTGCTACATGGAAATCCCAGCTCTTAATTCCTGTGTAAAATATACACACACACTTATAGGTAACGTTTCCAAGAGGGGAAACACGAAGCACGGAACGTTAACAAGCCTTCTGTACTCTAGCCAAAGCATTCCTTCCTGCAGAGAGATTCCAGATCAAGCCTGTAACCTCAACCAGGCAATGGAAGGATTTTCAATAAAGGGTCTTCCCTGCTGCAGAGAAATGCTCAATAAGTTTGACTGTTTCTTTGTGATGCTGCATTTCTCACAAGAAGTTTAACCAAAACTCCTACCAAATGTCTGTATTTGAAGAAGCAGTATTTTCCTTAGCCACTTTTAACTATCAGTACAGAACATCTCTCAGTACACTTCAAGTGTAAAAGCTGCCCTGTGATAGATAATGCAGTTGCAAAGGGTTCTTTATTCTCTAAAGGTCAAGATCTTGCTTATAAATGGCAAGGGATGGTTCTCACAAACACACACTAACTGCTCCTTCTTCCTAACAGACTCAGATCTCACTTCTGGCAGGAGTTATGCTCATATCAGGAGCACTTTCTGTCAGCAGAGAGTTCCTATAGAGATACTGCCTGTTTAATAAACTGTAGCTTTGCTTTCACATTAAGAGAGGACAGACATTAACTGCAAAAACCCTTCTGACCTGAACCAGTGTCATGAATCATACAAAAAAACCCCAAACAGATAAAGCCCCCAAAAATTACAAGAAAAAAAACCCACCAAAACCCAGTTTAATTACTATTTTATTTGTTTAGAATTTCAATTTCTTCTCATCAGCTTAAGAGGATAAAAGTTCCCACTGAAAAGCATATACATTAAATTGTATGGTAATTTCTGGTTCTTTATTCCATGAAGGAGCCGCCCAATACAGATTACATTTTAAAGCTGCCAACGCAGACAGGTTTTGAGTCTCAACTTGCTGCTTGTTCTCTTTTCTTTATTCTTCTTGTTGTTCTGTTTTTCAAAAGGGAAGCTTTTCCAGAGCATTTAAGTCCTCTACAGAGACACCCTGCTTACCACTGTTCCAATGCATGCTGCTCTAATTTTGCCCAGGAGGTCACTCCAAGTGCAGCTGGATCTGACTCTAGGTCTACCTCAGTGCTTAGAACGTGGCATGAGCTACTATCAATAGGTAACCAGTAATTAAAAATCTCAGTAGAAAGGATTGCTATGAAATACTTTGATGAGAAAAAACTCCAGATGTATTTTCATGTATAAATGGAAAGGAACTGCATGATGCCATTAGCACGAAGCTAACTATAGCAGAAGCCATTATAATGTTCAGCAGACATTCAAGGTGCACACAGCTGAAAAAAAAAACCCATGAAAATCATGGGAACTTCTAATCCACTGATACAAAAAGGAAACACAACAAAATTTCTTGTCTGTTTGTCAAGAAGTATTTCAACAAATAATTACAAATTAATAATGAACTTCAAAAAGGGACACTAAGTGCTTCTTTCCAGACTGCACCAGGCTCAAACATGACCTCAGCTTAAACTTGACCAAACTGGATTTTGAAAAGCCAACACTTTAAATATTTCTGATCAGCTCTAATAGTGGGAGCTAAAGCTACAAAAGAATAGAAGTTGTCTGCATTGACTATCTACAATTGTTTCATTGCCTTATGACAGAAAACAGTTCCAGATCTCTGCCTCCTTTTCCTATTTTTTGAGACTCTTCCCCCCCATCTTATTTTCCTTTCTCCAAAGTAAAAACAGCACTTACAGATTGCTAAAGGCAATTTCCATAAACATTGTGATCTTACCACCCACTAATCCACATAAAACATCAGATAAATGCATGAAATGTGAAGAATTCATCCATTGTCATGGATCCTGCTTTCTGTTACTGCCAACCCCAAAGTTTTCTCTGTATTTTAAGTTTGTGGGAATCTCTGATCATAATACATTTGTTCTGATCACCTCACCACAAACCCTATGCCAGCAATAGGGAAAACTGAGGATGCAGGCACTCACTTGTTCTGATGGCAGAGATTAGTTTTGTTGATTTAAAGCACTGAGTGGAAACAGCTAATGAATAGGGCTAATCAGGACCTGCTTAAGAAACTGTAAAGAGTAAAGGAGTGAAAGTCATTGTGTGTGTCTTACAGGGTCACAAAACTCACTTTCAAGGGACTTTATGCAATGGATTGTGCCAGGGCTGGTTTAGGCTGGACTTTAGGAAGAAGTTCTTCATGAAAGAGTGATGGGCTGCCCAGGAGGTGAGTGGGTCATGAAAGAGTATTGGGCTGCCCAGGAGGTGCGTGGAACGGGCTGCCCAGGGAGGTGAGTGGGTCATCATCCCTGGAGCTGTTTAAGAGGAGGCTGAAGGAGGCACTTAGTGCCATGGCTTAGTTAATTAGAAGGGTTAGGTGATAGGCTGGACTCGATCTTAGAGGTCTTTTCCAACCTGGTTAATTCTATGACAGTTAGTTTGCCAAAGCCTTTGCTCATAATACACTCTTTTGTCCTGAGGATTCTTTACTTTACTGCAGAACCTCAGCAAGGTTTTAGTGACAATGACTGCTATCTCAAATCTTCTCATCCCAGCTGTAGAGCTGCAGTAGACTTAAAACACAATAACAGTGCTAGAAGGACGCAACAATGTGATATCCACAACTGCAACGCTCCCCATGGGATCCCTCCTGTGCCAACACTGTTGTAAAATGTCACAGGAGAAGAGCTATTTCCAAACAAGCAATGCTTGACTGTTGCAACACAAACATAAACTATGCATGTCATGAAGCTCCAATAGCCTCAGGCAGTTACAGTATTTCTACTCACTGACATGGTTTGTTATACAACCTGCCATAAGGTTTCACAGTACAGTGACACCTTAACCTACTGTAGGAAAGGGAGAAGAATGCAAATTGTGACAGCAAACAAGTAAGAATAGCTCAGAAAAAATACTTAGCTTCCACAGTGACTAGACTGTGAAACATTTATTTATTGCTTCATGTCTAAGGTGTGTTTTTCTTGGGAACGCTAGGAGATGGAACTGAATTCCACTCCTTGTCACACACTAGCATCCTTCAACATACAGCTTTACTCCTCCTTCACACAGCTGTGCTGGCAAAGCCTGTTTGAACCATTTTAACCATTTTAGCAAAGAAACAGGCTGCTCAAATAAAGAGACATTTTTTCTGGCAGAAGAGTCACAAAGAAAAAGCCACTTTCAAATTATTTAAGTACAAACATGAGAACTCTCAACTGCTTTTTCTTTCACTTCATCTTTCAAGTCGTGTTCAAAATCTTCATCAATGATATTGATGAGGGCACAGAGTGTCTGTTCAGCAAGTTTGCTGATGGCACCAAGCTGGGAGGCTTGGCTGATCCAGCTGAAGGTTGTGCTGCCATCCAGAGAGACCTGGACAGACTGAGAGCTGGGCACAGAGGAACCAGATGAGGTTCAACAAGGACAAGTGCAGAGTCCTGCACCTAGGGAGGAATAATAAACTGCACCAGTACAGGCTGGGAAGTGATCTGCTGGAGAGCAGCTCGGTGGAGAGGCACCTGGGAGTGCTGGTGGCTAACAAGCTACCCATGGCACAGCAATGTGCCCTTGTGGCCAAGAAGGTCAATGGGATCTTGGAGTATATTAAGAAGATTGTGTCCAGCAGATCAAGGGAGGTTCTCCTCCCCTCTACTCTGTCCTGCTGAGACCCCATCTTGAATACTGCATTTGGTTTTGGGCTCCTCAGTTTAAAAGGGACAGGGATCTACTGGAGAGGGTCCAGCAGAGGGCTATGAGGGTGATGAGGGGACTGCAGGGCATGGCTTATGAGAAGCTGAGGGGCCTGGGGCTGTTTAGTCTGGAGGAGACTCAGAGGGGATTTAATAAATGTTTATAAACATCTGAGGGCTGGTCAGGAGTCGGGGGACAGGCTCTGCTCACTGCTCCCTGGGGTAGGACAAGGAGCAATGGGTGTAAGTTGCAGCACAAGATGTTCCACCTCAACACAAGGGGGAACTTCTTTACTGTAAGCATCACAGAGCACTAAACAGGCTCCCCAGAGAGGTTATGGAGTCTCCTTCCCTGGAGACTTTCAAGGCCTGTCTGGATGTGTTTCTCTGTGATCTGTGCCAGATTGCATGATCTTGCTCTGGCAGGGGGGTTGGACTCGATGATCTCCTTGGGTCCCTTCCAACCCCTAATATCCTGTGTTCCTGTGAATACCTAGTATTTACACACTGTGTAGACCATAAGGCATGAAATAGTCAAGACCTTCACATATTCTGAGCTATGACTTAGTGTTTCTCAAGACCAATTTCCTGCAAAATAATGCTGTGTACGAAGACAGGAAAATACACTGTTTCAAACAACAAATGAGCTCATAGCATGATAGAAAAGAAACACTGAAGCTGGCTAGTAGCAGCCACTAAATTTTTCCAGACTTTCCTCAACCTACAGTGATTTTTAAAACTTGGCATTTCTGTCCAGCAGTAGAAATTCAGTGGAGAGCAGATTAAATCAGAGTTGTGATGCTGCAGTGTAGCCTCTTTAATTCAAAGTAGATGTAACCAATTACAAGCTTGGTTATTAAGTTTGTGGCATTTTTACTCACATGATCATATGGTCATGAGAATGTCATCCATTCATGGCTTCATCTGCTTGAATGTAAAGCTAGGAGAGAGGGCCTGCCAGAACCATAACAAAGGCAAGTGCTAAAAAAGACTAAGCTACCCTGTAAGTGAAGAACACCTTCAGATTTAAACTAAAGCAATATATGATAAAATATTAGGATATGCAAATTCTCAACCTGCAAATGAGTTTCTCTGGGTTATTTGCAAGCCCTGCCTCGCTCCTCTGCAAACCTCCAGCAAGTATTTCAATTTCATGGAGTCTGTGACACAGCACCTGGAAGAGTTGGTGACATTTTGGCCAAATTCTTGGAAACCCTCTCCTACTACAGAGAGTGGACCTTAAAGAGGAGAAGATCTGGGGCAGAGAGTACAGAAGTCATTGTATGAAACAATTCAACAACTCCATCCTCCTCCCCACTTTCTACCTAAAAAACATATGAATGAAAGGAACAGCTCTTTAAAAAAAAAAGGAAAGAAAAAAGCCCTCTGGTAACTGATTCTGTATTTACACAGGTGCCACCCCACACTTTGGTGCTTTTCCAAAATCAGAGTGAGGTAAAGGAATAAAACTGAAAACATTGTATTGAAAGGATCTTGTCAATTGTGCTAGTTTGAAGCTGGCTGGAATATTTTAGTGAGAGGAATTGGATGATGGGCTGTGAAAAGGAAGCAGTGGTGATATCTACTGCACTCATGGGCTTGCTGAGATGTATAAAACCAAGAACATAAATATAGATAACAGAATTGCTCTCTGGCTCTGGCTGCATGCATTTCTCTCTCTAACTTGCTGTCTGTGTACCTAATCCATCTGCTTACTAACTCCCCTGGCCAATTCTCCAAGCTCATCTTGAATGTAAGGCAAAGTCTGGGATAAGGTAGAGGGGTGGAAGGGAAGTCCCCCCTCCTGGGGACTGGTTTCTGGGAGGGGTGTTGTGTTTCTGTATTACTTTCTTTAACTGGTATATTTCTGTGTATAGCTGTATATATCTTAAACACCTGCTTGTATATTGTGCTAAGCTGTAAATACAAAGCTTCATTCAATTTCCAGCTCATCTGAGTCTAGTCTGAGCGATTCTCTTAAGGGGGCAGGGGGGAGGCAGGTAACATCCAAACCATCACATCAACAAAGTCTACAACTACCTGAAAGGAGGCTGTAGCCAGGTGGGGGTTGGTCTCTTCTCTCAGACAACCAGCAACAGAACAAGGGGGCACAGTCTCAAGTTGCGCCAGGGGAAGTATCGGCTGGATGTTAGGAGGAAGTTCTTCCCAGAGAGAGTGATTGGCATTGGAATGGGCTGCCCAGGGAGGTGGTGGAGGCACCATCCCTGGAGGTGTTCAAGAAAAACCTGGATGAGGCACTTAGTGCCATGGTCTATTTGACTGGATAGGGCTGAGTGCTAGGTTGGACTGGACGATCTTGGAGGTCTCTTCCAACCTGTTTGATTCTGTGATTCTGCTAGCATGTGCATAAAATAACTTTAACAAGCAGAAAAAGTAACTACAGGGCAGATTATTGTGCAAACTAAAATCTGTACAGTCTGCTATGTCTCAGAAAAAAAAAATGATGGAGTGTTGTAATGAGATAGTACTTAAACTTTCATTCTTCTTAACAACTCCTAAAGCATTACCTAAGAAGCAATCGATAACTGTCAAATCAAGCAAAAAGTAATCAGCATGATGCAGATTACTGCTTTAATATGTATGTGCACACCCTTACTGCTTGACATACCATTAACTGCAGAGAGGAAAACAACTAATTCTCCCCTAAAAGCACACCAAATTTTCTCTACAAATAAGAAGAGTGAAATATAGCTGTAATCTGAGCTAAGTCAGACTTGTTTGTATTCAGATTTCTGGGGTTAAGACAGAAACCTGCCTTAAAATAAGACTCTCCTAGCCTGCTAAAAATGGATGTGGTTCCTTGCAGGCAAGATCATGTGGAATTTTGGCAAAGGGGAAGCGTTCTTTGGAACTAAGCTCTTTGTGAAAGATAAAAAAAGCCAACGGCACAACTACAAAATGAAATCTCAGAGTGGAGTCAGCTCACTGACCTTTTCCAGCTTAATTGGGATTCCGCTCACAGAGCCAGCAAACCCAACTCGAGAACACACTACATTTCAAACTGCATCATTTGGCATTAAATGCAAACCCCTCCTGCTCAAAAACCAACATTCCCCTAACATCAAACACTAGCAGGGCTGTGTTCACACATATTTAGACTTCAAACTGTTACATAAATTTTGTCTCCAAAGGCAAATCTTTGATGCATGAAGATGCACCCATTTAAGGTATGGGGTACTTGAACCCACCACATACTCTGCAAAACAGAGAGGGAGCTGCAGCTCAACTGTTGCTGGCATTCAAACCAGCTGCACAGTGGTGAATTCCCATTCATCACAAGATGCTAATGCGATCAGTCCCCTAATCCTGTTGCGATGGGGATACAGCTTCTGCTCTCATTCCAATTAAATATGACAGTGAAAGCCAGTTCCAGGCCTGGACTGTGCTAGAAACTTTTGTTGATAAAACCCTGCTTTTGTCTCCAGAGATCTGCATGTGTTCCCCACATACTTTTAATTCTTTTTTTTTTTAACTGAAACCAGCAAAGCTGATTTCTGGCTGCCCATTCAAAACCAAACTTCAGCAACCACTGTGACACTCACTGGCAAAACACTAGTGTGAGGAGACTGTGGCATTATGTCAGCAGCTGTAAACTGTGGGCTCCCACCCACGAAGCCCGTTGCAGCTGTGTGACGTCAGCCATCAATGGACTGCAGTGATGCAACAACACTGGTGTCTCTGAACTGATGTGAATTCTGATGGCAACAACCAATCATAGAATCAACCAGGTTGGAAGAGACCTCCAAGATCATCCAGTCCAACCTAGCACCCAGCCCTATCCAGTCAACTAGACCATGGCACCGAGTGCCTCACCCAGTCTTTGCTTGAACACCTCCAGGGACCTCCACCACCTCCCTGGGCAGCCCATTCCAATGCCAATCACTCTCTCTGGCAAGAACTTCCTCCTAACATCCAGCCTATACTTTCCCCAGCACAACTTGAGACTGTGTCCCCTTGTTCTATTGCTGGTTGCCTGAGAGAAGAGGCCACCCACCACCTGGCTACAATGTCCCTTCAGGTAGTTGTAGACAGCAATGAGGTCACCCCTGAGCCTCCTCTTCTGCAGGCTAAACAACCCCAGCTCCCTCAGCCTCTCCTCAAAGGGTTTGTGTTCCAGGCCCCTCACCAGATTTGTTGCCCTTCTCTGGACCTCAATATCTCTCTTGAATTGAGGGGCCCAGAACTGGACACAGTACTCAGTGGCTGCTATATACTGCCCTCAAGCAGGATGACTTCATTTGAAGTGCAAGAAAACATTCCGCTTTCCCTAAAACAGAAGTAGGAAACACAACTTAAAAGCACAATCACTATTTTTTGTTTATACCTGACAAATCTAAGATACATTAGCTTGCAGCTTACAGACATAAGCATATTTTCATGTAGATAATTCAATAAGCCAGTCAGTGTGCAGGAGGCTGATAACCAGTATGGCAACAGCAGGCAAAAAGGCAGCATGAACTGCTGCTGCAAGAGGACAGGTGCAGCTGTTCAAGGAGAAATACATTAAATATCTGGAACTGTGTAAATAGACTTTTCTTTTTTTTTCCACATATACATCATAAAGACCAGAAGCAACTTCCACAGTTTCACAGCGACAGCAACAAAAGCACAATTACACTTAAGATTATCCTTGAAATAGCTGATGTAATCTGTCAGATATGGAAAGTGGCTTACCTGAGCAATTCATTTGCAACTCCTGCTCTGGGAGAGTCAGGGTGCTCCCTAGAAATTAACTGCTTAGGTTGCAGGTACCCTTCAGATAACATCACTTAACAGATTTTTGGAGGAACTTGATGCCATTGGGTTGCTCAGTCATGACAGTTAGCATCAACTCCATTAGAACAACTACTCACATTTCCAAGGGTATTTGAAGTACATTGTTATAAACCTTAACTGGGCTTTTTGTTAGTTGTTCATTTCATTAGACGAATAAAATCATGCTCATTGATCCCACTTTTAAGAGGCAGTTTGTTTCACCTCTCAAAAACTTGAGAACTTCAAATGAAAATCTCAGAAGAGCAATGCTTGTGGTCCTGCTGATTTTTAGGAAACGTGCCCATAAAGCTACTGACAGAAAATTAAGCACTAAGCTGATGTGCTACTGATATCATTACAATGACTTTTCCTGTGCCAGAAAATGTGATAAAAGATTGTGATTAATTCTGATGCTGTTGGTCTCTGTACTCAGTAGCCAGGAATGTTTCATTCCCAAGCACTGAAAACGTTGGCATCCTCAGAGCTTCATTTCACACCTCAAAGATTTCATGACACAGAAGGAGTGATTTTACTTCTTCCTGCCTGCTGTGATAGAACAATACCACTTTTGTCATACTCTAATTTGAAACAAACCTCAGAAATGTCATCTCCTGACTCATCTTCTACCTGCTAGTCCTGTCTAACCTCTACTTTTCCCAAGTATTTTCCCATGTATCTAAGATAACTTTGCAGGCTTATACAAAGTGTAAGGTGAAAGAGGTGGCATTTACTGATGAGATGAAGCTCCTTCTTTGTTATACCCAAGTAATGCACTCTGCTGATGTGATAGCACCACTGCCCAAGCACTCAACAGGCATAATAAAGACTGTTTTCACCTACATGCCTTTTGTAGCCCTGTAATGAAATACATCTCCCAATTTCTAGTTTCAATTTCCAATATTTTGTGGAGGAAAATTAGATCTGTCCTCGAGACATTTAGCACATTTCAATTCTCAGTGCATCCATCTCGACGTGTACAATCACATTCCTCCTCAGCAGCATCAAACTGTGCTTTAACCATTTCCATGGACGAACATTTTCTAACCAAGAATCTCCAGCGTGCCCTTGCCACGACGTTAAGGGGCTGTGGTTGCCGCAGTTACAGATGAGGCAAAGAGCAAAGGTTTCTTTCAGGCGTCAGCTTGGTGGTGCTGTGCCTGGTACGCAGACATGCTTACTGCCAAAGCCTGCCTCACCAACCTGACACTGTAGCTGCACAGCACACAAGACAGACTGAAAGATTACACTCTGCACTGAAATCAGCCCTCTAGACCTCCTGCCTTGTGTTCTAAGGACACAGGTAGTAGCATGCAGTTAACCAAAGCTACTTAATGCTGTCCTTTGTAAAACCTGTCTCAAGCCGTTCTTAAATTATGGTCAAATTTCACATATGTGGACCAAAGGTTTGCATGCACCTTTTTGTCTGGCTACATTGTCATTTTAGAACGTGCAATACAAAGTTTCCTAAGAAGGAAGGAAAGAAGGAAGGAAGGAAAGAAGGAAGGAAGGAAAGAAGGAAGGAAGGAAGGAAGGAAGGAAGGAAGGAAGGAAGGAAGGAAGGAAGGAAGGAAGGAAGGAAGGAAGGAAGGAAGGAAGGAAGGAAGGAAGGAAGGAAGGAAGGAAGGAAGGAAGGAAGGAAGGAAGGAAGGAAGGAAGGAAGGAAGGAAGGAAGGAAGGAAGGAAGGAAGGAAGGAAGGAAGGAAGGAAGGAAGGAAGGAAGGAAGGAAGGAAGGAAGGAAGGAAGGAAGGAAGGAAGGAAGGAAGGAAGGAAGGAAGGAAGGAAGGAAGGAAGGAAGGAAGGAAGGAAGGAAGGAAGGAAGGAAGGAAGGAAGGAAGGAAAGAAGGAAGGAAGGAAGGAAGGAAGGAAGGAAGGAAGGAAGGAAGGAAGGAAGGAAGGAAAGAAGGAAGGAAAGAAGGAAGGAAAGAAGGAAGGAAGGAAGGAAGGAAGGAAGGAAGGAAAGAAGGAAGGAAAGAAGGAAGGAAAGAAGGAAGGAAAGAAGGAAGGAAAGAAGGAAGGAAAGAAGGAAGGAAAGAAGGAAGGAAAGAAGGAAGGAAAGAAGGAAGGAAAGAAGGAAGGAAAGAAGGAAGGAAAGAAGGAAGGAAAGAAGGAAGGAAAGAAGGAAGGAAAGAAGGAAGGAAAGAAGGAAGGAAAGAAGGAAGGAAAGAAGGAAGGAAAGAAGGAAGGAAAGAAGGAAGGAAAGAAGGAAGGAAAGAAGGAAGGAAAGAAGGAAGGAAAGAAGGAAGGAAAGAAGGAAGGAAAGAAGGAAGGAAAGAAGGAAGGAAAGAAGGAAGGAAAGAAGGAAGGAAAGAAGGAAGGAAAGAAGGAAGGAAAGAAGGAAGGAAAGAAGGAAGGAAAGAAGGAAGGAAAGAAGGAAGGAAAGAAGGAAGGAAAGAAGGAAGGAAAGAAGGAAGGAAAGAAGGAAGGAAAGAAGGAAGGAAAGAAGGAAGGAAAGAAGGAAGGAAAGAAGGAAGGAAAGAAGGAAGGAAAGAAGGAAGGAAAGAAGGAAGGAAAGAAGGAAGGAAAGAAGGAAGGAAAGAAGGAAGGAAAGAAGGAAGGAAAGAAGGAAGGAAAGAAGGAAGGAAAGAAGGAAGGAAAGAAGGAAGGAAAGAAGGAAGGAAAGAAGGAAGGAAAGAAGGAAGGAAAGAAGGAAGGAAAGAAGGAAGGAAAGAAGGAAGGAAAGAAGGAAGGAAAGAAGGAAGGAAAGAAGGAAGGAAAGAAGGAAGGAAAGAAGGAAGGAAAGAAGGAAGGAAAGAAGGAAGGAAAGAAGGAAGGAAAGAAGGAAGGAAAGAAGGAAGGAAAGAAGGAAGGAAAGAAGGAAGGAAAGAAGGAAGGAAAGAAGGAAGGAAAGAAGGAAGGAAAGAAGGAAGGAAAGAAGGAAGGAAAGAAGGAAGGAAAGAAGGAAGGAAAGAAATCACATCTTGAAGAACTGTCACCAAGTCCTTGCCTGAAGCAATTTTAATGAGCGAGAACTACGGCCAAAGCATTTACCCTTTCCTTCAACACCTAGACTATCAAATGAAGCCTGGTGAGTCACACAAGGGAGTTTTGCAAAGAGTCTGCCTTCCAAATTACTTGAATGACACTAAGTCCTTTTAGCAAGCAGTTGTCCCTTCAGCTCTTCTCCATTAACACATCACATAAATCCAAGAAATGAGTCAAGTAAAATGCACTGAGCATTCTACTTCGTCTCTGCAACATTCACCCTTCTCTGTTAAGACTAGAAAAATCTCTATGTAAAGACCTGCAAGAACTTTACACTATATAATACAACTCAGTCATACCTGGGATCAAAGAGAAAAACAGAAGATTCTAAGCACCAACTCCCATTCTCCCTCTCTTTTTCTTTCTCTCCGTGTGCTTTTAATGCATAATTGCTGTAGCTTAGCTTTCTCTTTTACACATGAAGGAAACACACACAGGTGCAACCATAAACTAAACACAGACATATTTAGCAGTTCTGCACTTAATGTCAGCTGCTGTACACTCCCTGACAGAAAAGCATGCTCCAAATAAAAGCACAGTTTTCTCCTCACAGGAGAAGATCATATGGATACCACAAGAAGAGGATAAATATTCTTATCAGATTAGTCATTTGGAATAAAATGCCACTTCCATGGAAATAATTTCATTTTCCTTTTGCAAGGAATAATATTACTTGTTTAATAAAACTAGAAACCCACTCCAAAACAGTGGACACAACAGATCACAATTATACAGTTGGCTTGGCGTAGTAACTGGAGAATAGGCAAGAAGGACAAGCTCCTGTCATTGTAAGGAACTGAGAACTCCCAATATTCTGTCTATTCCAGTTACTTTTCCTCTAGTTGACTCTACAGCACAAAAATCAGAAGCCTAAATGAATCAACCTTATGCTGAGTGTCATTTATTCATTATTCAGTGTAGATCCTGGCTTCACAGTCTGCCACCCTAAGACAGAGAAGCAAAGAACTTCTTAAGGGCCATGTGTGATCCCTTTCCCTTGCACCAGCACCCCTGATGATGCAGCCACACACAACCAGTTAGTTCTTATTACTGAGATCAAACTCTGCAAAAAACCCCAAAGCAACAAATAGTTTTCAGTCCATCTGAGGCATGATCTCATTCATGTTGCAGTTGTGTAATCTCTAACACGAATATAAGGGAGAGAATGAGAATGTGTGACCACATGTACAGGGAAGAACTGGACTGCGACTTTAAACAGTAGCTGGGGTTTGGATGAGCTGGTTAATAACAACCATGAAAAAGCACTTTTTTTTGGCTCCTTAACACAAAGACACACACACACACTTACTTGTAATGAAATACTGAGTCCTTTTCAGAGAAGCAAATACACAGTTGCAAGTGGGGATTCATTTGCTCATTACGGAGGAGTACCTCCCTATAGTGTACAATACATGAACACTCTAAGGATGGCACACAGCAGAGCAAAACAAAGGCTTCAGGAATGAGATGAAACCACATATCGGATGAGCAGGGAGCAAAACCTAGTGGCTTTAAAGGGAGGCAGCTGAAGGAAGTCAGATGATCTACCAGCTGGGCCTTATGACCAGTCAGTAAACAACCAGACAGAATACAAACCTCAACTCATGTGCTGCTACAGCAGAGACAATGCAGAATGGAACTGTTTATCTATGTTTGAAAATAAGGATCCATTCTAAACCCTTTCTTATAACCTTTAGGGTTAAAGAAATTTTAAAGTATGCTCCACTCCCAATTTCTGGTAGACATCACCACACATCCTCCAGACCCCTCCCCAGTCTCATCTCTTCCAGCAATTTCATTCCCTTTCCTCAATAAATTTGGGCATCCAACCAAAAGCATAAACCCAATTCTTTTTCAGATAGCTCTAAAACATAAAGCCAAACAAAATGAAATAAGTGAAAGCTGGAGAAGCAATGCTGCAAGAGAATCTAACCCTAAGGAAATGAATCAGTCTCCAGCTCACCATGTCCTGTTAAACTGGGGAAGTGCCATTCCTCACTGACCAGCTGCACTGCAGATCCTTCTGGGTTGTTTTTGCAAAACATGCATACAATATTTACCTCCAGGGAAAGCAGCCTTTGAACTTCACCCACAAAGCCAGTAAGGCAGCATATATCCTTTCATTGATAAACCTGGTTAAAGGAGGTTATTTTGGTTTGACCTAAACCTATTTCTTGTTGACTTAAAAAAAAAAAACAAAACAATTCCCTCCAAAAAGAGTCAAATCATATAGCATAAAAGCTCTACTTCTAGTCTGTTATACTAGTTTAACCAAGACAGTTTAAAATTGTATCTGAAAGCTTTGGAGAAAAATCCCCTGGGATAGAACTTAACTGGATACTCAACAGCCCTTTGCTGTAAGCTACTGATTTTGCAACGCTGTGATCATTTCCCAGCTCACATGAGGCAAAAAACCAGTCAAGTTAGCTCACATGATTTTTAAAGTTGTTTAAACTCCTCTTGCAAGTTTTGCCTGAAGCTAACTTAAGGAGGATTTACATGAGCTGTATTTCCAGCGGATATAAGGGCAGTGACTTCCTTTGGCAGCTCGGTCTCCTTAAAGTAGCTGCTATCTGCACGTTGACAAACAAGTTGCAGCCTTGGCTTTACAAAAAGGTTCAGAAAAAGACAGGGAGGAAGGAAGAAAAGAACCTCTGAAATGAAATCTTTAATCAGGATTTTCTAAGCAGACATTACTTCTAAGTGAATCAGAGCAAAGTCCTCGTTACTTGAGCATTTGGTTTTCTCCTAGCATTAAGCAACCACCTCAAGTAAAATAACAGAGACAGAGCTCATTTTGTCAAAGTTTTCTTGCAACACCATTACTTAGAGCCATTACATGGTTTGGTTTTGCTGCTTTGGTTCAGGCTCTAAATCCCAGCAAGCATAACTGTTTTTATTCCCAAAATCTCTGCTTTTCCCAATTCTCGTGCTCAGGATCATGGAGAGCGAATAGCAGTATAAACAGACATATTTCTACCAAAAGCATCAGTACTTCACACTGGTTTTGCTTCCCATAGGCCTGAGTCTGTCTTGGCATACATGTTTCAGGAAACATCTATCTTTCTTTCACAGACTCTTCCTCAATCAGGAAACAATTTCTCATTTTCTTTTACATCTCCTCATTTCCCCATGAATACTTCCAGACAACTGATAACTTTAAGACTTGAGTGTAAATTCTTAGTTTCACAGGGGCACAACTAACCTAATTGTCACTTCATAATCTACAGCAACTTGTTCTTAGTGATCTGGATTGGTGCAGAGGAGAAGTAGCTGGCAGGCTAGAAAACCCCCATAAGGCATCACAGTGCCTCCTCTTGAATAAACTTATGCTGTCCCAGCTGGTGATCCCACAACCAGCTTGAGCACTCCATGCACATCTACATCGTTAAACCACTCTCAACTATCTGTACATAGCTATATCAAAGAGTTCTGCCTGAAGAGACTATCAGTGAGGAAGACTGTATGTTACTGCCACTTTGCTTAATGCTCTGCTCTGGTTTTCATCTGCACCAGTGAAACATCTGATATTTTGCTCATATATTCAGCAATTCCAGTGGCTCTGTGACTAAATCCTTACTTAGGGAAGGAAATGTGGCACAGAATAAAAGCAGCAACAGATCAAGTCAGGAGGGCTGGAAATGTAAAATGGAATCAACAAAGGCTTCATATCTCCATCATTCATCTGCTTATTTTACTAAAAGTTAGCAATGACTTAATTCATCTTAGTATTGTACATGAAATTCCCCAAGTCTTTTCACGTATGTCAGCTTATGTAACAGCTGCAATTTACCTGGTATCACATTAGTCTTATATATTTCCCCTTATTTATTTCACTGTTCAAAACACATTACCTCATTCCCCTTTTCTGACACAGACTGTTTAAGTAGAATGCTATTTAAAAGCAGCAATAGATGGACAGACCAAAAAACATTTTATCTGTGAGTACATTTCAGAATGTCTTAAGTGTAGGATTAGAAACAAACCAGCTCAAACCAGAATTAAAAATTCCAAGCTCCTAAAAAGCCAAGTGTGTAATTTCTCATAAAAAGCCAGTTACTTTCAGAGGAAGGCAAGTAAAATGCCTGCTATTACTGTGTTTTGCTGAAGCTCTTAACAGAGTGCCTCATATTTACAGCACTTAGATACAGCCTCATCAGACTACACAGTAAGGTCATCAAGTATGTCTCATGCCATTGCAGACAGTAATCTGTCTTCAGCAGAATGGTACTTTATTGAAGAGAAAAGTCAATAAAGTCCAAGTCAAATGTCCTATGTTCTTTTAATGACTCCTTGAGGCCATCTCTCATGCTGACATCATCCCCAACAAAAAAACTCTGTTACACTTTGCACAAGCAGTGCTGCAATTTTCAATAGGACAATTATTGTCAGAATTCTAGAAGAAGAGCTGGAGTCTTACCAAGGCATCTGAGCAGGACAAGCCATTTTAGCATCAAGAAATAAAACAACAGTATAGGATATGTATGGAAAATATCCCGTATCAAACACAGACAATAGCCAAATGGGAAGATAAATGACAGCAACTGCCAAAACACATGCTCATAATATGAAATACACTTTGAATCTGGAAACCATAAATGTCATCTTCAGTCAAGAACACACCATGCAGACATTAGCAGGGATCAAGGATTACAGAACTGGTGGTCACAATTTCATACATCTTGGCTTTTCTAAAAGCTAAGTTTGCTAAAACCTAGTAGCAAAGCTATCTAAGTGATTCTCAGATTAATATTTGAGACTAACTGTATACAACTTTGAAGAAAAAACAGCCCAAAGCATTTTGAACCCTGGCAGCAAACACACTAAACAAAATGCAAACTGTTCTCACTACAACTGAGAATAGATTTTCTTTCAAAACCAAACCAAGCCCATCCCTATTCAGGAAAATGCTTAAATCAAGGTTTAACAGTAAACATTGCTCTTAAGAGACCATGATGGAAATTAATCACAACAAGCAGTAGCCACTTTGAAAGCCTTTGGCTGGTTGGCTCTATGCCTCCTGCTCCTGAAAAACATTAGTTTTGTGCAACTCTATCTATACCACATGGAGCAGGAGAAAGGAGAATTAAAGCTTTTTTTGCCTTGCTAGAATAATTGGCAAACACTGAGCTACAGAAGAAAAGCTGTGTGGTGACCACCAACACTGTACAATGGTGAGAATTCTACTTCCAGAGATCTCCGTTATTCCACCTCTTAATGACTGTTTTAACTGCTAGTAGGTTTGGAGCTCTATATATCACAGGAACACAGGATATCAGGAGCTGGAAGGAGATCATCGAGTCCAACCCCCTTGCCAGAGCAAGACCACATAATCGAGCAGAGATCATAGAGGAATGCATCCAGACAGGCCTTGCAAATCTCCAGAGGAGACTCCACAACCTCTCTGGGGAGCCTGTTCAGTGCTCTGTGACCCTCACAGTAAAGAAGTTCTCCCCTGTGTTGAGGTGGAACATCTTTTGCTGCAACTTACACCATTGCTCCTTGTCCTACCCCAGGGAGCAGTGAGCAGAGCCTGTCCCCCACCCCCCCCGACCAGCCCTCAGATGTTTATAAACATTTATTAAATCCCCTCTAAGTCTTCTCTTCTCCAGACTAAAAAGCCCCAGGTCCCTCAGCCTCTCCTCCTAAGCCATGCCCTCCAGTCCCCTAATCACCCTCGAGCCCTCCACTGGATCCCCTCCAGCAGATCCCTGTCCCTATTTACCTAGGGAGCCCAAAACTGAACACAGTATATACATAAAACCATATTAAAAAAAAAGTTCATTTGCAGATGTGCAAAAAAATCCAAATGGAAAAATCTCTGAAGCTGCAGAGAAATTGCTTCACAGATGCTAACTAACACATGGACACAAACAAGCCACTCCAAACGTAGGAGAGCTCACCCCAGCAACACGACACCCAGCCTGCAGCCCCCTGCTTATGAAATACTTGACTGGGATCCAGCAGAGCAGGGTTTCATTTTACAGGACTGCTTCACAAAGTCAGCAGAGAGGGGAAGTGTGCAGTGAACGGACTCGTTCCCCCCTCCTCCCCCCCACCCCCACCAGATGAAGTTTCTTCGCATACTAACTAAACAAGTCAACTTAAAAAAAAGTAATGCCTAAATCAAAGTCATGGTTTCATTTTAAAAGAGGCTAAAAAAAAAGCTTTGAAAATGCTAGAACTGTTGCCAGACTGTAAGTCCATGTGCAAACCTTGGGACCTGTTATTTCTTCCTATTAAAAATAATGAGTGTTGTTAAAAATAGACATTTAGTGTTTGTTCAAACCATTTGTCTTTCCCAAAGCCTTACTAGGATAACAGGCTTGGGTACAAAAGAGGGACAACAATCTGCAATTCCAGTGAAAGAACTGGTTCCAACCTATTATATGATAAATACAGTCCCACTGCAACAATCAGCCCCTGGATTTCAATCAAGGTCCCTGGATGTTAATGAAAAGACTTAAGAGAAATAATTTTGCTTGAAGAACTTTCAGAAGTTTGCATAGAGAAGTGCAGAGATACAAGAGAAGGGTTTTGGTGCACCAAGGACTGGTTATGAGTCCTGGAATTACAAACCTGATTTTCACACTGAATAGCAAAGAATAAACCAATGAATCACATACCCCAAAATGGAAGATTTATGTATTGAAAATAATTGGCCCTGATATATAACATTTCCAAGACCCTATTAAAATGACACATTACAGATGAATTTAGCTTAGGTATAAATATGTGATTGGCAAAAGAAGGAGTAAGGGTAATGTGACTCAAGCAGGATATTTAAAGTTTATACAAAAAGAGAAGCAATGATAAATCACTAACAATAGTGATTGTCTTCAATATTTCTCCTGCCCTGAAAATAATACTGATCTCACCACTGTAAGTGAAAAAACATGAAGAAAAATCTCTTCCAAGAAGCACAGAAATGCAACTACACTTCTAGCACAGCTAAAATAAAACTCTTCAGGCTACTATAAAGCAAGAAAGAGGAACTTGAGAAGTCTCAACATAAGATATATTTGAAAACCATTTTACTTTATGTTTCACCTGATAATATTTAACATTCTTTCCAAATAAGAGTTTCCCCATCTCTATTAAACTACAGTTACAGGAGCGCGTAGTAAAACTGCAACACAAAAGAAATGCAGAGTAAGACATCAAGAGTGGCAGCAATTGTAAGAGACAGGATACCATAAACTGATTGAAAATTTGGTAAATGGAAATTTGCCACTGGAGTTTGACATCCCCTGAAAAAGTCACAGCCAACAATACAGCACCACAATCGATCTTCTTTCACGAGAGCTACACGAAAAGGCTGCCACATGGAAAGCAACATGAAGTAAAAACACTTGAATAGCTGGAGTGAAAGAAATTTTATTACAGTGAAGTTATGCTGATGCTACAGAGGGGAAAAATTAAAGTTACATTTAATATGCAAACACATCTGTATTAAACTCGAGTTCATTAACCTTCTTGCTCATTATGGAAGATGCTACCTGCCAGAGTCAGGCTGACGCTGGTTTATGAATCAAGCTCTCCAGTACACCACAAACTAGTTGTTCTTATCAAAAAGGATGTCACCAGGCTTCTAATTACTGACAAGCCCAGTTCCTCCTAAGCAATGTCATCTTTGCACAACATGCAATTTTACAAGATTAAGTAACGTGGTGACAGAATTTCAAATTGACTGGCATGGAAATAAAATACAAAGGTATATGAGAGGAAAAAAAACCTCTCTCAACAAATTTTGTCTCCAAAAAACCCTCCTTCAACAAGTTGCTGTCTATATGCAAGAAGTATTAACTGCTCACCAGGAGTGAAGTGGCAGCCATGTCAGCATGCAGACAGACCTTCTCTACCTACAGTACTACATCACATCAGTGCCATGCAGGAGAAATTCTCATGATTCTGACTCAGGTCTTTTTGGTTGGTTGGTTTTGAAATCCCAAATAATTGTCAACTATCAGACATATTTCTGAGTACTATAATGCAAAAGCCCCAGAGATGTATTGTAGTCATTCTTGAGAAGAGGAAATTCCTTCATAGAATCAACCAGGTTGGAAGAGACCTCCAAGATCACCCATTCCTGTCCAATCAAATAGACCATGGCACTAAGTGCCTCAGATAGGCTTTTCTTAAACATCTCCAAGGATGGTGGCTCCACCACCTCCCTGGGCAGCCCATTCCAATGCCAATCACTCTCTCTGCCAACAACTTCCTCCTAACATCCAGCCTAGACCTCCCCCGGCACAACTTGAGACTGTGTCCCCTTGTTCTGTTGCTGGCTGCCTGGGAGAAGAGACCAACCCCACCTGGCTACAATGTCCCTTCAGGTAGTTGTAGCCAGCAATGAGGTCAACCCTGAGCCTCTTCTTCTCCAAACAGGGTTTCTTCCCCAAAACAGAGAAGACAACATCTCATTCTAGTTATCCCAGAACCTGCTCATACAGCTTGCAATACTGCTTCTACAAATCCCTTGTATTTCCACTCACTACATCTTCAACAGTTAAGAGCTGAAGATAACTGCATTATATAGAAAGGATATAGTCAGTTAAAAAAAAAAATCATATTTCTGTCTGTAAATCTGTTTAGATAGAAATAATAACAGCTGTTATCAAATCTCTAAAACTATTGTCTTCCACTTAAATACTGTGAATTTGGCAGCACTGTGCCAACCATTTCATTACTGATGGAAACTGTTATTTTGGCTTTTTCTTTTCACGTATCCAAAGAGAAAACTGGTTTAAGAAAAATTAATAGGGATTGAATAATCTTTTAGTTTATTTAAATGTGAAAAGTTATTTAAATAGTTGTCATGGTTTGAGTTGAAAATCTGCTGCTATTATTACTCAAAACCATCCTGTCTCATGCAGTCTTCAAAACGATTGTGTAAACTGAAGCAAAGTATTATGGGGCTGGAAGTTCAGATTGTAACACGAGAGGCTTCCTGATCCAAGCTGTGGCTTTTGGGGTTTGGGTGTTGGCATCTTTTCAGTGGGGATAGCAGCAGGGCAAGTTGGTTAGTTCACTGCTTTTCTGCTTCATGCTGCTACTTTTCTGCAGTTTGCTGTGCATTCTCTGCAAATAGGCTAAAGATAATTGTGCCTTATGCTACCTCTTTTTACGTTGAACTTGTTTTATCTCAACATGGAGTAGGGGGTTTTTGTGTGTGTGTTACTTTCCCTCACTTGAGCACTGAAGAGAAACAGAATGGTTAACCCGTTACAGCTGGCTAGTTTCACAATAACACCTTCTTGAAATGGAGCTTCCACAGACTTATTTCTTAACCACTTTTTGAAGCAGCACTACAGGGACTAGAAGTTCCACTACAGTGAAGAGAAGTTTTATTGCAGGAACGTTGACACAAAGAAGGTTAAAAGGCAGTTCTCATTTTAGCATGTATTTGTTAAAGCAGAGATGGCAGATGTTTAAAAGATTACATTTGCATCACTCAGTTACATAATTCACACCATACCAGAAAAACATGGAGGGGAAAAACTACCACTTTCCCTATGCCTTCTCTCTTTCAACCACTGTGTACTCCTTAACTACCAGCAAGGAACACAACTCTCCTACCTATTCCCTAATATTAACTTAAAAAGAACATTATGGTGCAACAAAAAAACTTAAACTCAAGAAAAACATATGAAGCACGTTGATTTCATAAAGCAGAGAGATTTCTGGCAAGGAAATCTCAGTTCAAAGATTTATTTTGTTAGTACTTGACTATACTTTGGTCTAGAAGAAATTCTATGAACTGGAAGAGATTTCTGCATTCCAGTGTTTTGAAAAAAGCAAGCACAGCAATCAGGCTTTGCAATCTGGTATTGTCAATATCTGAAAGAACAGCTTCTCAGAAAACATGGGATGCAGAAGTGCTTATAGCCACAAAAGTAGTCTCTAAAGTAAAATATACATTTCAGATCTAGAATACAAGCAGTTTGCTGCATCACATTCTTTATTTGTTTCTCATTTATCACATTCATTCAACATGACCAGAACCACCTGAACGCTTGAACCTGTGATGAATGTAATGATAAAAGTATTGGAAGTTAAATCCATAAAAGATACAGCATATCACAAAGTTGTCAAAAAGAGTTACAGTGCAGGTGTTTTTATCATCCTTCCCATATCATAAAGTACAGCCCTGGAATAAAATTTAAAAGTCAGATAGAAACTACAGCTTTATCTTCATTTTGAAGGCTGGGAGGCGACGGTGAGGGTTTTGGCAGGAGTCTGTTGGAGGGTTGTTTGCTTTCATAGAATCATAGAATCAACCAGGTTGGAAGAGACCTCCAAGATCATCCAGTCCAACCTAGCACCCAGCCCCATCCAATCAACCAGACCATGGCACCAAGTGCCCCATCCAGTCTTTTCTTGAAGACCCCCAGGGACGGTGCCTCCACCACTTCCCTGGGCAGCCCATTCCAATGGGAAACCACTCTTTCTGTGAAGAACTTCTTCCTAACATCCAGCCTATACTTACCCTGGCACATCTTGAGACTGTGTCCCCTTGTTCTACTGCTGGGTGCCTGGGAGAAGAGGCCACCCCCCACCTGGCTACAATGCCCCTTCAGGTAGTTGTAGACAGTAATAAGATCACCCCTGAGCCTCCTCTTCTCCAGGCTAAACAGGCCCAGCTCCCTCAACCTCTCCTCATAGGATTTGTGCTCCAGGCCCCTCACCAGCTTTGTTGCCCTTCTCTGGACATGCTCCAGCACCTCAACATCCTTATGTTTTAATAAGGGCCTCGCTACTTTCAAAAGGATATCTCTGGTAGCATAAACAAACCTTCAGGTAAACAGCACCAGATTGCAAGAAGAATGTTTTTGCACAGAAAATAAGCCTCTTTCTTACTCTGCATGGAGAATAAATCTCTCACTAAACAGCATTGGTTAACATTCACCAAGTCAATTAGCCAGGGGAAAGAAGGATGGAGTACTTCAGGAAGATTTTTAGCTGCTGTTCATTTGAGCACTACCAAAACAAACAACCCAAAATCTTCTACCACTTATTTCAAATTACAAGTTAATGTTCAGGGAAGATTAAAAACCATCAGGAATAAAACTGTGAGCACCTTAAAAGAAAGCATTTTTAAAAACTTGATCACAGCAATAAATTTGCAGTTAAATATTTTCTCATGCTAGCTCATATAAAACTACCTTTAAACTGAAAAATTTTAAAGCCTTTTTTTATGAGGAAGTGCTTTCAACGAGAAAAGAAACTACAAGACAGACTGAACAGTATCAGTTAGGGGCTGAGTGGTAGTCCCCATGAAAATTACCTTCACCATGCTCAGAATGAAAAGTTCACATTTAATCACCAGCAAATGGTACCAACAGGGAAGTTTGCAGGCTTTCCTTCTTAGACTTCCAATGGTAATTACAACAAATTTCTGACACACAGGCAGCCCTGAATGATGAAGACATGATTTGCACAGCAGAACTGAGCCATGCTGTGTATGACACCCGAATACTTAGACACATTTACAGCTCAAACTATCAGTTTGCTGTTTTAGCAGAGATAGGTGCCAAAGATAATTTTTTTTCACCCTGCTAAGCACAAATCTACCCATCCCTTGACAAGTCAGCAGAATGAAGGGAAGTGGCAGATATTTTATGGCTCCTAACCACATTCAACTGTGTCCCTTTTTAAAACACTCATTCCACAGCTAAGCTTGGAGTCAGTGTAATGGCAAGTACCTATTATGCTCTCGCTCCTAGAGAACAGTGTGCATGACACCAACTCAAAAACCAGCAAAGACCGATCCTAGAGGTAATATATAATGCCATAAATAAGAGTAATAATTAATTTTAAGGAGGTTTAAATTACTATCTGTCTCATGATCATCCTAAAATTAATGTTCTCCTTGGATTTAAAAGGAATCTTCTACCAAATGTTGATATCAATTATTCCTCTTTTTAATCACACTAACAAGTTGGAGGAGATGACTGAATGTGGCCCTGAAAGAGCATCTGAGAGAGAAGGCAAGATTAACAAGAAAAGAATAGGTTAGGACACTGCGCTGGGATGAAGGAGATGAAAACAAGACCTGGGGGCAGAAGAGACAGAACTGAGAAACATATTGCTAGGGACAAGTAACGTGACCAGAGAAAGAAACCCCAACCTGGTAGTTTCCAAACCCCTCCAGAGCACCAATCACAGAATCCAAGACCTGCACATCTCATCTCTCCTCTGCTCTCAAACGTCTGCACAACTCAAGAGGCAGAACATCCCTCTCTACAAACAGGTCCCAAAGAACAAGAAGCAACTGCTTATTAGCTCAAGTGAGAGACCTGATGGGCATAAAGATACGAACTGTGCTGATGAGTCATATGGATGCCAACACAATTCCATGGAACTGAATCTGGAAATTCACCCTGAATTTAGAATTCATTGTTAGAAATAAAATCTAGAAAAGGCACTGGTCTTCTGTACTGAGAAAACTCAGTTGAAGACTAATATTTAAATCAAGCAAGTGGACAATACAGTCTCTAATCAAAGACACTCATGTAACTTTAATTGTTCATTTCCTGTACATATCGATTGTCCACAGGTCTTTAATTAAACAGCCACACATTACTTTTCATTCCTCTTCAAGATTTTTCTGTTCAGAAAAGATGAAGTTACTGTAAGAATCAAAGCTCACCACAATAACAGCCTTGTGCAGGAGACCATTGCTGAAAAAACATTAGAGGAAAAGCAGGAAAATACAGAAAGAAAAAGAGATGGGCAACCTGAAAACTGGTGACCTATGCTCTGGAAAAAGTCATTGCAGCCTGTCAGTGCTACCTGCTTCCTCTGTAATAGCAAGCAAAATCTTCTAAAATAATTTTCCCAAAGGAAGTAATTAGTCACATATTAACATTTTTCTGCATGTTGACCTTGATTTCAAGTATTCCTGAGGAGTCACCAAGGCAACTGAAGTTATAAAGAAATGTACTTAAGATGATAATTTCAATGTGCTGCCTAGAATGTCAGGCTCTAATTGTTCTGGTACCCCAAAATAACAAATGCTTTCAAACTCTGTATGATTCCAAACTTCATGTACACAAAATGCAGTAACATTACCCTGTTTCACTTCAGAGATTACATGAAAAGTAGTATTTGAAACCTTTCCAATACTAAGGAGCAATACTCAAAAGCCCAAGCCAACAATAACCCATTTCTGTATTCAGAGCTAAGTTGCAACAATAAGCAGAATAAAGAGACTAAAATTCACATGGGTCATTGAACAATGTGGGGGGAGGATACTGAATAGATGTTCACTAATCCCACTGCTCTCTGCACAGAGCAGACTACGGTTAAAACCCAGCAGTAAACACTTGGGCTGCACAGCAAACTGGATTTTTCAGGTGTATCCTCATTTTGGAGTGCTTGAAACACATTTATAGAAGACTATGATTGTAATAATTTTACCTTTCAGATCAGCAACATTAACAACTAGGAAACAACAAAAAAATTGCTAACTCTAAATATTTCTGGGCTCTGTCGGTGAATGCAGCAGTTTACAGTGCAGAATCCAAAGTAAAGCTGAAGTGACAGACTACTGGGGCAGTTTCAGGAACTTCCAAGTGAGAAACAAAGCCCTCTTCCTGCATATATAGAAAAACATTAGCTTAAACAAAACAATTCTATAAAGAAAAGACTAAAAGTTACTACACTTTGTGCTTACCCTACAATACAGAAAATTAAAGCAGTATTGCAGTTAACTGCCAAGACACTTTTAACATGAATGGGTTTTCACCCCTTCAGGTTTGCAGAGGGGGGCACAGCAGGCAAAGAAGAAAGCACACCACATAGCCCATCACTTCAGCTAAAGACACAACTGCAATCCATTCAACCAACACTGCTACCGCCCAATGTTTGACTAACATCATGGGATCCAAGCCTGATTCGTTATTAAGAAGAATCCCTGAATTGAGTTACACCCTTTTTGCTAGCTACTATGTAATTTTATTTTTAACATATGCTATATAATTTGCGGTGTTTGTTGTAATCAATTCTTTACTGCTGCTTCTTCTACTGAAGAAATTAATTACATCTGCTACATTCTGAAGCTGAACTGAAACTATCAGCTTGAAATTACTTGCATAAAATGATGTATTTCACCAAACAAAAGCACAAGATCCAAATGTGTTGGCAGTAAAGCTTCACTGAATGCAATTCAGCTCTCTATGACACACTTGAAAAAAAAACCCACCAACTCCTAGGATCACTGACACAAAACCTACAACATGGTTCTACAGAAAATAATTAGCAAATTCACAAAGAGGTCAGTGGTAAAGGGTTACGAAACAGAGTTAAGGCAGGATTTCACAACTGATGCAAGTAAGTTTAAGCTTAGGTATCTGCCAAAATAGACCCTCTCATTCTCATCACTCCATACAGCCTTTTCCACCCTGTTTGCTGGCACTCACACACACGTGAAGTGTAGCGAGATGTCCAAGGATTTGATCCAGCTAGTTGCTGGTTGTTTTCAAACAGGTAAGTATGAAACAGCTTGCTGGAAGGCATATATGACTGCTGGTGTTGACTGCGCAGTAGGACATGAAGACAGAACTTCCCCTTTTGGCATCTGCGTAGAGCTCAGATCACATTAGGCTGTGTATTTACAACTGACTTTAGGGAGTGCTTCACCAGTAGCAAATTGGCTACCTCCAAGCCTAGGTACAGCCACGGAAGAAGAGGGCTGGAAACACCATGAGAGAAACAAAGACACTTCCTTTTTTCCTATGGACTAATTTGTCCTTTATGTGACTGAATGGCTCAATATATTTAGCTATCAAACCCTCCCCTCTTCACTTTTTATGTAGTTACAGTCATGTCCAAAAATACAACTAAGATGGTTCATGTAGTAAGGACAGTATTAAAAAAATCCAGTCTAGTCATGATGATGGAAGCAGGGAAGTGGAAGACCACTAGGGAAGTAACTAGCAACACATGCAATCCTCAGCACCACTTAGAGGAGTTTACTGGTAGTAGAACTTAGATTGTGGGACTGTGTGTGTGTGAAAAGATTACCTAGCTAAACAAAGGCATTTTAAATGTCACATACTACTTTCACTGCAGCATGGATTAGAACTACAAGCTCAGACTCTGCCATCTCAGCTGCTATAAAACATCAGGCAAAAATACTGTGTGCCAAGAACCATTTAGCATTACTGCAGACCTCAGATCTTCATCAAAACCTAACCCAACACATTCAACAAAAACCATAAACTGTGACAGTTTACATTTCTCCACATTTTGAGGGTAACAGAAAAAAGCAAGAGAACTGATCTCTACTCACTCACTTGCTAAAACACCACTCAGATAACTCCATTAGACTCAATTAAGAATTTCCAGTATTTATGCAAAGAACAGATGAGATCAAGGCTAGTAACCAAAACGTAGCAAGAAAGAAAACAAGGAGGAACAACAGTCAAATTATAGAGGGACTGACACAAGTAGGAGGTCAGACCAAAAAAAATGCCACTGAATGGAACAAGCTACATTTCCACCTAGAATTTGGGGAAACACTGTCATACTCCCTTCTCCTCACCCCTACAGCTACCAGAAACTCTGTACAGGGACTTTCTATTTGGGTCTTGGTAAGTGCACTGGCAAGTATAAAATGAGAGCACAAGACTGAACCACATAAACAAAAGGATGGGGTTTAACGCTGAAGCTTTAGATAATCTAAGTAGCAACACCACAAACTCTTCTGACAAATAGCATGTGACTTGAACAAAGAACAATCCCATTTCCTTCCAAATTATCTTAAGCATCATAATAAAATTACATTTAAGATAGGGTAACACAGAGGGTTTTGTCAAACAATTACTTAATTTTAGGTTGGCTTGGATTCTGTTGTGATTATCATCACAAACGTTTGGGATATGTGGCTGTATGAGCCACAGAATACTTCTCAAGCTCTTTTACATTTCATCAGGTAACATCAACTAAATGTATGGCAGCAAAGAAAAAATACCAGTGAGAGCTCTTACTGCAGAACACTCAATGTCACTGTAATCCTTCTAAATGAATGCAAGGCCTTAGCATACAGCAATTTTATTGTCAGATTTTACTGTTTCTGTGGAGAGCTGCTAAGAACAAAACTACAAAAGTGGCAAAGTCGTTCAGAAGAAGATTACAGACAAATATTTTTCCCTTCATTTTTAGTCTTACTCTCCTTTGTCACTATTAATATATTCTAAAAACAAGACATAGTATGGAGCATGTAATCATCTCACCAGCTGATTTCCATACAACAACCATTTCTTTTATTGCACTAACCCACAGAGTCCCATCTTGCCTTTAAAAAGGGAGCCAGTGAGTGGTTCAGGCAGTTACAGCTGTCACAGAGAGTTGGACAAATAACTTTTCTGCTCAATGTATGCTTAAGGCCACTGGGAAGGCTGTCAAATAATGACATCAGAGTCTACATTAACACTGGCAAAATGCAACTGTGCTTCCTTTCATATCTAACTCGTTTCATAGCCTTTCCTTTTTCTATTCCCTGGTGGAGAACAAGACTGGAATGAACAAATGGGTTGTAATTCACCGAGAAAAAACAGGGAGAGATAATGCAGATTAAACAAGAGTATGAAAACAAAAAGAGAAGCAGCACATCCTATATTTGCTAATGCAGAAGCTTGCTCATCCATTATCAATGAACTTAGTAAGCTTGAGTCACTTCCTAAAATTCCATTAAGTTCTATGGGATGAGCAAAAAGAACAGCTGCTTTTCCCTCTTTCAGCATCTAAGCTGTTATTACACTGCATTTGTTGTACGTGAGCCATCTCACACACACAATGTTACATGGACTACTGCATCACGCACTGTGTGGAGCTGCTTTTCTGCTAATTCATTCCAAAGCTCTCAGGCATAGGTCATTCCCATCTTCAATCTGATTTTACACTATGTTATCTTAACTCCATTCAAAGTACAAAATAACCAAAAACTTGGTTTTACTTCAATGCCTGCTGAAGTTACCTGCTCAGTTCTGAGAATAACCTTGAACAATGATCTTGGTTTATAAAGCCCTAAGGCAGCAGTGCTCAGAAATCACTGAGGCTCTGACATTACTAGAGAACTCCCTTTACACTGAAAAGTTTAATTACTGAAGCATATGATCGATGAGGAACTTTTCTTTTTCCCAATAATGCCTAAAAGAAATATATTAACATTTGGAATGCAAATGCAGCCAATCTGACCTGATGGCATGGCTTGGTTTTAGGAAGTCCTGCAAGAAGCAGAGTTGACTCATTGATCTTTATGTGCCCTATCCAAATTGAGATATTCTATGACCTGTTGATCAAGTATTTTTCCAAAGGTACATTTGACTGATGGTTGTTTAGTGAGCCATTAAGAATGGTACCTAGAAGCTATGCTTGAGCACCAGAGTTAGTATTACTGTCAACTGTGAACCCATAAAAGAACTAAAGAAACGTGACCATCCCATTGATGTAATGCCTGAAAACGTACTTATGGCTGACATCCACTTAAGGGGATTCTCCACTCCCCCACCATCAACTCAAAATGTGCACAGAGCACCCAGCTAAACTTGATTAAGCATCTAATCTCTAAGGTCCTGATCCTACTGACCCCCTTTGCTGGCTGATGTGTTAACCACAGCTTCCAGGCAAGGCCAGTGACTCTGTTAAGGCTTAAGGCTATGCAGGATGCTGCGTTTCCAGCAGCGTAGTTACATTAACAAGGAATGTGATTCATTCCCACCTCTTTAGCATTGATGCAGTTACACTGACACGCAATTACTTTCATTACTGCAAGAAGGAGAATGAGCTGTACCAGTATAATGTGATTCACACTGGAAAAGCGTCTATCCTGGTACATAAAAAGAAGGAAGATCTGCATACACTTTTTTTTCCTTCAGTCTCATCATTTGAGAGTAATCCCAAATGTTTCTTTTATGAAACTCCACACATACATGTCCTACTTGATGTGCTTTTAGTCTCTGCAGCACAGCATGCACTAAGGCACTTGAAGGCTACGGTCAAGCAGTTTATTTAAGGTGTTTATTTTAAGTGTTTATAACACCTAACCCATGTATATATTACACCATATTACTTGTGGCTACCCTATACAAAAGAATTGGAAGCTTCAGAAGGAAAGAAACTTATGTGGGGAAAGAAGTGGACTAAATTTGTAGTTGAGCACTCAACTGAAAACTGGGGGTCAGAAACTCTTGCATAGTTTTTTTTTCCCCACTGCTCAGCCTTATTCAAAACAAAAAGTAACAGAAGAGATCACCCTAAAAGAAGGCACAAGATGAAGTTATTCACAGCAGCTGTCAAAATACAGGATTTAAACAGAATGTGTGTGTGTGTCCCCAATAAGCTTTGCTTCTTACAACTTAAGAACAGCCCTAGCTTTTTTCCTAAGGTTCATTGTGATGATAAATGCACAAAAGTGTACTGCATGCACTGCTGCTTATTAGCATTTAATGCTTCTTGAACAACTACAATGCAAATATTCACCACAATAGATGGGAACCTCGGTGGAGAAAAGAATTCCCACAAATTGTTTAAGAGTACAGTATATGAATAGTATCATAAACAAAAAAAAAGCCCAAGCCCCTCACAAATGTGTATTTGCCTACAGACTAGCCTACTACACAGTCATTGTGCAACTTCATTTAAACAAACACACACACACAATCACACTCTGACAAGAAGTGTTTTCTAAATATAGATGTGTTCAAGACCAAAACAAACCACATTTGTCTCAAGCTCTGCTTGGTGTTTTTGTGTACTAGAGACAGTAGGAGGTTACAGGACAGAGCACGAAGTTAGCCATTCTGTTTGGAACGATTTAACTGGCAGTGTAGCAATACACTTACTAACAAACATGGGAACTTCAAAAAAAGTGGTACTTGGTGTTTATTTCTAAGCTTCTAAGCTGCAGTTGAACACGGAACATTAGAAAGTCTAAACGACTGCATAGGAAGTAATCAAAGCTACAAGTAAATGACAGGCTGGCACCTTTTAAGAATTACTTTTACTTGACCTACACAACTAGACAGTCAAAACAAACATGAACTAAATTTGCTCTGTATAATACATTAAGAAAGCATCCACATCCTGCACAAGCTCTCATCACTTCCCAAGTCTCATCTATTCAACACAGCAATCTGTAAACATGCTTCACAGACATCTTTTTGCTTATGATTGAAGTGCTTACAGGGCAAGTACACATTTTCAGTCTGCTCCCATGAATATATCTGAGCAGCAGAGTGGGGAAAAAAAACCCTATTGCTTCTTGTACCTTGTAAAGCAGTTCTTTTTTTTCCCCTAGTGTTTTTATCCACAGAACATAGGAGAAAAAGAAGGCACAGAGACATAATTCTGTTCCCAGTACCTTTCATATCTTATTGACAGGCTGCCAGACATCACAATAACAAAAGCATAATGTGTAAGTTGGTGTTAGCGTTTGCACACCTGACAGCCCTTTGTGGAAAGCTGGTTTCCTCTGTCGACAGCACAAGATGAGAGCCGGTGAGGGTGCACGCACACCCGCAAAGTCACAGCAGAACGAGAACAAGCCTGGCTAAGAACCACATCATCACTGAGCGGCAATACTGAGAAAAGCCACATAACTCTGTTTTAAAACTGCTTCCACCAAGGGACACCTCTCTAAGGTGGAGATGACACAGAAACAAAACAAACCGACAAATCAAAAGATCTGATCGCCCAGACCCAGGACGGGCAGAGGAAGGAGCAGTACCCTGCAACAGCTCCTCCATCCTGCCTCAGCCGCGGAGAGGAAGGGCGGAGAGCGAAGGGAGGAGGCGAAAGCACGAAGCAGAAACGGCCCAAGAGGAGAAACAGGCCAAGCATCGCCTCTGGTGAGGAGAAATCCCCCTCTACACCCACATGTACACTCTTCAAGAGAAATAAAGGGGACCTCCCAAACATCCATTGAGAAAATGTCTCCGCTTAGTGCATCCAGCTTCAAATTACTGAACAGACAGCAAATCGATCACCTCAACCTCCCGCTGAGCAGGGGTCTTACTGCCCTCTTCTGTCCTCGTTTCCAGCACCTCCGGAAGAGGGAGAACAGGCAGCCCCCCAAGCCGTCTCCGATGGGGAGCCGCTAGCCCCCTCCAAATCGGCCACCCCCAGCCCTGAGGCGCTTGCGAGGGCAAGGCAAGGCGTTCCCCCGACTCCCCTTCCCCGCTGTCTCGCCCATCCCCTGCTCAACACCGCGTCCCTCACCGGCTTGGGTGGTGTCGCTGAGGTCGTGGTTGGCGGCGCTGGCCCGCGGGTAGTCGCGAAGCTTCCTGCCGCTCAAACTGAGGGTACCGCTGGCCGCCGCTTCTTCTAAGGCTCGGTCCAAGGAACGGCTCCACGAACCCGGACCTGATGGACCAGGTGGTGGAGGACAAGCCGCTGCATTCCCCGCCGGCATCACAGCAGAGCCACCCTCCGGCGCCGCTAGCACAGCGGCCGCCATTTGCCCCCCTCCGCGGCCGCCGCTGCCGCTCCTCCGGCTGCAGGAGCAGTGCGCAGGCGCGGAGCAGCCCGGGACTGTCAGGGAGCGCGCCTGCGCCAGCCCTGATAGGCCGCCCACTGCGCATGCGCTCGCCCTACCGCGGAGCGCCCCGAACGCCCTGGGGTTGGGGTTCGTTCTACCGCTTGCCAGGGGGAACGAGGCGCCCCTGCTCCCGTGCACACGGCCGTGATGCCTGTACACCGTCTGCAGTGCAGAGAAAGTGGAGCTGACCCGACAGAGTGGGATGCCGGACCGGCTGCTCAGCGTCAGACCTGCTCCAGCGACAAAGCACGGAGACCACGCACAGAACTGGGAAGCAGCAGCAGCTCCTTCCTACTTTCTTCCTTCATCAGTCCTCTAAAACGTTACACTCTGCAACGTCCGAATAAACGCCGGGCTTAAATCGACTCGCTGCTGCTGCTGGCGTGTCGGAGCACTGCCTGAAGCTGGACACTCAACAGAGGAGCTGGTGGCAAAGGTCTAAGGCTGCAGGTGCCATGATACTCCCCATACTCATTTTACCAAATGGATTTAAGCTGTGTTTTTGCCGAACCACCAATTAACAGTGCCTTCTGCCAACACCGCACAGAAAAACACAACCACAATCATTTATCAGGGCTTTCAAGCTGATCCTGTAAGACAAGGTTTAGCTTGCAGCGACTTCTCGCTAGCAAGACATGTCACAGCCACAAGAAAAATAGTACCAGATCCTTTGCTGTCAGCCGAAGCACTATAACCACACAAACCACTAAATTAGACTGCTACAGAAATTAATGGCTAACACATTTAAATACAACTAAGCTTATACAGGGCTGCTCCAAGAGATGCTTAATTTTCAGGACAATAAGATGAGCAAAGAACACAAGCCCTCTTTAATCTGTTTTTTTTTTATATATATATATATATATTATTCAGAACATTTAATAATCATTAAGAACCTCTGAAAGGATATAGAGAAAATAATCGTGCAAGCAAAATCCTGCCCAGGTGGTTATAACATGAACAAGACACTATGAAACCTGTAACTTTTTATTTAAAAAAAAAATAAAATTAACAGCTTCAGAATAGATCAAATGTAGTAACTTCTCCCAAAAATACCAAAAGGTACAGTGTAAAGCATCTTCTCATTAAATACAAACTAGCATTTTTGATGCATTGCATCAAGGTTTTGCATCTATGTTGATGCAAAAGAATTTTTTTGTTGTTGTTGCATCCTGGCACATGGAAAATGTATACCCTGAAACAGCATGACTGATAACACTATCTATCCAAATTCTAACAGTGGAACTTCTTCCCCCCCCCCTCAAAAAAATTCCTACTAGTGATTAAGAAGAAAACTCCTTAACATCATTATGTTCAGATTGCTTCTGCTAAGGTATAGTTTTCAACATTAAAAATAAGGGTTTAAGTACTATACTTTAAAACTGCTATACAAACAAAAGCCCTTCTACTGTCCAATGCTCTTCAAAGTTGAAGCTTCCAGGTAAATGCTAATTAACTTGGAATTTAAGATAAAAATGGAAGGAAACCAAATCTGTAAGAAGTCAAATGTAAATTCTTCAAGAACATTCAAAGGAAGTAAATCCACTTCAAATACCATAAACGTTTCTGGATGCAGCAAGCTAATCATTCTTTCACCTGACTGTACCTAAATCTCATTGCTAAAGAACAGTGTTAAGTTCCTGGTCTGGAGGCAATTCTGAACCAGGGTCTCAGTTTTAGCAATCATATAAATTCATATTAAGGATGCCCCAGTTGTCATCAACCTGCAGATTCTGATGTACAAAGCTAAGCTCAAAGTAAGTGACTATATTCTCCTGCTTAATGCTTTATGCTGGCAAACCGGGGTCGTTCCTAGCAATGTTCCCTAGTTTCAGCCAATCCTGTTTAACCACTGCTGACCAGCATCACATTTTACCTCTCTTTGGTATACACAAACAAGTGTCATTAGATTGCTTGCCTCTGGCTGTTTTTGAGGTCCAGAGAAAACTCTCTAGGGCAAAATATGCAAGATGAGGATCCTATGTCTGGGAGGGTAAGGAACTCTACCATACCAATGACTTCCTCATGAACCTCTGTATTTATTCCTGTGAAACTACTAAAAAATCTGAAGTTATTGCATTGTTTGTGAAAAAATTTACAGGAAGAAATAGAAGACAAAAGTCTATGAAAAATTAGGAGTGACATACTCCCTTTCTGGAGGAGGACAACGAACTTGAGATATTTGCAATAAAAATTAGTCTCATACTGTCTGTGCAGTTGTCCTCCAATATAATCTGGACCACTTTTAAGGATAAGAGAAGAATAGTCTCCCATCCCAATTACATATTTGGGGTCTCAGCTAACAGCTTTATTTGAGAAAGCATCGATGCAAAACACTTAGTTTTCAAGAAAGGAAAAAAAATGAACCTCAAAAGCACAAAGAAGTACAACCAATGGTCCCATGAAAAATGCCCCAACATCACTACCAAAGTACTCATGGATTGAGGCTCTGTGCCAACGACAGTCCAAAGGAAAGTTTGTAGGCGGTCCCTAAAACACCCTCAAGTGGGGTTTGTAATGAAACACACAATCTTTACCATAACAGAGGGGAAAAGAACAGATACTGAGAACTCCTAAACAAAGAACTCCCAACTTTTAACATTCTTATTTGTGTTTCTGTTGCCAGATGATCCAAAAATCAGTATCTCTCATCAGCTGGGCCACAGATTCTTTTCCAAGCAGGTGATGGTGCCAGTCCAGCAGATCAGTTTCCCCACTATTCCCTCTCTCTGGGCAACATGTCTTTTACCATTCAAAGTAACAAAGATAGATAGCTGTGCCACCATCTTAGCAAGAATTCTGGAGAATTTCAGTGATGTATTCTGTAATCCCCTGCCCACTTTTATTTCAGTTTCTCAGGCAGGTGGCATCGGTGCTCAAGTGCCTCTGTCAGGTTACCCCACTGTTACAAAACGGCTTCCTTTATTCTGAGACAGTGCTGTTCTTTGCTCCTTCAGGATCCCAAAACGTTCATTCAACGTCATCCCTGTCTGAAAAAACAAAGTAGTTTCACCACAGATGTAAAAGATGTTATGTTAACTTAACTAAAATATTGGAGAGAGCATTTCTCAGAACTCAGTTAGAACACACAGCAGACATTGTCAAGACTGGAAATCTGCACAAAATACTGCAAGTTAAACTGAGAACAGACTGAAAAAGGGAACTTTCATTACACTCATTTCCCCATACAACTTCAACAAATGCAGCAATTTAACTGTGTCAATGCAGACTGCTTTCTACTCCATCCAGCCAAGGCAATAGACTGGAGCCCAAAAGTTCAATTAATTTTGCAATACACCAGTAGACTACTTTTGACATGTTGCTTACAGAAGGAACAAATCCAGACTGATGCACTGAGCCCATGTAGTTTCCTACAGCTGGCACAGCAGCTGTGTCACCCTGTAGGAATTCCCTCAATAATGTACAATAAGGCACTACAATTCTTGCACCACATCACCTGTCTTCATCAAACTTGTGAAAAATTGCTCATCTTTCAAGCCTTTACACCATCACATTTGATTTTCTTCTCCTAGATGCATAACAAAAGTTGCCTTATAAATTCAGTTGCCAGGATTCCATCTAGGTGACACCACTGAGAGTAACTCATCCCTGAATTACGCAGTTACTGATTCAAGCACAGCAGGAAGACCAGAAGGCTTTTAAAAATATTCAACATTTTAAATCCCATTTAAAGCACGTGAGCACACAAGACATGAACTAGAGGAACAAGAACAGTGAGTCTAGTTATTTGCTCAAAGTTACAAAGCAAGGTAAAGAAAGAATTTGAAATGGAAACAAGTAGTTGTCACTAGTTCCTTCTTCTTGTCACTAGTGAGAAGGAAGGATGGCTGGTCACTGACTTTAATGTGGCTTAAAATTACTTCCACATTAAGGAAAGAAAATGCATTTACCTGTTTTCCAACACTATTAATATCAAACTGCAATGGAACTCCTTTGGGAATCTTTTTCTCTTCAGATTGGTCCCGCTTCATCAGAAATGGTGGCACAGGAGTACGAGTTAATCGTAATTTCTGGGAACTATCAAAGAACAATGTTACAAAGGACACTGTGAGTACATGTTTTATGCAATAAACCTGTAATGCTGATAGAGGTATGGACTTTCAATCAAGCCATTTGATCAGGGTGGATGAATAGCTACAGGGCACAAACTCAAGAAGGTAAAAGTCAGGCAGAATTACAGTAGGGCTGCATTTGTTACTGTTATCAGACAGCAAGTGTCCTAACAAGAAACAATCTTAGCTCTCAATCTTACTGACAAATGCATACTTTGCAGTTAATTATTCCTACACATACAACCCCCAGAAATTGGTTCAGTCTTTCTTACAGATAAAATGCCTCTAATTAGAAAATCTTTTAGGTAGCTTTTTCAAATAAAACACCTCATGAGACAACAGTACCATCAACTTCCCAAAGACCAAAGCAGCAAATGCTCTCTTTAAGCACAACTCTGTCAGAATCTCTAGGAATCAGGGAGGAGCTATCATCACACATCAGCATTCATTCACTTTCATTCAGACAGGTTGAGGAAAACAGCTGTAATACAGTCTGATTTGGAAGAGGCAGACAAGAGGAAAATCTTTCAGTTCACAGCTCTTCTGGTCTGTAAGCCACATCAAGCCCATAACTGGTATATGCCTTGAGCAACTCAGCTGTAATATGATTCAAATGTGATTCAGAAACACTCAGGGGACAGACTAAAAGGTTATCAGGAGGATACGGGACCTTGAGAGCACCCGAAATTCTATTTGCAAGCAACCTTGGCTAAATGCCTCAGAACAGCAATTTCAGCTAAATTAAAAACATTTCAGAACTTATTTTGAAAACTCACATTGGAGCTATGATTGCTCCTGGGTTATCGATGGACACGGTCAGAATCCCTCCACTTGTGGAGGAAGTTCGCCATCTAGTTTGAAAAGACAGAAATCATAAAAACATTGCAGTCATTTCAGTCAGGCTACCTTTTAAAGTCTGCCCAATAGATTGGCTAGTAAGAAATGTACAACCTTTCAGAATACTGGCCAGTATGAAGACCACATGCAGTTAATTTACAAGAAGATTCTGCTGTCTTTTACCTTACCTAAACCTATTCAGTTGAGCACTAGATCACATGTTGGTAAGGTGCACCAGAACTACACCACTGAGTTAAATGTTCACTTTTTGAAATCACTCAATTTCCATGCCACAGATGGGGCCAAAATAGTCCTCACAGCAAAACAAAGAGGTGACAGAGCACAGGTCTGTGACATACCCTGCTTAGCCTGTTCTGTTACTAATGAGCTACCTTGTGACTTGCCCTGATTACTTCCAAACCACCTCACAGCCTTATATCTGTATTAAACAAAATGGAAATTGCATCAGGAGCTCAGGAGAACATCAGAGTTTGAATTTTCCTTCCCACACATGCAGTATTCATGAGTGTTAGAGGTAAGCCTGATCCTCTGAAGTTACCACCTTCCCCTCATTCCTGCAAGCATCTTATGCAATTTAACTCCTCCTGGATGAATTAAAAAAAATAATTTAGGACATAACTGAGACTAGGGGGAAGATCACTGTCACTCAGTTAACATGCCTGAGGAGGAAGAAACTACTCAATTCAATAGGCATAGCCAGGAAGTCATAACTAAAACCAGAATAATCTGTGTAATTGAATTGTAGTGTTCCAAATTAAATACTTACTGACGAGTTCTCTTTACTGTCTGGTTGTCAAGATCATCTGTAGACTGCACTTGGGCCTGCACCTGAAAACACACCAATACAGACAGTTTCAACTTCCGTTGTAGCAGCTGGAAATAGAGAAGTTCAAAACCAGAAGTTGAAAGCTGTTTGTACACTGCACAAACAGGGCTGTGCTTTCAGAGTGACTTCAAAGATAACTATCCTATTACATTTATAAGACATGGGAAAGAAATTTCTTTAAGGACAGAACACTGTCCATTTCAGCAACTTAACCAATGAAGAGATGGAAATATTTTGAAGGATTATGTCAGCAAACATGCTCTTTGCTGAGATAAATCAAAACATTACCAGGCCAGCATGAAAAAAATGGCTAGTTCCTAATCTGACGTTGCTAACATGCCTAATATCCAGCATGTCACTAAGTCCCACTGCTGTTTTAAAGGACTTTGACTTCTTTTTTCTTTCTCCTGTCTGCAGCTCTGCAATCCAGGTGGATGGAAGACAGCAGCTACCTACAGCCACACTGATGGCAGATGTAGAATGTAGGCACAAATGAAAACTGATACCTCTACCATTCACTGCATACTCTCTATACTATTGATCTTACTCAAAATAACAAAAAACCAAAATCCCTAATTAGCTCAAAGAAATAACCCCAAAGTAACTAGGAAAAAAAAACTGCAAGCAAAACCAAATCATAATCATCTCCTGAACCCCATTTCTGCTCCATCCTTCATGCAAAGGCAACTCCTGATTGCTGCAGAATGCTTTCCAACATTTATTTTTCAAAGGAAAAGCTGCTACCTTGCAACTACCCTCAAACCCTTTGACAAGTTCCCTAACCCTCAGAACAGCCTAGCCACACTGAAACAGGAAGCAAGACTAAAAGGGCTACAGTAACTGAAGACAAAAAGTACATTCCTCTGGAAGAACCTGTGCCCATTTCCCAGCCCACCTGAAGCTTCTACTCATATTAGACATTGGAAATTGATTCATTAATATCAGTGTTACAGATTAGCTTACAACATGTGGCACAGCTTTGCTGCTGTTTTCAGTAATTTATTACCTTCAGGCCCCTTCTAAAGAGGAAGGTTGCTTGACGAGTGTCTTTCTGTTGGTTTAGTTTGTTTCCAATTCTGGCGAAAGCAGATGGCATGTTATTCCTATAACAGTTATTAAAATACAGTTATCAAAGGCTCCACACATAACATCTGGGAAAGGAAAGTCAGAAAGGTGCCCAAGAAATTGCTGAGGACATCTGCAGTGCTGCCTCTGAGGCTGATCGCTTCGGTTGCAATGAGATTCTCATCTACTAGGAACAAAACACTACTCATAGATAGCTAAATCACTGATGTTACATGGAGGACTAGCACTCCTAGGGCACAGGACGGTAGGGTTATTAATGCTGATTTTTACTTTGCTCACTACCTCCAGCACTTTAAATGTTGCTGATTAGATGAAAAAGAGCATTCCTGATATATATGAAAGATTTTTTTTGTTTACAGTTTCCATAGCAGAGTCACATAGTCAAAATTTTCATCGTGGAGATCAGTTAAGATGAAGTTCACAACAGACAAGTAAAATTTCAGCACAAATACAGCATGCAATAGCTTCCACGAAACTGCAGATGGCACCAGCTGCCACAAGGCACTTGGTTTAAAGCTGATAACCCACGGCTGTCACTTCAGAGCTACTGAAGTTGGCTATTTCCATATAGGCTGCCTTTGTTTTAAATGAAGGCAGAATATCAGGTGTTCACAGACAGAGGTATTTCTTGAGTGTTCTACGAGGTGATGTATGTATCAAGCCCACGTTTGTCTCATGCTTGGCTTCCAAATTAAACAAACTCCATATATGATAGTCTTGACTATTTTACTATGGCCTGTATCTACTGTGTAATCCTGGCTCAATTCTGTCAGATAAGACTCACTACGGAAAGCTGTCAAAAAGAATTCAAACAGCAGATTTGGTATTTTACCTTCTGTTTAGTGGGGCAGGCCTCCTGAGGGCTGGAGCTTGTTTTCTTTGCATTTCAGATTGTCTCTGCAAGTGTGTTTTCTGTTTCAAAACTGGGTAATTCCGCTGTGCATTCTTAAAACAGAGCACCACACACAAACACTTCTTCAATCTCCATTTACAAACGGCATAGAGAATGTGTTCGGCTTTGCCTACCTTTCACAGTCTAGCATAATTTGAAAACACTTTCTACACTTCCATGAATTCTATATCCTCTCACTATCAGGCAAAAAAAAACCCTAAAACCAGTGAATACAGCAGAGCTTAGCAGTTACTTTTTCATTACTGCACCTAAAACTGATGAAATGCATGCTCCATGTCTTTCAAATTACTGTTCTTTACAAATCAAAAAGCAATCCTTGTTCTACAATACCAAATGAGAGGGAACAGGCAGCACTGTACCGGAGGAGAGTGGAAGAGGAAGCCTGCTGATGGAGTTAAAATATTTAGCAAAAACTTCCATTTCTGTAAGAGGCACATGCTTCACACCTGCATGTCAGCTGAATCACTGGTTTGCAGTGAAGAAATGGAAAGGGAAGAACTGATAATTGAAGTTTTCTTGTAAAAGTACAGCCACCACCTCCATACTTGCACAGAATATACTTCTGTGCTTCCATTTTCATGGCTGCCAACCCAATTAAGTGTTGAAAAACCTTTAAAACTCAGTCCTTAAGCACTCCTCATCAAAATAAACTAGATGCTGGAACATGTCCAGAGAAGGGCAACAAAGCTGGTGAGTGGCCTGGAACACAAACTCTATGAGGAAAGGCTGAGGAAGCTGGGGGTGTGCAGCCTGGAGAAGAGGAGGCTCAGGGCTGACCTCATTGCTGTCTACAACTACCTGAAGGGACACTGTAGCCAGGTAGGGGGTGGTCTCTTCTCCCAGGCAACCAGCAATAGAACAAGGGGACACAGTCTCAAGTTGTGCCAGGGAAAGTACAGGCTGGATGTTAGGAGGAACTTCTTTACAGAGAGTGATTTCCCATTGGAATCGACTGCCCAGGGAGGTGGTGGAGGCACCGTCCCTGGAGGTCTTCAAGAAAAGCCTGGATGAGGCACTTAGTGCCATGGTCTAGTTGACTGGCTAGGGCTGGGTGCTAGGTTAGACTGGGTGATCTTGGAGGTCTCTTCCAACCTGGTTGATTCTATGATTCTATGAATACAAATAACACATGCCCAGTTTAATAAAAGGCTGTACCAGGTGTTTCCACTATCTATTCTGGTTGCACTGCTCTGAAACCACTGTGTTTCATTTTTTTAACCTGTTCTTACACAAACCTCTAGAATTGCATGACTTACCTTCTCACTCAGTGGCTGTCTGTTCAGAGGGCTAACTCCTTTGCGTGAACCCACTGCTTTCTTGGCTGCCAAGCCAGTTATGACTCCGTAAGGACGCCTCTTCCCTGCTATCTTCTTTCTGCGTCCCAAACGATTTTTACCATAACCTGCAACAAGCACAAAGAGCTCAACAAATCTTACTGATTTGAGATGGTATGCAGGCAACACATGTTACTTGGCTGCACACTCTAAGCCTTAGACTAAAAGCTATTACTACACTCAAAGACAGTCTGGTCATTCAGCTATTTCAGCAGGTCTGGCTCACAGTCTAGTACAAGAATAATCAGCCTCTCATACAAATCAGTTTCACTCTAGTTAATTGCACTAATTTGTGTTGAAAATTTGTCATTTCACATGTCTACAAGGGCAACTTTGGAGTCATTTTGGAACTTCATCAAGTGCTGAATAATACAAAACCAAAACAAACCAAACAATACCAGCTCCCTACTCATTCAGCAAACTTCAAATTACCAGCCTAATTTAAAGAAATGAAAAAAAGCAACTTCAAAGCTTTACTTATTCAGAGCAGTAGTTCCTAAGATATGACTTATGGAGAAGGAACCTAGCAACTGGCTCACAAAACCATATTACACAGCATATGAATCACATTTAAAAGTGTTTTCAATTAGGAGTCTGCATGGCAGTCTGGATGAAACTGAGAACTGAAAGCAGCCTTTGAATATAAAAGGCTTGTAAGTCTGAGGTCTGTAGTATAAATATCTCAAATCTCCAGCTACAACATTTGGGTAACCCTGTCTGGAACGATTCAGCTTTGTGCTATGAATATAGACCATGCTTCTGTTTTACCCCCAAGTATCATTCCCTTTAGAACCTCAGACCAAAAGATAAATTTAAGACTAAAGACTCAGCTCTACAGCAGCAGACACTTCTAGTTTTGACATATCCAACTTCACAGCATCAACAATAAATCTCTACTTCTTCATGACACAGGAGCTGTCACATGAGGTAAGCTATCAATCAGAACCCAGCTTAGATAAATCTGCAATGGAGAAACTGCTACATATCCATGTTTTGTGGATGGTTAGCAAATGCTCTTCTTTTCAACTAGAAAAGCAATTGTTTAGGCTAAAAGAGATCTCACAAGCTCTCTGGACCAAATTCTGCTCAAATAAACAACATCCTCAAAAGTAGCTCAGGCTGCACAGGGTTTTGTGTATCACCAAGGACAACTTTTATTTACATGAACAATGCTTTTCTTTCTCTGTTTCTCCCTGCAAAACCTGAAAAGATCCCAGCTAAAGATCCTTGCTTCTTTCCAGAGAGTTTGGCAGGCACTTCTAAACCCAGATGGAATTGAATGCTGTTGATCATCTTTGGTTTCCATAGCTGTCCACGTACAACAGAGGATTTGCTACTTATCAGGGTAACTTCAATGGCAATAAAGCAGCAATAAACCTACTGGTCATAAGGCACTAATAACTAGAATTCTTGGGAGGACTATTTAATGATACCTTCTGTCCAAAAAAAAAACCCAACATAAAGAAGTTTGCTTTCAATGGCAGAAAATGTGTGGAGCTGTATAGGAGGGGGCAGTTAAAGCTATCCAGAACATTTCAATGTCATGAAACTGGCAATTTTGGAAAAAAACAAACAACAGTGGCTTTTCTAAGGACAAGGAGAACAAGTTCTAAGAGAGAAAAGGAACTGCTGAGACAATTGTATTTACAGCTTTATACCTGAAGTTCTACACAAAATTTTAAGTTCTAATACTTGTTTCTTTTGTGCTCTTTAGATCACAAACAACTGCTGTCTTAAACAGAAGCCTTCATGTTTGATAACCTACAACTTAAATTCACTTACTCTTCACCTGCACAAATATGCTCACACTTAAGCTGGCTGGTGTATTTCCCTGCACTGTCACCAATTTACTAAAGATGTACCAGTAACACTGCAAAACGACAGTCCACTGATCCCCAAAAACATTTCTGTACAAGATGCTACAACAAACATTAACCAAGCCAAAGCTAAAATGGGGATCACTGTGAATACAACAGATGTGTTTTAAATGAATGCTGCTAAACAAGAAATAGCCTGTAAACACCTCATTAGCTTGTATTAAAGTGGTAAGCTTTCCTATTAGACAGTATTTTCCTGTATTTTCATCATTCAGTGCTAAAAATGTGGTTTTCAAAACTAAATGTAAGCAAAACCAGTCTATACTTTTAGGAAGTGCTGGTCATATACTGGACTAAAACCTGGAAACCATTTCAGAATGTAACACTCATTCATGAAGAAAAACCTGAGTTACTTAAGAGATTCTACAGTAAAGTACCTGTTGTGCACTTCTCTCTTCACTCCCTGTCTACATGATTTTTTTCCCTATCCTGCATTGCCTTAAGAAGGCTGACATGGAACTTCTTTGGCATCCCAAGCTCATAACAAGAAAAGCCAACTCTGCTCTACCCATACATCCCAGAGCCAGCACTACAGTCTGCAGTAATAGCTATTTTGGGGAGGCCTAATAGGAGAATTCAACCTAGAAAATATAAATATGCCGGCTCTTCTGCTCAGAGCAGTGAACTCTGGCACAGCCTTTGCATTTCCTAATCCACAGGCTTTGCCATGAAGACTCTTCTCCATCTAGATATGAAAAGGGACAAAATATCCACACAATTTCCAAAGCTAAAGAAAATCAGAAAGAAAGCAAATTCTATCTTGATTGAGAGTCCCTCCAGCACCTAAGCTTCCTATTGGCCAAACATGTCACTTAGGTTTTCACACTGCAGAGACAAACGGGAACATGTATAGATCATACAAACTGGATTATAATCAAAACTGTGTATGACACTTCATTTCAGCTTAAAAAAGAAGCAAAAAGGAAAAGAAAAAAGAAGGCACGTGATGTTTGGCAGACAGACCTTTCTGCTGCTGGATTCCCCACTTAGCACCTGGTGTCCTGAACTGCCGAGTTCGATTCTGCTGAAGCCCCCTTTTTGTTTTGGGGGAATACTGTTTTCTCTCTTCTTTCTTGTTCAGTTTAATTATATCATCTGTAAGAAGAAAAGAGAATTTGACATACTGCATATACATTCCAGCTCTGAAGAAAAAAACTGGCTTCTTGGAGTGCTGGGAAACAGAGTAGTTAATCTTGCAAAGCTACCAAAGACAAGCTAAGATTGTAGAAATGTTACTGCTATAAAACACCCAGTCCCTGTTAGTCTTACAGTACTTTATAATATAATGCCCTAGCAGAAGAGAAGCAGCTGCATACAACCAGGAAATCCAAGAGGCTTGAAAGTTATCATTTAGCCCAGCACCAAATTTTAAATAAAATTATTCCATTAGCTTTTGTATGTCACTAAAGAAAAGGTAGTATCATCTCACTCCCAGACAAAACATAATTTCAAACCTTAGTTCTTCCATTCTAAATTACTTAACAAGAATCAAAGAGAGAATTCAGCCTACAGGTTCCACACAGTTGAGATAACAGAAAAAAAAAAACAAGGAAGACTCTTCTCCCCATGTACCTGCAATCCAAAGCAATCACCTTATTTATGACCCAGGAAAACAAGGTTGAACGAATTATTAATTGGCTTCAGTCCATCTGTCAGGCTATAAACTGATATAAAGTGAACAGCAGGTCTGTCAGGTGCAAAGCATCCCACACCAGTTTGACTTCCTTCACTGATGTGGCAGCTGGCTCAGGAGGTTAAAGCAACAGATGTGGCATGCTTTTGGCTGTTAGCTTGTTTACAAAAACACCATAAGGGAAAGTGTCAAATTATGTTTATGGCATATACATCTTGAAAACACAACTTATAGAAACCTTGTTTCAACAGGGAGCTACCACAAATACAGATGTTCTTTTCTGAGTCAGGGAGAGATGGAGTTTCTGTATGTAACAGACTTGGATAGGGGTAGAAGAAAACAGAGAAAAACAAACAAACAACAACAAAACTTTAAAAAAATTCACAACATTGTTATCCAGTGTTTTGTATGCTGCTGAAGTAAAGCTAAATCAGCTTATTTTGCTGTAAAAATGATTGATTATTCAAAGAAAAGTGCTATTAGTACAATAAAAACCAATACAAGTCACTCGGGGTTTGATCTCTATTGAATCTTCTTTACTGAAGGGATCATTCCTAGCGAAAAGGTTCCCAAATGATCCTTGTTATGTGACATAAGAAACCACTTCACAATGGTACAGGTCTAAAATAGCAGAAATTATCACTACCAACAGCAGTAGTCAACCAGGAGCATTATTTGATATGCAATTATATATAATGACTGCTTCCATTCCTATGTGCCTGTGGCACAAACCCACCAGGTGTAGAAAGCACAGATCTTTGCTTCACAAAAGTTCATCTGCTCCATCTTAAATCCCATTTTTTGCAACTTATCTGTTGCTGCACATGGGGTTATAAGATTTTAGCTGAACAACTTAAATTTAAGCTATTCTCTTATTTGAGGAAATGAAAGTTAACTGGGACTTTACACACTTGGTTAGTTGAGAAGCACTGAAGCATCTTGCTTGAGACCAGAGATCAAACCCACAGTCAGAATAGGAAAATAATCTGGGAACATTACAAAACTGGAAGTTTAGCTTCAGATGAGTTTCACATAACACATTAGTAACAAAAATAGGTGTAATCTTTATCACGATATCAGAAAATGCTCAACATGAACATCTAGATATTAAGATTTTCTAAATGATGTTGTGCCAATGTAATGTACATATCACAACAGATACGAGATTGCATCTTATGTTTGCTGGTGTCAGAACACAAAGCTTTGACCCGAGGACAGTAGCCACAGAATCATAGAATCAACCAGGTTGGAAGAAACCTCCAAGATCATCCAGTCCACACTATCACCCAGCCCTGTCCAACTAGACATGGTACTAAGTGCCTCATTCAGTCTCTTTTTGAACACCTCCGGGCAACCGATTCCAATGGCAAATCACTCTCTCTGTGAAGAACTTCCTCCTAACACCCAGCCCTTGCACCTAAACCGAGTTGAGTGACAGACCCACTCAAAACAGCTTCTTAAACAATGCATCACCATGACACTGCAACAGTTCTTAGCAACCTGTTTTAGTTGACATCAAGGAATCCTAGTAGTGGCTAACCAAAAGGTGAATTTGGCCAAGAAGCATTAGAATCTATGAAAATACAACTAGTGACTCAGAATCATTAACTCCATTAATCTGGGTAACCTTGGAAACAAAGAATCAGTGTGCAAAAATAGATGTATAGATTTATATGAAGGCTGCAATGCTAGTCCACACCCAAACTCTGAATGCTATTTCTCAAGTTATCCCCTTTGCCAAAACAAATAGCATAGAAAGAAAAAAAAATATAAATCCTCTTGTGATCCACAAAGGGGAATCTACAGTTAACATTCCAGTTCATATAGTGATTAAGCCCTTTGAAGCAAGCCTTCTGAGAGTACCTACCTATCATGCTCTGGTAGGGTCATGGAACAGTCTTGGAGTGTACAAAACCTTTCTTTTTTTAAATTACACTAAACTGGAAGATGCACTTAAGGAACATACCAAATATGTTCTCAGCTGTTAAGTGGGCTCTATGCATAGGACCAGAAAGAGAACTGACTGGAGATACCTCTTTGAGATATATATAGCACGGATGTCAAGTTGTCAGATATACTTGAGGCACAGCTCTGCAGATCTGTAATGAGGCTGTGCAACTTTCTAACACACAGAACCAATAGGAGGATAGGAAAGAGACAAGATTGTCACAGGAAACTACGTGGTGGAGACATCACACTTGATCTGACTGTTGAAGTACTACAGAGAAGTTAGTTACAAAGGAGACTTGCGATTACCAGCTGCCAAACTCAGGAAGAGAAAAAAGAAAGGCCAGCTGTGCAGCAATTAAACCACCCCTACTCCTGCAATTATAAGCCACAGTCCACCCAGCAAAGGGCCCAAGCACCACGGGTCTGACTGGTGCTAAACCCAGGCAGCGCTCCGATCTTCGGCCTGCACCGGACACCCAGCTGGAACAAAGGGGACCCTCCCCACCAAACCCGGCTCCTCCCAAGTCAAGGACAGTACATCCCCAGCCCAGGCCCCTGGGCGTCTAACTGCTCCTGGACGCACAGCAGGCCTCGCATCTCGCTATCAGGAAGCGCTCCCAAGCCCCGAGGCGCTCCTTCTCCCCTACTCCAGATCGCTGTCCCCCTACGTCCTCCGTCGGTTCCGCTCGCACCGGTGCCCAGCAAAGTCCGTTGGTTCGTTCCGGCCCTCCCCCGCTGCCGCTCGGTTCAGCCCGCGCCCCTCCACTCTTTCCCCCACAGCGGTGGGCCCGAGGCGCTCCCCTCACCAAGGGACATGTCGATCTTCTCCAGGCTGTCACTGCTGCCGTTGCGGGCCCCCGTCGTGACCGAAGAGCCTGAAGGCGGGGCCGCAGCCCCGAAGCCGCTCATGGCTCCCGGCAGGACCACCGCTGCCTCCCCTCAGCGAGCCGGCGGGCGGGCTGCACGCAAGCGCAAGATGCGCTGCTCCTGCGTCGCAGAGCGTCACCGCCCCCGCGCTCGCACAGGGCGCAGGCGCAGCAGCCTGTGCCCGGGCGCTTGCGCTGAAGCGCTGCCACCCTTCTCCTCTCCCCGCTCTCGGGAGCCGCCGCGCCGCCCTCTGCTGGCTGGGAGGAGCAGGTACAGCGGGGGTGGGTAGGGGGAGTCCCGGCACCATTGGTTTTGCCTTCCTGCCCCGTGTCGCCTTTGGAACTGTCGCCCCCGGTGCCTGCACGGCAGCAACGGCAGGGTGCCGCGGGACCCACCCTTGAGTCACAGGATCCTAGAATGTTTTGGGGTGGAAGGGACCTTTAAAGGTCGTGTAGGTGAACCCCTATGCAGTGAGAGAGATCTTGAACCAGACCTCAGGCTGCCCCACCCGGCCTGAGCCTGAGTTTCCAAGGGTGGGACACCTACCACCCCCCCACTCTAGGCAACCAGCGCCAATGTTTTGCCACGCCCATTGCAAAAAGTTTCTTGTGTCTGTGTAGTCTAAATCTTGCTATTTGCCCTTCTCCTGTTGCGGCACGCCCTGCTGAAACGGCTGTCCCCGTCTTTCTTACAGACCCCTTTACTGAAAGGCCACGTTATGCCTTCCTGGAGCTTTCTCCAGGCTGAACAACCCAAACGCTTTCAGCATTTCTTCACGGGAGAGGGGAGGGCCACTCTGACGCACTGACCTGGGGCAGTGGGAGATGAGAGCCGGGGAGCAGCAGGGTGTGCTGCAAAGGCAGGTTGCTGGGGTGGCAGCGCGGTGTGGCTGGGGGCTTAGGGGGTTGTTGTGCTGCAGGCAGCCAGGTCATGGGCTGGCTGGGGAGCTGGTGAACTGCTGAGATGCTGCAGGGTGTTCAGTTTGCGAGTTGCTTTTCCCCGTGACTCCGGGGCAATTAAAAGAAACAGCCTGTTCTGGAAACAGCCAAACCAACACAGGCTGGTTTATGGCAGAATTAAGTCTCCAAATGCCACACACCGAGGTTCAAAACAGTTTCCTATTTCAAAATACCGTGTTAGGCTTAAAATTACTACTTAAAGACAGAATGGTGTGACTGCTGCCATTCTGTTTTCTTTGGGTGCTTCCCAGAGCTGTTGTCTTCTCCAGCTTTTGGTCAGAATCAGATGATTCAGAAATTCAGAAGGGAAACAATTTGGGTTTTTGACCAGGGAATCTGGTAAAGCCGTTTTTGCCCCAGTGTATTTGCACTCCTTAGAGCTGTGTGCATTGCTGGTGGCTCAGCAGTACACACATACTGAGTGGTTAGCTGGCTGCTGCTACACGAGTCACAAAAGAGCTGGCATCTCCCTGGGGTTTTCTTCCACATCAGCACCTCCTTCCTTTGGCACTCTCTTCATTAAATTTTAAGAGTGGTAATTATTCTTTAGAGTCTCTCTATCTTGCTCATAGTTGGTTCAAATTAGTCAGTGACTTTCAGAGATTGTAAAGGAAGGAGCAGCTGGGCAGACAATGGGATCACAGAGGCTGGGCTCCCTTCAGAACCCAGACAGTAAATGTGGAGAGGAAAATCCATATTGATTTCCCCTGCTCACAGAGCATTACAGTCCACATCTCCTTGAGTGTTCTCCAGAAGCTGTGCAGAGGATGCTATTTGAAAGCTGACTTAACCTCACCCTTGGCTTTCAGTAGGCTTTACATGACCAAAAGACAGCTTGTTTGAGGGTCTGACTGATTGGGAACTCCAAACCAAGACTCCAGGGAATACTGCAAATGTTCTTGGGCAGGAATAAATAAATACTTCCCTGCACATGACCTTGCACACAACCTTCTCCTTGCAGTATGAATGCTCCCACATTTCATTAATTGCCCACATACATGTGTGCTTGTTTGCTAAAACAGATACTTGAGCACCTGTGATATCCTAAGTACCTGGTACCCAGCCAGCTCCTCACATCTGCAGTTTCTGGCAAGGTTCTATCCTTCTGTGCACCTGTGCCTCTGCATTGTCCAGGCCTTTGTCCCATCACTGCAGATCTTTATAGGACAAAGAAGCAAGAATGGGAGGAGAGAGTTGAGGCTTTCTGTCCTCTGCTCTGTCCTGTACTACAGACTGCTGACAAGGCCTTGTTCTCTCCATTTACACTTTTCATGCATCTTCTCCCTCTTAAAATAAGGCAAATAACATGCTTCTGGGTGTTCCTCTTGCTGCTCTCTAGAAGGGAATGGCTCAGTTATTGCCATAGGACACCTTCAGACAGGGAGAGACTTGCCCTTCAATCAGGAGGAGGTCATGACTGCAGTGTTGGAGACTGAATTCCACTGTTTTCTTCTCTGTGTTCTCCACGTCCATGTGCAATGTAAGTTCATACATGGAGTCCTGGAGACACAGATTTGATAATGTATGCTTTTTCCTCCAAATGACAAGTAGGCCTTGAGAGTCTCAAAGTCAGGCTATGTTTCTAAAGTGAAGAGGACAGCACCAGATTACCAATAAATACTGATAATGGAGGTGCAAAAGATGTGTCCTTTTAAAAACCATTACACCCAGTTCCTGTGATGTTGTAAGGTACAGCTCCAACTGGTGACTCTGTCACACTGATAAACAAATGTTCTGTTTCTCCAAAGCAAACATGCTAAATGCAATGGTGGCAGATGCTGCCTGCTCTTGTGGCAGGTGGAAATCAGACAAAACCCAGATGGTACCACGTCCATGGGATTGTGTTTATTAACCAAACAGGACAGCAGATGTCTGCTGCTCCACACAACCAGGCAAAGAGTATTTTTCTTCTGTGTTCAAAATGCTGAACAGCTGAAATGCTGCAGGGATCATGAAAACAACCATGCAAACATCACCTCTTGGTTTCCTGTCTAGCTATTAGGATGGCTTCAGCATCTATCCAAGTGACAAAGCTTCCAGGTGACAGTTCTAAAGAACTAATATTTCAACTGTATAAAGCACTGCATGACTGTTGTGGTTATTACTTTAAGAATAGCGGCATAGAACTCTGTTCCCCCACATGCTGCTTTAGTACTGTACTAGTACATGGAAAGTGTCAGGTCAAGGAGAGTGTCTTCACATGTGCAGCACCACTGAGCAGCATATCATTAACAGTCATAGGAAGTTTCCACTGTGCAAACAACTACTTTTGATTTCTGAGGCAACAAAGGTCTCTGGAGAGCTATCTGGGGTTGGTCTCTTGTAATAATTTGTTCTCAGTCTGATGGCATCAGCATCAGCATCACTTTTCCCAAGTTTCATTTAACTGCTTTTTAGTGGAAAGTACATCAATTCTGTAATATTTTTTACATCTCCTTTACTGTGGGCAACAGGACAGAAACCTCTTTCCATTTCTCTGTCTCTGCTGGTATGTTCAGTGCATGATTTTTTTTTTTCTCAGAGACATGCTTGTTTCCTTTCCATCACAATTTGCTCATCACCTTCAATTTTGGTAAGTGGTTATATCTGCAGTTACTGTGGTTTTACACTGTGGTGCACCTAAGCCTCAGTGCAAACATTTTACTCAGAGGGCTGACAGCAATCCATTTGGCAACTCAACCGTTACACAGAGAACAGTGTATTCCTACAACAGCCAGAAGCAGGCTTCTGTGTGTATGTACCTACAGGGATGTGTCATGGGTTGAGGCTGGGACAGCCACTATGTGTGTGACAGATGCTCTCAATTAACCTCTCGTCCTTCCCAGAAGGGAAGAGAAATGAGAGATATGCCCATGGGTTGGAAAAAAAACTGAACAGCTTTAATGAATCAGTGACAACAAACCCATAAGAAAATAATTTCAGCTATACAAATTCATACGAAGCCAATAGTGAAGTCCCTTCACAATGATGATGCCATCACCAGTGCCGTGGGCAGGCACTGGGGAAAGCCCTGACTGTGTGGAAAATGAACTGGACTCAGGAACTCAGGGTTTGGGATTGAAGACAGAACCAAGTCCTCCTCGGACAATGGCTGTTGATGAGGGCTTGACCCTTGCAATCCCTCTGCTTTATATTGAATAGGATGTACATGGAATGGAACATCTTGTTGGTCATGTTTGGGTCAGCTACCCTGTCTGCTCCTCCCCACAGATGTGAGTTTTTCTACTTAGGACCTTCCACTTAGAGCACTCCAACATGGTGCAGGAACTTTGGCAGTGACCTTGTGTTTATAGGAGCTTTTCTACATACTAGTCCTTGGTAATAATTATCAGCATCAAGCGTTTAGCACTTCCAGAAGCAGACGCTGTCTGCAAATACATGCTGCTAACTTCGGACAGCCATTTAGAAGGGACCGAACTGAGGAGCAAAACCACTGAACAGAGAATTTCACAGTATCACAGTATTATTAGGATTGGAAGAGACCTCACAGGTCATCAAGTCCAACCCTTTACCACAGAGCTCAAGGCTAGACCCTGGCACCAAGTGCCACGTACAATCCTGCCTTGAACTGCCCCAGGGACGGCGACTCCACCACCTCCCCGGGCAGCCCATTCCAGTGTCCAATGACTCTCTCAGTGAAGAACTTTCTCCTCACCTCCAGCCTAAATTTCCCCTGGTGCAGCCTGAGGCTGTGTCCTCTTGTTCTGGTGCTGGCCACCTGAGAGAAGAGAGCAACCTCCCCCTGGCCACAACCACCCCTCAGGTAGTTGTAGACAGCAATAAGGTCACCCCTGAGCCTCCTCTTCTCCAGGCTAACCAATCCCAGCTCCCTCAGCCTCTCCTCGTAGGGCTGTGCTCAAGGCCTCTCCCCAGCCTCGTTGCCCTTCTCTGGACTCGCTCAAGCATCTCAATGTCCCTCCTAAACTGAGGGGCCCAGAACTGAACACAGTACTCAAGGTGTGGTCTAACCAGTGCAGAGTCCAGGGGCAGAATGACCTCCCTGCTCCTGCTGGCCACACCATTCCTGATGCAGGCCAGGATGCCACTGGCTCTCTTGTTCCAGCTCAAAAAGACACAGGGTGGCGGCGGGCTGGAGTATGCGGCAGCTGGGGCGCTCCTGACAGCCCCGCTGTCTGACAGGAAACCTAACCCAATCACACAGCAAAGCGTGTGCCCTCCGAGAGCGGCAGCTGCGCTGTGGCAAAGACGCGAAGCGCCGTGAAGAGCGCGGAGCTCCCGCCCGGTAACCTCAGTCCCCATGGCGCCCGCTCCCCGCGCGGTGCATGCCGGGAGTCGTGGTTCTCCCGCGGCCGTCCGCTGGCACCCGCGGTGCACGCTGGGAGTTGTAGTCGGCGGCGGCGGGGCGGGCCCTCGCCCCCACGTGACGGCGGGGCGGCGGCAGCGGGCGGTGGCGGCGGCGGCCGTGGTGGCGGGGCCGTGCCCCGGGATGGAGGTCGGGCCCCGCGACGGGCGCGCGGACAGCAGGTGGGGCCGCGTGGGGACCCGGCACGGTGCGGAGTGGGGGTGGGTATGGGTGCGCCGGGGACGGGGCCCGCCTGGGCACGGCGGTGCGCTGCCAGGGTGGGTCTGTGCGCTGGCACCGGGGGCAAGACACGCGTGGGGCAGAGCACTGTGCCTGCGCAGGGGGATGCAGGCGCTGGGTAACGAGGTGGCGGGGGGGTGAGTGATGTGGGACACGGCAGGGAGCACGGAACGCGAGTGCAAGGGCACGGGTGGCAGCAGTGCTGGGGTGCGCTGGGGATGCCGGGATGCCCATGTGCTGCGTGGGTGCGTGTGGGAGCAGGTGTGCCCACTCGGTACCCCAGCACGGCTGCAGGGTTCCTGGGGTTGATCTGGGAGGAAGCAAACTCCTCTCGTGCCAGTGGGGATCAACACTTGCAGAGCTCACTACCAGCTGCAATCAGTTTGGTCCCTCGTGGGAAGGAAGGTTGTGGTGAGCATGGCAATGAGAGCAGTGCGTGGCCAGCACATCAGTGGCCAAGACACTTGACCAAAGGTAGGGAACGCCAAGTGGAGTGGGGCTGACAGCCGCAGATGTGCGTCTGCAGCACCTGGTGCTGTCTTCTCTGCGGTGAACAGCAACTCTCTACCTGCTGTGGCCAAGACAGCAGCTGCCAACCTACTCTTTGCATACCTTGTGCTGAAGGCTGCCCAGACGCCGTGCTGCCGTTCTGGTGTCCTTGCTGCCTTTGGATGATGCCTCCTTACCATCCTTCTGGCGGTTGGCAGTATTGTCCCTTCTAGGTGCTGAAGTGAAATCTTCAGCTTCTCCTGGTTTCTGAAGGCAAAGCCCTGTGCCTGCACACGGCTGCTGGTGGGAATGGCTGTGCTGTAGTGGCCTTGCCTTCCTGGTCTTCGTTTGTGCTTTAGGCCTGTTTTTTCTTGTTAGCACTTAAAAAAGCAGCAGAGGTTGTTCCCTGGAGGTGTTTTGATGACGAGTCCTGTTTACTTCAGGTTTTTGCATGTCCTCAGCCTCTGGTTCGTGCTTCAGTTTTGCCCTGGCACACACAAGTGCAGGGTGGATGGAAACTAGAATGTTGGCTGTGGAGGAGGGAGCAGCTGGAACTTGATATGGGAGAGTAGCATTCCTTATCTGAGAGGCTCAGCTCGCTGCTCTTATTCCTGCTAGGCGGTATCAGCTGAGCAAATGCTACCAATGCTTTTAAAGCTATAGCGTGGCTTTGGGGTGTCTTTTGATCTACATGATGGGACCTATTCTCCCTCTTTAGCTAATGCAGGTTCAGAAAGGCAGAACAAATTGGCTGCGTTCACATCTTTTCCTTTCTGACATCATCTTTGTGCATTTTCCTGCCTTTGCAAGTACTAGTCCTGCACTACCATCCTCTGACTAATAGGGCTGACATGGTGCCACCCCCAGCCCTCCCCCAGGAAGGGGAAAGGCATCGTCTCCACTGGTGCTGGCACAGGAACAGGCTTGCTTGTTCTCCTGGCTGTCACTGATGCACTGGGAAGGATCCTGTCAGAGGCTTTGCACAGCCTTATTGTCCTTTGTGCAAATGGTTTAGCATTTTAATTCCTGGTGAGTGCCATTTTGCTACAGATTGTGGCCATGACTGATAGCAGTAGGTAGAGGTCCTTGGATCCATCTTCCTATAGATCATGGGCAGTCTAGAAGCAAAGTTATTTTGCTGAACCTCATCCTTTTGCTGGCACAGGAGACAAAAATGAGGATCTTCTGCTGGGATTTGCTGTCTCTTGTCCTAAACAGCAGGTCTGAAATGCATCAAGGGGCAGGGGCTGTAATGCCAGCGTCGATTGAGCCCTGGCATGAAGGTCAATGCCCTTGTTCTGCCAGGCAGAGAGTGAGGCTCTTGGCTCCTCGGCACAGCAGGAAGGTGATGTGGAGGACACAGCACTCCCAAGGTGAACAGAAGGGCTTTTGGCTAGCCAGGACAGGTTAACAAAAAGGTCTTGACTCTGACACCAGCAAGGCTTCCAGAGACAGCAGGGCAAGAGGAGGGTCCCTGAAGGGAGCCCGTGCTGAGAGAGATGGAGGAAGGCTAGCAGGGAGGTGGACTGCTTTGGGCATCTGCTTTGCCTGTCACTGCCTCTGCTTGTTGCAGACAAGTCCTGTGCAGATTGAAGCCCAGTGGACAGTATTCTGGGTCTGCAGGTTGTGATCGTCTGCTTGTGGGAGGCTTTGCCTGGATGAGCATGCAGAATTATCTGCCATTCCATGAGAGGGCTGGAAAACACCTCTAGTCCCTGTTTTCTTCCCTCATTCTTTGCCAGTACAGAGCAAGAGTGCTCTAGCAAGCAGCAGCAGCTCTGGGCTGCATTTACTAGGGGAGCCTTTTGTGATTGTGCCCGTTGGTTTATACTGGTACAAGCCACTCTGTGTTTCAGTTTCCTGGCCAACTTACTCAGTTCCCCTGCCCAGGCACTGCAGGGCTGACCTTCCAGGCTGGCAGGGCTCTTCTGGCTGCCTCTGCCTCATCAGCCACTCCCCATGACTGCAGATGCATGACATGCAGCCTGCCTCTCTTTTAATCCCTTTTCCCAGCAGTACTGAGCCTGCTGGAGGAGCAGGCAGAGGAGCCCAGGGAAGAGGCTGCTGGTTGTCTGGGAGACCCAGGAGCAGCGAGGCGGGAGCAGGCTGTGCGCAGTGGCAGGTTATGCGGTGCCTTCGGCATCTGCAGGAGGGACTGACAGCCAGCAGGGGAATGTCCTTGGAGGTGTGATGGAAGTCCTTCCACGACCTCAGCATCCTCAGCTTGATCTCTTTAATGTGCTAAGAAGGATCGAGACTCCTGCAGGTAGAGGATGGGCTTCAAGAAGCCATTACCAGAGGGATGCCTGCCGCAAAGTGCAGGGAGGCACACACCAGATGTTTGCAAGAAAGATGAGCTGCCTTTTTGTGTTCTTTTCTCCAACAGTACTTAGTGTGTGATTCTGTTTTGGAAAGTAACTAGGCTTTGGTTTTGTTTTAAAGTTCACCTAAGTCAGCAGCATGGCTCCCTGCCACTGCTGTGAGTCGCCTTTGCTGACTTGGACCAAGAGAAGTTCCTGCCCTTGCTGGCATGAAGGGGCTGAGAAAGCTTTGGGAGAGCAAGTGAAGTTCTCCTTTCATTGTCAGCAGCACCAGCATTAAGCCATTTCTTGCTCCAAGGCTGATTTCTGTCTTTTGTCACTCCGGTGCAAGAGGTTCAGTTGTGTTTAGGACAGTTCCTGACCAGCAGGTTGATGTTTCTGTACCTGAAGATAGAGTTTGGGGTGCTAAACCAAGGAAACCTTGCACTGAGTTTATGGAACTGGTGGTTAAAATTAGGGACTGGATCAGAGGTTGTCTTTAAGAAAGAAGAGAAATGTGCCCAAGTTCTCTGACCTGCTCCATCAGTGACGGCCTCTGCAAACACCCTTGACCCTCCTGTCTGGGGGAACCAGATCTACTAGAGCAGAAGAGCAAAGCACGTGTGCTTCTTGTAAGGGAGGCTCTGCTCATGTGCTAGGACCTCTCTGAGGCACGTTGCTCACTTTGTCCTTCCTGTAACTTGAGGTGTTTTCATGATGTGATAAGAATTGCCCTTTCCCCATGTCAGGCTTTCTTTAGCACTAGCAAAGGAGAATTCTCTTTATTCAGGAAAAAACAAGTACATTTCTGAGCACCTACTGAAACAGGGAATTTGAGAGCAGCTGGGTCTTAGTTGTTCTCCATCCCTCCTGGCAGCCCAAGCTTTGGCTCTGTCAATGGGAAGGGAGCAAATCTTGCTGATAGCTCAGAGTTAAGCCATGAACCTGGTCAAAGCTGAAGTGTGTTTAGCTGTGCTCTCATGATTTGCCTGCCACCAGCATGGGTCTTAATTTTGACCTTGTGTCACTGTATGCTTTTCAGTGGGTACCACTTTCAAGCCCAGAAACAGCTGTGGTTTGGGTGTCAGTAGGGTCTTGTGAGCTGCTTTGGGCTAACAAGTCCCTTAGGATCATTATTGCCTTACAGAGGTTTGATTTACTTTTGTTAGTTTCTGCATCACATCTGCAAGGGTGCTTTTATTTTTTATTGTGCTTATGTTATTATTCCCTATGTGCTTCTGAGCTCAAGATTTTAACCTTTTGAGGTTATTTTGTTTGTGGATTGCTTAACCTTCATTTCCCTGTGCTAAGAGGGAGCTGTAATGCCAATCTGTTGGATCGTGGTTTCCTGCCTCGGGACATGCACAACTCCTTCAATGCAACAGTTAATTTGGAGGGGCGCAGCTCTGCATGTCCTACCCTGCACCCTCGTGTGCATCACCTGCTTTTACAGCGTTCAGCAGCATGGGAGGGAGCTCCCCTGACTCAGTGGCTTGGAAGATCAACGGCATGACTGAACTTTCACTTGCATTTCCTAACTCTGAGTGTTAGAAATACCTCAGGGAGGAGCTGGTGAAGTTTGGAGCTCAGTGATTGCAGATGCTCTTTGGTCAGGGACTGGTAGTGCTGATCCCCAGATAACAGGGCTCTGGCTGACTGCTGCCACGGTTGGTGTCCATGGATGCCCAGAGTGGTGTCATCAGTCCCTCATGTAAGGTCCTAGGGACAGGAGAAGCCCATAAATTCAGAAGAGTTTCTGTGTCTCCCTAAGTGGGATCTCCAGGACGCTGCCTTTGATTTCTGTCCATGCTCCCTTCAGTCTCTCCTGAGATAAAGCCCTGATTGCCTGTTAGTCTAAGTATATCATAAACATGTATGTACTTCCATATGAAGCTCTGGTTTAGAGCTCCTGTGCTGTCAGGGTGACAGGCTTTGCTGGTGGGATGTGTTGGCTTCTTTGTGGTTTAAGCTTAGGTGGGCTCTGGAAGTGGTGAGGTTTCCCAAAGGGAGTGGATGGGGAGCTTGAAGCAGAGCCAATATTTGCTGGTCTGCTTGTTCACTTTATTCTGGCTGTCACAACCAGATCTCAAAAAGAGAGTACTGGCAAGAAAAGCTTGGTTCCAAGTGCCAGGACTGTGTTAGGTTTTAGTGTCCTTCTCTGTGCTGCTGAAGTGTGCAGCCCATACTTTTATCCACAGAGGATGAAGATGGAACAGTTTTGAAAGAAACATTATTTACATTCCCCCCCCCCAATTTTTTTAAACTTTGCTAGTTTGTTTTTGGCTGTGGGAAAGATTTATCAGCTGAAACACTGTGGCTTGTTCTTTCTAGTTCAAAGGCTGGACTTCTGTGCTGTCACCTCAGGCGCTTTTGTTACAAACTCTGCAGAGGTGGGGTTTTTTTTGCATTTACACTCCCAAATAAACCTTGCAACATTCCTGTTGCATCTGATAGAGTGGCTCCAATCTAAATACTTGCATCTGACAGCTGCTTTTCTGCTGGCAGCACTGTCAGGCAGCTTAGGTGGGGATCTGAGTCATCCAAAGCTTCCTTCCCCAAAATTGCCTTTGCCTGGACAAATGACATTACCTCTGCACTGTCAGTCCCACTCGATGGCAGGTAATGGTGATGTCCTGCTGTATGCAGGGTAGCTGAGGGGGATGATATTGATGAGAAATGCTGTGTAAACTCTAGAGTACAACTGCAGTTTGCATTTTGCTAAGGTCTGCTTTTGCAAGAAGAACAACTTGTGTCTGCAGAGAAGAGCTGCAGATGAAGAGTTACCAGCCTTAGAGAGGAGCACCTCTGCAGCTTGACAGTGCTGAAGTGCTCAATGTGGTGGGCATTGCTTGGGAATGTGTCTGTAAATGCAGGCAGTGTGGCCAGTGTCTGCTGGATGTGGTAGACATCATGCCTTGCATGTGTGGTGGACACATTGCCCTACAGCTGCTTTGCTCCTGATGGGCTTCTGCTCTGAACAGTCTCTGGTAGAGCATGTGAGTGACACAAGCAAGAGGTTAGCTTTGCTGGCCCATGCTAAACAAGTGGTATATTGCAGGAGCCCACATTGGTGTTGGCTACCAGTCATCAGAAGAATCATTACTATATGGCCTCTTGTCCACAAACCATGTATGGTAGACCACAGGTCCTTAACTCACCTTTGCTAGCTTTAGGACTACCAAAGGTTTCAGTCTAACCAGAGTTTCCTTGGAGAGTGTGACATCATAGTGTTGTGTAGCTCCTCTTGCTGCATGTCTGATACAGCTTCCTGTGTTCCTCTGCAGGAAGGAACATTGGAAGCTGCTGGGCAACCTGAAGACCACAGTGGAAGGTTTGGTGTCCACTAGCAATCCGAATGTGTGGTCCAAGTATGGTGGCTTGGAACGGCTCTGCAGAGACATGCACAGCATCCTCTACCATGGGCTGATCCACGATAAGGTAGGGCCCTGTCCTGACAGCACCGTTGTCTGTCTGTAGCAGCATTGGTGCCTGGCACGAGCAGGTAGCATGGTCCTGCTGCAGCTTGCTTCAGTGCTTGTGGCATAGCGTGGGCACAGTGCTTGTAGCAGTGAGGGAAGTGATTGAGGCAGGAACTGAGCTTGCCTGGCAAGTGCTGTGGTTGTCAGAGGGACTTCAGTGTGTGTTCTTCCTGTCTAATCCACCTTCAAGGTGGCCAGCCTCTCTCCTTTCTTCCTGCTGTGGCCGAGTAATTGAGTTGCATTTGCCATGAGTCAGTCCCGTATTGTTTGCTCTTGAACAAGTCCCCAGTAAGCTCTGGCTTTGCAGTTTCTCATTAGCTGTGTTAGTAACGGGAGCTGGCAGCCAAATCCACACTCTGTGTGAATGAGATCTCTCTTTCCAGGCTCTCATCGAGCTTTGCAATTCCTCACCCAGCCATTCCCCCTTCCATGGCTGCCTGGAAAAATTTTGCTTTCCCACTTGTGTTTGGAGCCCAGAAGATCTCCCCTTCAGCTTGCAATTACCAGCACAATTAATTTACAGTGGAAAGACGAAGCAAGTCTGCAGGGTGTGCCCTGGAGCCAGGTGTCACGTTGGTGGCTTTGCCACTCAGAGATGCAGAGAAGCCTCAGGCAGCTTGCATGGGCCAGCTGAGTCTAGCAGCAGGCTTATAAGCCTCCAGAAAGACCCAGGCTTGCAGCTTATCCCATCATGGTACTCTTTGGATCTGTTGTTTGCAGTCAGCATTCATTATGGTGCTGCTCTGTTCCTGTTAGTCCTCAGTGCTATGAACCAGAGACCTTCTTTGGAAGATCCACAGAGGAAGAACCTACCTTTTATATGTGAGGAATGCTGTGCTCCCTTCTGATAGTCATGCTATCAATAGGCTTCAGGAGGTGAGAACTGAATGATTTATCTTTGCCCATTGGTAACAGTTCATGCCAGACCTGCAAAGCAGGACCACATAGTGCTTTCCTCCATGCTTTCACCATAGGCAAAGCCATCTCTTTTACTTAGGAATTGTTCCTGCTTGAGCACATGTGACACCAGTCAAGCTCTGAAAGCTGCAAGGAGGCCTGTGAAAATACAGCTTCCTAAGGGCAATTTTCTCATGGTTGTTCCAGTGAAACACTTTCTTTTACTTCTTATTTTCTTGCCATCTTTTTTTTCCCCTACAACTGGGAATAAGTGAACAAGAAGTTAACACCCCCCCCCCCCCCCATATGTGCATGTTAAGAGAACTAGGGTAAAAACCAGAGGATTTTAAACTTTTGAGTTAATTTTGTTTGTCTAGAAAGCTTCAATCTGGAGGGCTGAAACTGCTGTGTTGGTTCTCTAGTTTAAAAAACCAAACCACCCCCACCCTAAACAAGTAAGCCACAAAACAGAACCCATTCCTCTGATGCTTGTGAAAGAGGAAACACAGATGGAAGGAAAAAAAATAATCAGTCTTTTGGTCAAGAGAGACATTTTGGGGTTGTGCTTATACCCAGTAGGGTGGTGAGGGAAATAACAACTCTGCTGCAGTTCCTTTTTTACAGGAAGAATAACTAAGAACAAAATAAATCTTTGTCTGAATACTACTGAGGCAAGAATCTGATAGAAATGCAATGCCAAATTTCTTACCTGGGGCGTGCAGCTGTGCTGATGCCCGTGGTGGTGGCTGGCATCAGTATGCAGCAATGATTGCTGGTTTTGGTGAGATGTGTTTGCCTGCTGCCCTTTGTGGCCCCTCACTGAGGTCTGCCTCTGCAGTGCTGAAACACCAGGACTCTCTTTCGGGTCCTGGCTCCAGCAGGAAAGGAAATGCTGATGTGGGAACTCAGTCAGCCTTGAACTTGGCAGACCTGCAGTTGGTTTTTAGGTTCCTTATTGCACTGCAGAAAGGATGTGAGACCTTTAGGCTCTATGTCCTGTCCCAAGACCTCTGCTGTCTTTACAGTGGGAGGGACTGGGATCCTACCTGATTGAAGAAGAGAAACTCAGGGGTTGTGTTGTCTGGTCACTTGTAGGCTGACCACAACTGAGAGGTCACCATGGGAGAGGCAGGAAACCATTTATCTACACCATTCCAGTGTTTTTGGACTTGCCTTTGCCCTACCAATCTGTGTTATGCACTTGCTTTGTTTCTCTTCTGTAAAGCAGTGCTGCTCTTCCTCTGTCTGTTTTCTGGCCCATCATGCCAGGTTTAGGGGCTGTCTTCTTGTAGTAGTGAGGATCTAATGGGGAATGTTGTCAGTGAGCCAGGACTTGAATGGTAGCATCTGACCATATGTGTCCTGTGCAGGTGTGCTGCAGGCAGAAGGATTACTGGCAGTTTGTGAAGGACATTTGTTGGCTGAGTCCTGGCTCTGCACATCACCTGGAGAAGGTGGGTTCGAGTGGGGTGGCCTTGTGTGCCCAGTGGGGAGAGGAGAAGGCAGCTGGGCTGCAAGGCTTGCCGGTGGCACAGTGTCACCTTGGCTGTTAGCCTGCTATACATAAAGCAGCTCCATGGCTCGTGGAGGCTGAAGCAGTTGTGTGTTTGTGTACAAGTCATATCCTGGGAACTCAGCATGGCCTGAGCTGAGACAATCAGCTGCTTATTTCTTACAGTTTTTAGCTCAGCTCAGCTGGCTGCAGTGGCATCACCAAGGGAACCAGCACAAGCAGCCCTTGTGTGCACACAGAGTGATTCATGTGGCTCTGTCAGTCTCTAAAAGCCTGAGCTGTCTCATTTCTGGGTTGTGCCTTGACCATGCATTTGGTTCTTCCGTTCCTGGCTGGTGCTGACTGCCGATGCGCAGGATCAGTCTTGGCCCTCAGTTGCACTGTGCTGACATCCATGGTTCCTGCAAGGACCTGACCACTGGTGATTCCTACATCCAGCCTGCTGCTGCAGGGAGGTGAGGGGTGACTTCAGCTCTTCAAACTGCAGCAGCTCAGGTGTTGCTGTAACCTTCCCTAGTAAATGTCTCAGCAAGAACATGACCATCACTGGCAGGGTTAGGTTAGATTTGGGAGCATGGGGTCCCTCCAGGTCAGATGAGGCACATGGTGGGGCAGAGCGTGCAGGAGAAATTCATAGAGTTGGTGGCTGTCAGAGGACTTTGGCCACTGGTTGACCTTTGAAGTGTTATTCCTGCCTAGCACTTTTGCCTCCCTGGTGGCTGGGCAGCTACTAGGACCTATCCTCCTTCTGCTGCTGGTGACCAGTGCAGGAAAGCTGCCGGAGGGTAACCAAAGCTGTGTGATGGGACAATCCTTGCTCTTCTGCTTGCTTCTGTGTGCCCTAACCTGGGCCTGGCATCCCTTTCCAGTTCATCAGCCTTCAGGAGAGCAGACAGCTTGACTCGGAGGGCCCAGGGGACCAGGCCATTGCACAGCTGTGGCTGCAGCACAGCCTGCAGTGCCACTGCCTATCAGTGCAGCTGAGACCGCTCCTGGGGAACCGGCAATACATCAGGAAATTTTACTCAGGTAAAGAGAAATGAGCCCTTTCCTTCTTGTAGGAAATGCCCAGCTGGTGGCATTTCCAAGACACCTGGGAGCGAGGGGAGACAGCAGCAAAGGTGGCTTGCATGTGAGCAGCCAGTGCTGTCAGACCATGAAGGTGGGAGAGACCCCCCTGAGCAGTGGTTCTCTCTCCCCAGACACTGCCTTCCTGCTCAGTGACGCGCACGTTACAGCCATGCTGCAGTGCCTGGAGGCTGTCGAGCAGAACAACCCCAGGCTTCTGGCTCAGATTGACGCCTCCATGGTGAGTTAGGACCCTAGTTTTACATCTGATTCTCCCCAGACACTGACTGGCTGTGGCTGCTTGAGTGAGGTCTCATTCAGGGTATGTGGAGCTCTTGGACAAGGTCCTGAACATGAAGTAGCAAAAGTAGTTCCAAGAGGGGAGGAGAGTGATGAACTGCTCCCTACTCTGCCTGTGTGAGCCCTCTGCCTGTGTGAGCCTAGCAGGGATCATGGGAGAGGAGGTGATTCTGTGGAGCCTGTAGTGGGACAGCTTCATTCTGGCAGGCATTAAGGATTTGGATATGAGAACCTGAGGACCAGTTTCATATACGAAGCACCTCTAAAGGCTCCTATAATGGTCCCAGGCTTCAGAGTCTGCAAGCAGAGCTGCCTGGTCGTGATAGACAGCCATGCTCAGAGGGCACTAGTGCCTACTTCTGATGATGATGCCAGCGAACCCCCATGCAGCCCCATGCCAGGTTCTTCCTCCCCAGAATTTGCTCCTCAGAGATGAGCAATTAATGAGGCTTTGTTAAATGAGGGCTGTGTTCTTTCAGCTGGCTGGCACGTCACTGCCTTCCCTGTGCGCTTCGGATCTTCCTGCTGGGACAAGAGAGATGTGTGACAACACTGAAGGATATGAGAGCCATCTGCCTGGGGCACTGGGCTGCCAGGATCGCTTCCCTGAGAGCCTGGTAATTTCTCCATGAGCCTGCTGTGTAGCTGTGGTCAGAGCTGTGTCCCTCCTGCAGGTGCACTTTTCTCTCCCTGTTCTCCTGCCCACAGGGCTGCTGCATCTTTTGCTGCCTGGTGGCCAGGCACTTGCAGGTCGATTTCTTCCTGTTGCTCCTTTGACATGTGGCCCCATAAATGCTGATGTATTAATGATGCCACCTCTCTTCAGCTTACCAGGAAGAATGATGGTGCACCTCCAGTGACCAAGAGCCAGAGCCTGACTGCCCTTCCTGCATCCCCATATGTCTCTGCTGCAGGCTGTATGCAGCAGCACTGCTTTGGGTCCTTCTCTAGCCTACACCATCAGGCCTCCTCTGGCCTCTCAGGTAATGAGGGTGGGCTGGGAAGCTCAGGATAGATGTAGAAAAGTGCCTTTTTTTTTCTGCTCTTGGTTTTGTTGTTAATGGGTGTGAAAAGATCTCTGCCAGCAGTGGGAGGGAGACCACTGGCCTTTGCCCGTGGTGGGAGGGCAAGCCAGTGTGATGCCACAAGCTTATTGCTATACTCTGGTCTGCTTCTACCAAGTTATGTGACAACCTGCTTCTGCCTCTGTCCAGACAGGAGACCAGCGAGCTCCTCTGTCAGCTCCAGTGCCAGCCAGCCTCAGGACCACTGCCCATCCAGCCGTTCCTCCTCCTTCAGTGAGGGCAGGTCCCCTCTGGAACAGCCTGGGTCTGTCAACCACTTTCACATCCCTTCGCCCAAAGACCCCTTCTCTCCAGCCAGTGAGATGAGCTCCAGCACCACCAGCCAGAGCGAGGACACTTGGACAGGGAGTCAGGATGATCCCCAGAGCGATGTTAACGATGGCCCAGAGTACCTGGCCATTGGGAACTTAGGGCGCCGGGGCCGGGCACGTAGCAGTGCCAGTACCAACAGCACCAAGAGCAGTAGCTCCAAGCTCTTCTCCTCCAGCAGCTCCCAGAAGCTGGACTCTGTCTCCTCCTTAGGGGAGCAGGGAGCAAGTGGAGGTGAAAGCAGAGGCCTGAGCTTGTTGCGCCGGTCCAGCTTCTCAGAGGGACAGTCATCAGCTCCGCAGAGCATCCTCAAGAAGAGCCACGTGCGCTCACACTCGGACACCAACGTGGCTTCGGGGAGGCTGCACGGTAAGGGGGCAGCTTTTGTGGGATGGCTTTGAGCTGTGGGAGTCTTTGGTACTGAGAGGCTGCTGCTGGCTGCTGCTTTGTCTCTCTGGACCAGGTCAGTGAGGGGAACAATGGGTGAGCAGTTGGAAGATGTGGTGTACCCTTAGCTTTCTCTGCTCTGCAGTGGAGTGATGGGCTGGCAGTTTGCTTCCCAGAATGACCTGGGCTGGGCTGTTGTTGGTATTGACAGGTTTTACCAGAAACTTAGACAATGACAGTGGTGCTGTGGATAGCCATCCTGCTTCCTCTCTAGTCTTGCCTGGCTAGGGCATGGAGCTATGACAGAGGGCACTGGGCTGGGGGGGGCTTGGGGTCATAGTACTGGTAATCAGCTGACTCCTTCTGTGCTCTTGAGTGGGTGAATGCATGTTGTGGGGGGAGTGGGGTATCAGGGGATAACCAGTTTGTGGGAGTCAGCCCCACCAGTGCTGCCATCATGGGAGAAGGGGAGGTCCCTGCTGAATGGTAACCAGTTTGTTTCTTTTCTCTCCCTTAACGCTGCCCTCCTCCTCCTCTGTCTGCTCAGGAGGCCTCAGGGATATCACCATTATAATAGAAGATCCAGTGGCAGGTTTGGGAGCCAGTGCAACAGCCCTTCATTAGTGATCATTGCATCAAGCTCAGGATTTTCATCAACCCATTAGTGTCCATTTAGAAAACAAATCAAAAGTTACCATCCCTATGTCCCAGCTGGTGCTTTGAAGCATAGTCAGATTTATGCATGCAGCCTGGCTGAAGGTCCCAGCTTGGTTTTTGAGAGCAGTGGATCAGACCCAGAAGGGTGACCCAGTTGCCCCTGCATGGCATTAGAGTGCTTGCCACCAAGTCTCTGAGCTGTGTCCCCCACCTTTCCCTCTACCCCACTGTAACAGGAGCCAGGAGAGGTTTTTGTATCACACCTCAAGCAAGTAAGGGCTGGCAGCAGATGTGGGCTTGATCATCTTATTTTTCCTTTTCATTTATTGGATCTGTGGCACAGGAAAGTTTGATGTTGGCTGAGTTCAGCTCAACCAGCTCAGTGTCCCAACCAGCTTTGGTTGCACCCACAGTCAGGACTGCTGGGTGCTCTTCTGGGCTTGAGGCAGGTTTCCTCATGAGCAAAAGGTATGGGATGCTGTCATTCCTTTCCCTCACATGCATAAAGAAGCTCAAAAAAACTGGGATGTTGTCTTTTACATCTGTTCACTGGGTTTGTTGAGCTCACATGAGGTGGTAGGGGCTAAAATGTTGGGAGGTCTTCTTTCTGGAGGTGGTGGGCATCCAGACAGACCTGTCTGGCTCCAGCACAGGATACTGAGGACTCCCTTTACCCTTCAGGAGTAGGCTGTGTTGCACATGGCATCCCCCAGGCTGGTGATCATAAGGTGGTTTCTGTGTGGTTTTCAGCAGGGTTGAGGTGGCTGCAGGATACTCTGTCAGGCTAGAGTGAGTAGCTGTGAGAACCTCCCACCCTGACAGGTCATTTTGTCCCTCAGCCTGTGGGATGGGTTAGTCCCAAACCTCATACTGTTGACTGCTGCTTCATATTCTTGGCAGAGAGATGCTGGTGTTGGTAGGCTCAGGAGGCTCCAGTCACTTCAGAGTTATGGCACAAAGCTGGGAGCAGAGAGGAATAAGAGGTTGAGAGGATGGCATTGCCAGTCTCTTGTGCTTGGAATATCAGCCAAACCCTGCTCTGTGTCTACACCTGTATGCTCCTGTTCTGCTTCAGTCCTGGTGCTTTCAGTCTTCCTCATCAGTCCTCTGTCACCCAGCAGCTCCATCCAGGTGCTTCCTGGAGCTGTGGCTTTCTGCAGAGCACCAGCCCTTGTTGGTCTCCTGTCAGGTCAGCTCCTGGCAGTCCCTGCTAGTTCAGTCTGGCAGGGAGTTGCTCCTCAGCGTCTGTGTGGGGTAGAGCCCTGCCCACAGCCTGTGTAGGTCACCTTGAGTACTGTAGCCCAGACTCCAGGGCAGTGTGCAGGGAACATCAGCTTCTCATTCAGCAAGGGCATGTCCTTCAGTTGCTGTTGTTCAGGCCGTGTTGCAGGGCTGGGAGCCCCACAGTTCCCTCAGAGGCTCAGGTTTCCTCTTGTCCCCTGCTTCTGCCGTGGGGGATAACTCTTCCCTTGGAGGTGCTCCAGCTAGAATAGGCTGGCAGAGGCACTTGTTGGAGCCTGTTGTATTCCCCAGATCTGTTAGGGAGTACAGAGATGAAGGCCTGAGTCTCGGCTGCTCTGTGGCTTTCATGAGCTTCTCTCCTTTCCCCTCCTCCTCTCCTACCTGAAATACCCTTTAAGTTTTGTCCCCTTCTGGACTTGTTTTCAGCCATGGCATGGAGCAGGAAGATATCCCTCCTTGCTTTTCATCCATTTGTGCCTGCCTATGTGATGCTGAGACCCTTTCATTTCATCCTGTGTATTGGCTGGGCACCTCTGGGATACTGATGTGTGCCTGGTGTCATCTTCCCTTCCAGAGTCCCATGGAGATCCAGGTGGAGGGAGAGGACCAGTCTCTGCTTCCACACAGAGTAGTGAACTGAGCACACCAAGCTCCCTCTACATGGAGTATGGTGAGTACAGACAGCCTCAGCAGGGGTGCTTGCTCCTGGTCAGGTTCCATCATCAGCTGCAGTGGCTTCAGCTTCTGGCATGGGCTTTTGGGATGCTGGTTGGGCACAGGCAGGGCTTGTTAGCATGGGGATAGCAGCAAGTTCCTCCCTCATATGTTTGCCTCTTGCTTTTCTAGACTCTGGACAGTATCTCAGCTCGGGGGAAGGGATGTTCAGAAGACCCTCAGAAGGGCAGTCCCTCATCAGCTACCTCTCAGAGCAGGACTTTGGCAGCTGTGCAGACCTGGAGAAGGTGAGGAAGGCAGCAGCAACCCATGGGCATTGGAGAACACCTTTTACTGCAGAGTCAGTGATGCTTTCTTCTCTAGTGAAGATAACCCCATAGTATTTGCTGCTATAGAGTTGTGCACAGAACTCCAAGGTCAAGTCCTTCAGTGGTGCCTGGTAGGCAGGATCTGCCCATCCAGCATATATATACATCAGCTTTGCAACATGTGGTGCTTCTCAGGGCTGTGTGCTGACTTGTGTGGTGGATGTGTCACACATCTTCATAGGATGCCCCTTGTGTTTTGTGAGTATTCTGGAGCTCAAGAAGGCTTTAATTTCTAGACTCTCATAGGTCAGGTTTCATGGGGTCAACAGGGATTAAGATCTTTCTGTCGTCTTCCATGAGTAATAAACTCTTTTGTGGCACAGCCATGAATACTTTCGCTGTTGCCTTGCAGGAGAATGCCCACTTTAGCATCTCAGAGTCCCTGATTGCTGCCATTGAGCTGATGAAATGCAACATGATGAACCGGCAGCTGGAGGAGGAGGAGGAGGACAGCGACAAGGAGATCCAGGAGCTCAAACAAAAGATTCGCATTCGACGCCAGCAGATCCGTACCAGGCACCTGTTCCCCACCTGCCAGGAGATGGGCTTAGACAGTGGGTGACATGTTTTGGGCTCATCAGCTAGTGGGATGTGGGTTTGCTTCTTGTTGCCTGTCCTTATAGCATCCTACCTTCTTGCCTGTTTGTGGGAAATAATTGTATTGCCACCAAGGTGCTGCGGAACTCTGCTGCTCTGGAGGACCCTAACGGGACTGGTGCTGTAGACTGGTGGCACTTGTGCACTGCTGGGGCTATGTTAGGGAATCTGATTTTGTTTTTAACCCATAGTGTTTTCTACCCTTGACCTCCACCCCTCCCTGCCCTGGCCATACCTGGCTATCAACTTCTCCCTTAGCTGTCAGTGACCTCTATTGATGGCCTGGCCCTGTTGCATTCCTCTCAGGTCTTGTGGCAACGGACAGTGAGTCCCAGTTCAGCTCCCACGGCTCCATGCGGCTCTCTGACTCTGGCTCTGTGGAGGATGTGGAAGAATATGAGATTCAAGGTAGGAGGGAATGGCAAGAAGTGTCAGCTTCTTGGATAGAGACAGATCTCTCCTTGGTGTGGTTGTGTTGAGGTCAGTCCTGCTGAAGAAGGTCATGTCCCTCTGGCCTCCAGGATGGCATTTCCCAAACAAATGGCTGAATTCTGAGTGTGAGCAGAGCAACCAGTTTCCCTCATGTGGTGGCATGGCTTTCTTTTGAAATCTTCTCTAGCATGCATTGCCTGTGACTGATAGGTGACTTCCATTTCACTCTCTGGTCCACATAGTAGCTGCTACAACTAGAAAGAGGTGGGAGAGCTGCCATCCTACTCTCCTCCTCTCCAGGCAGAGGGAGCCATAGCTCTTACCGTTTGACTCTTGAGTGGCAGCGTTGGGTGCTGTAACACCTATACTCTTTGCTCCTGGCAGCTTGGGTGGCTGAGCTTATCACCCACAGGAGACCTCTCTGGGTCCCTGGATGTTCCTTGCCTTTACAGCAATGTTCATTCTCCAAGGTGGATGACTTAATTCTCAGCAGTACCTCCATTTCACTGGCTTTAAAAAGAAGATGGAGCAGTCCAGTCTTCAGCTGTAAAGCTCCTGTCTCTTGCCTGTTTACAGCAAAGCCCTCCTTTCAGTCCTTGAGGGCTAGATTTTGGTCTCAGCTTTGAAGCCCACAGAGTGGTGGTGGATGAATTCAGCTCTGGGCTTCTGTCATGCGAGTGCTGCTCTTGTATTATGCCCTTTCTGTTTGGCCTGGCTGAAGCACTGAAGTCGACTGTTTTGTCATCACCATGTTATGCAGATGGTAACGATGGATCTAACCTGACTCAAATGTCCAAGAACGGCCTCTCAGTGTCAATGGCTTCCTTGTTCTCAGGTAGTACCCTGCAGGCACGCGTGCGTGTGTGTGCAAGGTGTGTGTGTGCGTGTGCACACTCCTCTGGAGTCTGCCTGGTTTGGGAATTCAGAACAGGTGTCAGCAAGAAAAGCTGTGGCAGGATGGAGCAGGGAGAAGGAAGAGAAGCCCTGCTGTGGGCTACATCCCTCAGGGTGTTTTGTCGTGCGGTATTTTGGATATAGCAAGTGTGACTGATCTGGTAAGGACCTGGCTTACCTAGCATAGGGTTTGACAGGCTGATGGCACAGCTTTGTGGCTCTGTAGCTACTGATGGCTGAGTCTGTGCTATCTGAGAGCATAGTCTACAGTGTGGGACCAAACCTCCATCCCAGGTGCCTAGGGGAGTATTTTCCTGCTTGGCTTGGCAGAGCTGGCCCAACAGCTCTGATATGAACAGTGTCCAATCCTTTCTGCTCAGACTTGACTTGAGTCATAGAATCATAGAATCAACCAGGTTGGAAGAGACCTCCAAGATCATCCAGTCCGGCCTATCACACAGCCCTTTCCAGTCAACTAGGCCATGGCACTAAGTGCCTCATCCAGGCTTTGCTTCAACACCTCCAGGGACGGTGACTCCACCACCTCCCTGGGCAGCCCATTCCAATGCCAATCACTCTCTCTGGGAAGAACTTCCTCCTAACATCCAGCCTATACTTTCCCTGGCACAACTTGAGACTGTGTCCCCTTGTTCTATTGCTGGTTGCCTGGGAGAAGAGGCCACCCCCTACCTGGCTACAATGTCCCTTCAGGTAGTTGTAGACAGCAATGAGGTTACCCCTGAGCCTCCTCTTCTCTAGGCTAAACAACCCCAGCTCCCTCAGCCTCTCCTCATAGGGTTTGTGTCCCAGGCCTTTCACCAGCTTTCACCAGAAAGCAATCCTGGAGAGAGAAGTAGTGAGTGAGACAGGGCACAGACACTTTATTCACCTTAGAGGCCTGGGATCACATGCAGCCAGCTCTTGCTTGGTGTTTTTATTGTTTACAGTACTACTGCATAATCCTTGGTCTGCTGGCCATGTTTAAATAACCTTCATGTGCTCCTGTTTGCTGTGGCAGAACAGCAGCCTACGTGGGTAGCTGCTGAGCTCCTGTCAGGTGTTCAGCATCAGCACATTGCTCCTGCTGGCCCTTGGGGCTTCCCAATCAGTCCTGTCTTTCCAGCCCAGAGGTTTAATGCAGGGTGGGGAGTTTCATCTTGGCCTGAAGCTGACATATGGGGGCTTGGGTGATGTCCTTGGGTTTAGGGGCTGCTCACAAGCCTCCTGAGGACTGTTCCACCTGGTGATAGGATTCGCAGCTTTTAGGGAGTGTCTGCAGTGAAGGTTGGGAAGCAAGTGGTGGCAGGATCCCACTGCTAGTCTCTGCAGGAACCTGGCGTGAGATTTGGCTCCCTCTGCTACCCTTGAGCCAGTGCCAGTGCCTGAACGTGCTGGCTCTGCCTCCCCATAACACTTGGCCCACACTCTGCCGTGTGTGCCCCGCTGGTTGCTCATTGTGGTGTAGGACCATGCAGCAGCTTCCTGCGCAGAGGCAAAGGTACCAGGGCATGGCAGGTGTCTGCCCTGTGCCCTGTGTGGTCAGGAGACCACCTGAATTCCCTGTGTTCTGCAGCTCCAAGCCCCTTCATGTAATGTAGATGTGTGTGTTCCTTGGCATTAGGCTGCTTTCCTCTGCCTGTTTCTAGCAATGGCTGAGGGTCAAGCATCCATGCAGAACTCCACTAGCATGAGTCTCTGCATTTATAGGCAGGACAAGGACTTCCTCCCCTCGCTGCCAGGGCAGCCCCACTCATCTACTCATCCAGGAGAGTGATGGCTTTGCTCAGCTGGGCTGTGGTTGCCTTGGCCTTGGAATACGGTTGATTCCTGGCCAGAATCAGATGGGTTCTGTGCAGGTTTGTGTAGCTGATCTGCTTGGGCTGGAGGAGCTGGAATTCACAGCTCTGCCTCCCCTAGCCTAGCACTGGGTCTAGGGAGCTGAAAGCCTGTGCTTGAGGATGGTGTGGTCACTGCAGACTCCATTCCTAGAGCTCTCCAGAGGTACAAACCAGGAAACTTGCTGGGCTGAAGGTTGTGGCACTGTCCTCTCTCCTGACCTGTAGTACTTTTGCTCTGTGTGTCCCCCTTCCCTTTTTGTCTGCAATAAAGCAGGGTTTCTGCCTGTTTCTGCCTGGCTTGTACTGTTTGAAGAGGCTCCTCTCTCAAAGTCCTTCCACTCTTGTGATTAATTCCCTGTCAGGGTTTAACCTTCTGGAGTTAAAAAATGAAGGTACTGCTGGATGCTACCTGGTACCTGAGGCTGGTACCTGAGGGATAAGAGACAGCCTAGAGCTGTTGGGAAGCTGATGCAGTCAGTGACAGACTGTGGCTGTCCACCCACCCGGTTGCACAGGCTGTGGTCAAGCAGAGACAAGGGCTTTGCATCCCACTGTGGGTCCCCTGCAGCACCTATACTGTATGTAGAGACCTACTAAGCCTTCTTGCTAACCTTGCTGTCCTGCCCTCCTAGCTTCTGTGTGTGGTGTTTCAGGGAGTGCCACTGTTAGGTCTTGGTGTGTGACCTCTACCAGGAACCACTTGCTTCCCCATGCCTCAGGCTCACTGTTTTCACAGCCTCCCTCCTTGTCCTTCCCTTATAACTGACAGGTGGCTTGATTAGACCTCACCTCTCCTTGCTTCTCTGTGCCACTGGTAGAAGCTGCTGCTGTAGTTCACTTGATGAGTTTTAAAGTGAAGCTTTGATCCCCTGCCCTGCGCCATCTGTTCTGCCTTGTCTGTTTGTGATTCAGATGCAGACATCAAGAGGAACCCAGACTCCAGCAGGAAGTCCTTTCTCTCCTCGGAATCCATGTACGTCTCCAACTTGTGGCAAGATATTTTGGTACCAAGTTCCCCTTCCTGCCCGACTCTGTTCTTCCACATGCACCAGCTGCTGGTTTGCACTGGAGTGGACCTCCCTCCCCTTGCTTAGTGAGGCACTGAGTCCTAGTCTTAAAGGACAGCAGCACCTAGGATGATCCATATATTCATGGAAGGTACATATGATATGTTCTGGAGTCAGGAGAGATGCCCACACCTCCTACTAGGTAAGAGGCTGAGGAGACAAGCTGGCATAACCCAGAGCATTTGCACTGGTTGCTGACTTGCAGCTGGCTCTGAACCTCCCCTGCCTCCTCCCCTCTCAGCAGAGGTGGCTTGTTAGGCTATATGGTAGTGCCACCTTTTCTCCAACCCTTGCTGCTGGGCTGTCGCCCAGAGATGGAACTGCTAGCACACATCACTGCCCACAGTGCAGTACAATTGCAGCTTAACTCTGAAGTGCTCAGTCCTTTCTTGGTTCTGCCCTGGGGCAGAGAGCTGGGGGCTGTGGGGAGGTGTGTCACAACCTGCTCTGTTAGTGCTCTAAAAGCAAACCTCTTTTGTGATGCAGGGACCCCTCTGCTCATTGGGTGATACAGAGCTGTGTCCTCGCTTGGCAGCTTGGGTTTGTTTGTACTAGGAGAGAAGTTACTTCTGGCTCACGCAGACACTGTCTCTTGCTTTGCATCTTGCCCTTCAAACAGGCACATTTGTAAAGTTTGTTTTGCCTGCCTTTCTAAACAGTTGCTGTGCCATAAGCTAACTTTGCCTAGGGGCAACTGCAAAGACAGAAATCCATCCACTTTAAACCCATGCAGCAGTGCAGAAATAAGGTAGTAGAGCCGAAGGGAGAGTCTTTGGCTTGAGAAGGGTTATGAGGGTGATGCAGCTGTGAGACCCAGTACTAATCACTCCCTTTGCTATCTAGATCCCACTCCTTCCTCAATTCCAACTCGGCAGAGGCCGTGGCCATGGGCTTGCTGAAGCAATTTGAGGGCATGCAGCTCCCAGCTGCCTCTGAATTGGAGTGGCTGGTCCCTGAGCACGACGCTCCACAAAAGGTAGGGGTGTGAGTCCCCAGTCACCAATTGCATTTGCTCTTCACCAATTGCATTTGCTCTTCCCCCAACCCCTGGCTTCTGCCCACTGCTTTGCTAGTCCTGGTAGTCCTTTTGTGGAGCTGGAGGAGGGGTTTTGTCTAGGTTCTGGAGATGAGTGCAGCAGAGCAGGGCTCTGCTACCTCAGCCTCATGCAGCAGAGTGCCTGGATTCCTGAAGACATCCCTTCTTCAGCCCTTGTTCAGCTGGAGCAGCAGCTCAATATCTGGCAGTTTTCCAGAGGGTTGCAGCTGCAGGTTTCTGGCAGGCCAGTGAGGTGCATTGCCTTTGGGGTGGCAGGCAGGGATCTTATGCTCTTCTCTGCCTCTCCCAGCTCCTGCCCATCCCCGACTCTCTGCCCATCTCTCCTGATGATGGAGAACATGCTGACATCTACAAGCTGAGGATTCGGGTGCGTGGAAATCTGGAGTGGGCCCCACCGCGACCACAGATCATCTTCAACATTCATCCAGCCCCAACGTAAGGAATTGTGCAGCTGAGGGCTCCCTGGGACCTGCCCTTTCCAACCTTTTTTCATCAAAACTAAGGCTGCTTATCCTGTCCCTCCCATTTGATCGCTCCTTTGCTCTGAGCCTGGTAAATCTGCAGTGGTTACCATCAGCAGCTGATGCTGTGAGATCAAGCCAGTGCCTGGCACCAGTGCCTTTGGTGTATGCCAGGGCACAACAAGGCTTTTTGCCTTGGAATTGTTGTCCACACTCAAGTGGCAAAGCATGTGGCCATCTCTGCCACCCAGACCTGTGCCAGGTGTCATCAGGGCTGGACTTATGCATGCCTTTTGTCTCTGAGCAGGAGGAAGGTGGCTGTGGCCAAACAGAATTACCGATGCACAGGCTGTGGCATCCGAACTGATCCTGGTAAGTGCTGGGACCCTGGCCCACAGCTGCAGAGTGGGGAAGAGGCTACAGGCAAGTGGGAAGACACGTAGTAGGTGGGTAGTGCCAAAGCTCAGCTCAGCTTTGCCAGCTGTGCCTGTGCATTGGTGTGCATGACCCGCAGAGGAGCCTTCTTTAGAAGATCATGGGGCAAAAGGAGGCAAAGAGCAGCCTTTGGAGGGCATTTCAGCTGTTGACTCTTCTAAGGCAAAGTCATCCCTCGGGGTCCTAAGGCTCCCAACAGATTCTGCTGTAGGTGCAGCTGCAGAAGTCTTAGCCCAGCCACTTTTCCTGACTCTGTGGGTAGATGAAACTGCACTGTGGTCCCCAAAACCTCTGAGGCTGGCAGGAGGCTTGCCAGCGTTGAGCGCTGCAGGGCAGGAGTGGGGATGCCAGCAAGGCAAACTGCCTTGCTTGCTGGAAGTGCTGAGCAGCATCGGGAGTCCAGTGCGTTCGGGCAGAGCTTTTGCTCAGGTGACCTCCCTGTCTGCCTGGGTTTGGCCAGATTACATCAAGCGGCTGCGATACTGCGAGTACCTGGGGAAGTACTTCTGCCAGTGCTGCCACGAGAACGCCCAGATGGTCATCCCCAGCCGCATCCTGCGCAAGTGGGACTTCAGCAAGTACTGCGTGAGCAACTTCTCCAAAGACCTGCTGAGCAAGATCTGGAGTGATCCCCTCTTTAATGTGCAGGATATTAATCCTGCCCTCTACCGGAAAGTGAAGCCTCTCAACCAAGTGTGGGTAAGAGCCTTTTGTGAATCATAGACTCATAGAATCAACCAGGTTGGAAGAGACCTCTAAGATCATCCAGTCCAACCTAGCACCCAGCCCTAGCCAGTCAACTAGACCATGGCACTAAGTGCCTCATCCAGGCTTTGCTTGAAGACCTCCAGGGACGGTGCCTCCACCACCTCCCTGGGCAGCCCATTCCAAGGCCAATCACTCTCTCTGCCAACAACTTCCTCCTAACGTCCAGCCTATACTTCCCCCAGCACAACTTGAGACTGTGTCCCCTTGTTCTATTGCTGGTTGCCTGGGAGAAGAGGCCACCCCCACCTGGCTACAATGTCCCTTCAGGTAGTTGTAGACAGTAATAAGATCAGCCCTGAGCCTCCTCTTCTCCAGGCTAAACAACCCCAGCTCCCTCAGCCTCTCCTCATAGGGTTTGTGCTCCAGGCCCTTCACCAGCTTTGTTGCACTTCTCTGGACATGCTTTGCACACCTTCCTGAGTGGGGTGGCTAAGCTGTATTCCAGGGAAGCCAGGGAGCAGCAGATATTTCCGAGTTTGAGGCTTAAAACCTCAGCACTATGAGTTTTTCCATTTATGTCTTGTTCTTTGTCCAGTGATGCAGGACTTTCAAAAGAGATGTCTGCCTGGTGTCCAGCTGGGCTTTGCTTTATCTGCTGGAGCATGTGACAGTGCTTGTGTGCTTGCTTTGCCCCGGGGTGGCGTAAACATTTTGGTGGCGAGGGAGCAGCGGTTGTTTCATCAGTGCAGGGAATGGGACAGACCTGCTTGGCCAAGGGCTGTGCTCTGTGTTCTGATTCCCGTGTCCCCCCTTCCTCTCCAGCTGCTGCGAATCCAGCTTTTCCACATGAAGAACATGTTTAAGACGTGCCGGCTGGCTAAAGAGTGAGTCCTGGGCTGCGGCATGAAGCTGTTGTCCTGTCCTGTGACAGTTTGCGCTGGGGATCTCTGCAGTCCGGGCAATGAGCAACAGGGGCAGAGGGAAATGGAGGGGAGAGAAAGCAGCAGTGCAGAGGTGGGGCTTAATGGGTTGCTTTGCTCTGAGCTCTGTTTCCTCTGTCCTTGGCAGCCTCCTCGATGCCTTTGATGCAGTGCCTGGCCACTTGACAGAGGATTTGCACCTCTACTCCCTGAGCGATCTCAGTGCCACAAAGAAGGGAGACCTGGTGCCCCGCCTGGCAGAGCTCCTGAGGGCAGGCAGCCTGCACGTTGAGAAGTGCATGGTAAGACCTCCTTGCCTGCCTCCTGCATGGCTCCACACCCTTAGGAGCAGGCTTTGCTGCACATATAACTGATGGGAAGTCCTTTGACATGCTGGGCAGCCACCAAATTAATTGATTTTAGTGGTAGCTGTTCCTGCCTGCTTGCTCCACAGAGCTCCTACCCAGGACATCTGGGATGTTTGTTACTCCATTTTGGCTCTTATACACATGCCAGCTATGCCTTGCTGTGCTCCATGCTGGGCAGGGACTGTACCACATGGTTAGAGCAGGGCAGCATGTCCTGTTGTCCCATTCTGCTCTACCTCCTGCCCTACTTACTAGGGAGGTGAGCATTTAGCGGCTTTCCCCATCCCTTTTCTCCTTCCAGCTGTGCCAAGCCAAAGGCTTCATCTGCGAGTTTTGCCAGAATGAGAGTGACATCATCTTCCCCTTTGAGCTCAACAAATGCAGGACATGTGAAGGTGAGATGGAGAGAACCAGGGAGAGGACAGACCCTGGGGCCACCAATGTCTGCCTCTATTTTGGCATTTGTGCTAGCAAGAGCTACAGAGACAGAGCCAGCCAGGCCAGTGTGACTCTGTGCGTGGCCTGTGCCTGCCACACATTATCACAGCAGCAGATCAGCATTATAATGGTGTTTGGTGAGAGCTGATGGCCGGGTGGAGCATGTAGGTCCCTTCCTGACCACACTCTGTGCTGCTTGTCCTGGCAGTAGCTAGCAGTTGGGTTGTGACTGCAGTGATTTGGTGTCTGGAAGCCCTGGCTTCCCTTCTCCTGTGGCTGCAGGGCAGGCTGCAGCCTGCATGCAGCTCCCTTGCTCCTATTTGGATAGCTGGAGCTGACCTTGTAGAGCAGGGAGAGCCTGATCATGTCTCTGTGCATCCTGCCTGCCAAGAAATCCCCAGGCCCCGTCAGGAGTCATCCTTGATAATGACCAGTACTAAGGGCCAAGCAGTGCTTGTACCTGCAGCTTGAGACCAACCTGTGAACTGGCTTGAAATGGCTCTGGACAGCATGAAAGCCTTGGTTTGGCAGGAGCAGTACCAGAAAAAACTTGGGGTAGAGTCACTATTTTCTTGGAAAATGAGGAAAGTTTGGGGAGGGACCTCCTGCAGAGCAGGGAACTTCCTACCTGCACTCCCAAAGGCATTGCAAGCCAGTGCAGGGACTCTGCAGCATGACTTGCTGCTGCTGCCAGAACGGTGCTGGACCCCCACTTGTGGGGCTTGCTCTGCCATGGCTTTGGCTTGAAACGTCCTTGTGAACATGCCCCTGGAGTGCAGAGAGTCAGGTATCGTCTGTCAGTCTCTGCCAGCTCTCACACATGCTCTCTCCCATAGAGTGCAAAGCCTGCTACCACAAATCCTGCTTCAAATCCAGCCACTGTCCCCGCTGTGAGCGGCTGCAGGCCCGGAGGGAGCTGCTGGCCAAGCAGAGCATGGAGTCCTATGTCTCAGACTACGAAGATGAGCTGGAGCAGCCAGAGGTGGTGGCAGCCACATGAGCGTGCTGCAGCAGAGGAGGAGGTTGTGGGTTAATTTATGTGTGGCCTTTGTCACCAGAGCCTGAGCCACGAAGCCTGGAGATGAGGACTGTTAGGAGGCCTGGAGTGCTGTCTCGAAGGGATCTGTTTTCCCCTGTGCAGTAGTGTTGGGCTGGGGAGGGGGCAGCTTCCAGCATCCAGGTCTGCTCCAGGTACTGCTCATGCTCCCCGGTGCCTTTGGGGAAAGGTGGCTGCTTCTGCCTCTCCTGCAGGTAAAACAGGAACCTTTTCCAAGCTGGACCAGGCAGGGCTTTGCTGGCTGTTCCCATTTCCTGCTCCTCGGCAGGGTCCTTTGGGGTGTGGTTGGCACTTTGTGTTCATCAGCTGGATACTGGGAAGCTCTGGCCACATCAGCTTCTTGGAGGTGGAGCTGGCTCTCGAGTCTTCCGATACTCTGTCCTACTGCTGGGGGCTGCATACATGGAGGGAGGGTGGAGGCTGAGGTTGGTTGTACATTCAGCAGCTTCCTTTCCCAGCTCTGGCAGTGTCCCAAGCCAGAGAGCAGTTGCTCTCACCCCAGCATCAGAGCAAAGGAGGTGGCAGTGGTGAAAATGCCAGATTTCTGCCTCACCTTCCCATGCTGTCTGTGCTGAGCTGCTTCACTTGCCCTCTGCCCTCAGCCCAGTGCTGGTGGGCTTCTGGCAGGAGATCTCCATGGCCAGAGGATGCAGTAAGCAAGGCTTCCAACCCCTCTTCATGCTGCTGGTCATTCCTTTCATGGGGGAAATGTACTCCTCTAAGGATGACATGGGACCTCACTTGGGTGGCCTCAAGATCTGCCTTGTGTGAGCTGCTTTCTACCTGAGACCTACAGGGATGCAGATGAAGGCTTAGCTCTCTGGCCACATACCCCAGGCCTCTGTCTCAGTTTGTCCTTTTAGGTTGAGTTTCTGTTTTTTTAATCTGCTGGATTTGGTTTTATTTTTTTTAATGCTTTTTTTTTGTGGTTTGTGTTTTGTTTGTTGGTTTTTTTTAACTGTATGTTCCCCTTGCCAAGGAGGTGCTGCTTGAAATGCCTCTTTAGGGGACATGTGATCTGCTTGGGAGTCACCTGTATGAAACCTCCAGGGCTGTCCTGCTCCTGGTTCCTCATCCATGGATGGAACAGGCATTTGCCAGGTGTCTCCCATCCCAGCAGGTCTCCTGCTCCCCTTAGGTGAGGGGTCTCTGAGCCAGGCAAAGCCTCGAGGCTTCCTGGCTGTGATGCAGTGGGTGGCCAGGCAGCTTGCTTACAATAAGAGGTGCATGTGAAGAGGGGTTTGGCACTGGGGTGCATGTAAAGGGTTGGTCCCTTGCCAGTGCAGAGCTGCCTGCCACAACTGATAGCTCCACAGGGTCAGGCCTGGCAGCACAACATGAGCTTTGTGCTCTGGGGCTAGCAGTTAGTCAAGGAGGTGCCTCTGTGTCACTAGGGGATGCTTTAGCCCGTGGCACAGGTGAGTGTCCAGCAACACTTTAGCATGAGTGGGATGTGGGGTGTTTGGAAGGACAATGTGGCCTGTGTATGTGTGAGAAGGGCGTTGAGGGACTGGGGAGCAGAAGGCATTTAGGGGCAATGGCTCTTGAAGCATGCCCGGGCTTGAGGCTGAGATATGACCCCTTGTGGGCCATCCTTGGGAGGCTGGCAGGGTGGGGGTGGGGGAGAGGCTGGGACCAGAAGAGGTGGCTGCAGGCCTCACTGATGTGAGCCAGGATGGTGCACAGCAGCATCTCTTTCCTGCTCTGCAGCATTCTGACAATGCCAGATCGGCCCAGGAAATAGGATTTAACTTCCCCTTCCCTTCCCTGGGGTTTTTGCTTCCTCCTGTCTCATTTCTGCTATTTTCCCCCAGGGAATCAGCTGCTCTCCTGCTTGCTGTCTGCCTGAAGCACTGGGGCTGACACATGCTGGTCCACCTTGGTCTTGCCTGTCCCCAGCCCCAAGCCAAGCCCACCTACTGCCCAGAGCTGGCACCCCCTTCCCTGGAGCTGTCTCCCCAGCACACCTCCATCCACCCTGTTTTGTTTGAAGCACTTTAATGTCATGGGACAGCATCTGAAAGGCTGCTCATGTCCCTTTCTAGAAGCACTGAGTACAGAGACAAGGGAAGGGGTTTTGGCTCATTTGTGGTTTCCGTCCTTTGCTGTGGGCTTTGTCTGGAAGCAGCAGGGCCTGCAAACCCAGCAGAGATCTCCAGGGCAGAGTTCTGCCCAGCACTGACACTGCTGCCCAGCACTGACCACTACAAGGAACACTGGAACTAGCTAAAGCAGTGAGCTCTTTGCAAGGGAGAGAAAGGGGCTGCCCTGGCCACCAGCTGGAGCTCTCCCCACAGGACTATTGCACAGCATAGCAACAAAGATGCCGTCCCTAATAAACTGACTTAACGGGCTTGGTTGTGTTGTGGCATTATTTCAGGTGGAGTAATACAGTGTATCACCCCATGGGGGTCAGTGCTGCAGTGCCTGCTGGGCCCTGGGGCTGGGAGGAAGCAGGATGCACAAGCTGATGGCAAGGGGCACTGGGACACAACTGCTGCAACTGGTAATGCATTGTCAAATGTCAGTGGAAGTGAGTTATTGTCACCACCCCTTGACTAACCCATCTCTTTCATGGCCTCCCCTTTTCAAACTGCCCACTGGGCTCAGAGCAGGAGGTACAACCCACTGAGTAAGGGGCTTTCTGTAATGCCTATGTCCTTCCTAAGCCTGGCTTTGCTGCTGGCAGAGGGCCCCAGGGGCATGGCCTTGGCTTCTCTATCCCTGCTTGCATCCCTGGTGCATGCAGCCTGCCTCTCCCCTCGCAGCAGTGCTGTGCATCACCCCATAGACACCACGGACACAGGAGATGTGAACTGCAAACTTTAAAACAGCTGTTGATGGATGCATGTGCAAGTGCAGCTCATCACTGGCTCTGCAGAGAGCGGAGCAGAGCTTCCTTGCAGGCAGCACAGCATGAGAAGACAGTCTTTGGAAGGATTTCCCCAGAAAAGATCTGCTCAGCCTAAACGTAAGCTGTGGTTAGCAGCAGCTACAGTGACTTAGGCTTACTCCTGAGCATGGTGGTTATAGAAGAGGTTTCTGGCAGGCAGGGGCATGCTGAGATTGGGCTGGGCTTTCACAGTCACCAGCAAACTCATGACGACAGGGGAGTCCTGCATGGCCTTGTTGGGGTCCAGCAGTTCCCTCACCAGGGCAGTTTGAGCAGGGGGTAAGAGCAGAGAACGACCTGCAAAGCCCTGGGGCTTGGTGCTGTTACAGCAAGCCCCCCCAGCAGTGGCTCGGTGATCCCTGGCTGGGGTATAAGGTGCAAGCTGGCATCTTGGCAAAGGCACGCCTTGCATGCAGCAGAGAGGGGCACGGGCACCTCAAAACACGCTCTGGCTGTCACTGGGAGAGCGTGCAGGGGGCGTAACGGCGCTCGAACTGGCCCACGTCGAACTTGCGCTGGCAGCCGGCGTAGTTCATGTAGCGGATCTTCCCGAAGATGGCCCTCTCTGGCCAGCCCTGGTCGTGTATGCCACAGATAGACCAGAGGCAACCTGCCAAGCATGGGCACGGAGCATCAGCTCTCCCCTTTGCTCAGAGGCATCCAGAGAGCAAGTGGGATGTGGGTGCAAAGTAGGACAGGCCGAGTTGCCTGCAGTGAGCACTTGCCCATCCCACCGTGGCCTTGCCCATCGGTAATAAGACACTTCCCCACTGTCCCCCTATCCTGCAGCTTACCTACGTATCCATTGGGGTCCCTCCCATCCAGCTCGTAGCGGTCATTGAGGTAGATTGCAAACTGCAAGGCCTCCTCAGGGGAGCGAGTCCACTCCAGGATCTTCTTGGCCCAGTACATCCGCAGGAAGCCGTGCATCTTGCCCTCTCGGACCATTTGGAGCTGGGGAGCCACAGGGGTCAGTCTGTGCCAGCTCACCTCTTCCCCTCACTAAAAGGCTCAGCATTTTGCAGGTGAGGTACAGTGCACTACCTGGGCAGCGTTCCAGAGTGGGTCATGTGTGGCCCCATGCTCCAGCTCCTCTAATTTGTAGAGGAAAGGCCTCTTGTCTTTGACATGGAGCTTCAGGGTAGTTTGTGCCCAGTCATAGGCACCTGTGAGCAAGAGAGATGAGAAGCAGTGCTGAGCAACCTGCTCCTACAGAGCCACGAGGAAGGGATGGAGAACTAAGCTACTAAGGACACCATGCCCAAGTCACCAGACTTGAAGAGAGCATCCACCAACTCCTGTCCTACCTCCAAAAGGTACCAAATGACAGCATATTAGTGCCCCTGTGGCTCCTCTCCTAGCAGAAATGGGATTGCCAAGTTGGGATGACAAGTTGGGTACCAGGCTGGTCCCCAGTGTTGCCTGTTCAATCCAGGGCACTACCTTGCACACTGTCGTAGTTCTCATTGTAGTAGCAGAAGTTTTCAGCCAGCTCCCGACGCACCACAGCCTCCTCCACAAAAACATCCACTGACTCCTTGTACTTGTCCCGCTGCTTCTGCACCTCCAGGATGGCTCTCTGGGTAGAAACCTGGCCTGGGCACATGGAGAGGGCACCAATCAGGCTGCCAGTCCAAGCTACTGTGCTTGCTCCTGCTGCAAAGTGAGAAGCCTGGCATGCTCACCGAAGTGGAACCATGGGGACAGGTTGCTGAGTGCTGCCTTATTGGGGTCGTTCCGGTGGGAGCCAAAGGATTTCAGCCTCTCTGCAATGAAGGACTGCAGCATAGCCAGCCCTGCAGTTGTGCCAGGGGTTGCCCACTCCACCTCCTTTACGGTGTGGTCCACCTGCAGGCTGGAATAACAGACCTCCCAAGCGATGGGCTGGGTGGCCACCAAGCAGTGTGAGCACATTTACAGATGCTTTTCAGCTAGGGCTGCCCTGAGTCATATGCCCTGTGGATGTGGCCAACCAGCAAGTCCCCAGCTCATGCCAGCCTCCTCCTCTTAACCAGCCCTGCATAGCAGAGATGTGAGGATTGAATGATGAAGTGGGAACCTCCCTTCCCCAGGGCTTCCACATCTCCACACCACCTGCAAGTGACCTTAGAGAGGTCACTGTCCCCATCCTCCGCCATACCCTCCCAGAATCACAAAGTACCTGTGAGACTGGGTGTGGCCACACAAGTGGATGTGGAAGGGTTTCCTGCTGGTACCTGTGCCAAGCAGGAGGAGGTATATGGGTGACGAATGATGGGAGGGAACTCAGTGAGGAACTCAGGGAGTTGAGCGTGGATCTTGCCCCGGATGGTCCTGGCGCTGTACTCCTGCTTGGGGGAAGCAACCCAGCAGGGCACGATGTTGTGGGCATCAACCTAAGAAGCAAGGCCATGGAGAGTGTAAGCAAGGAGAAGCAAACTGTCCCTATGACACAGTACTTATGTTCCCTGCTCAGGTCAGTCCAGCACACCTCTGCAGACATGACACACAGGAGACACGTTTCTCCCAGGTCTCATCAGCCAGAGATTTCCCTTCCCAGAGTGTGAGCACCCACCTGGGCAAATGGCACATCTTCTGGCAACCTCTCTTTGACATCCTCCACCCACTGCCGAGGAAGGCGGAGGGGGCAGAAGTCTGTCACCAGCCCACCCACACCGTGCTCCACCACAAAAGCAGGCAGCACATCCTTGGCATAGCCCAACAGCAAGTGGAAGGGGATGTTCAGCTCTGCACACTCCTGCAATGAGGGGGAAAAGGTTATGAGACGATTCATGCCTCTGCAGTCCACATCCCACCACCATCTGCTGAAGAGACGGAAACATCTCCCTGCTTCTCCCAGAGCCCTGTTCAACCCACTGAGGATATCCATATATACCTTGGCCACCTCCTGCAGGCCCCTCAGCATAAAACCGTAGTGGCGGATGGTGGCGCCCAGGAATTCGGGGACCAGGCAAAAGCAGACGTGCAGGGGCAGCTCCTGTTTGAGGGCCAGGCGCTGGGCGTAGAGGAAGGCCCAGTTATCTGGGGAGAAAGCACACGGGCCAGAGCTGGGAGAGGATGCTTTGCTGAAGGGATGGAGTTTCACAAAAGGAATCCCCCACAGCACCCCCCTGCAGAGGGCAGACCAGCTCCAGAGCCCACCATGGGAAGGGACCAAGGCTTCTGCCACCCATGGAAGCTCTGCTTCCTGGACCACTCCACCAGCTGGTTCACACCTTGCACACGCTGGTCCCGGGACATCCAGTAAAGGATGCACTGGGCATTCTCCTTCAGATCTGAGCCCTGCGAGACCAAGCGAACCCGCTTTTTGTTGTACTTGAACTCTCGCACGGACGGGGCAACCTTCCTCCAAGCCTCCTGCACCGCCTCCGTTTCCTCCTTCCTCCGACACACGCGGGCAGCCCCCGCGGCCTCGGCCTTGCGCTTCCCGAGCCCCCGCCGCATCCTCAGGACAGCACGGAGCAGCTGTGAGGGCAAACGGAACGGTGGTGAACTCCCGGAGCCCTGCCCACGCCCGCCTCCGGTCGCTCCAGATACCAGGGGCAGCAGGTACCCTGACGATCCTGGTCCTTGGGCCGCTCCCTGTCCCCGATACCCAGTCCAGTCCTGAAGCCTGAGGGTTGCTGCTGCGCTGGCCGCCCTGGTCCCCGGTCCTCTCCCAGCGCGGGGGGTGCGAGTGCCGTGCCCAGCCGGTCCTAGCCGGTTCTGGTGCCGGGCCCGGGCCCCCGGTCTCTAGCCGGCAGCCATGCGCCTTTCCCGCTGTTACACAAGCCGGGGGCGTGGCCACGCGGGGCCCACCCTCAAAGGGGCGTGGTGCCAGCACCCGGCCCCGCCCCCTACGCGCCAGGGCCGGGGCTGCGCCCGTGGCTCCAGCACGCCAGTATCGACGAAACACCGGCTCAAGGGAGGGGTGGCAGTGCCCGCCGGTGCCACCCCTCCCTGCCTCCTGGAACAAGGAAGCGTCTTCGGCCACCTTCAGCCGTCACTCGGTAGCCTCATTCCCCACCTGCTCCATCCCCTCGCCCGGTGTCTCCGGGTGCAGGACCCTATCTCCAGGTGGGCAGCAGAGGTGCTGGCTCTGGACATGGCTGGGCAGAGAGGAGCTGGGCTGCTTCTTCCTCTGTTGCTGCTGAGTCTTGACATGCTGGATTTCACGCTGGGTAAGGGATAAGCGGTGCTGTTCATGCGGTGGGTGGTGATGGTGAGTGGGAAGCATCCTCAGGGTGGTGGGTAGCCCTGGGGTGACTTCACCCATAGATGTGAAACACTGTGGGTCCTGTTCACTCTCTGATGTCTTAGCCCTTTCCCACTGAACAAACAAGGTTGCTCTTTGTAAGACAGGAATGGCATGCTGGGCTTTATTTCTTTTGCCTCTCACTCGTGTCTCCATCTGGGCAGAGAAGTCCTGGGTCTCATCTGGTCCTCCTTGCTGAACCTTAGTCACTGCTGGGCTCGTTGCCTTTGCTATGGCCTGCCTAGCAGCAGCAGCAGCCCTGCCTGGATGATGGTATCACCAGGACGTTCTGTTCCTGAAAAACTGCAAATGATAGCCTGATGTTGGCAGTTGACACAAAGCAAGAGCAAGTGTTGAGCTGTGCTCAAGGAGTAAACCTGAAGCTTGCACCTCCTGCAAGTCTCAAGATACAGCAATGTCCCCTCCTCCTGCATCTCTCAACCCCTGCCCCAAGCTTTCATGGTTCACTGCACATTTGTAAAGACGTGCCCATGAGCTGGACTTTGTACCTCTCCGCCCCCACTCTGTGGGGCTGGTTCCCCTTCTCCCATTAATTGCATCCAAAGCTATCAGTTCCTGACTGTCTGCAGCAGTGAGGTTTGTGTAAACTGCTGCTGCTGCTGTGGTTCCAGACCACCTCATGGTGATCAGTTACCATTTTATGGCCACCAGTTCCTGCAAGGCTCTTCCCTTCAGTCAAGTTTGACTTCTTCCAGGTATGGGTGAAGGTGGTGGAACAGGTCTTAGCACTGGTGCCCATGGCAATTTCTGCCCTGAGATAAGTGCCCATGGCTTGTTCGTGCTTTATCAGGCTGGGGGATTTACATGCCCCGCCTTGCTGGTGATCACATTGCCGTTTAGGATGTCCACGTGTTTGATCTATGGAGGGTGGTGGATCCCCACTGCTGATGGTCCATAGCTCGTGCATAGCTCCAAGAGGTCGTACTGGGGGTGCTGTGTTGTCCTACCTCCAGCACAGCCATGGACTCAGCCTTTCACTGCCATTCCTTGCACACCTTATTCTTCCACCTCTTTGCAAGGACCACCACAGATGTAACAGTGATCATTTCCCCAACTCTCCCTACCTTCTTGGCATTCACAGAGACCACAACAGTGCTGCTCACCACTGACTCCACCACTACAGCCACCATCCCTCCCGTCAGCTCTGAAACCTCCACTACAGAGGTGCTGACGGATGCCAGCACCGCAGCCCCACAGGCAAGGGGCAGTACAGCCCGCAGCACTTCTGGGTCTCCTGCCAGCACCACGGTGAAGCCTAAGCTCACCCCAGAAGGGCTGGAGTTCACCACTGGCACCCCGACTCCGACTCTCACGGCCATGACAACCAACTGTGTTGCCGTGGCAACCATCGTCACGTCTGTGGGGACCAGCATGGCTCCGGCTCTCAGCTCATCTGGAGTGGAAACGAGCCCGCCGCCTGCCCCGACCTCCTCTTTTCTCCCCTCGCCCTGGGTGGGCACCAGCCTTGGCACTAGCACCCGCCGAGGGCCAGCCGTGACCGCGCCACTCGACAGCACATCGCCAGGGCCCGGCAGCGCCTCTTCTCCCACTGCTGCCGCTGCTTCGGACGAGTCCTCCGCGACCCCGCCGGACATCGTTATCAGCACGGAGGTCCGGGGGAGCACCCCCGCACTCAGCCAGACGGTCAGGACCAGCCCTGGTACCACCATCCTGGCAGCCTCTGAGACGGCCGCCGGTGAGCGCAGCTCCCGTGCCCAGCCCGGGCGGGAATAGCGGCACCGAGAACCGACCGGGTCGAGAAAAGCGGCGCGGATTGGAGAGGGAGGGGGGGCGGGGTCTGGGGAAAGTCTGGCAGCCGAGGGGGCGGGATGGAGGGGGCGGGATGAAGGAGTCGGCCAGGCTGGTGCGGCTGTCCCCCAGCTGTCCCCTGCCTCTGTGGCTGCACCTCAGGAGTATGGCAGTTCCCCAGGAGTGTGGCTGTCCCCCAGCTGTCCCCTGCCTCTGTGGCTGTACCCCAGGAGTATGGCAGTTCCCCAGGAGTGTGGCTGTCCCCCAGCTGTCCCCTGCCTCTGTGGCTGTACCCCAGGAGTATGGCAGTTCCCCAGGAGTGTGGCTGTACCCCAGTTGTCCCCTGCCTCTGTGGCTGTACCCCAGGAGTAAGGCAGTTCCCCAGGAGTGTGGCTGTCCCCCAGCTGTCCCCTGCCTCTGTGGCTGCACCTCAGGAGTATGGCAGTTCCCCAGGAGTGTGGCTGTCCCCCAGCTGTCCCCTGCCTCTGTGGCTGCACCTCAGGAGTATGGCAGTTCCCCAGCTGTGCCCTGCCTGTATGGCAGTTCCCCGGGAGTGTGACTGTACCCTGGTTGTTGCCAGATTATGTGGCTGTAGCATGGCAGTGTGGCTGTATCCCGTCAGCACGACTGTACCTCAGGAATGTGACCACCCTGGCTGTTCCCTGATGTATGACTGTAGCCCAGCACTGTGGCTGCACCCTAGGAGTGTGACTACACCTCAGCAGTACCCCCAGACAGCTCTACTCTAGCAGTGCCCCTCCCTGCATGCTTGTGCCCCAGCAGTGGTGGTGTTTCCCAGACTTTTTACCTTGGGGCTACACTTGTACCCTGGCAATGTCCTTCTGCATGTACCTGTAGCTGACACTGAAACTGCACCCTGACCCTGTGCCCCTGCCACACATATGCCCCCTGGCAGTTCTCCTGGTGTCCAGATACCCTAGTAGAGCAATTGTATCCTGACAAAGTACCAGTACCCTGGCCTGACGCTGACAGCACAAGAGCACCACAGCAGAGTGGCTGTACCTTAGCAATGCCCTCCCCACATCTGTGCCCTGGCAGTGCCCCGGTGTACCTGCGCAGCAGCAGAATGGCTGTGCTCTGGCAGTCCTCCAGCATGCCCATCTGCCTGTACCCTAGCCCAGTGCCTTTAGGCACCTCCGACTCGTCTCGACCCTGACCCCGAGAAGAAGGAAGTGGCTCTGTCTGTCAGCAGCACGCTTCATCCGTGACATGCGGTAACACGGGGAAGTGATGGCTGTACAGACAGCCCAGGGGACAAACCCTGGGCTTGGAGCACGCCCTTCCTGAGCGCTGCCTATTCTCTCCCAGCGCCCCGCGCTCAGAGCAAGCTCTTGTCTCCTGAAGGCGTTGGGAGCCACTGCCGAACACCATCCCGTGGCAGGGTGCAGAGCTCCCTGCCAGCCTGGCTGCTTTTCTGGTTTTTTTCACCTTGTCACCGTCCCCTTGGCAAGCAGAGAACCTTCTCTGCAGCAGTGGTGGCTCTGCCTGCTGCTCGTGGGGCCAGACATACAGCTGATGTCAATCGGCATTGTGCCTAGCCCTGGGAGTCTCTGTGTTGGGTGGAAACCCCTACTTCACTGCCAACACCTGGGGAGTAAAAGGACCCACCTGGATGCTCCTCTGCTCGGTGAAGGTGACCTGGAAACCCCAGTGCTGGGGTTGTGGTGAGTGCTCGGAGCGCTGCTTGCCAGAGAGGCATCAGCTTCCACTTGCCTGGACATGGCTGGGCAGAGAGGAGGGCTCCCCCTGTTCCTGCTGCTGAGCCTCGCTGTGCCACGCTTCACTCTGGGTAAGGGCTGAGTGGGATGCGATGGTCTTCGTGGGGTGAGTGGGGAGCATTGTTCCCCTGGGTGCTGGGGTTCTACGCCCACAACAGGCAGATATTGGGTGCAGAGAGTGAAATGCTGTGCATGCTGTTTGCTACATGGGAAGGAGAGTTGGGCTTCCAGCCCCTCCTTTGTGTGAGGATGAAGCCCTTCAGTGCAGACGCCCACCTGGACACGGGCTGGAATCAGACCTTTGTCCTTCTTCACATTATTATTTAACCAGCTGCTGCTTTCATCATCTCAGGCTGTTGATGCCTGCTGGGGGCTTTGGGATTTTCTAGCGAGGATGGCTGAAAGCAGCCAGTAGCTCGTGGCTTGGTTCTCCATCCCCATGTGGACAGAGCTTCAGACTCACTTGGTTTGTTTTGGGTTCACCAGGGAATCCAGCCTGGCATCTCAGAGCTGGAACCTCAGAGGCAGCCCTTGGCAAAGGCCCAGGCAGACAGGCTGCTTTGTGCATCTTTTTGGAGGGGGTCACAGATGCCTGTGCTTCCCCAGGGACAGCAGGCTGCCAGGCACAGAGGCTGTGCGTGCAAAGAGGACAGCCCTCCTGCATCCCTCAACACAATGCCCTCCCCACCCCAACCCGAGGAGCTTTCATGGGTCACTGCACGTCTCCAACTCACTCTGATCTGCAAGCTGGGATTCGTGCCTCATTGCCCCCCCTCTGTGGGGCCGGCTCCCCCGTTCCCATTATTTACACCCAGCGCTATCAGTTCCTGACTATCTGCAGCAGAGAGGTTTGTGTAAACTGTTGCTGCTGCAGTTCCAGCCTGTCCCTTGGTCACCAGTTCCTGCAAGGCTCTTCCTGTCAGTCGAGTCTGTCTGACTTCCTCCAGGAACGAGTGAAGGTGACGGAACAAGTCTTAGTGCTGGCACCTCCAGGAGTTTCTGCCCTGAGACCAGCAATGCCCATGGCTTGTTTGTGCTCTGTCAGGCTAGGGCTTGATGTGGCCTGCCTTGCTCTGATGCTCATCCAGGGATCTACATGTTTGATCCATGCAGGATGGTGAACTACATGAGAAAGAAACTGACATGCTGGAGTGTGTCCAGAGAGGGGTAACAATGCTGGTGAAGGGTCTGGAGAACAAGTCTTATGAGGAGTGGCTGAGGAAACTGTGGTTGTTTAGTCTGGAGAAAAAGAGGCTGAGCAGAGACCTTATTACTCTCTATAGCCACCTGAAAGGAAGTTGCAGTGAGGTGGGGGTTGGTCTCTTCTCCCAAGTGACTAGTGATAGGACAAGAGGAAATGGTCTCAAGTTGCACCAGGGGAAGTTTAGATTGAATATTAGGAAAATTTTCTGCACTGGAAGAGTAGTCAGGAGTTAGGGTAGGCTGCTAGGGAAGTGGTGGAGTCACTGTCCCTGGAGCTGTTTAAATACATGTCGACAGAGCACCTTGGAACATGGTTTAGTGGGCATGATGGTGGTGTTGATGTTTGGACTTGATGATCTTAGAGGTCTTTTCCAGTCTTAATGATTCTGTGATTCTGACACTCCATGGCTGAATTATAGCTGTGGGCCCCTCAGGGAAGTCGTGCTGGTGGTATTTCTGTGCTGTCCCCAGCACAGCCATGGTCTTAAACTTTCACTGCTAGCCTTTGTGCACCTTATTCTCTAAGCTCTTTACAGGGACCACCACCACAGATGTGACAGCAACCATGCCCTTGACTCACTCTACCTCCCTAACACCCACAGAGACCTCAGCACTGCTGTCCACCACTGACTCTACCACCACAGCCATTATCCCCTCCTCCAGACCTGCAACAGGAGCCTCCAACTTGGAAAGGTCCAGCACATCCATGGGGAACGACAACACCTCACCTTCTACACCTCCTTCCACCACACCAGCGCTGACAACTGCTTCAGCTGAGCCCTTGACAACCCCATCTGACACAACAGAGGAGCCCAGGACTGGCATGACACTCCCCAGGAGCAGCCCCACTTTTAGCCAGACAGGAGGGACCATGGCCAAGACCACCCCTGGCATCTCCACTCTGACCTTAGGGACTACCCTGGGCACCCTTACAGAACCTGTAACTCCCAGTGCAGCCACAGGTGGGTACAGCCATGAGATGTCAAAAGGGCAGGAGCATGGTCAGGCTAACAAATCCCCATGGGAATGCTGAGCTGTACTTGGGTGGCTTCATATAGGTGACTTTGTGTAGGTGGCTTCATTTAAACTCAGTCTGTCCCTGGCTGTAGCAGCAGCCTCCTGCATCTGCAGGCAATGCTAACATAATGTTGCTTTGCTCAGGCACGGAGCCCTCTTCCTCCACCATCGACTCAACCCAGACCACAGAGCTTACCCTCAGCAACCCTACAGACCTGCCAACGACCCCTCCTGTTTGCCCTACCATCACACCCAACACCAGTAAGTGCAGTGCCCCACAGACATTTCCACCCCCCAGGCACTGGTGGCTTTGGGCTTCCAGGGGCCAGTGCAGGGAGTCTTGGAGCCCCACTGCTTTTGCTGTGCTTTCAACATGGGGGCGTTTGTGCTCTGTGGGACATGGGGTTTGCTGTACAGATGGAGGGCTTTTCTCCAGGCAGTGCAATGCCCACGACATGATTAACTTGGGATAGATCCTGCTTCTGTTCCAACTATCCTGGGGAGAGACTTCCAGATCCTTTGGTGCAGCCCAAGACTCAAGGGCAATAACCAGAGACCCTTTATTTGTCCCTAGGTGCATCTCACCTCTTTCTGTCGCTAAGGATAACTGTCCCTCTGGACCTGGGGAACACCACAGTGCAGGAGCTGGTCTTGTCCAAGGTGAGGTGTGCCAGAAGAGGGTGCCACTTTGCATCTGTCAGCCACAGCCTAGCCAGATGGGGCAAGGGTCAGTCAGTGGGAGGGGAACATCTGGGCTTCACACTGAATGTCACTTGGAGCCCTTTCAGTTGGAGAGGAGACTCTGTTAGAAGTGTTCCAGGCTCAGGCCCCTCCTAGGTGGGGAGCAAGGGGGACCCTCTCTGACATGGTTTGACGATTGTCTTCTCCCCCCAGCTCCGCCAGGACCTGCAGACAGCATTCCCATGTGCTGGCTTGGCAGTGGAGTGGCGAGGGCAGAGGAGGACCTGACTGCTGCTGCTTGCCCAGCTGGCACTGATGTGGACTGACAAGCCTTTGGTTACAGTTCCTTATTCCATGGAAATGCAGCCCTTTGGAGCAACCTGTACTGCTTCCCCTTGAACCTGGGTTCCCCTGTCCTCCACTCTGCACCCCCAGAGGAGCCCAAGTGCTCCCTGTGGGCTGGTGTGCCCCTGCCCCTTCTCACAGCCTGTCTGTGGAGCCTGAGTCCTCCCACAACCCTGCAGCAGACCCGACTCACACAGTGGCACTCTCCCACTGGTGCTGCTATGAGGCTGGGAGGAGGCAGACCCTGCGGTGCTGGGCATTTACAACTGGGACTGAGCTGGCTCAGCCATGAAAGTCACCCTGGGGACTGAGAGATGAGACACCTGGATCCCTCAGTGCTGCTGTGCCCAGGACGTTCAGGGGCTCGGTGAGAGTGACCTCCAAAAATTTGCATCCCAGGGAAGCTATGAAGGTCTTTCAGAGATGCTCCATGGCAACTCCACATCCAGAGTCGGCCAAAATGGGTGGCTCTGGGAAGGAAACAGGAGAGGAAAAGAGTCTCCCTCTCCCATCTGAGTCCTATGCTGGGGCCAGCTGAGCTCCTGAGCCCTGCAGTGCAGAGGGCAACATCAGAGCCCAGCACAACAGCTCTCCCTGGCTTGCCTGGGGTGCTGCTGACAGAGGAGCACACCCATGCAAGTATGGGCAGGGCAGCAAAGGGAAATCCCACATTTTCTGTGGCAAAGATGACTTCTTTCCAAGCTGCCTGCCCTGATTTTCAGCTTTGCTGTCTAGCAGAGGTACCAGCAAGGAACACCATCTGAGTCCCAAAATCTTCACAGCTCAGAGAGGGGCTCAGAACTGTCCCCTTCTGGCAGGGGCTGCTGAAGATACCGTGGAGGACAGCTTAGCACCCCAACAGGCTGAGAGTCCCCAGTTTGGTGCTCTCTGCCCCATGACACCCCACAGCTGCCGGGGCAGCTGCATGCACCATGAGACTGTGGAAGTCCCATAGGCTGTGCTCCTTCCCTGTGTTTTTCCAGTCCCAAGCTAAAGAGACGGCCGCAGCGTCTGTCCCCCTGCAGCAAAGTCATTTATTAACTGATTAATTAGCCAGATAAAATCCAACTGAAGCAATTATTAGCCTAAGCAAGTCACCTCTCTGGGAGATTGAAAACTGAAATCATTAGCAAAGTAGCTGTGTTGCTTGTTGGGTTATTTGCGGCTAAACCCTGCTCCTCGCTGGCAGCCTCTGCTGTCTGGGCACGGGGAGGGCTGTGAGGGGGTGCACGGGGCTGTGGGTTGGCAAGCCTCTTGGTCTTCCCCAGTTGTCACCTATCTGGGAAGGAGTCAGCAGCAAACAGGATGGGGGAGAACACCCCGGGATCGTCCAGCTGCCTGCTGGCTTGCAGGGGCTTGCAAAAGCTGGGCTGGGGCTGGAAACAGCCCAGGATGCTCATCAAGATGCTTCACTTGGGACACCGCTTGCAGCCCAGGGTTGCTCCTTTGCTGCCTGGCTTTAAGGGGCTCGTTGGAGCTGCTGGCACCAAGAAAGGTCCCTTACCACCTGCACAGGGAGCTGGGGAGCGAGGCAAAGCCTGCTGGAAGGGGTTCTCGTGCCGGATGCCTGGCGATACGCTGGGAAAGATGTCCTCGTGCTCTGCCTACGCCTTGGAGCCAGGCCAGGAGTCCTCCCACACTGCATCCCACTGAGCTGCTTTCTCCGGCTGTTGAATCCATAACTTCAGGCCCTGGGACATGGCCAGGGGCCAAGGTTGGGGTAATGGAGCCAAAATGCGTCACAAAGGGAGGAAAAGGTCCTGAAGTGCCGGGATGAAAAGGTGACCGGGGCACTTGCTGTCCCCTTGCCGGCACAGCTGCCTTCCACCGTTATCACGGTCGGAGGGCAGCAGGGGGAGGAGACGCTTCAGCCCATCTGAGCTTTCGTGGTCCCAGCCTGGGAGGGAGAAGGACGTGGTTGGAGGACATGGCTTCCATGGGCATGAGGGACACCACCCAGGCTTGGGGGAAACAGACCTCTGACAGGCTCCTGACACTGCCCATGCTCTCTGTACCTGCCATCCTTCACGATGCTGACCACCACCTTCATCCCATGGCTGCTCACCTGCCACAGACCCCTGGCCAGAGAAGACTTGAGAGGTTGGATCCAGGTCCTGCTGCTTTCCCGTCCCCAAAATAATTTCTCATCCTCTTCACTGTAACTTACTATCCAGAGAGCAGACCCTGTTCCCAGCACTGTCACTTTCAGAGGGCCCAGCAGCATTGTCAGGTGTGTGTCTCAAGTGTCTTGTGACTCAGGTGTTAATTCCAGTGTCCCACTCACTTTCACCCCTGCCAGTGGCTATAGCCTGGCTCCTGCTTTCCTGCAGGAGGGTGTTGCAACACACCCATCTTGCCAAGTCATCCAGAACCAGTGGGGTTGATGGATAACCTGGTTCACCACCACCACCACTGCTGAGCCCTCTCCAAATGCCCTTGCCAGGAGGCCAGAGCAGTGCCAGTAAGAGATGCTGGGACTTCTGCAGGGCTGAAACACCCAGCCTATTAATTCCAGGAAGGCTGATAAGGCACCATTCTGGGCCATGTTGTGTTGGATGGTGCAGAGCCCCTGGGAGCCAGGATTCATGACATTACCCCTGTCTGCATGCTCCTGAGGGGTTCTGGTGCCCATACGATGCTTCAATTACTGATAACTGGGGGTCTTCAAGGAAAGACTGGATGAGGCACTTAGTGCCATGGTCTAGTTGATTGGATAGGGCTGGGTGCTAGATCATCCGATCTTGGAGGTCTCTTCCAACCTGGTTGATTCTATGATTCTATGATTCAGAACTGCAGAGATAGCTGCAAGTGACAATTATCCTTGCAGGACCTGGTGGCTTGCCAGGACCTTGGTCTCCAGTATAGCTGGTGCAGGAAGATCAAGGAAAAACCCCTTCCCAGCATAAAAATAGGGCATGATCAGCAAAAGATGACACCCATGGGGGCTGCAGGCTTTTCTGGGAGGTGTGCTGGCACCAGAGCAGAGGGACAAGCTTGTTTTGTCACCCATGTGACTCTGCTGGAGTAGCAGCCATGGCTTTTGGGGACAGCATTGGCAGGAGGCACAGGTATGAGGGTCTCCAGATGATGCTGGTCCCAGGAGACCGTGGGCAGGACCTGGGAGTGAAGTGGGCTGGGAGCTGTGTCACTTTCCCCTATGCCGAGCAGCACGTTTGCAACAGCCCCCGTGGTTCCCACCACGGTTTGCACCTCAAACGCCAGCTGGAGCAGCTCCCTCGAGTGTCAGCACATATTCCCTGTCCGGCTGGCTTCCCAAAGCGATCCGGCGCCGTCAGCACGGGCGGGAAAGACTCTCCCACGGCAAGTTTACACCCCTGTAATCCTCCATCTGCCCAGGTGCGGCGGCCGCTCAGGTGGTCTCCGGCTGGGCGAGCTGATGGCGATCAGCAGCGCCGCTTGCCTGCCCCTGACGCGCTGTCCGCCCCCGGCTGCGCCCCCACGCTGGCATTCCCAGTGCGCAGGCGTTCATTTGTTCCGGACCAGCAACCCTCTGCCTTGGGTTACTGCCTCTGCCCTGCTCCTGCCGGGGGGAATGCGTGGGCTTACAGAATGGGGTTTCATTGGCCGTGACTTGCCCCCCTCCCCCCGGCACGTCCCCTGTCGTTGCTGCCTAGCCGGTGGGTCGGGGTGCCACTCGGTGTGCCCTGCCGCTGCCACCTGCCCAGCGGGGGCCAGCTCCGGTGGGACATTGCGTACTGCCTAACACCCCTAATAACTCTTTACAGGAGTTGCCCGGGGGCATTAGTGGTTAAGAAGCATTTAACTGATTACAAACCCCTGTAGTGGCGGAGGTTTATGTAACGCTGATCGCAGGGGGAGCTGGCAGCAGTTTTCAAGGGGAGTGGGAATTATTATCCAGGGGAAGGGGGAAAGCTTGAGGAGACCCAGGTGAAGTTCACATAGAAGTGAAGTGACCCACGGAATCCCCACAGCAGGAGAGGGGGTCTGGGGCTGCCTCTTCTGTTCTGTGCTTTGGGGATGCTGGTCCCACCTTGCAGAGGAGCTTCCTTGGCCCTCCCAGCACACCAGCACTGCTGTGTCCATACAGGGGTGCAGGTTTAAAACCCCACTGAGGCATGCTCCAGTGCTTACAGTTGCAGCTCAGTGCTGGGGGGCTCAGCTAACATCTCAGGGTCTGCCCCCAGCCATACCTCTCCCTGGTTTATAACCTGCCTCTGCTCCTGGGGAAGCGTTGAGCCAAGTGGGGACTTCTGTGTTTTGCCTTGCCTTGGGCTGACACACAGCTCAGCTACTGAGTTAGTGCCTGTGATGTCCTCACAGGTGTGGTGGCAACAGCTGGCATTGCCCCAGTATCACCACCCACTGCTCAGTGGCCCCCTCCTCTTCATGGGAAACAGGTCCTGTGGGGTCTATGGCTGCCGTGGGGAACAGGTCCCATGGGAGCTATGAGGAGGCTGCTGTGGGGTTGTGAGGTCTGTGGGGTGGCTGCCATGCCACTGTTGGTAGTGCCGTGCACTGCTCTGGGATCAGTTTCACCAGCCGGTGGTCCAGGATGCTGCACTGGTCTGTGCCCAGGTCCCTGGGGGACTGAGTCTCTGCAGGGTGGCCTCTGGGTAACTATCAACTCATGCCCAGGTGAACAGGACATCCAGTCCTTAGAAGGGGGAGGGCTAGGCAGAAAGGAAACGGTGATGGGGACACTGGAGGGAAAGCACCCGGGGCGGGAGGGGACAGCGGCTGCAACCTGCCTCCTTCGGCCTATAAATAGGAGGGAGTAGGAGCAGGATCGCACCTGTAGGACTCCAGTTCTGCAGGAGTGGCAGGCAGGCAGGGAGGGACAGAGGGAGCAGCTCCTTGCTGCTCTGGCTTCCCTTTGAGCTTTCCAGTGCTCTGCCTGCACGGAGGCCTGAGGCATGGGGAGCAGAGGATGGACACTTTCCACCTTCGTGGGATGCTGCATATGGATTCTACACGGTATGTCCTGTACTTTTCTGCGAGTGCATGTGCTACCCAAGCTCTTGCAGGGCACAGCAGGCACACCTGGGGGATGCTTTTCCTTCCTGGCTGCACTGGAAATTCCTCCTATGACTAGTCTTTGCAGTATGCTGCAGCCAACGAGCTAGAAAAGTGTTTTACAGGGCAGGCATCTGCCTGAGGAGCTGGTTTCAGGTGTGGACCTGTGGGAGAAGGTGAGAGCCCAGCCTGGCAGCTTATGTACAGCCATGTGCCCCTCCAGCAAGGGATCCAAGGGAAGCCAGTCGGCAGAGCAGGGCTCCAGGGATGCTCCAATCCCTCCCATGTCCCCGGGGGAGAGTGAATGGCAGCGCTCTGTGCTGGGGCCCCTCTTGCAGAAGCTTCCCATGAATGGGCGTCGTTGGGTAGCTGGCATTTCCTGCTCTGCCTGGAAGAATGAAGACAAAATATGGATTTACTGGGGTGGAGTGTGCCAAACTAACTGGGGGGGGAGGCATTGACAGATGCACTTTGTTTTTCCTGAGATGGGGAGGGAAGCAGCTGAGCAAGTCGGGCTAAGGGGGATTGTGCAAAGAGCTTATTTCAGCTGGAGAAGATAGTGAGGAAGCAGCCTTGCCAGAAGGGGGAACGGGGGAAGGATGGACCCCTTGAGGACTGGTCTGGCATAGGAGATGATGTTTGTTAATGACTCCAGCACAAGCTATCCACAGGCTAACGATCTGAGCCAGTGGTGAGGTTGGAGGCACCTCTGCTGCCGGGAAATCTGTCTGCTTGGCAGGGGGAACCTGATGAACCGGAGAACCGGGATGGGAAGCAGACTGGGGCTGCCAGTCTGCGGTAAACCCTTCTGGGTCTCGCCCTCAGGGTGCCCTTCATCTCCCTTAATTGCAGCCACCTAAAGCCAAGTGTCAGCAGATCTGCCTGGCTCCTTCTGGAGCCAGCGATGGTGACTTGGTCTCCCCAGAGCCCACATGCCTCTCCTAAAAATAAGACTGGGTGGAACATCACCTATGGGTGCCAGTGGGTGTTGGGAGAAAAGCCTGGGATGTGGAGTGGTGTCTTCTTCTTTCAGACAAGCTCCTGGATGTGGGGCAGGATTTTGGCAGCAGGAGGAAGGAGCCATAAGCAGGATTTGATCCTAGTAGTTCTTGAATGTTCCCTCCATGGGCAGGAAACCCTCAGTGCCTGCACCCAGCCAGAGGCAAGCAGGGTGGGGGGCTTGAGCAGCCAAGATCCCACCCCAGGAGAGGTTTAAGGAACCTGCTTTAACTACAGTGTGTCAGAAACTTTTTGCAGCCAGGAGATGTTTCACTAAGCCCTGGCTGTTCTGTCTGGCACAGGCCTTTGGGTAAAGTGTATTTAAGTGCCCCTTAGACACTGAAAAGGTGACAAAATGCAAGAACCCCTTAGGCTCTGCAGAAGCTGCTGTACTCAGAGCTGTCCCTGGAAAGAGGGCTGAGGGCTGTCCTCAGGCAGCAGAGCTTCACAGACTCCCCTGAGGCTATGAACTAGGCTTTCTGGGCCCCATCTCTCCCCGCTGTGGCCAGGCAGTACCATCCCCAGTTGCAGTGACTGCCTTTAACTGCATGCTAGCACCAGTGTCTCTCCTTGACATGTGGTGACTGTTGTCCTTTCTCAGCCATGGCTGCTGATGCTGGGATACAAAAGGTTCTGTGCTGTGCCTAAGGCAGCCCAGGGTGCAGTCAGCCCTTAAATCAGAGCCTTGTAAGTCTGCAGGATGAGGCAGTAGGGTTTAAGAAGGGATGGGAGCTTCCTGATGCTTAGCAGTGGGAGATGCACCACGGAGCTAAGCAGGCTGCTGGGTGCTGCACATAGTATCATGCTTTGCTTCTTTGTGCTTCTCTGCAGGGCTTGGGGCTGCTGCTGTCCCTGTCACTACCGAGGGGCCATTTGCTGAGGGGACAGCTTCTCCTGTCACAGAAGAGAGTGAGGGGGATTGGCCTGGTGCCCTGCTGGTGGGCACTGTGGAGACAACCACTGCAGCAGCAGATGCTGAGGCAGCTGAGAGCATCCTTGCTGGAAGCCTGTCGAGCTCAACCTCCTCTCCTAGGGTTGAGTTGAATTCTTTGGTGACAGTGACAAGCAAGTATGGAACCACAGCACCAGCTTTGACAAATGTCACCAAGCCTCTGAACACCTCTCAGGATATTGAGAGGGACTCTGCTGCTCCTGCTGCAGCCACGACCACTCCTGCCATCTCCAGACAGCACTTCACTGTTACCCCAGAAGCAGACCTTAACATAGTTGAGGCCACCCCCAGTTCCCCACTGGGGACCACCCCTTTCTTTGAAGATGTGAAGGAGGGCATCCTCAGAGCTGTGACTAGAGAAGGAACAGAAGATCTAGACCTCACCACCACCCTTCCACTGACAGCTGCTTGGGTGGCACAGCCAACTGCTGGCAGCCCCGTGGGTGCCAGTGTCACCGTGTTGCCAAGCCAAGAGCTGACCACAGCCAGGGGAGCAGCTGAGGAAGAAGTAACCTTGCCAGTGGATATCCAAAGTGATGTTAGTGCTAACTTCTCAAATCCAAGCCCTGAGCTGCTTACAACCCAGCAGGACGGGGCAGTGAGCAGTGCTGTGAGCATCACCCCAGAGCCAACAGGAGAAAGGGCTGCTGAGGAAAGTCCCTTGGATTCGGTGTCTGAAAACGTGGGAAATGCAGTAAATGATGAATTCAGCACAGCCAGCTCATCTCACCTGCCTCCAGAGAGCCTGACAGTGTCAGGAACAGTGGGAAACCCAGAGGAGCACCCCCTGCTCCCTGGCCAGGCAGTGCTGAGCCCAACTGCTTCACTGGCACCAAAAGAAAATGGTGATGAGAATGGACAGGGAGCTCCTGGGGTGTCATCAGAGCCTCCTGCTTCAGCCCTGTCACCTGCAGTCAGCGAGGCACCTGCAGCACCCAAGGCAGCAGAAGATGTGGCTACACCACCGTTGGCCCCAGAGGCTCCCACTGAAGCACAGAGTGGCACAAATCTCCTAGTCCCAGGCACTGCACTGCCCAGAGGGGATATGGGAGCTGTGGGTCTGGTCAAACCTTCCCTACAGTCTATCTCGTGGCAGATCCCCACTGGAGAGCAACTGCTGCCGTCCCCTACCGACACTGCCAGTGCTCCTGAGGCTATATACCCACCCTCAGAGGCTGGGACCAACACCCTGCCTGCTGCTGATGGCACAGAGACACCAGCCAGCTCTGACCTCGGTGCTGCACCAGGAGCACCAGCGTCTCCGTCTCTCGAGGGAGCACAGCCGTGGGGGACAGCAGGTGGTGCTTCTCAGGGAGTCAGTGGACCTGGCACAGACTTGAGTTCAGCTTCAGATGCCTCCAACCCATCATCTTTTGCACCTGAGGCACTGGCAGGGCCCACTGCTGGGGTTCAGGGTCAGGGGGCTCAGGGTGCAGGGGGTGCAGCACAGGCAGAAGGTCCAGGGAATGGCAATCCCCCAGCTCCTGGGGATGGAACAGAAGCAGCCTGGGCATTAGGACAAGTGCCTCCACCTGGTCTTGCACCTCCCGGTGCTGCTGGGTTGGAGCCTGATCTCTCAGGGTCTGAAGGACCAGAGCCCCTGCCTGGTGAGCCTGCCAGTGCTCCTGGGGCTGCTTACCCACCCTCAGAGGCTGTGTCTGGAGCTGAGACACCAGCCAGCCCTGACCTCGGTGCTGCTGGGTTGGAGCCTGATCTCTCAGGGTCTGAAAGACCAGGAAACCTGCCCGGTGAGCCTGCCAGTGCTCCTGGGGCTGCTTACCCACCCTCAGAGGCTGTGTCTGGAGCTGAGACACCAGCCAGCCCTGACCTCGGTGCTGCACCAGGAGCACCAGTGCCTCCATCTCTCGAGGGAGCACAGCCGTGGGGGACTGCAGTTGGTGCTTCTCAGGCAGTCAGTGGACCTGGCACAGACTTGAGTTCAGCTTCAGATACCTCCAACCCATCATCTTTTGCACCTGAGGCACTGGCAGGGCCCACTGCTGGGGTTCAGGGTCAGGGGGCTCAGGGTGCAGGGGGTGCAGCACAGGCAGAAGGTCCAGGGAATGGCAATCCCCCAGCTCCTGGGGATGGAGCAGAAGCAGCATGGGCATTAGGACAAGTGCCTCCACCTGGTCTTGCACCTCCCGGTGCTGCTGGGTTGGAGCCTGATCTCTCAGATACTGAAGGACCAGAGCCCCTGCCCGGTGAGCCTGCCAGTGCTCCTGGGGCTGCTTACCCACCCTCAGAGGCTGTGTCTGGAGCAGAGACACCAGCCAGCCCTGACCTCGGTGCTGCACCAGGAGCACCAGTGCCTCCATCTCTCGAGGGAACACAGCCGTGGGGAACTGCAGTTGGTGCTTCTCAGGGAGTCAGTGGACCTGGCACAGACTTGAGTTCAGCTTCAGATGCCTCCAACCCATCATCTTTTGCACCTGAGGCACTGGCAGGGCCCACTGCTGGGGTTCAGGGTCAGGGGGCTCAGGGTGCAGCACAGGCAGAAGGTCCAGGGAATGGCAATCCCCCAGCTCCTGGGGATGGAACAGAAGCAGCCTGGGCATTAGGACAAGTGCCTCCACCTGGTCTTGCACCTCCCGGTGCTGCTGGGTTGGAGCCTGATCTCTCAGATACTGAAGGACCAGGAAACCTGCCCGGTGAGCCTGCCAGTGCTCCTGGGGCTGCTTACCCACCCTCAGAGGCTGTGTCTGGAGCAGAGACACCAGCCAGCCCTGACCTCGGTGCTGCACCAGGAGCACCAGTGCCTCCATCTCTCGAGGGAACACAGCCGTGGGGGACAGCAGTTGGTGCTTCTCAGGCAGTCAGTGGACCTGGCACAGACTTGAGTTCAGCTTCAGATACCTCCAACCCATCATCTTTTGCACCTGAGGCACTGGCAGGGCCCACTGCTGGGGTTCAGGGTCAGGGGGCTCAGAGTGCAGGGAACACAGCACAGGCAGAAGGTCCAGGGAATGGCAATCCCTATGCAGATACGCAGAGTGACACAAGCCCTTCGACCATCAGTGCTCAGCAGGATTCTGCTAACGCTGGAGAGCTGCCAGCTGGGGGAGCAGGAGCTTTGGTGAATGCTGAACTGCCTCCTCCATCCGCTCCTGGGGATGGAGCAGAAGCAGCTTGGGCATTAGGACAAGTGCCTCCACCTGGTCTTGCACCTCCCGGTGCTGCTGGGTTGGAGCCTGATCTCTCAGGGTCTGAAAGGCCAGAGACCCTGCCCGGTGAGCCTGCCAGTGCTCCTGGGGCTGCTTACCCACCCTCAGAGGCTGTGTCTGGAGCAGAGACACCAGCCAGCCCTGACCTCGGTGCTGCACCAGGAGCACCAGTGCCTCCATCTCTCGAGGGAACACAGCCGTGGGGGACTGCAGTTGGTGCTTCTCAGGGAGTCAGTGGACCTGGCACAGACTTGAGTTCAGCTTCAGATGCCTCCAACCCATCATCTTTTGCACCTGAGGCACTGGCAGGGCCCACTGCTGGGGTTCAGGGTCAGGGGGCTCAGGGTGCAGCACAGGCAGGAGGTCCAGGGAATGGCAATCCCCCAGCTCCTGGGGATGGAGCAGAAGCAGCCTGGGCATTAGGACAAGTGCCTCCACCTGGTCTTGCACCTCCCGGTGCTGCTGGGTTGGAGCCTGATCTCTCAGATACTGAAGGACCAGGAAACCTGCCCGGTGAGCCTGCCAGTGCTCCTGGGGCTGCTTACCCACCCTCAGAGGCTGTGTCTGGAGCAGAGACACCAGCCAGCCCTGACCTCGGTGCTGCACCAGGAGCACCAGCGTCTCCGTCTCTCCAGGGATCGCAGCCATGGGGGACAGCAGCTGATGCTCCCCAAGGAGTAGGTCTTCCTGGAGCCAATGGACCAGGCAGTGGCTTAGCAGCTTCTGGACCAGCAGGAGCTCCATCATCTGTCCTTGGGGACCAGCTTGGCACAAACCTGGGTCTGCCAGCAGCAGAGGGGCGTGGAGACAGCAATACAGAACAGGCACTGGGAGGAGCAGGCACCGGAATCAGGTTTGAGCCATCCTTGAGCTCCACTGCAGGCAGCGAGATTGCAGCTGGGGTGGATCAGCTACCTGGTGCAGGTTCCTCGTCTGATGCTGCCTCTTCCAGTGGTGTGGTTGCATCATCCTCACTTTCGAATCCAGACAGTTCAAGTACCCTCACAGGAGCGGGCAGTGCTCCTGGAGCTCTTCAGCCTTCCCTGGATGCTGGCCCTCGGGTCTTTCCTGCTGCAGGAGAAGGGGCAGGTGAAGTGCCTAGTGATGGAGAGTCCCTGGGACAGTCTCAGGCCACTGCTGGACAGGGAGTGCCTGTTTCAGGAACCCTTGATGGAGAGCCTGAATCTTCTACATCTACAGAGAGGTCTTCAACATCTGGGACAGTCGTTGATACCACTAATGGAGCTGGTGGAGCTGGCAGTGGCTTGAGCACAAGCTTGGAGGCTGCTGGCTCTGAGCAATCCCTTGTGCCAGCCCCTGGCATCCAGAGTGGTGCCAGTCTTGGACCTTCTGATGCAAAACTGAGCCAAGTCAATGTGGTGGATCTGCCTGGAGGAGCCTCGGTCGATGGGGGACCCTCCCCTGGTGCCAGCCTGGGAGAAAGCACAGGAGCCATCGTTCAGATCTCATCAGGAACAAAAGTGAACGCCTCCCCTCAGGAGACGCAGCCCCTGGTCCCGGTGGCTCCAGATGGCAGCAGTGTCTCTGACAGCGCAGCCTCCTCGCTGGCTGCACCTCTGCCTCTTCCTGGGCATGGGCTGAGCTCAGGGCTTGAATCCAAAGGGAGCCCCCACGCTTCCCCAAGCAGCCAGAGTGGGAGCAGATCCCTGGTGCCAGGGGCACCGGGTGGGTTGGCAGGAGATGCTGGAGGTGCTCAGAAATGGTCTCTTGAAGACAAAGTGGCCTCAGGAATCCCAGCACCTTCAAGAGACACGTTGCCCCACATCCCCATATCCCCCAACGCTGCCCCAGCACTGCCTCCTGCTCCCCAGAGAGACACGGCTGCAGCGGGGACATCTGCCAGCCCTGGGCTTCCCGCTCCGCTCCTGCCACGTGAGTCCATAGCAGGGTCCTCTGCAGAGGGAAGGGGAGAGCTGGGGGCTGCTGTGCCAGGGGAACCTACCCTGCCCCTGGTTCCCCACCAGCCGGGAAGCCCTGGAGTGCCCCTTGGGGACGCTGACAGCCCTGTGCCAGAGGCAGTGAGTGCTGTGCCCCCTGGAGCAATAGCGGGGCGAAGGGACACGGTTCAGCTCCTTCCCAGCACCACTGGAGCTGGGGCAAGCGTGGAGACTCCCAGTCACTCCCCACTGGAGGGGAATGCAGGGCTCCCTGGCCTTCCTGCCACTGGGATCGCTGCTGGCAGCCCAGAGTCAAAGACCTCAGGGACAAGACCCACTGCCCTGCAGCCATTCTTGGGCAGAGAGCTGACCACCCTGCCAAAGAGAGCCCCTGCCACAGATGGGGCAAGCCCCACTGCAGCCTTCCTAGGCCAGAGGGGAGCACAGGGGAAGCCCCCAACCACCGTACGCCCAGTTGTGTCCTGCAGCCCAGCCACTGCCAGCCCAACCTTGCCAGCCCAACTCCCTGGGGTCAGGGGAGTGTTCACCAGGCCAGGAGCAGCCACTGCCATCTCCCATTCATCGTCCCCTGTGTTTCCAGCTCCACCAAGAGAGCCAGTGGCCGCCCCGACCCCGCTGCCCAGCCCCACAGGTACGTGATGCTCATGTGGCAGCCTGGGTGGAAGGAGCATATCTGACCTCCTTCCTGATGGATCATCCTGGGTGACCTTCAGGAGTGATCCAGAGGCTGAGGCGGTCATGTGGGACCAGGAACCTCCAGGGAAGATGCAGAAGGAGTCGCTCCTGCACATGAGCTTGTATTTTTGGCAGGCTGAGCCTCTCCAAATGCATTGTTTTATTTAACAGACATAAATAGGGAGCTGGAGATGGTAAACATCTCTAGAAAGGCTGTGGGTGTTTAATTCCCTGCTGTCCTCCTACCACAGCCCCATGCAATGTTCTTCCCATTCTAATAGCAGCCCTTTACTGTGGTGCACCAACAAGACTGGAGCAGGAGGGAACAGTGACCACAAAGGCCATCACAATGGGTTTAGAGCAGCTGTAAGGCAGTGAAAGGGATGGGAGAAAGCTCCTACAAAGAAAGGTGACCTGCAGGATGTCTCAGGTGGCTGTTGGCAGTGCCCCTCCCCCCATCCTCCTGCTGTGTCCCTTTAGAAAGAATCATTTCAGCTCTTTGTGTTTTTGGCACGGACCAAAGGCTTTGTTGTAAGTGGATTTGTGGGGTTTGTTTTCTTTTCCAGCTGCAGCTGTGCCCCTCTATGGGTATGGAGCGAGGGAAAACGATCGAGAGTACGTGGAGAGGAGGGTGGATTTTAACTCTCCACTTTTCAAGCCTGAGACTGGATTCCCATTTGGGAAAACCCTGCGCGACTCTCTCTACGTGAGTCTGCCTCGGCTTGATTTGCTGTCTGGCAAGTGGCTGTTCCCCTAAACCCTGGGGGAGGCACTGGGGGCCAAGTGCCTGGGACGGGACCTTTGTGGGGGCAAATCAGTTGGGATACTACTGAGGTCTGTTTGCAGAAAGAAGTGGCTTCGTGGACATTTCAGTGTTGGTCTTCCTTGGGTGTTGCTCAAAGGGAGCTTGGAAATGGGAGGGCTGCCAGCCTCACTTCAGGGTGTGCCACTGGTCCTGTCCTCACCTCATGGAGGCATCTCTCTGCTCAGTTTACAGACAATGGACAAATCATTTTCCCAGCCTCAGACAGCAACATCTTCACATACCCCAGTCCTCCTCCCAGTGGCTTCAATGGCTACGAGGAGGTTCCTATGATTGCTGTGTTTTGGGACAATGCTGACTTCTCCAGAGGCGTTGGCACAACGTTTTACCAGGTAAGTGAAGTCACTCAGGTGTGTGGTTGCATGAAATACCTTTTGATGATAAAATCATCATCAATTCTGTGGATGCCCCTTGAGATGTGATTGATGCCCAGGGAGGTGGTGGAGGCACCGTCCCTGGAGGTCTTCAAGAAAAGCCTGGATGAGGCACTCGGTGCCATGGTCTAGTTGACTGGCTAGGGCTGGGTGCTAGGTTGAACTGGATGATCTTGGAGGTCTCTTCCAACCTGGTTGATTCTATGATTCTGTGATGGAGCCTTTGAGCAGTGTTTCTCTTATCTGGGTCAAATCTAAGAGCTGTTGGTTCTGTGTGTGTGTCATCTCTTGAGCCATCCACATCTAAAGGCCTGATCCTTTAGACACAATGCTCCATGCATAGCTCCAGACTAGACCTGTCTTGGCCCTAGTGGGATCTAACACAGATGTGGGTGTACCTACCCTGCAGGAGTTCCTCACCCTTAACACAGCCAAGCCTCCGTTCATCCGGGATGTGGAAGAGAAGATTCGGCGCTACCTGAGGTCTTCCTACTCTGCAGTCTGGACCCTGAAGATCACCTGGGAGAAAGCTCCTGCCTACACAGCACGGACAGACACCCGGAGGGTAAGGGGCTGATGGAGTTCAAGGGCTTGTTGAGTTGTCAGAAAATAAACCCAAGGCCTATGGGTTTATTCTTTGTGCCTCAAAAGAATCAATTTTGTAAAACAGGTCAGTCTTTAAGATGTCTGCCAAAAGAATTGGGCTGTGCCCATGTTTTGGTGGTTTTCAGGGTTTGTTTTTTTGGAGGGGGACATCTTTAATTGAACTCTGTCTGCTCCACAAATCTTTCTCTTTAATATGGTGCTGCTCTTCAGAAGCATCAAATGGAGTGAATTTGAGGCTTTTCATGGCACGACGTCAAAGTGCAACCATCACATTTTCCATGCAAAATGCAAACCAGCTCAGACTACTTTTGACTTGCACATCAGGACCTCAGCCCTGACATTCTCCAAGGAGCACTGACCCACACTCCTAGTTTGAAACCCAACAGCTTTTGTTCACTTTCTTACTTGCCTACAATGCTTCTCCCTAGACGATCACATACCAGGCCATCCTGACCACTGATGGCTTCAGGTCCTACGTCTTGATGCTCTACAAGGATGGAGGCATGCAATGGGATTACACCAAGCTTGCTGCCAACAATGTGCTCGTCGGCTACACCAGGTACAGGGGACTCAGAACCCAACCCCTACCTCCATGAACCTGTTTCCCCCTCCCAGCTTTGCCTGGTTTAAGTCCTTCCCCTCTGTCCCATGGATTTCTCTGCAAGGATGAGGGCAGCCCAGGTGGAGTCTGCATACGCACATAGCCTAGCATATAGGAGCCTCCAACCCAAATTTGCCCCATTAGTGGCTGGCTTGTGCTGCAGCACACTGATAGAATCCTAGAATCAACCAGGAGGTTGGAAGAGACCTCCAAGATCATCCAGCTCAACCCATCACCCAGCCCTATCCAATCAACCAGACCATGGCACCAAGTGCCTCATCCAGGCCCCTCCTGAACACCTCCAGGGATGGTGACTCCACCACCTCCCTGGGCAGCCCACCCCAATGCCAATCACTCTCTCTGTGAAGAACTTCCTCCTAACATCCATCCTATGCCTCCTCCAGCATGATCTGCTGGGCTGCACTGCTGGTAAAATTCACACATCCCTCTGTGGTCCTGGGCCCACAGCATCTTGGTGGTTCGAGTGGAAGGAGTGGGGAATTGGGGGTGTTTAACGAACTTTGTACCAGTGGAGGGAAGGGATTTCCGCTGCTTGGCCGGAGCAGTCGCTTCCTGCCTCCTCGCATTACATCTCGCCCCATGCACGTCTCCAGGGCTTGCTCGTTAGCTGCTGCTGCAGCTGGGTAAGGAAAAGGTGGCTGGGACGGGAAGCGCGGGCGGCAGAGGCATGCGTGTGTGCCTGCCTGCACCCGGTTGCTCCCGGGTTTCTGCTCCATGCTGCCTGTAAAAAGACTGGAAACCAGGCTCCCAGGGATCTCGAGATGTCTGTGACTTCAGCCCACCATGCAGCAGGAGCAGCACTTAAAACCAGGTGCACCCCGGAGAGAGGGGGCAGGAGGCTGGGGAAGCTGGTACCTTTGCCCTTCTGTCCCTGGAGTTGCGATTTGGGTATAGTGGGGCCCTGCTGACTCAGGTTGAGACTGGGATCACTCCACCTGGGAAGGGTGACCTCTGATTTTCCCCCTTTTCCTCTGCATGCAGTGGGGATGGCTTTTACCGCAACGATGACCTGAGTAAGAGACCTCCAGCAGTCAAATATCGCCCTGACCAGTTCAGGGGCTACAACACAGGTAATGTTGCAGGGCTGGGTGAGTTCATGCAGACCCTCAGGGGTTGGGGAAGGGCTGGAGGGGGAGGAGGTTAGTGCCATGGTCTAGTTGACTGGCTAGGGCTGGGGGATAGGTTGGACTGGATGATCTTGGAGGTCTCTTCCAACCTGGTTGATTCTATGATTCTATGCAGACCCTCAGGGGTTGGGGAAGGGCTGGACGGGGAGGAGGTTGTTCCCAGGGTATGAAATCCAACGTGCTGCTGTGACAAGGCTCTCATTGAGTTCACAGAGACCAGGCTGTCCTCTCCAAGCACGTGAAGTGTTTCCCCTGGGTACCAGCTATGCCCTGAGCCTGGACACTCTTGGTGTGTGTCCATAGGCCCTTCTCATTGCAAAGGCTCTGTTTCAAGGCTTTCTTCCTTGGCAAGAGCCTCTTCATGTTTCCCTGTTCTTGGGTGGCTCTTAGTCATGGGGTCACTCAGTTGGGGGATCAGTGTGGGCTTAGCTTCCAGCATCAGCATGACTAGATTGTCACCTCAAGCCACAACTGGCCCTGTGGTTCCCTGGGACAGAGGTGACAGCTTGTGGTTTTTCTCCCTGCTAAGACCTCCGTGGGCTGTGGATCTATAAGCTGGAGAGCCGCCCGGGTTTCAACTACCGGCTGAAGTGCCTGGCATGGACAGGGCGGCAGCAGGAGCCACAGACGTGGAACCAGGGCCTGCCTGCCTGCCCCTGCTCCCTGCAACAAGGGCAGCAGGACCCACGCTTCAAGAGCAGCCGCAGAGGCAAGTGGATGTGCTGCTTCCCCACCCTCCTCATCCCAACTTGTCCTTCCCAACCCTCCTCTGCAAGGGTGGCAAAGAAAATAGGGCTGGGTGCTGGCCAGGGAGAGCTGTGCCAACGCTCACTGCCACCCTGTTGCAGGCTGGTGGGCTGCCCGTGTCTCCATGCTGCATTCAGCCGCCCCCAACCAGCACGGTGCCAGTGTCCGCTGCCTGTATGACAGCCAGGGCCAGCTCATCGAGGGCCGGCAGGAGAGGTACTGGAAGTCCTCCAGGCTAGCATCCCCTTACCGTGGTAAGTCCAGCCAGCCCTGGCATTCCCCAGCTGTGGCTGGCATCGCTGCAGTCTGTACATACTTTTAATCTCTGTGCCAGCCTGTTTCCTGGCATGATGCTGGCCTTAGAGGGAGTGTGGACCTGCCGAAAGCTGAGGCAAGCATCTTGCCTGCCTGGAGCAAGCCCTTCTCCCTCGCCTCTTCTCTTCAGCTGCTTACTGTCCCTTTTACCTCCAGACCAGGAGCTGAAATTGTATGACTGGTGCTGTAACCAGGCAGGCAGTGCCCACCTCTGTGCCCGCTACAGTGAGAAGAGACCCAAGATTGGCTGTGATGGATACCAGTCACCTGGCGAAGGTGGGTTTGACAGCCTGTGTGTGCCTGGATGATGCCATCTTGGTGCCCAGAGCTGGGAGGGAGAACGTCCCAGCCACCCCATAGTCAAAGAAGCAAGAGCCCTGGATAGGGTTTCTGGGTGCTCACATGCAGGGTGTGCTGTGCCCTTGGCTGTGTAGTGTTGTGAGAGGCATCTCCATAACCAGTCTGAGAGTGACAGCACTGGGAATGGCTGAGGACTGCAGCTAATGTGGTCAGTGCTGTCAGCTGATGTGAGGCTTTCTTGCAACCCCCAGCAGATTCCTCAGAGGAGGAGGACATTGAATCAGAGGAGCAGATTGGTGAGTGGGCGTCTCCTCTCCACCAGCCACTTCCCTCTGTCCCTGTTCCCTGCATGGAAACTCCCCTGGGGCTCCCAGAGAGGAAGTGGCCAAGCAATCCTCACTTCTTCTTTGCAGATGGAGAGGACGAGTAACTGGGAGGTCACACACCTGCGGCATGGTCTGCGTCACAGCTAATCCTTTGAGATCTTTGCTCCTGCTCATCCTCTGTCCCCTGCACCCCCCAGCACCTATTAGCCTTGCCCACCACACAGGGCAGCTCGTTCAGCCCCTGCAGCCGGCTTCACTGGCACCAGTTCATGTCTCTAACCCAGACTTGTCCCAAGGAGACAGGTGCTTTAGTTGCCCTTCCCCAGCTGCAGCTGAGCAGCTGCCTGTGGGCCCTTCCTCGCTGCTGGGTTCCCCCACTGCGTCCCTCACCCCTGCCCTCCCTGCATCCTGCTGTGCCGCTCACACTGCCTCGTGAAGCTCCCTAGCACCCGGGGAATAGGCTTTCACATCTCGTGTGGGTCAGCTGTGGCTGAGCCCCTGAGTGCTGTGGTGGACATCCTGTTTTGTCTCTCCACACATCCCTCCCTGAGTGCTCCCCAGGCCCTTTACCCAGGAAGAGGGGGCGACTCTCTGCATCAAGCCAGAGTCTGCTTGGTGCCTCCGCTGGGTGTGTGAGGCCAAACTTCAACTCCCATATCAGAAACTTTAGAAGAAAAAGAATGTTTTTTGTTCACAAGAGAGCAGCTGCCTTTCCTCAAAAAACCTTCATCACATCTTGTGTGTTCAATAAAGCCTCTGAGGGGTCTGAGCATCACTGATCTGTGACAGCCACGTCTTCTTAAGCAGGGTGGGAGACACTGGTGGGAGCAGGACGAGGACAGGGGCATTGCAGGGTGCTTCTGTCCCCTAAGCTGGTGCTGGGCATGCAAGCATCTAGGCTGCAGCTGAGCCAGGCTCTGGGGCACTGGGGCTGGAACTGGAGTCTGACACACCCTCCTTGGCACAGCTTCTTCCCTCAGCACCAGCAAAGGGCTGTGGGGTGTTTGTGGCAATCACAGACCTGGCTGGTGTGATCTGAGCTCAGGCAAGTGGTGCCTGAGGAGAGCACTTGTGGCTTTGTTGGGGGGGAATGAGAGGACCAAGCAACAAAAAAACCCTACATCCATCTTTTCTTTGACCCTGTAGATAGGACCAGCTTTCTGCTGCATGGAGTTGAGACTTTGGTGACAGGGCATCAGGGCTGTGCATGGGGACCGTGGGGTACAGACAACTTTCTCAGCAGCCTGCCATAGTTTTTAGTTTATTCTATTTTGTACCTAACAGATTAGAACAGCTGCATTGCTCCACCTGAGCCTGCTGGGTCCTGTCCTGTTGCACTAGGGCAGACAGTGCTGCAAGCATACACAAGGACTATCCCAGGTGACTCTGCAGCTCCTCAAGGGAAGGTGAAATCCTCTTGCTTTGGCCATTCAACAAAAGCCCCCATTTTTCATTCAAAGAAAAAGCACCTCCTGCAAAGGGAACGTTCCTGCAAAGACCAGACCCCAAAAGGCAGCTACCACTCCCTGCCTCCACGTGGGTGCTGTTGCTGAAGTCTGAAAGTGGGCAGTGGGGTTGGCAGCAGCAGATGCTCTTCCATGAGCACAGAGGTGCTGGGGCAGGATCAGTATCAGGCTAGGGCTGCAGGTAGGGCTGGCTTGTGGACCTGATGTGGGGTCTCTGGAGCCTTATCTGTAAAGGAAGGACAGGACATGCTGTGATGTCAGTGCTGCAGGGGCTCTGCCCTTTGCTACGAGCCCAGACAGCTGCACAGAATCCAGTGTCATCCAGAGCATCCCTGACGCGTTTTTAAGGCACAGACCCAGCACAGCAGTCCCCAGCCTGCAGCCCTCCACTCCAACACCTCCATGTGGAAAACAATCCCCAGACAGACCTGGACTGAGGGGTCAATGGCCTGGAGCCACGGTTCCCAGCACCTTTCTGGGAAGTGGGGGTGGATAGGCTCTTCTTGTTCTCTTGCCATTGTCAGAGCTGGAGGAGGAGAGAGGAGCAGAGCCTGAAGAAGACTGGGGGGAAGCAGAAGTGAGTTTGGGGGAATTGCAGGGATATACTCACAGGAGAAGGGCCGTGGCCTCCAGAAGGTCTCCTTGGCTCTGGGAGGGAGGGAGTAGAAAGAGAACAACACATTACAGGGTGCTGAGAGAGCTGCTGCCTGGCCCTGGCACCCAGGTGGGGTGGCAGAGGGGAGCAGTGACTGAGTGTGTGAGATGGAGCTGAGGAGCAGAAGGCCCAGCTGCTGTGCACACACAATTTCTCATCTTGCCACAAGTGCCAATGAACACTCAGAGAGCCCTGGCTCCAGTGCTGGCCAAGAGCCCACAGCAGGGGCAAGACACAGCTCTGAGCAATCCTGGCCTTGGGGCACTGAGCTTCCTCCAAGCACGGATGCTACACTGGGACTAAGGACTGGGAAAGAGGAAAGGAGATGCTGGTACTTCTACTCCAGCCTTGCACCTCATCAGCCACCTGATAACTCCCTGCACTGCCGGAGAGCAAAGTCCAACCCTGCAGTCACTTTTTTCTTGCTCCCAGCTAAGATGAACTGCAGTGGAAGTAATTTGTGCAGTATTCAAATTAAAACCAAATAGAAAGCCTGCCTGTAACCAAGCACTGGGTGAGACGAGGAAGAAATGCAAATGTTTCCTGACATGGGGAAAAAAAGGAAGGTCACACTCAACACACTGAGGTTATCACACCCATGGAGCAGCAGATGACAGAGCAGGGTTGGAAGATCTTAGAATCAACCAGGTTGGAAGAGACCTCCAAGAGCAGACAGTCCAACCTAGCACCCAGCCCTAGCCAGTCAACTAGACCATGGCACTAAGTGCCTCATCCAGGCTTTTCTTGAACACTTCCAGGGATGGTGCCTCCACCACCTCCCTGGGCAGCCCATTCCAATGCCAATCACTCTCTCTGCCAACAACTTCCTCCTAACATCCAGCCTAGACTTTCCCCAGCACAACTTGAGACTGTGTCCCCTTGTTCTGTTGCTGGTTGCCTGGGAGAAGAGACCAACCCCACCTGGCTACAGCCTCCCTTCAGGTAGTTGCAAACAGCAATGAGCTCTGCCCTGAGCCTCCTCTTCTCAGGCTGCACACCCCCAGCTCCCTCAGCCTCTCCTCACAGGGCTGTGCTCCAGGCCCCTCACCAGCTTTGTTGCCCTTCTCTGGACACCTTCCAGCACCTCAACATCTCTCTTGAATTGAGGGGCCCAGGACTGGACACAGCACTGGTAAAATATCACTCAGCTCAGCCCCTTCCCCAGGGCAGACTCCTCCTGCCTGTGACAGATGAGTAGTGGTGGATCTTCCGGAGATGGATTTCCCACCAGAGGTTTCCTTCCTGACACCCAGCTTCCTGCGGGCTCTGGCCGGTGGCTCACCTCCAGTGCTGGCCGCGGTGCCGGCGGCAGAGGCGCAGGGCCAGGAAGGCAGTGGCGAGCAGGAGGCAGAGCAGAGCCAGGGCTCCCAGCAGGATGCCAAGGCAGGCACCAAGGCTGATGATCAGCCACTCACACCGGCTGCCGGCAGGGGAGAAGATGGAGAAGGGGAGGCAGCTGCGAACAGAGGCGGAGGAGAGGTGATGGTGCGGAGAGAAGCAGCCATATCGGGCGGCCTCGTCCATCCCCAGAGTTGCTGTTACCTGCACCTGGGCCCCTCAGGCAGGTGCTGGCACTGGCCACCATGTTGGCAGTAGCCTGTCTTGCAAGGAGAGACACAGATGAAGCCAATGGTCCTCACGTAGTGGAGCTGGTAGCCTTTGTAGCCATACAGATCGCAGGGGAAATAGCGCCTTAGCTCAGCCACTGTCACTGGGGAGGGAAGACATGGATTTGGCCATGTGTCAGCAGCACCCCTGGATGCTTTCCCAGGTCTCCTGAGCAGGATCCATGCCTGGAGTAGGGGCTACTGCCCACCCTCATGAGGTTTTACCCAAACTTGAGGGTGAATAAGGTGGTGGGGACAAGGAGGGCAGCAGGGTGCTCTTCCTGGGCTTCCCAGCTCTGTGCTGGGAGCGACTCACGCTTCACCAGGTCGGTGATGTTGTCCCGGTACAGGCGCTGGAAGAGGAGGGGTGCACCCATCCCCCCCTGCCTCTGCTGCCTGTTGAAGGCACTGGTGATGGCCACTGGCAGCTCCTCGTTCAGGAACCAGATGACAGTGCCACGGCTGCCGTAGGTGAACTCAGACACCACCACGAAAGTCAAGTCGTCGCTGTCTGTCCTGTGGAGAAAAGACAGAGCTGCTGACAGAGCCCCTGCTGCATCCCATTGTGGCTGAGTCTCAGCGTGCCTCAGTTTCCTCACTGAGGAAGTGATAAAGAAAAAGTAATGCAGGAGATGGAAGGTGCCATGGAGCTTATGTCTCAAGGGGTTTATCAGCATCAGGGCTGGAGAAACAGCCTCTGGGGTGGGGAAAATACCCTTTGCTTCCCAAACCCTGTGGCATCACTCTCAGCCCTGCCCTGCTGGCTCCCTGGGCTGGGCATGAGGCTGCTCCACAGCTGACTCACATCTTGGTGATATTGGTGTTGCTCTGGAAAGCTTTTACCTTCAGGGAGTCCAGGATGGTTGAGATCTGTGGTGAGGAGAGTAGGAGGGTGTTAGAGGAGAGCAAGACAGCACCTGCATGGGGTGAGGTCGAAGGGCAAGATGGACACCATGGCCAAGCCCTAAGGGCTGCTCTGGCCTGTTGTTCATGAGCTGGGGACCTGGTGCATGGCCACAGCCAGCATCATACAGCTGGCACTGCCTCCCTCTGGCCATGCAGATCTGCTGGATGCCTGGGGATCCCATGGGATGGGAGTGCACGGGCACCCTAAGCTGCCATGCTGCCTGGTGTGCATCTCTACCTGAGCCCATCCCCATACATACACTGCTGTTGACTTCCTCAGCAGTGGCATTTTGCAGTGTACTGACCCGCAGCTGGACGCTTCTCAGCGGGAGATCTGCAGGGGAGGCGAAATTCAGCAGCAGTGGCTCTGGCATCCCAGAACCAGGGCCAGCAGGGTTAGGATTCCCCACACACCGGGCATAAGCACCCACCTGAGCTGGGCAGTGGCTGAAAATCCCCCCCTGCCACCAGGCATCGCTGGTCAGTGAAAGCTGGAGGGCAGGCACAGGTAGGGGTGCAGGTGATGGGATCCAGGAGGCAGTGTCCCCCATTGCTGCAGTAGCCATCAGGGCAGGAGTGGGAGCTGCAGGCTGAGTCACAGCCTGGTCCTTTGCCTAGGGAACAGGGAGCCCAGGTCAGGTGGATAAGCTGGGCTTTGGGGTGGAACCCCAGCACACTGCTCTGTCCTCAGCTGCACTATAAGGCTTTGATGTTTTTTAATGCATTATGATTTCTAGTATAAATGTAGATCCTCAGGGAAAAGTCCTGCCTTTCCTTATCCCATCTGGAGCCTTTTGCCCTTGTGAAATCCCAGCCTGCTGCATCACAACAGGAGCAAAACTCATCACCCCCACCCCAGCCATCTGAAAACAGGGTTTGATTTTAGTCCCCACCACCTCTGCATGTACATTTGAACTTTGATGGGATGAGAATTTCTTTTTATTCTCAAGGAGGAAAACTGCACATGAAAAGTTTCCCTTCCCAGCAGATTAGTGAGATCTGCAGCTTGAGAGCAGGCTGGGCTCTGGTCTCTTCTGCTAAGGACAGCAATGGCTTGGGAGCAGACCTCAGCCAGCTTTTCCTCCTATTGTCTCCACCTAGTTTAGATCCCACAGGAACCCTCTTCTATAGAGGGCCCAGGGTGTGACAGGGACAAGGGCCATGGTGCCAGGGTGCCCATACTCACCTTCCTGTTCAGCTGGGCAAGTGCAAGTGTAGCTGCCCACTGTGTTGATGCAGGTGGCATTCCCTGGGCATGCCATCTCCTGTGCGCACTCGTCAATATCTGCCAAGGCAATGCAGCATGGCACCAGAAGAAGCACCTCAGCCAGGGTGCCATGGGTGCCCTGGGTTCCTGGTGGCTGTGTTGAGCCATCCTCACCTGAGCAGTGCCGCCCGTCACCAGTCAGGCCAGCTGGGCAGGGGCCACAGCCGGTGTACGAACTGCAGCTCACACCAGGGAAGCATCCCTGGGCGCAGGGGTCCAGAGGGTTCTGGCAGAAGGGGCCGGAGTAGCCATCCTCACACCTGCAGGCTGCCAGCTGGAAAGGTGACATGAGGAGGGCAAGTGGGCAGAGAGGACAACTGGAGCAGTAGGTGTGAGGACAGGCACAGTGTGGCACCTGGAATAGCTTCTCAGCACACTACCTGCAGGGAGGACTGCCCAAGGGTGACGGCGTTGCTGTAGTCACACTCCTGGCTCCTGCTGCAGCTGCAAAGGGTGAAGCGGAGCTGGAGGAGGGCAGAGAGGTTGTTGGAGCCAATGGCCTCCAGGTTGATGGTGAGCGGGTCTGTCCCATGGGGCTCCCACGTCAAGATGCCACTCTCTGCCGGGGGGGAGGTGGGAGTTAGAGGAAGTGGCAGAGGAAAGGAGCTCAGGGCCCAGCATCCACCCATCCCATCCTGGCTGCCCCATATCTCCTTCCTCACCTGATATGTTGAGCTCTGGTGAGAGGTGGGGGACAAAGCGTGCACCCACCCCTGTGGCATGGTACTGCCTCCTGACTCTTTCTGTCCTGAAGGCTGTGAGAGTTGCATCACCAGTGATGATGGGCGGGAAGGCATCTGAGGAAAGAGCAGCCCAGCACACATCTTGTTTGCTTTGTGGCCTTGGCATCCCTTGGCTCTGAGTCCCTCCTGGTGAGGATGGGACCCCAGGTCATGTTACACAGCATGGTGGCACCTCCCAGGCTTGGAGACCAGCTAGCCAGACAATGAAACTCAGAGACCCTGGTGACTTCTCCTGCCTTACAGAATCACAGAAACATCCAGACTGGAAAAGACCCTCAGGATCAGCAAGTCTGACCTATAACTCTACTCTACAAGACTCATCTTAAACCATATCCCTAAGCACCCCATCCAAACTACCCTTAAACACATCCAGGGTTGGGCAAGAAAGCCCTGAGAGAGAGCAGGGCATTGCCCAGTTAACCAAGCCACACTCTGACAGAGTCAAAGACCTGCTCCACTTACTAAGTGTCATCTTCTTCTGCTGGAAGTCAGCTGTAAGTCTTTGGGTAGCCAGGCCCAGGGACACATCCCCTGTGCTCAGTGAATCATAGATGCACTCCTTGCTGCCACGGCATTGCAAGGCTGCTAGCTGGTACTGGCTTTCGTTCTCCTGCCGCAGCTGAGACATGAAGATGGGTCTGAAGTTCATTGCCAGAGAGTCCAGAGGCTGAGAAAATAGGCTGTGCTCTCCTACAGCCCCTGCAAGAGAGCACATTGTGGGCACAGCCTCGAGGTTTTAAGGTTTGTTATATTTTAGGGATCGTTTCCATGGAGCAGTGAGGAGACCAAAGGGCTTCCCTGGCATCACTTTTCTCAACCCTCAAACACATGTCTAAATATCTCTGTCCAAAGCATGGCCAGAAAGTGCAGGAACAGATAGATTGTCAAGGTGAATCCCAAGCTTGGACTTACAGGTCATCCCATAGCTGTAGATCTCCTCCTCGCTGCTGTTCACAGGGATGCTGGTACCATTTGGCATCTGGAAATCGTCTGTGGGGTCATGGTCCCACACACCTAGTGGAACATCACAAGAGGACTGGAGTCCCCCATGCTGGGGCTGACTTCCTCTCTGGAGCCAGCTGGTGTTTAATTTACACCCAGGGCTCCCTGCCCTCACAAGCTTGTTCCCTCAGCATTTGCCAGCCTGCTTTAGGGTGAGAAGGGGACTTTGTTGCCCAGCTCTGCAGCAGTACCAGAAGTTCTCACCTAGGAGGCCCTTGGTGCTGTTGTGATACTGATTGGACAGGCTGCAGACCACGCTGAGGATCCTGGAGGTGGCCGAGATGGAGATGGCAATGGCTCCATCAAAGACAGCCATGAAGGAGGAGGAGGAGTTGACCAGCAGGATGCCAGGGCTGTAGTACACCTCAGCATCCATGTCTGCAAGAGGACACAGCAGGAGAGTCCACAAAATGCTGGGGTTTAAAATGATGACCCTGAATTTGGGGAGGAGAGCACTCCTCATCTGCTCCCATCATATCAGAGACAGGGTGCAGGTGGGAGATGTTGAAGGAGCTCAGAATGGTTGCCTTCATGCCAGGTAGGACTGGTCCTTGTGGGATGAGAATATCCCTCTTGCCCCCCAGGTACATTTAACAGCAGGTTCTGCTCACCTTGAGAATAGGAAAACTGGATGGTTTTGTTGTTCAGGAGAACCTGGATGTCATCCTGGCTCCCCAAGGTCCACTCAGCCTGCAAATCATGATGGATGTTGCAGTCAGTCCCTCTGCTCATTCTTTCTTGCTTTCCCCCAGTTCTGGGTACACTTGAGCTAAAGCCCAGTGTTGACAGTTTCACAGAAGAGGACAGCAAGCTGCTGGCACATTGCATGCAGAGGAAAGCTGTGCTAGTGGGCTCCAGGCTCTGACTCCCTCCTCATGCTTCTCAGTGGCTGCTTCTGGTGGCACTAGGAGAATTTGCCTACTGAAACAGGCGTGGGGACCAGATCTTCTTGTGCTAGTGTGTCTGGAGGAGACTGGTGGTTAGGGTGAAGGGTGTGCAATGAAGATGGTGAAGCAGACTATGTTCCTGTAAGAGCTGCTGTTGGCCTGCTTGCAGTAGGAGCTGGAGCTGTGTCTCGTTAGTCTTAGCCCACCCCACTGCTATTAGCACTGTGTTGGGGTAGTGGGAGGTGGCAGAAAGAGGAGAGAGGATGCTCCCTGGTTCCTGGCCACACGTAGGTGATGTTCAACCGGCCAGAAGGGTCTCTCCCATTAGAAGCTCAGACTGAAACCCAGGTTACTCCTCTCCTACTCACTGTGGTTGTGGTGGTAGAGATGTACTGGGCAGCAAAGGCCACAAAGTTGGTGGCCTGGGCCATACCAGTTCGGGCTGTGCGCCCTTGCAGCACGAAGCTGCTCTGGGCATCACTGGCCAGCAGCAGGACAAAGTCCCCCAGACCATTGAAGGTGTAGGCGAGTCCATCCAAGGTCATGATGTGGGGGTCCCCAAAGGCACCAGCTGGAGTTCACAGAAGACAGAGTCATTTTGGGGGGGAGGAAGACAAATAAATGCTGGTGTCATTGCACAGAGGAGAGCAGCCCCTGATGCTGTGCTAGGCTCAGTAGTCCCCACCAGGATGCTGCTAAATATGGTTGATGCAAGGGGTTCATGTATGGTTGTGCCACCTACTGAGTGCCCTGGCACAGAGAATCATAGAATCAACCAGGTTGGAAGAGACCTCCAAGATCATCCAGGCCAACCTATCACCCAGCCCTATCCAATCAACTAGACCATAGCACTAAGTGCCCCATCCAGTCTTTTCTTGAAGACCCCCAAGAAGTGCAGCCCTGGGGACTCACTGGGGGCAGGTGGCACATATCCCTCGCAGCCAACTCTTGGTCTCTTCTCAGCAAACCTGGTGCAGAACTGAGGCTTCCTCACACGTTGGCAGCACCAGCTGAAGGCCTCCAGCTCTCTGTCTGCAGAGGGAGCAGCCGGGAGCTAGGGGTGTTGGGGCACCTGCAGGGCGCTCGGTGCCCCAGGTGCTTTGGGGTGAGGGAGCACCAGCGCTCGCTTACCGGCGGTGGGGTGGATGGGGAGGCTCCACGCTCTCTCCTGCCAGCCTTCGAGCAAGCTCCCATTCTGGTAGAGGCACCGCACCCCGGCTCCGGCAGGGCTGGGGGACACAGTACGCAGCATTTTCACGGAGGCGACTGCCAGGCCTGAAACGGGGGGGCGGGGAGCGGGGTAGGGGTGTGTGTCATGGCTGTCCCCAGAGCGCAAGGGGAGCCCTGCCGTCCCCTCGCACTAGGGGTGGCCCTGGTGGACCACGCTTGGCACCTGCGCTCCGGCGGAAGCGAGGGTCCAGCTCTGCCTGGGGCTGGGAGCAGGGGCACGGCGGCAGGTGGCCGTTCCAGGTGCCCGGCTCCGGCTCTGTGTCCAGCCATGCCAGGCACCGCAGCCTGTAATTCACCCGGGAGCTCCGGTCCAGTCGGTATAGCCACAGCCCGCGCACGCCTGGGGAACAGCCGGAGGACAGCACTGCTCGGCGAGGGGCTCACCTTGTGCTGAGGAGGATCCCGTGGGACAGCCGTCCCCGGCCGCTGACCTCACACGAGGTCTCCAGGCTCCCTCTAGAGCCAGCGTGGCCGTGTCAAACCGGAGCACGACACGGCACGCCCGTGCTCTGCCCTCAGCGGCCAGCCCTTGCCCGGTGGCTTCACCGGCCGGGACGTGTGCAGGGGACCCGCTCCTGGCTCGGAGCACATGGTCCCCTCCGTCCGTACCTGTCCGGAGGGCTACACCCCGGTGCCTTACCAGAGCCGGCACTGCTGTGCTGGTCAGGGCGGTACTTGTCAGCTGGTGGCTTTTGAATCAGCTCGTTATTTCGGGCATAGCCATCACCGCTGTGTGGAGAGAGATCTGAGGTCACCCTCCCAGCACAGCCCTCCTCTTCTGCTCTCCATCCAGCAGCTTGGGGGCAACTGCTGGGGTTTTCAGAAGAGAGGGTTTAGACAGGACAGGGCTGCTCCAGGGGTGTGAGCTAGGGTCTCCTGAGGATAAAGCAGCCACACATGTGCGCAGCACCTGGAGAAGCCGATCAGCGCACTGCCCGCAGCCAGCTTGGTGTAGTCCCACTTCATCCCACCGTCCTGGTAGAGCAACAGGGCGAAGGAACGGTTCCCGTCAGTGGTGAGGATTGCCTGGTAAGTGTTTGTCTGGAGAAACCCAAGGTGCCCCCTTAGCGCCCTCGTAAAGCTTCCTTTGCTCCCCCTGCAGCACGGACTGAGGCTGAGAGATCCCAAACGCCCACATGAAGCCAATAGAAGAGCTGCAGCTCAGGTCTACCCCAGCCTGGGCCCTCCACTGCTCACCTGAGTGTCATTCCACCACGATGGGTATGCTGGAGCCTTTTCCCAAGTCACTTTCAAGGTCCATTTTGCTTCATAAGGGGTTTTTAGGTATTTCTCAATCTGTCCTTCCACGTTATGGACAAGTGGGTCTCGGGTAGAGCTGATGGTGGAGTATTCCTGCCAGTTGGCATGGCAAAGGGTTAAACAAGTCAACTGGGAGCTGGGCTCCTCCAGGAGAACATTTTTTGTGGTCCTGACTGTTGTGGATGGAGTCCACCGACCTGGTACCAAGTGGTGCCGACACCCTGGGAGAAATCCGCATCATCCCAAAAAGCAGCCACCATCGGCAAAGCCTCTTGGCCACTGAAGCCCTGGGGAGGTGGGTTGGGGTTGGAGGGAACGTAGTTCTCCGTGGGTGGGAAAATGATCTGTCCATTATCTGTAAACTAATCAAAATAGCTCACTGTTTGCTGGCACCTCAAGCAGCTCCTGGGGTGTTCTTTTAGCCTCTGTGGAGGAGCAGAAACCAACCATGGGAAAGCGAAAGAAACCCAATGCAACATTCAGATCAAAACTGGTTTCTGCTGCATTTCTCTGTTGTTTCTTTCCCTACCAAGGAGCTGCACCTCCCTTAGTGCTCGGCGAGAGGGCAACTCACGTAAAGAACGTCCCGCAGCGACTTCCCGAAGGGGAACCCAATCTCTGGCATGAGCAGGGGGCAGTTGAAGTCCACCGTCCTCTGCACGCACTCTCGGTCTCCTTCCTCTGCACCAAAGGGGTAGAGCGAGGCTGCTGGCACTGGCATAAGTAGAAGATGAGTTGAAAAGGTGAAAAATCTGCCTCATCCTGCCTGTGAGCAAGGGAAGCCCACCCTGCATGTTGCCTGCTCTCCCCCTGGCTGGGCCTGTGCTCTGATGGTTTGTAAGTAACCCCCTTTTAAACTCAGTTTTAGACTTGGGACAGGATGCTCCCAGATATCTTATTTCACCTTTCTCCACGGATGTGGCAACCCAACATGCAGTGCAGATGAGTCACCCAGAGCTGGGCCATGCCCCCAGCCAGCATGGGACTGGGGCCTCTGGCTGCTCTTTGCTTCAAAAACAAGAAAATCTACTTACTGAGAAGCCCATGAGTGGGTGGGGGTTCAGGGACAGGATTTCTGTGGCCAGTGGTGGTGTGGGCAGATGTGCTTGGTGCTGTGGCCAGTCCTCTCCATGTTCCAAAGGTAGGAGTCAGGGTGGTGGCAGGGCTGGTGTTCATAGGTAGTCTCCCTGGTGTCATGGTGACTGTGGCCAGACCTTCCACTTCCTTAGCTGGACTTAGTTGGGCTGTGGGTGGTGCAACAGCTGTAGTGCTGCCTGCAGTGACAGCTGCATTGCTGGCTGTAATGGTGCCCACAGTGACAGCTGTGGCTCTGGCTGCAGTTCTGGCAGTGGTGCTGCCTGCAGCAACAGCCATGATGCTTCCTGCATTGCTGCCTGCAGTGTTGGCCGTGGTGCTCCCTGCAGTGCTGCTTGCAGTGCTGCTGCTTGCAGTGGTGCTGCTTGCAGTGGTGCTGCTTGCAGTGGTGCTGCTTGCAGTGGTGCTGCTTGCAGTGACAACCTTGATGCTCCCTGCAGTGCTGCCTGCAGTGACAGCCATGATGCTCCCTGCAGTGCTGCTTGCACTGACAGCTGTGGTGCTCCCTGCAGTGCTGCTTACAGTGGTGCTGCTTGCAGTGACACCCATGATGCTCCTTGCAGTGCTGCTTGCACTGACAGCTGTGGTGCTCCCTGCAGTGCTGCTTGCAGTGCTGTCAGTGGTGCTGCTTGCAGTGACAGCCATGGTACTCCCTGTAGTGCTGGCTGTAGTGCTGCCTGCAGTGACAGCCATGATGCTCCCTGCAGTGCTGCTTGCAGTGCTGGCTGTGGTGCTGCCTGCAGTGACAGCCATGATGCTCCCTGCAGTGCTGCTTGCAGTGCTGTCAGTGGTGCTGCTTGCAGTGACAGCCATGGTGCTCCCTGTAGTGCTGGCTGTGGTGCTGCCTGCAGTGACAGCCATGATGCTCCCTGCAGTGCTGCTTGCAGTGTTGGCTGTGGTGCTGCCTGCAGTGACAGCCATGATGCTCCTTGCAGTGCTGCTTGCACTGATAGCTGTGGTGCTCCCTGCGGTGCTGCTTGCAGTGACAGCCATGATGCTCCTTGCAGTGCTGCCTTCAGTGCTGGCCATGGTGCTGCCTGCGGTGACAGCCATGATGCTCCCTGCAGTGCTGCTTGCAGTGTTGCCTGCAGTGACAGCCATGATACTCTTTGCAGTGCTGGCAGTGGTGCTGCTTGCAGGGTTGGCCATGATGCTCCCTGTAGTGCTGCCTGCGCTGATGGCTGTGGTGCTCCCTGCAGTGCTGCTTGAAGTGCTGTCGGTGGTGCTGCCTGCAGTGACAGCCATAATGCTCCCTGCAGTGCTGCTTGCAGTGCTGTCGGTGGTGCTGCTTGCAGTGGTGCTGGCTGCAGTGTTGGCCATGATGCTCCCTGCAGTGCTGCTTGCAGTGGTGCTGCTTGCAGTGACAGCCATGATGCTCCCCACAGTGCTGCCTGCAGTGATAGCCATGATGCTCCCTGCAGTGCTGGCGGTGGTGCGGTCTGCAGTGACAGCTGCAGCACTGCCTGCAGTGACAGCTGCAGCACTGCCTGCAGTGGTGGCCGTTCTCTCTCTCCTGGCAGGTGACCCTGTCGCCGTCCAGAGGCTGGGAGCTGAGGTGCTTGCTGCCGGTGTCACGGCGTGGCGGCTGGCGGCTGTAGGAGTGGCTCCTGCTGCCAGCTCAGCGTCCGTCTGTCCATCTGCCGGCTGCCCGGTTGCACTAACGTCCAGCAGGGATGAGGAGGCTGTTGTAGGCTTCTCCGCTGGGCTGTGTAGGGGTGAGATAGGCTTTGTGGTGGCAGGGCTGGGACCAGGGATGCCCCAGGACTCAGCAGTTGTATCCACCAAGGTGGTACCTGATACTGGTGATGGGAGAGGTTGTCTGCCTCCACCTGCCTTGTCGTGCATTACAGTGAGGGACAGGACGCTGCTGGTGATGGTGGCCTTCACCATGGTAGATAGCATGGCTGTGGTGGCACTGGTGACCATGGAAGTCTCCTCACTGGCTGATGTGACTGGTGGGATAGTGTTACTGGAGAACATGCTGGCAGCTGGCGTGGCAGCTGTGTGTGTGCCAGCAGGGTTTGAGATGAGGACATGGGTGCTGCTGGTGCTGGCTGATGGTGCTGCACCCTCGACAATACTCTCAGAGGGAGTGGTGTCCACCCATGTGGTGACACCTCTGGCATCTGACTGGGATACAGCTGTAGTCTTCCATGTGTTTGTGTGACCAGGAGCCAGGGAGGTGGCCTCAGCCATGGGCTCATCTTCAGTGACTGGACTGAGAGCTGTTGAGTCTGGGTTGGGGGTGGCGTGGATGGCCTCAGTGAATGGCTTCGCAGTGACTTGGAGGCTGCGTGGAGAGGAGCTCCTGCTGGGGACAACAGAGAGGGGTGTTGTGACCCAGCTGAGACTGGCACCGCCCGCTCCCCCTGCCAGATGAGTGATGGTGATTCTGGGGGTGACTGAGAGTGCTTGCACCACTGGGTGGGTGTTCCCAGGGACAGGAGGGGACACGGTGACATCTGTCTCCACAGTGCTGTGAATGAGGCCAGGAGAAAGTGCAGTAATTGGCTCCACAGCTGTGGGTGATTCCATGTCCATGACAGCCTCTGCTGTAGGATTTTTGCTGCCCGGGGCAGAGCGTGTTGATGGGATGGCACCACCAGTGCCTGGCTCAGCCACCTCAGCCACAGAAGTGGGCAACCCTGCAGCCCCATTCCCTATGGTGAGAGAGGCTGTGCCCGTGTCCAAGCTCCTGCCTTGGTCTGTGCTCAGGGTGGAGCCAGCAGTGCGGTAGCTGTGGTCCCACGCGGCAGCAGTTGGTTGAGCCACAAAGCTAGCTGTGGTAGGGGGTGACACTGCTGCAGCTGTCCCCAGGGCAGTGTCATTACTGTGGGGGGCGTTACCTGTCTCAGCACCCACCCTTGCGTTTACAACTGGAGTTGAGCCTGCTGCTTTCTGTGTGGTGCTGCCATCTCCTGCTTCCTGGGACCCGCCCTCACCTGGCTGCACAGCTGCGTTTTCGGGAGGCAGTGATGTCACTGGCCGAGGTGTCTTCCCAGAGGTGGCACTGGGGAAGGGGCTGGCCGTGGCCAGTGCTGGGCTAGAGTTAGCCATCGCTAGTGGGGCTGAGTGGCTGTTCCTGGGAGCCAGCAAATCGGCTTGGGGCCTGGTTTCAGAAGCATCAGTCCCTCGGGGAGCTGGTTCTGGTGTTGGCCTGGTGCTGACAATTACATGGTTGGGACCTGCCCCCACTGCATCGGTACCTGGATTCTTCTCCGCGTCCACCTCCAATGGCGCTGTCCCCGCTGCTTGCCCTCTGGTGCTGCCCTCGAGGAGAGGGTCACCTGAAGCATCCGTTGGTGGTGAGATGGCCAGGGACAGTAGGGACATCCCCACTTCTGTCTCGTGGGGGATGCTGAACGAGGACACCCTCACAATCGTCCCTGCAGTGACACTGCCTTCCAGGAGAGGGGAGACATCTGCTTCTGATGCCACAGGGATTCTGGCTGGTGCAGCGCTGGGTGACTGTGTCTCTGCTCCCGAGGGTGCCTCATCTTGCAGTGCAGCCTGGGGCAGTGGGGCTGGTAGAGGTCCAGGGGTAACACCAGTTCCAAAGGGTGCTGAGCCTGCAGCAGGACCAGGCTGGCTGTGGCTGGGAAATGCATCAGGCGCCGCTGGGGTGGCTGTGATGTCCCACAGCGTTGTGGTGGTATTGCCACTGGCCAGTGATGCTGTTCCCATTCCTACTTCACTGTCTGGAGGATCACTAACAAGGGAGGGTGGATGGACAGCTGGCTCAGACTTGCTGCCATACATACTGAGAGAAGTTGGTGCAGCAGTGACTTCAGTGGCTCCTTCTGGATTTGCTTCACCAGTCCCTGTGAAAGATAAGGATGTAGCCACACTGGGTCTGGCTGGAGAGGATTTGCCTGCAGCTGCTTCTGCTATGATGGCTCCAGGGCCTGCTGAGGTGGTCTGGAGGAGCGGAGACCCCACTGAGTGCACAAAAGGCTCTGCAGAGGATGCACCAGAACTGTCAGAAGCAGCATGAGAGGACAGTTTTGTGAGGAGTTCCACTGGAGTGGCCATGGTCTTCAGGGAAGTAGTGCCTGCTGTGGCTCTGGTGCTGGGCTCACTCCTGACAGACACCAGCTCAGCGTTGGTGTTTCCCAGAGCTGGGAATGATGTGGTGTGGACATGCTCTGCAGTGGTGATATCCATTGCCATAGCTGATATGCCTGGATCTGGTGCAGCAGCCTGGGAGTGGGTGACAGCATTGGCTCCATGCAGCCCATCTCCAGAAGGGCCAGAGGCACTGGTGTGGCTGGAGGGAATCATCTTTCCTGTGCTCAGCACAGCAGAAGCAGGGAGCTGGAGTGAATGGGCTGGAGGAGACTGTGCAGGGGGCACAGGGGGGTCCTGCGAGGCATTGTAGCTGACATTGGATAAGGCATGTGTCCCTAGCTCTGTAGCCTCTCCAGCAACTGGAGTGACAGAAGAAAAGGTGACCTTTGCCAAGGGTGCCTTTGAGAGATCTGCAGGCGGTGGTGCTGCCACCCTGGCTCCCTCCGTGGCTATGTAGGGGGCAGCCTTGGGGAAACCAACAGTGGGCCTGGCCGAGGCTGTTGCCAGCTTTGCAGAGTTGACTATGTCCTGAGAGATGCTGGCTGCTGTGGAGAGAGGTGAGGTGGCCTCCTCCAGCTCTGGTATGACCTCCTGGGACAGGAGCACAGCAGTTTCATGTGACTCGGCAGAGCTCTTGCTAATGCTGGGGAGGGATGTGCCTGTGCTGTGCTTGTCCTGAAGAAGCAGTGGTAGTGTGGTCCACGTTGTCCCTAGGGTCCTTTCTGCAGTGATGGCATTGCCTAGCTGCACCAACCCACTGGCATCAGCCAGTTTGCTAGTGGCTGAGGGAGATACTTTTGCCCCAGGCACTGCTTGAGCAGGCAAGACATGTGCCATTGGTGGATGCCCTGGTGCTGGGGGGGCACCTCTCAGTGCACTGACAGCACCCATGGGTGGCTCAGTTGCAGTGGTGTCTTGCACAGGGGTACTTATTCCCAGAACTGTCTCTCCAGGGATGCTGTTCATAGCCACTTGAGACACTTCCACAGCCTGCTTAGGGGTAATGTTGCTGTCTGAGGGTGGTTTGCTTGTTCCCATTACAGTGGGGACACCTGGCACCAGGGAAAATGTTGCATCTCTAGCAGCACCACCTTCTGTGGCAAGACCCATCCTGTGTTCCACTGGCATGAGGGATGGAAGCTGTCCATGCCAAGTGGTGGTGGGAGCTGGAGGAATGTTGGCTGGGTGGTCAGCAGTGCCTGGAAAGGAGTTTCCAGGCCCTGACCCTGCCCCTGGGCTGCCTCCAGTTGCTGGATCCCCAGGGAGACCTGCTGTAGTGGGAGGCCCTACCTGTTCACCACTGTTTCTGGCTGGGACCAGCTTTCTGGTTGTCACCTGTGGCACCTGGCTGCCTGTAGAGCGAGACAAGGTGGCACCAGCTGGATCAACCCCACAGTGGCCCCAGCAGGCAGGAACTTGCCCATGGCCAGCTGCCTGCCAGCCTTACCTGAGCCATGGCTGCCCTTGGAGGTGGTGGTCCTGTCAGTAGGAGAGGGAGGCTCCGGCTGGCTGGTCACAGTGGTGAGGAAGGCCTGGCATATACCCAGGTCCAGGGGCAGCTCATCATTGGTGCTGTCAGCCACGGGGGATATGCTGCCCACCTCTCCTGAGGCTGGTACTAGGGCAAAGAGCTGCTCCCCCATCTCTGCACCTTGTGCTGGTGGCAGATCAGGTAGGTGAGGGCACAAGAAGAAGAGAAACCTGCCCAGGGTGCCCATCACCCTCACCCCTTCCCCTGCCACGTGAGGAAGGTGCCCCAAGCCCCTGCGTCAGGTCCCCACACCATCATCCACAGCCAGATCAATGCCAAGAAGACAGGTGCCTTGTCAATGGGCAATAGACCCTATTTGACCCATAAAACATCCCCTCACCCTGCCATGGTCAGGGGACCATGCCAAGACTGTGCCACCAACGGGGCAAACCCCAGCTAGCCGCTCAGGCTGGAACCTGGGGGGTTTGAGCAGCCAGAGAGCTGTTCTCAGCCCATCACCCAGATAGTATCTGCCACCCAGTCAGCCCAGCAGTGGTGTAGGTGACCCTGGCACTTACCGGGCAGCACCCAGAGTCCCCACAGCATGCAGCTCCAGAGTGGCCACTGGCTCCAGCGCTCCATGGTGTGTCTTCGGTGGCTGCAGCTCTCCCAGGGGAGCGACGCAGCAGGGCGGCTGCACCTTGCACCAGTGAGCACTCCCCGGGGGAGGGGGGGATGGGGACACCACGTGTCCTGCCTGGGGCACTGATGACTCCCTGTCCTCGAAGCTTGCCATGTGGGTGGCCGCCTCCCAGTCGTGGGGACCCAGTGCTGCTGAGGGACAGCCATCTTGCCACGGGAGATTTTTAAGGCACTTCCTAGGGTGACCCCATAGTTGAGACCCCAAGATTGGGGTCCCCAATCCCTGGGGAGCACCCAAAGGGGTGCAAAGTCACCTGAGATGGCAAGTGGAAGCAAGTGTGCCCAGCGCCTCTGGGAGGGGTGGGCCCTGCACCCCCTATTTGGCCCCCATTTGCTGCCAGGTCCCTGCCATGCTCGGCTGCTCAGCCGATAACCCCTGGCACAGGCTTGCTGCCAAGAAGGAAGAAGGAAGGAGCAACCTCCTGCTGCTGCCTCGAGGTCCTGCCTCAGCCCCACTCCTGGCACTGCCACCCCCAGAACCTGCGTGCAGGGGTTATCTGTGCCATCGATGCAAACGCCCACACAAGCACAGCCTGGGGGGGATTGTTCTGGCATGGGTGGCAGGGCCAGGCATCGCCCTGGGTTGGAGGTCATCCTCCAACAGCAGCAAAGGCCAGGTGCAGCTGGCTGGGTAAAAGAAGCTGCTGGGTCTACTGATGCAAGGACATTTGCTTCTTCTTGGGGGCCTAGCCCAGCTCCAGGATCACTTAAGGGGGGAAACAAAGTTGTTGAAGGTGTTGTGCCTTCTTTGATTCATTGACTGCCACCCCACATCTGCCATGCTGCAATAGCTGCACCTTAGATGGGGAAACTGAGGCAGTGAGAGCCCAAAGCACCCATGCGCAGCTGTGCCCACAGCAGCACCAGCACACCTTCCCATCCTCATGCTCAGGGAGGGCCAGGGGACCAGAGACAAACAGAACCGTGAGAGCACATGGCACAAAGGTTATGTGACCAAGTACCATCCAGGCCAGCAACAAGGCACCAGAGATGAGCAGAGCCATGAGTGCCACATCAAGACAACCCCTCCTACCACACGACTCATCCTATTTGTGGCTCTGAGCTGGAGAGCAGAGGGCATCTTGGGTATCAGATCACACCAATGCTCATGGAGCTGGTGGGTTTGGCCACCAAGCTTCTTCACCTGCATAGAGACTTCCTGCTGCTGCTGCTGCTGCTGCTGCTGCTGCAAGCTGGCACTTCAGGGAACCCAGGTAAGGGCTCTGACACACATTTGGGGGACCTGGGCTGGTTAGAACTACCACCTATCTTGGTACCTCATGGAGCCCAGCCTCTCACCCTCCCCACCGGCAGCTGGCTCCGGCGGCACAGTGGCATGAGGTTGCACAACGCCCCTCGCGTGGGCTGCAGCGCGACGCAGGTCCTGCCGCTCCCTGCCCGGGCATGAGTCAGGCAGCAGCCAGGAGCCGAGTCCTACGGAGCAAGCCGAGGGGAGGCCCTGCTGCGGGGGCTTCCTCTGCACAGGGACGTGGCTGTGGGAAAGCACTGCCCACCTGGAGCTTGCAAAACCACGTCCAGCCTTTGAGCACTGGGCCTGGGAGAGGCACAGCACATGACTAAGTCCAGCAGCCCCCAGATGGGTAGATTTTTGTGCCTCCAAAGAGCCTGGGAGCCATCTTCAGTGGGGTTCATAGATGGCTGTGCTATGCAGCTCCTTGGGGATCTCCAGTGCCTGCTGGGCACTAGACACACAGCCACCCTGCACGTGGGCTCCAGCCCTGCGGCAGGTCCTGGTCATGGCTGCTTGCAGGGAGGAACTGGCAGCCCAGAGACACGGCCTGTCCCTACGTGCTGGCAAGGATCAACCTGGGAGATGGCCACAGGCACCTTCCTCCTCTTCATAGAATATTTTTAATATATATATAATATATATTAAAATTACATTTCTCTTTACAAAAACAATTCAAGAAGGGACTAGGGGACGGAGCCCATTGATGAAGCCAGGGTGCAAGCACCTTGGCAAAGTCCGGGGAGCTGGGCAGGCTCCCTTTCGAGGTGTCCCCATCCCCCAAACAGGGGCTCAGTCCAGAGTCCAGCAGCAGGTGTTGGATGAAGATGGGCACCAGGGGCATGGCCCCAGGGTGAGATGCCTGCTCCGGATCCAACGCAGCTTGCCCCATCCCTGCTGTCACCGCCTGCAAGAAGAAAGGACATGAACTCAGGAGGGGTGATGATGTCAGCTGGCCAAGAGCAGTGCAGTGTGGAGACACCACCCTCCCCCCGAAAAGAACATCCATGCCCTTACTTCTGGCGGGCAGTGTTGTAGGGCTCAAGGAGGTGGGAGCTGGCCTGGGCGAGGTTCCAGTCGAACATCTCCAGCACTCGGTGGCACTCAACACGGGACCTCAGCCCCAGGCAGAAGAGCTGCTCCACCTGCAAAGGGACGTGGCATGGTGAAGGCAGTGACAGGGGTGCCACCACTCTCAGGGGAGCCAGGGTGGGGGTAGGGGAGCATATGATACCTTCAGGTACTGGATGGCTCGTTGGACACTCCAGCCATGGTTCTGCAGGGCCGCCTGGCACTCCTCAGTGGTCACACCATGCACTGTATCCTGCACCTGGAAGGAGTTTGTGGTCAGTGCCTGCCACCACCCCTGGGCAGCTGGCAGCCTGTAGCTGGAGCAGGGGCCTGGCGCTCTGTCCATGTCCCCAGGGATATTCAGCCTCTCCCTGGCTTGAGTACAGACTCCTGGTCACCACAAATGCAGTCCAGAGAGCCTGGGGGACCGTAGCGACAGCCACGCTCCTCTCCTCCTCCCTGGGGTTGTGGGTAGGGCTAATTCGGGATGACAAGGGGGGTGATCCCCATTTTGGAGTTGCAGCAACACTTATGTCCCACTCTACATCTGGGCAGCCCTTGTGGCCAACCCCTAGGGTCGGCCTTAGGGAAACTAAGGCACAGGGTAGGGAAGGCTCTTGTGTCCATGGCTACCTTCCCCCTTCTTGCCCACGGGTACTGGGGATGCCACTTACCAGTCGGATCTTCTCAGGAAGGCGGCAGCCATCCGTCCCATCATAGACAATCTTCTGGAGGCTGCAGGAGGCTTTCACCAGGCACTTGGGCCCAAGGTTGCTGTTGTTAGAGGAGAAGTTGGCCTTGCAGTCCAGTGGCGGCTGCTGCACCATGGGACGGACAGTGGCTGTGGTGACCAGGCGAGATGCTGGAACTTCCTCGGGACTTTTAGCCTCCTTGAAAAACTTCTCATACTTGTCCAGGTAGGCAGGACGCTCAGGCAGCAGGTAGTAGTGAGTGCTGCTGACCTTCTGCCCATCCTTCACAATAGGCAGGATGCAAGGTCCCTTGGAGCAGTCTTTGCCCTGTGCCTGGATGACCTTGGGGGTGGTGTACTTGGGGTCAAGGGCAAAGCTCTGCGTGGTGGGCATTGGTTTCCCTGGTGAGGTGGAAAGGTAGGAGCAGAGGGCGGCACGTTGCTGGGGGGAGCCCACCTGCAGGGCCATGGGGCTGGGTGTTCGGGAGGTGGGCTGTGACAGAGGGTCCCGAGGGGGAATCTGGGGGGGCCGGTCTTCCTCACCCCCCGACGCCGGAGACAGCTCCCCTGACCAGCGCCCAGGCTCATTGCGGCGCAGCGGCCGGGGTGGGATGGGAACGCGAGGTGGGATTTGGGGCTTGTCATCGGTGGGGGCAGCCGATCCCAGGGGCACATTGAGCCTCTTCATGCATTCCTGCTGCAGCTCCTCAAAGAGCTCAGTGGTCTGCGTCAGGCTGGGCTGCTTGGTCTCCTTGGGGGGCAAGAAGAGGTTGTCCTCCAGCGGTGGTGCTCGCTCGCCTTCATCCACGAAACCATAGTTGGTCTTGCCCCGCCGACTCGGGGGGCTGGTGATGGAGCAGACCTCAAAGTCATCCTCGTCCTGTGCCACGTCATCATAGGCAGGTGGTGGGGGCAAGGGGCGGGCATCCCAGTCCACCACTGGTGTGGGGTGGAGGGGCCGGGGTAGAGCTCGTGTGGGACTTTGTGGTGGGGTCTTGTCCAACAAGGAGAAGGCCTCCATGGCCAGCTTAGCTAACGATGGAGCTGTCAGCTCCCCAACTGGTGATGGGCTACCTTGGGGCACCTCCTCCTCAAAATCAATGAGGGTTACCTCCCCACCCCCTGGTGCCTCGCTCAGGGGCTGGCTAGGTTGCCGCTCGCCCACTTTGGTGCCTGGTACTCGTGCTGATGGCTTGACTGGTCGCAGACCCTTCCCTGCACCTGGCTTCTTCAGGCAGAGCTTCCGGAGACCTCCAGGCAGACCCTCCTCCTCCTCACTGACTGGGTCGTAGCAGGGCTCTAGGAGAGCATGGAGAGGGAAGGTGAGGGTCCCAGTGCCCACCTCTGTGGTGCAAGGTGGGGCACTTGCATCCCCCAGCCCTCAAACTGCCCCATCGTTTCAGTGACCTTTGCCTGGGTCACCTCCTTGGGTGCAGTTAATGCACACCAGGGCACCCTGCCCCTTGCCCCAGGCTGGCCACTGCTCCAAATGTGGGTCCCCACCAACCATAAGAGCAATGGGAGCAGATGGGGGAAAAAGGATCTAAGAGAGACAAGAGTGGGGGCACAAAGGAGGGAGAGCAGCACCTGAACAGGCCTGACTTACTGGTGAGCAGGACGGTAGGCTGAGGTGGGCGCGGAGGCGGCTGCCCTGCAGGAGAAGAGAGAGCCCAAGAGGAGGGGAAGCAAGAGGTTAGCGTGGAGCAAGCGGCAGCCACGGTGCTCGTTAGCAGGATGCATGCATTGCTGAGTCTCCGGTCACCGGTAGGGCGCAGGGAGGATGCCAATGGGAAGTGCCCCCAAGGGAAAATTGCAGGTTTAGGAGAGTCGCAGCACACACACGATGGCTGAGCTCCCTCCCCGTGGCAGCTCTGCTGAGATTCCCTGTAGCAGGGAGCCCAGCTGTTGGAGGCTGAGACGGGACAAGGGACACGGACGAAGGGCAGCAGGGCAGAGTCCAGCCAGCCAGAGCCACTGGCCGCCCACACTGCTAGCAGTGGCACATAGCCAAGTGACAACGTGTCCCATCACGCCAGCTCCCCCCAGGTCTGCAAAAAGCAAGTGGCAGTAGAGAGCCGGAAAGGAGAGTGTTCAGCCCATCACCCTGGCAGCAGGTCACAGAGATGGGGGCTTTGTGCAGCCAGTGGGCAGGGGGAGGGTGAAAGTTGCTCACTTTTGGCCCTGCCTGGAAGCTGGGTTGGTCTGGCAGCACTCGGGTCCACACCTAAAATATCAGGAGGATCCATGGGATTTCCCAGGTACAGCCTGTGGGCAAAAAGGAGGAGAGCATCCATGGGTCAGCAGGGACCATGAGGGACCCTCACTCCCACACCATATCCCCCAGGACACTCCACAGCCCCTCCACCATGCACCACACCTTGACAAGTACCAAACCCACAAGCATCAGGGCACTGCAGCCCAGAGGCTTTCGGTGCTACGGCACAGAGCCCAGTGCTGTCCCAGTGTCACCCAACCCTCTCCAGCTGTACACTATGTGCCGTACACAGGAGATTGCAAACCCATGCCTAGGGTACTTGTGTGGGGCGTGGTGCTCGGGACACCCTCACAGCGCTAGAGTGTCACAGCATGGTGCCATGGCATGCCCAGGGCATGGCACCCCGGTACAGCACACCGGTGGGCCCGGGCGAGCCATCGCAAGCCAAGCACGGTGAGGCAGGGAGCCGGCGCAGCCTGAAGGCCTGGGCGTGTGCCGAGCTCGGTGCGTTCTCGGCAGCCCAGGCAGCACGTACCCAGCACCCATGCCCACGCAGCGGGGCGCGGGAGGCCTGCTGGGGCACGAGCCAGCGCCGCATGCGTGGTGCCTTGGTTCAGCCCTCCTGTCCAGTGACAGGGCACCGAAGTGAGGGTCAGGCTGGGGCTGAGGGCGCTGGCAGAGCTATCCTAGGGCTGGGATGATCAACAGCAGTGGGGATCATGATCCTAGAAGATGCACTGAGGCTGATGTGGGAGCTGGTTCTACCCAGTGCGAGCTTTCCAGGCTTTGAAATCCTATCCTGCCACCCCCTCCCAGCTCTCCCATGTCTCCCAAGCCCAGCACTGGCAGAGAACTTCCATGCCCCCTGCCCTGAGCCAGAGCACCCACCACTCCTCAATGCCTAGCACTCGTGCCAGGCACAGCCAGTCTCAACTGGCACACTGGAGTGCGGGCACCCAGCCTCCCCTCTTCAAAGACCAACCAAGGTCTCTCTCGATAGAGCATGGGAGGAGAAATCAGAGGAGCATTTTGCTGGCTTGGTTTTTCTCCTGTTTAGCTTTGCAAGAGAATTCATGCTGTCAAAAGCACAGTGTCAGTCTGCACCCCTGCCACAGCGTCCGTGCGGAGAGGTGCAGGTTTTAGTAGCCCTGAGGCACCTCAAAAGCATTAATGTGGCCACCTCTATGGTGGTACTTACTGATGCTCCCCTGCCCTGGGACAGCCATGTGAAGCTGCAGGGCTAGGAGAAGGTGCTCCTCCTTCCCCAGGACAGCCCCTCACAAGCACAGCAGTCCCCCACATCCCTGATCCCATTAGTAAGAAGAGGCGAGGAAGTTAGTACAGCCGTGAGACCCTACCCAGAGTCACTGTCCCCAGTACAGCAGAGGAGAAGAAATGCCTTAAGGGGGTGGGGGGCAACCAAGCTGCAGCTCAGTCCCATGCCTGGCAGGCAGCAGGAAAGGCAGGGAGCAGGCAGGGGATGCAGAGAAGACAGAAAGTTTTCTTACTCATCAATTTTATCAGGAAACCCCCAGCAGTGCTGTGGGTTGGTATCTCCATGGCCTGTGTGGATGAAGCTGTTTTTAAGCGGCTGACTGATGTCGTGGGCCGACAGCCCTGCCACCGAGGTCACCGTGTTTCGGGGGAACTGGCCCACTTTTAGGGTCCGCTTATTCTGACCCCGCCACCAGTAATTCTCAGCCCTGAGGAATAAAAAGGACCTCATTACCGATGAGGGGATGGGAAAGGGACACGCGTCTGCCCCGGTGACAGGGGAGGAGGTGAGGTCACTTGCCCAAGGCCACGCAGACAGGCAGTGGCACAAATGGGAAAGGAACCCAGGTGCCCGGGATCCCAACCCTATACCACAGCATGCTCTGCCTCCCACCCTACATGGCCCCTGCCCAGGAAGGTGGCAGGGATTGTGGGCGGTAGGGAACAAAGCTCCCCATTTGCACCCAAAAAGATGAGCCCCTTCATCCTCCTCCCCACAGCTGCTCCACATTACGCAGGAGCCTTGGGGTGATGCCTGCATTGACCTGCTCGTTGCTGGTCCCCCTGCGGGACTGTGTGGGATGGCACAAGAGACATGCATGGTGTCTTTTGATGAAGGCTCAAAAATATCCCAGTCACCCAGAGGAAAATGGAGGGGAAAGGGGCCATGGTGGGGGACAGGGAGTCTCCCTCACATACACCTCCTAAATTGCTGGTGAGGGCAGCAGGAGGTGGGCAGCAGGAGATGGGCAGTCCAGGCTAGAGGGCTCAAGCTGCAAATCCACTTCTTGTCATGTGGGTAGGGTGGCCAGGACGCCAGTCCTCTATAGGAACCAGTCGGGAGCTGCCTGCCTGCCCTAGGATGTGGCTACCTCCAGGGTGGAAGAGGGCAGTCACCCAGCCAGAAGGGACTGGGGGCAGGAAAGGGGATAGGCACAGGTAGGATGCAAGGAAAGGCACCCCAAGGGGCGCCTGCACCCAGCCTGTGCCAAACCAATGCGGGGGGAGGGGGGAAGTGGTGGTAGGCTGTGATCCTAACTCCCACCCCTGCTCCCACCATGTAATTCTCTTCTCCAGCCGCTGGAGCCTCCGTATCCCGCGGGCAGGGCAGGCACGGCGGGGGGCGGCGGGCAGTGTGCTGTGCCAGCCCGGCGAGGCTGGCACGGGCCCCACAGTTTCCTGGAGTCACCTGTGAGTCACCCCCGGCCACCAGCTCAGCCCTTTTCCTGTTTACCTTCCCCGCTCGCCGCCAGCCAGCCGCCTTGCCGGGACCCCCCGGCAGAGCTCAGCCGGTACCGGCACGCTCCCTCACCCGTGGCAGACCGGAGTGAGGGGCAGGACGGTCCTGTTCACCGGGAGGTCCCTTCCGCTCGTTCTCCTCCCTGCGCCCCGACACCTCCGCCTGCCGCTGCAGGGATGCTGCGGCCGGGGTGGCTCCTCTGTTCCCCCCCATCTACCAGCCTCATCCCACCGGACCCGCTCAGGCTCTGCCCTGGCATCCACCTCGAAAGCCCCCGCCTCCCACAGCCGGCTGGGTCCCCGAGGGGCTTTCAGGTAGGTCCCTGCCCCTGCCCACACACACGTACGCAAGCCCAGCACCCACCGAAAGACAGGCAGGGGCTTGAAAAAGGGTGGGGGGTGTTTACCGTCCCCGGGCGGCCTCGGCGGGGCCGGATAAGGCCTCTGGAAGGAGCTCCCCCCATTCCCTGCCCGGGCAGCCCCACCGGCAGCGCGGTGCGGGGCAGCTGCCCCGCGGGGAAACTGAGGCACGAAGAGGGCCGTCTCCCCGCGGTAGCGCTGGCAGGCACTGAGACTCCTGCCGGCTCCCGGCTTCAAAGCCTGGCCTTGGCATCCCCAAAATGTGCCCACTGTGGGGGCCACCGGAGAAACTGAGGCAGAAGTTGCATCCCTGCTCCACCGCGCTCCCAGCCCTCCCCGACCCATCGGCACCCCTCGGTACGGCCACTTTTTCCCTTGTCGCGCTCCGAACCCCCCATCCTGCGGTTCACCTGAGGCCGGTGGCGGGGCGGGAGGGGCACGGGTAGAGGACCCCCGGCCCGGCCGTGATGCGGCGGTGGGGCCGATGCAGACGCACTGGCGCGGCCGCGCCGCCCTCCGCCGCTCCTTCCCTCCCTCCTTCCCTCCCTCCGCCGACGCCGCTTCCCTTCCCCTCCCCTCCCCTCCCTGCAATTAAACTGCCAGACCCTGGGCAAGAGTCATCCCTGACGGCGGCTGCGGCGGCCCGGGAGAAAGCCGGTCCCTGCAGACACACAAATCCGGCCTGATTCACCTCCGGGCCGTGACTAACCCCGGGGAGCCGGCCCCGGGACAGAGGGAAACGGGAGGGGGAAAGGAGAGCCTGTGCCTCATCCTCCCGGGGCTGCTGGGGGCGGGGGCGGCCCGCTGTGTGCCAGCGGGACAAAGAGACACCGAGCTCCTCTAAAGTCTCGGCTGTTCCCCGTTGGAGGGGCATGGAGGTGCGGGAACCAGAAATGCCTTCAGTTCTCAGGCTCCCAGGGCTGCAGAGACGGGTGGCTATATCTCCGGGTGGCTGGCAGGGACCGAGGAGCCAAGCCTACGGCGCAGGGGGTGACAGGTCATGTCACCGTGGTGCTAGTGGCACGTCCCCACCAGTATCAGCAGGGAGCGGCCCTGGGGCAAGGCCGGGGCAAACCCAGAAGCACAGCGGGGTGAGTCAGCGGGGGCGGATGGTGCAGGCAGGGCTGCACTGCCCGCGGACACGCCTGTGTCGCTGTGCTCCCCTTCCCACACCGGGCTAGCCCCCTGGTGCTGTGCTGGGGGTGCAAAGCCCCCCTCCCCATCCCTGCTCCCGACAACTCTGCCAGTGTGCACACTCTTCCTGTTCATGGGGTCCCCTGAACCCACACAGGCTGACAGCTGGTCCGTGTGCACCCTTCAATAGCTGCCACCCCCCTCTGTGCAATACCTGCCCTCGATGACTGTGATGATGTCGTTCATCTGGATGTGCAGCTTGTCTGGCTCCTCGAAGTCTTGCAGTGCCCTCATGTCGGTGGGCTGGGCCTGGGGGGAAGGGGTGGGGTGAGGACAGGGGACACAGCACCCTTATATGGATCTCTACCCTGTTTTGAAGCCATGCCCAGCCCCACGCAGGGCAAAGCCCCAAAAGCAGACAAGAGACAGCATCATCATTCCCAGTCTCTCCTCAGCTGTGATACCCCTGGAGCAAGGTGCCACATGGAGTCCTCCTGACAAAACCATGTCACAGCCAGCCTCTTACTTTTCAGCCTGCAGGGCTGTCTGGCCTGGGCCTCTCACACCTCTCCTGCCTCAACTCTGCTCACACTGAAGCAGAGCTGGTGGATGGGGCTGCAGGAGCCCCTGTCCCCCTCCCTGCTCACCCACCTCCACCAAGAAGTCCCGTAGGGCCACGAAGGTGGGTCGGTCCTCTGGCTTGTGTGCCCAGCACTGCAGCATGACATTGTAGACATCCTGGGGACAGTCCTCAGGACGTGGCAACCGCTCACCCTCTTTATCTATCTTGTGCAGGATCTGCGGCACAGCAAGTGCTGTCAGGGGGTCCCAGGTCCCCTCCAGGACTGCCAGGACAAGGGTGTGTGGGGGGCAAGTCCTTGCTGTACACCCACCTGGCTGCCATTAAGACCAATCCAAGGCTCCTGCCCATAGGTGAACATTTCCCAAAGGGTCACCCCAAACATCCAAGTATCACTGGCATGAGAGAAGGTGCGTGTCTTCAGGCTCTCGGGAGCACACCTATGACGGGAAGGACATTTAGCATCAGGAGGTCACAGGTACTGCAGACACAGATCCCCTGCTTCCCAGGGCTCACCAGGCAAAAGGGACCTTGCGATGCTCCTGCATCACATAGTGGTCATCATTTTTGGGCAGGGCTCGCATCAGTCCAAAGTCCCCAATCTTGACCAGATCATTTGAGGCCAATAGGATGTTACGAGCAGCCAGGTCACGGTGGATGAAGCGCTTGGACTCCAAGTAGGCCATGCCCTTGGCCACCTGGATGGCATACTGGCAGAGGGTGGAGATGAGGAAATGGCCCTGGTTCTTCCGCAGGCGATCCAGGAGGGATCCCAAAGGGGCCAGCTCTGTCACCTGGGCCATGAGAAGAGGACAGATCGGTCAAGCTAAGGAGCATCTTGGTCGGGCTAGTGTCCCACCTTATGCTCCACTAGAGATGCCAGTGGAGGACTCAGGGTACAGACTCAGCCCAGCTTTGCTTGCCCCATCATGCAGGATCCCACACAAAGTAGCATTGGGGTCAGTCACTTCCCCGTACTCACCATCTTCATGGGGTGGGAGAGCACCACACCATAGAGGCGGATGAGGTTCCTGTGGTCCAGGGAGTGCATGGCATTCACCTCCCGGATGAAGTCATCTAGTGCCTCTGGCTGGCTCAGCACATCTGTCTTGAGGCACTTCACCGCCACATTCAGCTACGGCCAAAGCGGGGATGAGCCCCGAAGTGTCTTCCCTCGGGGTGGTCCCACTGCCCATCTCCCTCCCTCCATGAGCAGCCCCTCACCGTCCTGCCAGCAGGCGTGCACCACTCGCCGCGACGCACGACACCAAAGGAGCCATCGCCCAGCTTCTCAAAGAGCGAGAGGTCCCGCTCCCGCACGAGGCAGGTGAGCGAGTGCTGGCCCCCAGCTTCAAGGGGTGGTGGCGTAGGGGGCTTGCGGAAGGTGCTCTGGGGCTGAGGTGGCATGTCCGACTCAGGGCGCTTCCCGCTGAACACCTGTGAGACATGGGGGTAGATGAGTAGCAGGCACAGAGATGCTCCAAGCCCTTGGACCTGTGAGTGAGCAGTGTCAGGATGGCACCCTGACTGGGCTGTACGCTCTGGAACTTAATGGTGACCTCTAACTAGTGATTACCGAGGGCAGGCTGGCTTCAGGAGAAGGGTCTGCCACTCTAGCTGCCTGCACACTGAGCTGTGATTTATATGAAGGGAAGGGGTCATGCCTCTCACAGCAGCCCCAGCAAACTAGGCCAGTAGCCAGAGGGCCCTGGGCACTCCTTGGCCAGGCTGCGGCCACACAATGTGCCTGGGCATGAAGCCAAGAGAAATCTCCAGCTTAGGCAAAGTGTGGTGACGCATCCTTGCAGCAACACAGGCCTTACAATATGAGCTGCTACTACTGCCAGCACAGAGGAGTCATGCATGGGCTCTCCCTTCCTCTCTCACAGCTGGGACCAGTGATGTCCTTGGACTGCTGATGTGCCCCGCTGGATGAAGTCCATCTCAGCCCTGGCAGTCAGGACCCATGCAGCGTACATGGGGGATGGGCTCAGCATATGGCTGGGGTAGGAGGTGGCATTTCTGTGCCCAGTGCAAGGCCGAGTAGTCTTCTATTAAAAGCCTGTCCCTGTCCCCAGCCCAGATGAGTCACATAGAGGAGAGGCCACAACCCAGTATCCATCTGGCAAGTGCCTTGCTCTTTTGGGGGTACAAGGTGCTAGGAGGTCCCAAGGCAGCAGCAGCACCAGGTTTGGATGGGATGGCATCAGGGGCATATGTAAGTACCCCAAGGTCCCCTGCCCTGGTGTACCACAAGGCTACATTCACACAGGTGACTGAGGCAAGATGCAAAGGCTCTGTGGCTTGTTGGCTGCAAAGGAATTTCAGGGCAAAGAGGCAAGTATCATGAAGGAAGTTAGCTTCCCAAATGCCAGGACAGCATGGCTGTCCTCTGCCACAAAGTGACTCAGAAGCCCATGGAGGACTGGAGTGTATGCTGGCAGGGCCACACTGCAGGCAGGGTATGAGTGGCAGGGTCCCAGGGACTGCTGACATGAAAGCCAGGCACCAAGTTCCTCTGACCTGCCTCAGTTTCCCTGCTATATCTGACCCTCTCTCATCCCTACCTTGCTCATCCAGGATTTCCTCTTGCACATGGCTTTCCTCCGCTTCACTGCCTCCCATAGTCGCCGCTGACCTGCAGGACACATGGACACAGTGACTGTCACTGACCCAGCATACAGTGGAGATCCCCTCCAGGCCCACGGGCTGCATGCTCCTCTGGACTCCCCAGAAGATCTGGGGAGCAGCCAGTCTGGAAGTGTAAGGGGGAATCTTTGTGAGGTGATGTACATACCAGGGCGTCCCATGCCAATCTTCTCCAGATCCTCATTTTTGACGTACTCAAAATGGGAAAGGCGGGTGACGTTGAGCTCGTCCCGGATGCGAAGGAAGTACTGCTGCAGCTGCAGCTCAGTGAGCAGCTCCAGCAGCCAGTCCGTGCCCTCTTCTGCCTGCATGCTACAGCTCAGCCTCTGCTGGGACATTGCACGGGGTTAGGAGGACCCTGTTCTGCTCCCTGCTGCCCCACCACTCTGGAGAAGTCACCTGGAAAGGCTGAGTGGAAGATGTGTTGCCTGGGTAGGGAGTGAGGGATGCTAGCAGGACTTATCTCTTGAGACTGTGCCTAGAGTCTTGCTCTGCCTTGTCATGCTGACAGAAACACCAGCCCACCCCTCTGCTCCAGCCCAGCCTGCTCCGAGACGACAATGCAGTGGACATACTCAGGAGAAGCCCCCAGCCTAGGGGCACCCAACAGTCTGCCACTGCAGCTGCACAAGTGGCATCCCACATCTGGCCCCATGCCTACCAGTCTGCCTTTGCCCAGTTGGAAGGACTGACTCGGGAGGGGATAGCTGCCTCGGCACCACCACTCGGCACTCTAGAATTCCAGCACACCTGGCTGGGCTACAGCACAGACCCACAGTGGCTATCCTCTGCCACAGGTGGTGGACCTCCCTCGCTGGTCAGCCAGAAGGAGGGGCCTGACAGCAACATTAGGGTCTCCGGGGGCTCCTGATGCCCTGAGGTTGAGCCCAAGACTGCAGGCATTACCCCTATAGCTCTGCAGAGCATGAAGAGGGAAGGGATGGAGTCAGGGCTTATTTATGGTTCCCCATGACCCCCCTAAACATGTCTCCCTAGCACTCCCCATCCCTGTTCACTGTCCCAGCTCTTGGCTTCCATTGCCTCTTTTCTGGGAAGGGACAGAGCTCTGCCTCCTGCCGCCGAGAGCCGAAGGGAAGGTGGGAACCTCGATCCTGGCCCCACAACCGGGCAGCCTCCTCCATCCTCTCCTCTCCCCAAGGAGACAACGTGGCTTCCAGCGTCTTCGCCCCCCGCGCTCAGGTCCCTTGTCACCACACAGCCCTCAGTACTGGGCTAAAAATACGGTGGGTGCGGCCAGCAGCTGGGCACGGGGGCGCACGGGGGCATGCGGGGAGAGATCAACCGCCGGCCTCTGGCGTGTGCCCGCAGCTGACCGGGGGCGACCGCGGTCCCCTCTCTGCAGGCAACGGGGACAGGGCTGGTGACAGCCAGCGTAGGGTCTGCCCGAGGCTGGGGTCGGCACTTACTCGGTAGAGGCGGAAGCGGGTGAGGAAGGGGAAGGATCGGTGCAAAGCCTGGAAGCGTCGCATCCTGCCTGGCTGCCCGCCGCGGCCCCTGGCACCGCTGATGTCCCTTTCCCAGTGCTGGCGTCCCACGGCAGAGCCCGCTCAGTGCAGTCGGGGCACCGGCAGCCCCATCCACTTGCCTACAGAGATACCCCCCCGGGCCTCGCTGCCCCACACACCCCCTGGAGCTGACAGCAGAGCTTAGGGCGTCCGTCGGCCGGACACAAGCTGCGGTTCTCCCCTTCCTTCCGTCTGGCTCTCAACCCTCCCGGCCGGCCCTCCCTATCCCCAGCGGAACGGGGCCGGGGCGGGGGCCGGCGACAGGCAGGGCTGGAGGTTACCCACCCTGACTAGAGCTGCTTCTTGGGGACCTACGGCCGGCAGCGGGACTCGGTCCCGGCTGGCTGCCTGCGCAGCACTCCCCGGGAGGGGTTATTTTCGGCTGGGGCTGGGACGCACGCCCAGGGGGCCGGGCTCCCATCAATGTGCCGCTTTCTCCCTTGTTCGGCGGGCGCCGGCAGCTGGGAGCCTGGACCCCCGTCCCATTTCCATGGAAACTCGTCCCGGCCTTGGGAAACTCTCCCGGGACTCAGTTTCCCCCCCAGGAAGCGGGAAGGGAGGGAGAGGAAACATCCGGCTCTCGGCTCCCCAACCGAGGCCGCAGGCACGATGCCAGGGGAATGGGCACTGCGGGGGGAGCTTTTGGCTCAGCAGAAGTACCCGCTGCCCAGCTGCCAGCCCCCGCAGGGTTCTGCCACGGTCTACTACCAGCATCCCGGGACTTGGTCCCCTTCCCTGGCAGGGCTGGCACCCAATTGCCAGCGCTGCTGTCCACCCATGGGCTCCCTAGGGAGAACAGCTGGCCGTGCCGGCAGTCGCGGCGTGAGAGAGTAAAGACCCGCAGCAACCTTTGCTAAGGCCCCCGCCAGGATGCGCCTCTGAAACTGTGGCCACCGCTGCACTGAGGGTGCAGCTGGAAGGAGGTTAAGCACATCCCCAGGTGCAGAGGAGCCTCCCCTGTGGATTCCACCCCCGGGATCTCAGCTGGCACCCAGCAGCACAAGCACCCGGCACAACAAGCCCATTGACTGGGAACACCAGGGCATGGTGCCCTCGGCACCAACCTCTGCCACTCACCAGCTCCCCCCTCTCTGGATCAGGGAACACGGCGGATGCAGAGGGTTCCCTGCCCTGAAACGGTGCATCACTCCCATTACCTGACACCAGCACCCACCAGGGGTGGTGTGCTGCCTCCTGCACCCCAGACCACCCCCTAAACCCCAGGAGAGGCTGTCTAGCTCAGCACCTACACTGGAAGCACTGGTCTCCGAATAGAAGCACAGGGATCCAGGCTTGTGCAGTGTGCAGGGGGAAGCTCAATGTCTCAATTTCCCCCTCCACGATAGACCCACAGGCACACGGTGTAACACCGCAACCACGTCTCCAGGATGGGCAAGCACAGTCCTGACAGCGAACTCCCCGTTCTGGGAGAGGTCCTGCCCAGCCCCTCATGACATGGCAGGTGATAAACCCCCACTGCCAAGTTCTGCTTGCCCCAGCCGTGTGCCCCGATGTCATGCACACCCACCCCTGCAAGCCCCGGGGATGCACCCAACATGCAGCCAGGCTCATGCACGGGCAGTGACGACTCTCACGTGCACCCTGGGACCACACAGGCTCAACCTCCAGCACCCCACGCACCTCCCGCCACCTGCGCAACCACAGCCGCCCACCAGGCACACGTCACCTCCGTGCACCCCCGCAGCTACCGCCCTGCCTGGCCGCACGTGCGCAAACACACTGGCGCCACACAGCCGGCGGCACCCACTGGCCCACTCCCCTGCCCCCGCCTGATGCGCACCTGGAGCCGCCTGCACCACTGTGCCCTCCCCCGGCATGGCTTGCTCCTTGCCTCCACACTTGCTTGGCATCACGCACGACCATGCGCACCCACCCGAGCTGCCACACAGACGGCCAAACGGTCCTCAGTTACTCACAGTAATACCCCAACAGCAGCCCTACACCCTGACACAGCTGCACCCTCCACACGTACCTACATGCTCCTCATTCTCTCCAAACCCAGCCCCGCCCCCAGCCTCACATCCCTCCAGCGACAGCTCCACATGCAGATCGCAGCCCGAATCCTGCCATCATCCTGTGCTGGACACTGCGTCCCTCCTCCAGCTATGCTGGGCCCAGCTGAGCCGCTCTGCACGCACTGCTCCTCTGTGCCTCAAGTGTCCCCATCAGGTAGGAACGGACAGTCCCACTCCCGTGGGTTAGGACAAGAGTGCAGCTTGTGCAGGGGTTACCATGCCCACAGCACACCAGATGCCACAGAGTACTGCAAGTGCTGGGAGAGGGGGACGCCACGGATCCCCCGAGCCCCATGCCAGCTGCTGACCTGTGCCCCTCTTGTAGCCACTCAGTCTGGCCGGTACTCTCTACCGCTTCCCCCCACCGGCTCTCCCCGCACTGACCCGCCGGCATGGCATGCCCGGGGCGATGTCCAGCCGGGGGGATGGCATGGAGTGCCCGCTGCCTGCTCGCAGGGCCCGCTGCCCGGTGCTGTCCGAGAAGCTGTGGGGCAGAGGGGCAAGCATCTCCTCCTCCTCCTCGGCGCTGCTCAGGCGCTGGTAGTCGCATCGCTCGCTCATGGCTGGGGCGGCGGTGGCGGCTGCGGCGCGGTGACGAGAGAGGGGCTCCGCGGAGTCGCCCGCGCCTGCCTGGGGGTGGCAAGGGCTGGAGCCCGGCTCGGGATCACATGGCAGAAAGTTGCTGCAGTTCCGGAAAACAGCAAGAGGGTGAAGGTGACCGCGACGGTGATGGAGGGGAGGGGGGAATGGAGTGATGCAGAGGAGATGGGGAAAAGAGAAGGTGTGTGGGGGGAGACGACAGCCTCTCGAGCGCCCATCCTCACCCCAATCCCAGCCTGGCATGGCTGTCTTCCTCCTGGTTCAGCAGCCCAACTGCTTGCCCGCTGTCCCCGCGCCGGCACCCGAGCTGAGAGGCGGTGGCATCGCTGCCAACCCCAGCTCCGCGCTCGCAGCCTCCTTCTCCCCCCACCCCATCACGGTGCTGCCCGTCAGCGGGGATGCGGAGCAGGCAGCTGGGTGGAGGAGGGGGGAGCATGGTCCAGCAGCCAGGACTCTGGAAAATCGGGCGAGTGAGGAGAGTCACCGTACCCCGCTTCTGGGCACCTGCAGCGGGGTGGGGGGTGCTGCGGGGCTGACAGCATCCCCAGCATCCCTCCCGCTTCCCCGCGCCGCAGAGGGGGATGGGATGCGCTGGGAAGATGGCTGCTGTTCCGCAGCGGCCCGGCCAGTGCTGGCGCAGGCACGGCAGAGCCGGGAGAGCAGCCAGTCCCCAGCGGGCGCTGCCGGGATGGGAGTCGCGGGGGACGCACCAGGAGAACTTTTCCCAGGATTAATCCTTGGCCCCCACATCCTCATAGCGACCTGGTTGTCTCCTAGACCTCTGCCAGGCACTGCACCAGGCAAAGCCACCAGCAGGGGCAGGTGGCACTGGGAAGCCATCTTCCCAGATGGGGAACCCCCCAGCTGCACATCAGGACCCAGCACTGCCCAGCCGCTGCCCCTCTCTGAGCCCTCCGAGTCAGAGCTATAAGCAGGGTGAAATCGCGGTGGGATCCTGCAGCCCCCTAGAACCTGCCTGTCCTTTAGCACAAGGCACGCCCCCAGGGACCAGTCTGTCCCTCGTGGCAATGTCACAGGGCATGATATCCCATTCTGAGCCCCAGAAATGCCCTTATAATCCCCCCTGCTACTCCCCACACACCTACACGCCTCCATCCTCCACGATACGGGTGGGGGAGGAAACAAGGAGTGACATCAGACTGTCACTGTGCCAGGGCAGGGGGTACAAGCTCATCCTGCCCTCTTCCCCCATGTCTTTCCCACCTGTAATCCTGGGGAGCACCTGCCCCAGTTTAGGGGACCCAGGGGCCCTGGCAGGGTCAGCCCCTCAACAGCTCCTCCTGCCATACCACAGAGGTGAGCTCAGCCGTGGAGCTGAGGCGGGTCAAGCCCGCGGCGTGGGAGCAGCAAGCCACCCCCGCACATGGCCTGCCGGCGTCACCGCGCTGGCATGCCGCAGGATGGTGACTGATGCACGTGCTATGCCACCTTCCCTCCGGCCCTGGCCGCCCCGTGCTGGGCTAAAACTCTTGCTAGCCTGACCACCAAGAGATGCTCTGGGGTGCCCATGCTGAGTAGGGACAACCCCTACAACCAAGGGCACAGAATTGAGTCATCCTTCCACGAGCCGGGTCCTCCTGGTCTGCTTCAGGCTCAGCTGAAACCCAAAGAGGTACCCTCTAAGGAGGCCATGTTGCCCAAACCATCTGCCCGCAATTCCTTTCCGGGGTGCTCCCACCACAAGGACAACTGCTGGACGGGCATGCTGTACCTTGCTCCCTCAGGCGCTGAGACTCACACTGACCACAGGGTGTCCCTCCCCTCCATCCAGACGACAGATCTCCCCAGCCCTCTGGGACAACACATCTGCCCCCCCACATCCCTTCCAACAACCCTGAAGCCCGAGGACACAGCATCCCCCCCATGCTCTTTGCCCATGATCCTGCACAGAGGACCCCGGGAAACGGTGGGTCCCCAAAACAAGCTCCCAGAGTGGGATAGGGTCCCCCACTCACCTTCAGCACATCACCCTGTCTGCTGTCACAGTCGCCCTGCCACCTCCGTGGTGGCCGTGTCACCTGGAAGTGATCTCACCAGCCACAGCAGCACCTCAGGCTGGTTCACTCAGCCCTGACAGGGCCCCGAGGGTGGCCCCAAATTGTGGTGACACACTCCCCAGCCCAGGCACCGTGGCGCAGGCATGTGGGCACACACATACCCACGCGCACAAACACACCCTGCTCCCACTAGAGATAGGTCTGCCAGCTGCATCTTGCCTACCCCCAGGATGCTGCCGTCATTCAGCTCCCTGGGGACCATCACAGCCCCTCAATGGATTGCACCGTCCCACATCCCTCCCTGCCCTCATACCAGTGGGTGTTCAGCCTCCCTCGGTGCTGGCACCTGGTGCAGCTTTCTTGGCTGGCTTGGGCAAGCTGGAGGTCTTGGGGGCCCAGCATGGAGAAGCGGTGACCCCCGTGGTGGGGGTGGCCGGGGAGGCCGAGGTGCTGGGTTCCTCCTCAGTGCCATCTCTGGACTCACAGAGCCTGGCCCCATGGCCTGATCCTGCCTGCCAGCACAGAGCATCCCTCACTCTGCACCCCTGCGTGCAGCAGTGGCTGCCTGAGGAGCAAGGCTGTGTGGGAGGCCCCCCCAACACCAACAGAGCCTGGCGCAACCCCAATCCCCTCCCTAAGCCTCTTTCCTCTGCTAAATCTCCTCTGCAGGTCAAGCCAGGGTGGGCTGAACCCATCTTATGCCTCCCAGCTTCCTGGCACAGATGAGACAAGCAGGAATTGCCAACTCCATAACTGATTCCCACCTGTCTTGAGCTCTCACACTAAGGTAGGGCCACAGTGTGGTATTCTGGGGGACAAGCAGGGAAGGCAACACCCCTCAGCATCCAGAGTGTCCTGTGCCCAAGTGCCAGAGAGAGGGCATCAGGCTTGGCGTCACTGAGCCTTGTGTCGCTAAGCCCAGGGACAGTGCCACCCTGCCCTAGTGCAAGGCTGGCTTGCACCTGTTGCCCTCCCGTTTGTCTCACCTGGGCCATGGTGGCAGTGCTGCAGGGGTCGTACTGCGGTGAAACAGGCAGCGTACGAGGGGGCACGGCATCAGGGCTCAGCCACGGGGTGACACCAGCCGTGAGGTTCCCCTGGGGCAAAGTGGAGGGAGAGGTCAGATGAGCCCCCTAGCCCAGCACTTATCTGCCCACCCTGGACCCTTCAGAATCCCTGGAGGCTTAGGGGTGGGAATGTCTCCCTGCACTGATGCCCACCCCCTCCTTGTCCTGCCTAAGCAGCTGAAAGTGCCTCGGCGGAGCTGCCTTGTCACCTCCTTGGAGCACAGGTGGGCTTTAGCCCTTGAACCTGCCAGAAAACAGGGTCCCCATCACGTGTGCTGAGCTGTAGGTCTCACTGCCTCCTCTACCCTAGAGGTGCTGCCAGCAGTACCCACATCCCCACACCACTGCAAGATGTGCCCTTAGTTGCAGCTGGCACAAAACAAGTCTGCCAAGTCTCAGGCCAGGCATGCATAAAGTCACATCTGCATCACATCTTCCCTCTGCACTGGCAGCAGAGAAGGTGGGTCTCTCAGAGATGGAAGGGGGTGGAAGTGAAGGCTTAACCACCCCCTCCCCCACCACATCCCCAGAGCCAGATCAGAGCAGCATCCTGGACAGACCATCCAACATCTGCTCACCATTAGCACTAATTGTCAGTAGCCTCATTAACCAGGCTGCAGCATGGGCAGTGCCCTCCCTGCAGGTCCTCAGCAGAAGGCTGGAGCAAGACTTTCTTCTTAAAGGCTTTCTGTCCCAGCGGGAACTCTGTGTGGAAGTGCCACATACATGCAAGTATTGCTCCCTGGGATGCTTTGCCCCAGCTGGCTACTACCCCTCACAGGCATGGCTGGAGTCAAAAGCCAGGTGGCTCTGGGGCAGCATGTAGTCTCTTATGGGGAAACCGAGGTCCAAAGTGAGGTTTGGTGTGCAGGGTAGCTGGGATAGAGCTCGGCTACAAGCCCACAGCAGTTCCTGGTCATGCAAGGGCTGCTCCTCTGCCTGTGAAGGGCCTCTATGTCCTGCCAAGGGAGGCTGAGACACAGCAGGACTGCAGGCTGACAGCTGCCTGAGGAGGGCGAGAGGGAGGAAGGCAGTAACAGCTCCCCGCTCCCCCAAGCCATACCCACAATACCCTACCGGCAGGGCTGGCCCACACCCTACACTAAGGAATACCGGGCTAACAAGGCTCAGGTAGCTCCAGGGGCTAGTAACAGGTTGCACAGCCTGCACAGCCCCCATCCCACACCCCCGGGCCTTGGCGCGGCAGGACAAGGGTGTAGAGGCTGCTTCTGCCCCACTCCCTGTGGGAAGCAGTTCACATGTAGCTGGCAGCAGGACCAGAGTGGCAACTAAGGGTGAGCCTGCAGCACCCGGGGGCTGTCCTGGACCCTCATCCTAAAGAGGCCCAGCAGTGCAGACTTGTTCAGAGACACTCCTCCAGGCAGCTCCTGGGTTTAGCAGAGGTTTTCAAGGTCTGGTGTATAAAAACTTTGTTCAAGGGCTTTGCCTTGAGACAGCTCAGCAAAGGGCTGAACAAGGGCAGGAGATGCACAGCCACCAAAGCCCACGGGACTCAATGAGAGAGGACACAGATCTTGTGGGGTAGTGAGCCAATGCCAGAGCCCAGCACTGGGGCACCCTGGGAACACTGTGCCAAGTGGGCCCCAAGAAGGTGAATGCGTGGGGAAGCACCAGCAGCAGGCTCTGCCCCAGCCTGCCCTGCCCAGACAGCCCTGCCCCAGCAGCTCTGTGGGCAGAAACGCTGCCCCTGCCTGGGCTTCTTCAGCTGCCTGCAACCCCATCCTCAGCAGCGGCTTGCAGAGCAGATGAGTGGTTCGACTGTGCTGGGAAAAGCCAAGCTGTCACTCGAGCTGTTAGTTACCATCTTACCAAGTTTATCTTAAAGTTTTTATTAAAAAAAAACCCAAACCCAAACCAAACCCAGCACAGAACAGTGAGCACCCAAAGAGTCCTGAGCATTCAGAGAAAAACCTGCCGCAACAGGGCTAGACACAGCTGTCATGCTGCCTGCCGAGTTGGTGGGCAGGGGCTCCCCCGCACCTCACTGCTGCTCCAGGTTTCAGCAGCAGCACAACACCCCAAGGCAGAGAGGACAAGGCACCTCTGTTCAGCGCCGGAGCTCCCACGAACCCGCGGAAGAGGAAGAGCAGAGCAAAGCCGCCTTTTCTCTAGGAACAAAAAAAAATCTTCCCCCGGCTTCCGCTGCGGTTTGGGAGGGTTCAACAGCACCGGGCACCCACTGGCACCAGACCCCACTGCCTGCTCCGCCCTAGCAGGCTGGGGCTCAGCAGCCCTACGGGTCTTGGGCACGATGGCTGCATCGGCCGCCTGCAGTGCTGCAGGGCACAGTGCCAGCAGCACCCAGCGAGGCGCAGCGGGCACACGCAGATGCCGACTCGGGCAATGCCGCAGTGTCAAACCCCGAAGTCCCCCTCCCTGCCCCTGCGTCACACAGGGTCGCGCCTCGCCCCTTACCTCCGTGCTCACCGCTACTGCCACCGCATCCTGTGCCGGGTCTGTAGCGTCACCGCAGGAAGAAGACGGGCACGGCGGTGCTCTGGGCAGCCGGCATGCCCGGCAGGATGCGTGAGCCTGCCCGTGTGCCGGGGCGAGGTGCTCCGACCGACGCTGGCGGCGGCCAGGTGCCGGGTGGAAACACCGGTGGGGCAGCAGACACCGGATCTGGCCTCACACCCGAGCAGCTCTCCTGCGACTCTGGCGCTGCACCGGGGTCCGCGGGCCGGGGGTGCTGCCAGGGTGCTCCTGCTCCCCTGGATAGAGCTCGCCCTCCTCCTGCACCCCGCCCCGGGCCTCCCCCTCCTCCTGCCGGCCTCGCCGCACCCACCAGCGAGCGCGGGCCGGGGGAGTCACCTCCCGCCGGCCCCCGCCCCGCTCCTGCTGCGCCCGCCGGCTCAGGCCCTGCTCCTGCCCGGCTTTAGGACCGTGCTCCTGCACTCCCCGCACTGCGCCCCGCGCCCGTCGCGCAGGCTGCGCCCCGGGGCTGCCCCCCACTTCCCCCACCGCCGCTTCTTCCGCGTCCCGCGCCCGCCGCCGCGCCCGGGCCGCCCCTCGCTCCCGGGGCCGCCGCGGCTCCGTACCCTGCTTAGGGCTGCCGGCCGCAGTGACCAGCCTTGGCCGCTCACCCCACTCCTGCAGGCCCGTCCGCTCCCCCAGCGGCACCCAGCACCACCGGCCCGGCCCCCTGCCGCCCCCCGCCTCTCCACCGCCACCGGCCACCAGCTCCTGGCCGCGGGACAGCAGCTCCAGCCCCGCCTCCTGCACCCCTCGGGTGAAACCCCCTTCCTCCTGCACCCCCGGGGCCACGCCGCCGCCCTCCGGTATCCCCGGGCTCAGCCCCTCACCTTCCGCCACTCCCAGGGCCCCGCTTGCCCCCTGTCCCCGGATGGTGCACGCGGTCCTGGCTCCGCACACCGGGGGAGTCCCCTACAGAGCCGCCCCGAGCACCCCCCCACGCAGCGCTGCCGGAGCTGGAGCCCCAGCCCGGCCACGGCTCCGGCACCCACCCCTGCCCCGCTCCGCTACCGCCGGCGCGAGCTCCCGGGGCGGCGCGCGCCGGCCCGGCGTCCGGCCTCGCTCTTAAAGGCGCCGCGTCGCCGCTTTACGTAACGGAGAAGGGGGTGGGGACAGACCAACCGGTGAGGAGTGGGCTGCCAGGATGGACGGACGGACGAACTCACCCGCAACAGCGCTAGGACCCCGACGGGGAGACCCGACACGTTCCACCCTGCACAGCCCTACCAGGGAGCTGCCCAAATTCTTGCCCTGGTGCATGGGGAGGACCTGCACTCCTCCGCCACCGCTGCCCCAGCCCGGCCTGTCAGGCACTGCATTGAGAGGAGGAGCCCCGCCAGGTTTGGGCAGGGAGATGCGGGAAACGACGCGTTTCCAGCTAGTAAATCATCCCTGGTGGAAGAGGAGGGAGCAGAGCTATGACAGGACAGCACTCAAGGAGCAAGCAGGGCTCCTGGAGAAGCTGCCTCCTATCCCAAATAGTGGGCGCATCTTCACAGGATGCAGTGCTTGCAGAGCGGGAGCCGAGACCGGCACCACAGCAGGGGAAGCTGGTCGTACTTAAACTGTCAAGCCCCAAAAGAGCGCAGTCTCAGGCTGGGGCCACAGACCCTGCTCCCCGTGAGCTCACTGGAGGCTCCAAGCAGTAATCAAATCCCCACCTGCACCCTCATTCAGAGGAGCTCCACAGCAGTGCTAGGGAGTAAAGATGAAGCAAGATCCATTCTGGCTTCCTGGGACACGTATGGCTACCCCCAGCCCTGCCCAGTCAGCTACATTCCCACCATCTGAGACCTGCAAGGCCACAGCTGGGGGAAGGTTGGTATCCCATCTTCCTTTTGACATCCTCAACACTGCAGGCTCCTTATGGTCAAAACTATGACTGAGAGGGAGAAGGTAGGACCTGTCCATGACTGAAGAGGAATAGCCGTGGGGCTTGCACAGAGTGCTGCTTTACCTCATTGACAGAGTCCTCATATCGCAGTTGCATGCAATGAGACTGGCACACACCACGGTGGTACTGAAGTTGCCAGTTACCAGCCTTGATAGAGCAGGAGAGCAGTCTGCCTCCAGTTGCCCAAGCTCACCTCAGGCTTCTATCAGGGCTTTGTAAGAACTCATGAGAGGCACTGAGTATTCAAGCTTTAAAACTTTATTCAAGCAGACAGCAGGTGACCTAGAGAGAGTTTAGCCCCCCGCAACAGTCAGATGCCAGCACTGGGCAAGGCTTCCCAACATCCAAGTAGACACAGTTATGCTGCCAAGCTCGGAGACAGGCTTTGTCTTTCTCTGCTGGCTACAAAGCATGTGATCTAACATCAAGATGCATGCAAACACTTCAGTGAGGACTCCCAGACAGCACCTCTTAAATGCCATCCAGAGAAGTGTCACTAGGAAAGAGTAACACAGAGCTGTACACACACCTTGGACAGGGGGTAGTTTAGGAAAAGCAAGGAGTTGCACAAGCCCAGGCACTGGGCTTCTGGGGAGATGGAAGAAAAATTCAACCCTTCAAGTCACTGAGTTCAGTAACTGGACTAGGGGCTTGTCCTCACCTCTTTCTCATTGAGGCCATAATCTCTGCTCCAGCTGAACAACATTATTTCCCTCAAGGGCTGTGGCTGGGGCTCAGGTCACTCAGTTCAGCTTAATTGCCCGATCAAACTGTGGAGTTCAGGGCCGGCACCAGCCAGCTTCTTTTTGAGAACATGCAGCTCAGCTTAGCAGGTCTCACTGAGCAGTAGGGCTCAGCCTCAGGCCAGGGAACAGAGCAGCACCACAAGAAACGTGGCACCTCTTTCCCCCTCTCCACACAATGTGCATGAGGGGAGAACGGAGCTTCCAGTGAGAGGCGGGGAGCAAGCAGCTTCCCACGCACACAGCCCAACACCAGCCCAGTGCCCAAACCAGGCAGCCTAAGTACACAGAGCCATGCAGAGCCTTGACCAGTGCCCTCCAGAGGGTCAGCCCCACATTCACCTTTCACTTCCCAAGTCTTTGTAACGGATTTGCAGTAAGGTTACTAAATCACAGAGCACACACTCTAACTAGCCTAGTTTCCACTACACATTCAAGCACCAGTCCCACGACTGGAGGCAGGAAGCCACTCAAGACAGCACAGCCATTTGAAACAAGTCAGCCTACAGAGAAGGTAGAGTTTAGGGAGTACATAATAACAGACTGAAGTTTGTATCTGCATCACCACAGGAGAGTGAAAAAAAAAAAATAGGACTGCAGGAAATTGATCCATGTTAGATACTAACCATCAAGCTTCACAGATGACATTGCATGGTAAGCATAAAACAATTATGGGAAACACTGTCCCCGATAATTACGTACACCCATAGTGCAACATATGGAGGTCACTGCCTCCGATATAACACCGTGGTAGGCAAAAACTACCTTGTTCTTTACACATTATGGAAGACACTGCCCCCGATAATGTCAGTTAGGTTTCATGATACATAAGGTACTGGAAGTTTGCAGGAAGCTGCCATTTTAAAAAATCGGGCCAATGCCTAATCTGAAGGTATGAGAAGTTCGTTGTGTGTCGCCCAGGTGGAATTAAAGGCTACACAGCAAGCCCCTCCGCTGGGACCAGGGAGGAAGCTGTGCTCCTCGCACAGAGCATCCAGAAAGGTGGCAGAGATGGAGTCCAAAGTCCACAGAGGGACACGGACACCACGGGGAAGCCAAATTCCTAGTATTTGAGTTTTCAGCATGCGAAGGATCACTTTGGAATGCAACCCAGAGACTTGCTACCAAGTTTACACTTCCAAGTTTCTTCCAGAGGGGTGTTTTTGCCACAGAAAGCTTAATTGCTAGGTTTGTTTTTTATTTTGGTTGGTTGTTTTTAGAGGGGCCTGTTTGGATGAAATGCAAAGTTCCAGTATCATGTTTGATTGTAATAGCAGATGCTGCTTTATTCAAAAACGACAGTATAACTGTCATAATTATGGAAGGCACTGCTTCCGATAATTATCTTCTATAAAAAAAACCACCATTTATAGTGAACCCTGTCACTGATAAATAAACAAATAAATAAATATCTCAGTGCCAAACGAGAGCCGTCCTGCACAATGGCATCAGTCAAACAGGGTTTGGCCAGCAAGAGACTCGATTTCACAGAAGGCCCCAGAGCAGCAAGGTCTGAAGTGCTGGCCTAGACCAATTTCTCAATGCCACAGGACTCACCGAGGTGCCATTTGGCATTAGATAATCTTTGGGTCGTTTTCCCTGGGTATCGAGATCTGCCTTGGCAGAAGGAAGCCTCCAAGACGTGGCTGGGAGCCTGCTGTTGAGTAAAGGCAGGCTGGGCACTTCAGAGCTTGCTGATAATCCAGCACTTGTGGGCTATTACGAGGTTGTTTTATTTTTGAACTACAGGCTGGTCTCTGCAGCTCCCTGCCAGAGAAGGAATCTTCATTACAAGCATTAAAGAGGGATCTACTCCCTGTTTTTTCACTAGGTTTAGGAGGGCAACAATTAAAATTCTAAATAGGCTGGAGGTACCTTCCCACTCAAGGTACCTGCTCAGGGGAATCACCCAAGTTGTTAGTTCTCAAGTAGACTGGAGAGCAAACCCCACAGGCAGCTGTACACAACTGATTTGGACTGTGGTCAGATGGGAGCCTGGTCAGGGGACACTTTATGGTAATCTTAGTACCTGCTTTAAAAATGCCTTCTGTGAATTTGTCAAGATGAGATTTAAATTTTATGCTCAACTTTGGTCAAAAAGGATTTGTTGCCAGAAAAGATCTACAGAAAAATCTCACGTTAAGGAGTGGGTTTCCCTAATCCTGTACCTTAACCAGGTGCTTGCTGTGTCTAGAATTCGTTGTCTGTATTCCAGATGTCACCTGCTAAGGCATTGGCAGCCCCTTTGATGGTCCAGGTCGCCAGGGCCAGCTGCTGTTTCAGCTCGTTTGCATCCACTTTGCCCTTGCTGGATTCCAGCACCTGCAGGCTCTCCAGCAGACTCTGCAGGGTGTGGGGGCCTTTGCCGAAGAAGATGTGGCGAAAAGGAACATCTTTGGGTGAGAGGTATGGAGAGAGGAAGTCATACTCCACCTGGTGTAAGGGAGCAAATTTTGGGTTGGTTATATTCTCACCTCCTAAGTCTTTCTCTCCTAATCTGCTCCATCAGGACCTCCCAACCTCTGATCTCTACCCAGCCCTTTCCTGCAGCAGCTCCACAAGGGCCAAACCTTCTCTCAATAGAAAGAGCAGAAGTCAGTCACGCTGACAGTAAGTAAGAGGAAGAGATACTGGCCTCCACAGTGCCCATGGCTACTAAGGAAGTGGCTCAGCAGTCTCTTCCCTGAGGAGAAAAGGGAAAAACACCTGTAGATACCTACCTTCATGATCCTGTCATTCAGGGCTCTGCGGATGATCCTGTTTTCCCTGTCACTGTTTGCAATGTCTCTTCTCAGTGCATCTGTAGCTCGCTGGAAGTCACCACGGGCATAAAATAGCCAGTTCAAGGTCAGACCCAGTTCCTGTGAGGGAGGAGCTGTTAGCAAACCTGATTTTCTTCTTTTGCGGCTCTCTTACCAAGAGAAAGTGTTGGTGTTTTTTTTGCCAGTTTAACCAAGTAGCAGAGCAAGTTCCTGGCAGGCTCCTCTGAGGTCACTGAGCTCAGTGATGTCTCTCCCCACCCAGAATTTCTTGTAAACTTTCAGCAGAGGTGTAAATGAGATGCAAAGCTGCTGTGAATGATAACCAGACACCATCCACATCCATTTCCTCAAGAGCTTACCACAGTCAGATTAGCTGAATCTGTCTGCTACAGCTGCTCTGCCAGGAACATTGATTCTGGTCACATCTTGCTGCACTGTTGTGCCCCAAGGGGGAAGAGATGTCCACTCCTTTGCATCCAGTGGCAGCAGAGACTTATTAGCACATGGCCCCATAATGCTCTACATACAGGAGTTTGGTGCACTTGGAGCCTTTCTTACCTTTATTTTATCATTGTAGAGCAAAAACTTCTTCTGGAATGCTAGCAGTTCTTCACTGTATCTCTCAAAATCCAGGAAGAGCTCATGATCATGGGTCAGCCGGAGAGCTATCTGCCCAGCAACTTCAGCAGCAGCACGCATAAGCCCATACAAATTGTTGATCTTCTTCAGGTTCTCCATAGTGTCCTGACTAGTGTCCAAGAAGGAATACTCCTCATCTTTCTGCAAGAGAGAAGGCACTGAAATTAAGCAAGGATGCTTCTCCAGCTAGGATTCTGTACCTCACATTAGCTTGCTTGCTACATGCCACCTCCCTGTGCTAAGTAGTGAGACTTGAGCAGCAAAACTTCCATACACAGAGGAAGGGAACAGAGCTCCTGCATCTTGTCCATCAGTTCCCAGCAATCAGCAAGATGCTTTGCCAGCTTGTTAGACCCAAAGACATGCAGACCTTTCTCCCCACCCCCATCAGAGCTCCTTGCAGAAGTGCAGGCAGGCAAAATCCAGCTGGCAGGATAACTCAAGGATTTTTAAGGCACAGTCTGACAGTAAGAAAGTCCAAGCATTCATAAGCTGAGGAAGCTGTTGTCAGAACAGCCCCTGCTGCACAGTTGCAGTAACAGAGCAGGCTGCTTGGATGATGCTGGTTTTATCATCCCCAAGCTGCAGCAGCAGCAGCCTTGAACAGTCTGAGTTAGTACTTGCTCTGGCCAACAGTACTGCTTCCCCAGCATGCTGACCAGCAGGCTGCAGTACAGTCACTGAAGCAGCAACAGCTTGACACTTTTAATGCTTTTGACTTCTGAATCCTTGACATCTGAACCTCCAGAAGAGCAAGTGTCCCCTCTCCCAATAACTGCTCAGGACTTAGGAACAGAGACTGCAGGTCAGCCATGCTCCCTCAGAAGTTTTCACAGCAAGTACAGCCGCCAGGTCTAGAAGCTACACCTCCTCCCCCAGAGGGGATCTTGCATGGACAGCGAGTTTGGGACATCATCTTCTGCTGTCACCCTGGAAAGCAGATATTCTTACAGAACTTCCCATGGAGTAAGCACACCAGGCAGGCAGGCAGACAATACTTACATTGCAGAAGCCAAAAGAAACTACTGGGATTCCAGCGGACGTCAGGAAAGGGAATGCTGCATTGTCCAGACCAAGGGGAACACTGCAAAAGGCAGTAAATATAAAGTAGTGACCAATTGCTTTGGACATCCCAGAAAAAAAGTTGCAAGCCCTAGAGTTAAAACTGAGCCAAATGGCCTTCCCTGTCTAGACAAGACTGGTTTTGGCAAGGAGTCCCAGCCAAGTGCTCATCAAGGCTATCCATCCACTTCCAACCCTTGCACTTTGTCAAAGACTGCTCTTGTGCTATAAAACAGTGCCTGGGATGCTTGGGGCAGCACTAAGCACAGTTGGTGCTGTACTGGTCATGCTTGCCTAATCCCATCACAGCAGGCAGAGCCCACCCCAGAGAGCAGTATGACTTTCCAGCACAAACAGCAGAAACATTTGGTTTCTTTCCTGGACGTTTGCTTCTCAAAGAGCAGGACAGCAATACTTACACTGTTTTGACCCAGTCAGAGCCAACTCTGTCAAACAGGCTTCTTGAATCCCTCATTGGGTCCTTCACCTGCGCAGAGATAACAGTCACTACCCTGATCTGACTTCTGCTTAGACTTCCAGGTCCATCCTGGAGCTTGCATTGCTGTGCAGATGGCATAGTCAGGTGTGCTCTCCCGACCTTTCCCCACACAGGCATGATTCATGCAGGACAGGTGTTCACCTCCCACTGAACTGTGGCATTTGCTGATTTTAGATTCTGCATGCATGAACTGGAATTCCCAGCGCACAACAGACTTGAAACAGGCACCTCTGGAGTATCTCAACCCTTTCTATGTCTTTCCTCAATGGGGCTGTCTCCTCAGAAGACGTGAGGTGGGGGAAGTGACCCAATCACATCTTTGGCTATTTTTAATTCCTCTTTCAAAGCAGTCACCCTGATTAGCCCAAGATCCTTCAAACTCACCCCTTTCAGTGTTCTCTCCAGCAACGTGTACAGCAGTGGGCTAGCAGAAATCTTCACGTGGTTGAAGCCTACAAAATAGAAAGAGCATTTCACATGCTGGCACAACTACTGCTAGAGCTACTTAGTGCTGTCCTGATGACCTACAGCTCCTTGCCAAAGGATCTTCAGACAGTCTGCTGGAACCTAGCAGAGCTGCTGCCTCCTGGCTAAAGCCCTAGCAACCTCCCAACTTCAAAGACAACAGGAGAATAACTGGAGCCACACCAGACATCAGTCAAATATCCAGCATCAATCTCTGGCACAGCCAGAGATTGGAAATTAGGGGATGTCTGTCAAGCTATTCTGGCACCATGTTTCAAGAAACTTAAGAGTAGCAAGTTACCTAGGACTGCAGCATCCAAGTTAATGTAAGTGAAGGCCTTGGCATGTAGTATGGCAGAGTATCCCTAGAACAAAACAAGCATTTTACAGATAAGCAGCAGCACTACAACACCAGGATGTTTACTCCACAGGCAAAGGAAACCTCAGCTGTGCAGCCATCACACAGAAGTCTATCCAAACCCAGTACCTCCAGCCATTCAGTAGCACCCACAGCTCCGAAGTCTCCTGCACTCCAGCTAGCAAAGATGATGCTGCGCCTTGGTTTGTAGCCATCTGCAAAGAGAGAGAGCCTGAGATGTCTGCCCTTCCCCCATGGAGATGTACATTAGCGCTGAGGGCTTGCAGTGATGAATTGCCTGCTCCTCAGACAGAGCTGAAGCACTCTGGATGCTGCAGAGAGATGCGCACGCCAGTGGCTGCGTAGGCACTGTGCCCTACCCTCTTATGCTGAGCTATTTAGGAAAACCATGCTGTCTGCATTTCCCTTCTTTTCTATTTAGCTGTCCAAGCCTAAAATTAACCCTGGAAGCAAGAGCACTCACACAAAATGCCACCATGTAGCCCTCCCCCTCCCCTGCCCCAGCTGGTCAGTCACATCAGTGCTTTCCCACTTTCAGGCCTGGCTGTCCAACAGACAGGTCAGATTTGAGATTTGCATTGTACACTATCCAAGGACATTCCTGCAGCCAAGCTATACCAGACACAAGCAGGCAGTACCTTGGAAGCAAGTGCTCTCTGCAGAGAAGTTGTCTGTATCAGAGAAGCAACAGTTTCCAAGAAGCTTTGTCAGATTCTCTATGTCTTACCAAAGGATATCATGCACTATTCTGCAACTGGGCTCCCTCCAGCATTAGCAGAGCTAAACCTGCATCACCTCCCACCTCCACGCTTCTGTACAGAAGTATTAACCTTTTTTCACCATGTCTGAGATCACACGGGCAAGTTCCAACAGTATGGCAGTTCCAACACCAGCCTTGGCCGCTCCTGGGCCCCAGGAGTCTCTCTGGGCTCCAATCACAACGTAGCGATCTATAGAAGAGACATCAAGGGTTTGAGCTGCGAGCTTTGGGTTGCAAATACCACTTATCAGAAAAGCAGCTTTGAGCTTCTGTACTGGGAACAGAGTATGGAGGCTGACCCTCCAATCTGGCACACTGCTTGCTTTCATTTAGGCTCTCCCTGGCAGCACAGTTCAGCTTTTCCCTTGCCACTTAGGGAAGGGTCTTGGTTCTGCTCAGGAAGTGGTTATTTCTGCCCGGGAGCAGCTGTTATGTTCTGATGATCAGAAAAGAGGAAGGGTTCCCCTCAAGACTAAGCCACAAAGCAGCTGCTGTTACCTGGTTCTTCAAATCCCTTGATAGCACCAAAGATGTTCAGAATCTTCCTGTCCACCATAACATTGTTCACAGTCAGTTTCACTGTCATGTTGCTTTTCGACCTCACCTTACATCCCAAAACCTCACTTTTCCACTCCTGAAAGCAATCATCTCCATTCATTTTCCTGAGGGAAAAAGAGAGAGTCTTTGAACCCATTGTTCAGCTATGACCTCATTTAGCTATCCTGCAGTTGCAGCCTTGTTCAGGGCCTGCTCAGAAAACAGCTTGCAGTCCTCTACCACTAAGGTGAGGTGCAGAGGCCAAGCAGAACCCAGCACCAGATTTTTCAGTCTTTGAGAGACAAGACATGAATATAAGCACCATTTCTCCAGTCAGTTCCAGAAAGTGTTTGCTGTGATACACAGCAAAGACCAGCAGAGAGCTCCCTGCGCTCACAGTGGCTCAAAACCATTCCTTGCAAGAGCGCCCCAGCAGCCTAGCCTGCAAGCCAGAAGCAGCAGTTACCTGAAGAGCTGGCTAACTGCACTGCTAGAGATGGTCTGAACAACAATGTGAGGTAGTCCCGAAGACTCCACTGGTGGGAACTGGGTGTGGTTGAAAGAAGGAAAGCCTGGGGTGAAAGGGTCTCCAGTTCCCAGATGAGCCTGTGAAAAGGAAGAGGAGTCCTCAAGTCTCAGAAAAGTCCAACAGCTTTCATCTACATAAGAACACGAAGCACTGCTGAGCCAGAGGGCTGCAGAAGGACTGCTGCAGTCTGCACTGGGAAAGATACCTAAGGAACAAACAGGGGGCATTTGCATACTCACATGTCCAAAGGGGACAAGCTCATCTTCCTTCTTGTAGTCATAGGGGTCCAGGTACACGAGGACACCAACTGCTCCAGCTGCTTTAGCATTTGCAACCTGGAGCAAAAAGAAGAATATTAACCGCACATTTGCACTGCAAGCAAGAGGAGTTAAGGCAAGTACATGGAGTAATGGTGTGAAGACTGGTACTCAACAGCTGACTCCACAAGAGATTCTAAGAGCTACCTGACAGTGATAGATACTCAAGGAAGCTGAATGCTAGCACATTAGTGCTGCTCCAGGCAGAGTCCAACACCCTTCAGAACAGTTAGGACACTCTACAGTTAGTGCCTCACTCTACAATTCCTTCAGCTCACAGCTGTCCCCCACAGCAGCTCAGAAGACAGATGTTATTTAATTTTGATTACACTCTGTTTTCCCAAGATTAGGTTAGTCTCAAGACAAGATAATCAGCCACTGGAGGGTCATCTGCACATAGAAAATGGAAGCAGAGCGGTCTAGTCACACCCCTGTCTAATACACCTACAGCTGCTTCTGATATGCTACTAGGATGAACACTCCTGCAAGGCTAGACACCAGTGGGAAGAGGACTGCAAGAACTAGTGAGCACCCCTTGCAGAAGCACTTATCAGCTCTGCCTGTATCTGATGCATGCAGAAAGGCAGAGGATGACTGGAAACAGTCCTGTGATCCAGCCTCCCTAGAAGCACTCATCTGAGGGGCAGCTCTGGGTCAGACCTAGGACAGGCTTGTGTACAGGACTTGGATCTCCTTTAAGCTATTCAGCTATTCAGGTCTACTCAATATAGAGAGAATGTTACAGCAACATGAAAGGCAGCTGACTGGTCGTGCAGTGCCAGCACCTTCATTTGGTCCAAGTGAACACTCAGCAAGGGACCAAGTGAGACACTGCAGACAAGTTTTCAAAGTATCTGGCTGCAACAGCAAGAGGTTCTCTGGAAGCAAGGCTGCTCTGCTTCCAGCAGCCCTATTGCTGCTCTTGTAATACCAACCAGCTCTGAGCCCTGTAGCCCCCAACTTGCCTCCCTCTGCCTCCTAGCTCCACCACTCTACATGTTTGGCTCTCCCAGCAAGACTACCAGAGGCCAAGAAGAATGCCACCACAAATGGTAACTGCCTCTGTTCAGCCTTGGTGTCCAGACCTGCACATGCAGGCTTAGCGCAAACAAACAAGACTGGACCTGCAGGGATAAATCTACATACACAAGTACAAAGACCTGAATGAAGACACAGCTCTGTGCCTCAAAGAGAAGGCAGAATAGCTTCCTGCTGCCAAGTCTGGCCAGGCTTTGGGGCACAGACTGCTTACCTTCTCAGCAAGGGTTATTTTCCCAGCTTTCAAGATGGTTATAGTTCCATTCAGCGAAACATCCTGATTCTGTAACCTCCGAAAATCAGCCTTCAGTCCATAGTTCACAAAAATTGGCTTGCCCTGAAGCAGAAACACTAGTTATAAATGCAACAGTCCTATGTCACTAAAATACCTGAAACACTCTAGAGTCACAGTTGATCTCTAGTGAGAGGTGTCCCTGACTACGGCAGGGGGCTGGAACTAGATGATCTTTGAGGTCCCTTCCAACCTAAACCGTTCTATGATTCTAGAACAGTGAGTCCCATTAACAGCAGGGAGCTCAAGCTTGTCAGTGTGAAGTCTGATCACATATAACATGCTGTTTGAACAGCACTTCTGTCAAAGTTTCTGCCTGGATCCCAGCAGAGAAGTTTAAAGAAGTTACTTCTGCTTCTTGCATAGAACCATTTGTGTCCACTCCTCACCCCACTCTCACCACTACCACCGTCAGCTAGCTGGAGAGGGCTTTATACACTCCATATCTTGAAGGGACACCTTTTGGACACTAAGTGTGGAAGTACATTTCCAAGATCTTCTTGGATTCACTTACACTAACAGAGCCACTCTTGCTGTAGGCCACGTATGGGTCAGGACTCTCCAGGGGCACTTCTTTATCACCTTCCAGAATAGACACTTCGTTGTTGCTAATGATAAAGAGACAGCATTAGGTTCCTTCATGCATAACCTCCACGTTTTAACTAGCTCCTGTATTTCAGGCCATGCCCTAGCAATTCTGCTCAAGTCAATGAAGAGCTTGAGAGAGGCAGATTCATCCCAGCACTTCCATGCAAAAATCTCTGGGGTTGTTCAGACACATCAACTAAGGCTAATTCCTAAGACAAATCACAGAAAGAATCTCTGCTTCCAAGTCTTAGTCCCTTCCTAAGGAGCTATGCAAATTCATTTTCCCTGACACAAAAGGGCAAGTAAGACATCAGCTGTGGGTCCATGCAACGTCTGTTGATAACCTCCTGAGCTGTTGTAGGAGCCACTGCCAGGTCTGCATACATCTGTCTGCGTGACAAGACCGTTCCATGCTAGCAGCTTTAGACACGGTCTGCCCTTCAGCTGAGGTTTTATTCACGTTTGTATGTTCTCCACTTCCTAAGCATGCACATGGAATTTTATCCCTCAGCAGAAAGTTTGCTCAAGACTCTGTAAGCCCATTCTGTAAGGAAGAGATATGCATCTAGTAACATACCCGCCTTTGACCTGCAGCTTAATGTAGTGCTCATCATCCCACACTTCATCCATCAAGCCCAGAAACTGGTCATGGATCTCATGAGCTGTTCTCCCATCTTCACTCTCACCAGCTTCAAAAGAGTACTTATTTTCTCTTTGCCTGCAGGTTAACAGAGGTATAGCTTAGGCTGCAGCAACTGGTTGCGCTGCAGTGTGCTGGCCTGCAAACCCAAGCTGTATGGCCCATTTAAGCCCACGTTTAACCACATGCCACCCCATAGTATCTTCATGGCCCTTTTCTCCAAAGGAGCTCACTCATAGCTGTAGCTAAGCTTTCTGGAACCGTTACCTCAGGTTGGCCTCAAGATTTTTGGACGACAGCTTATTGGACAACATGTCTCTGAGGTCAGACCAATAGAAGACTTGTGGTCCAGGAACCTCTTCTTCCTCAGTTTCATCATCATCCGCTAAGTAAGAAGCAGTAGGGGTCAGCTCACATCTGCCACTTCCATCCAGACACCTGCTGGCCTTCTGCATTCGTCCACGATAACTCAAGTAGCCGATCAGAAATCCTTTGAAGAGAACAGGAATTTGTGCTGCAGAAAGGTGACTAAACCAGCCCCACACCATGTGAGTGCATTCAGATCAGATTCAGGGTTAAGATGCATCCCTGCTCTCATCATTTTTAACCAGCTGGCATTCCCAAAGACAGACAGGAGTATGCAGCATGACATTTTGCCTGAGCTGGCACCTTTTAAGGTATGCTGTAAATCTGATCTTGAGCTTGGCAGAGTCCCTCCAGCACTACTTGGAAAGGAGAATGCTTACTTTAAGTCAGTGGCAGTGTTTAAAAACCTTTAGAGACAAGCACCAGAGGCTTTCCTGATCTGTTGATCCACATCTCTGGAGAAGCATGAAGAGTCAAGGGAAAACCAGCACACTTGCCCTTTAGCTAAGTCACACTCCCACTGTCAAACATCACACTGTTGTGTCACTCTTTACCATAAGCCTGAGCTAGACATACTTAAGAGTTAGTGACAAAAGGCTGCAGCCTGTATGCAGGCTCTTTAATTGTCTCCTGGAACAACACAGATTCAAATATTAATGGCCTCAGATATGCTTAACACCAGAATCCATTTCACACAGTTGCCTCCCACCCTTCCTTACCGATCAAAAGGAGCAGGACAGCTGCGATGATTAGGAAGCAGAAGTTCTTGCCACTCCTCCATCGAGGAGGCACGCTGACATGTGGATGCTCTGGTCTCTCCATCTCCCCTCCTCCCTCATCATCAGCAGACAGATTCATCTCCACGTGGCTGTTGTCCCCATCCGTCTGCCGGGCAATGCTGAAGCGCGTGTACGACATCGACTCGCCGTTCAGCTGTGTTGAAAAGCAGTCATATGATGGAAGAGTTCCCTGCACCAGCCTACAGTCCTTGCAGCCAGCTGCACCTATGCTCCAGTCCAAAGAGAGCTTGCTCACCTGAAACTGCTCCAGTGCAACCTGAGCATTTGGCTGGCACTAAGGCAGCTGGCTGCTCTAACTCAGACACAGGGTCTCCAGAGACTACTTAGCACCTGTTTCCCTATGCAGGTTCAGAGCCATGCTGGGCAGAGTCTGGCCTGGAGTCTGTTACAAATATGACACAGCCAATGGCTTCAGGATTTCACATATGATCTGACATCAAAGGCTGGTTGGAGCAGAAACTTCTGATCTTAATTGGGAGAGCACTGAGCTGATCTAAACACATGCAAGTCACACAGAAGGGAACTCCGAACAGGACAAACAAAGGGGAAGACAATCCCTTCATGGTTGTGCCTTTGAGCCACAGCCACTTTGACATGAATGCTCTCGTCCAGTATCTAGATAACCTTGTATTAAACTGCCCCAGGCTACTCTTAAATTACACTATCAATGAGCACCATAAAACAGCTAGGCTGAAAAGAGATGACCCATGGGAATCCTGCTATCTCAGCTAAGATGAAAGCTGAGGACACACCTCCTGCACCCACCAGCAACTGGAACTGTATATAAACAGGTGTTTATCAGTGCCCAAGCTGAGCAGCTTCCAGTCTGGAGCCCACTTTTCTGAACAGCTGCAACACACAGTCTGACCACCCACGGAACAGCAGCCCATGCAGAACCCAAGCCACTCTGATTAAGCCACAGTCAAACTCAATTTCAGGCACAGCCAGGCACTGAGTAGAACCACTCAGCTTCCATTAGAGCTGCTGAACTTGCCTGCAGACACAGTTATGCTGGGAATAGGCAGAACACTGAGTAAATGGCCAGGGGATAGTTTCAGGTGCAACAGTCCTGCAGCCCCTCTTCACTGTACTGGAGTAGCAGCTGGTGCCAAGTGCCCAAGCCCTGGCACAATCTCAGCAGCTCATCCACAGTTCTCTGCTCGCTCTCAAACTACAAGTCAGCAGCTAGAACTAAAGAGATTAGACATCACCTTGGTTAGTCCACACTAAGTCAGTAACATTTCAGACCTGCAGTGCCTGCATTCTGGCCCATGCAGCCTGCAATGAAGTGGCTGTGTGCTCAGATTCTGAAAAGGGCAACACCACACAACCTATCCTGGCAGCCTCCCTCTCAGCTGCTCGACAACGTGGCTTCCCTCACGCTTTGCAGAGGACAGGCCTCTGAGCCACATATCCTCCACACTTGTTCAGAGACCAAAGCATCACTTTTGCAGCCTGAGTGTAGAGACACCTCACAGTTCAGGCTCTCTAAACTGGCAGGCTTGGTCAAGCTACCTCCTCCTGCATATTTGTTTAAACACACAGGTCAAATTCAAAGGCTGGACTTGTGGTTGAATTCCCACTCCTAGAGTAACATAATAGAACACATGTTGATTGTCTTGATAGGCCTTTAATCAGCTTCCTCAGCAGCACTTCCTCCTGCAACATTGTTCAAGGCTCACACTCTACCCCTAGCCTGCTCCCCCTACCCGCCCTTATCAGCTTCCTGAGAGACCCAAGACATCATAACAGTTAACGATAACCCTACCAGCAATGAACCACTTAAGCCACCACCTTATCATGGCCAGCTAGCTACAGTGACACTTGGCTCACAACCCACAGGGAAGCACTAACATTGCTTTGGATTCATCTGTTGCCAACACTGTCATGGATGTTGTTGAGCTTCTGCTCTTCAGTACCATCAGTCCATCAACAAACAGCACAGGGGGACTGCATCTTACCCAGTTAGAGATTGCTGCTCTGGCATGGTCCATGGCCTTCTGGAGGAAATGCTCACCAACTTGTCCAAAGCCCTACAATTTCAGAACACAGCAAGTCAAGTCAGGCTGTTCCCCTGCTACTACCTATGACCATCCAAGCCAATCATGTCACTAGAGCAAGACTCACCCATGGATATTGTGTGTGTGCTTCTACAAAAGTCACGATGCCAGTGAACCTACATCAACCTCCAGTGCAAACTAGAATGGCATATACTCCCTCTATTTCTACTGAGCTCTGGGGTGAAGGGAGAGCAGTGGGTGTATAAATAAGGAGTAGTTCAGCTAATTTCCTATTAGTAGTAGGCCCATCTCCACTTCAGAAACACTAGCAAGAGACACTTGCTCAATTGTGACAATAGATACCACACCATCTAAGGTTCCCGGGGTCTGTTTCGACGGTGGGATGCATGCAACAACCTGAACCATTGTCAGAAGTGGCAAAACGAGGTAAGGTATAGCAGCACAAACTCCAATCCCACCAGAACACTTCCAGTTGCAAAGTCCCTTCTAGTTAACTGCACTAAGGCAATCCCAGTTTTGAACAACCTTCCAGAACAGTAAAAAGCAACTGTGTCCAAAAGCATTTCAGTAGCTTTTATAGCTTGGATTCCTCTAAACGGTAAACATCTGAAGGTAAAATGTAATGGATATAACTTCACCATTTTCCCCCGACAAGATGCTTGGAAAAGCTTTTTAAGTTAGTGACTAGACAGCCTGGGTTTAAAGAGCTGTTTGGGTTGGGAGCATGCAACTGGAGTATGCCCTCCAGCAGCACTACTAGGAAATGGCTTTGAACTGGTAGCCAGGTGCACGTGGATCAGCTTTACACCTGGGAGCTCTGCAATAGAAGTAGGCCATATTTGGAGATCAAAGGTTGGTACTAGCCACACGCTCATTTCACCTTTTCTTTAGGGCAAGAGTGGAGATCAATCCCCGGGAGCTTTGAGAAGCCTCCTCCAAGCGACAATCTGAGACCCAGGAGCCCACCTGGCACTCGGGGCAGGCATAGGAAAGCCTCCTAATGCCAGGCCCGTTAACTTAGGGGAAGAATCAGGGCTGCAGAAAGGGCTTAAGGGCACAGCAGCTGGTGGAGATGCTCCCGAGGGGTTCCGCACCCGCCCTGGAACGCAAGGGGCCCATCCCCCTTGCAGCAGTCACGCCGAACCCCGGCTCAAATCGCCCGTCACTCCGGGGGGAGCCTGCGCATCACGGGGAAGAGACACGCTCTCCTCCCGCCGAACAGACCGGGAGGCGGGCAACAACCGCCAATCCCCCCAGAATAACGTAAAGAGGAGAAAGAAATAAAGGAAGCGTTTAAAAAGAGCATAGGAGTAGCTCCCGGCGAGGGGCTGGGCGGTCCCTGTATCGCGGGCTGGGCCCGGCTGCGGGGCGCCAGATAAGCGAAGCGAGCGATAGGCTGCCCACCGAGGGCACGTCTCCATCGGCCCGGGGCTGCAGCCGCCCCCTCGCTGGGGCTGGCGCCGGGGCTGCCCGCGGCGCGCCGTTACCCACCTCCCAAGGTCAAGGCAGCCATGGCAGCCTCCGCTGCGGCCACGTGCGCCCCAGCCCGCCCACCCGCACGCAGCCGGCATCGGGGCTGCAACTGCTGCTACAGAGCCTCCGGCGAGAGCCGCCAACCCCCAACCTCCTTCGCCTCACGACCACCGCCATCCCGTCGCTCCCCACAGCCCCACGCCCCGCTGCTCACCCGCCGCCCCTCCGCTCGCCGCGCCGCGGCCCAACTGCTGCAGCGGCCCCGCAGCACCGCCCTAGCCCCGCTGGCGCCCCGCCCCGCGGCCAATCAGCGCGCCGCCCCCGCCCCCTGCCGGCGCTCGGCGCCCTCGCCGCCGCCCCCGGCACCGCCGCGGCCCTTCTGCCGCTGCGCCGCCGCCGGCTGAGGCTGTTTGATGGCTTCCGTGGCGGGAGCTTGCTGCGCGCCCTGTGCGCGGTGTCTGCGGAGCCCCGGCAAAGGGCTTGTGCGTGCGGGGGTGGGCACGGCCTGGGGAGGGAGGGGGCTTTGGCACCGTTAGGTGTAGGATGGTAGAATCGCTTAGGTTAGAAAAGACCTTTATAGAATCATAGGCTCACTAAGGATGAGAAAGAGGTCATCGAGTCCAACTCTCACCCCAACACTACCATGCCCTCCAAACCGTTTCTCATAGTGCCGTGTCTACAGGTTTCTTGGGCACCTCCAGCGATGAAGGCTCCACCACTTCCCAGGGCAGCCTGTTCCAATGCTTAAGCACTGTCAGTAAAGAAAGTTTTCCTAATATCCAATCTAGGCTTCCCCTGGTGCAACCTGAGGCCGTTTCCTCCTTTTCTGTCGTTAGTTACTTGAGAGAAGAGACCAACCCCCATCCTGCCACAACATCCTTCCAGGGAGCTGTAGAGAGCAGTAAGGTCTTTCCCCCTCAGCTACCTTTATCTCCCGACTAAACAACCCATGTCCCTCAGCCACTACTCGCCAGCCCTGTTCTCCAGACCCTTCACCGGTTTCGTTGCTCTTTGGATACATGCTCGTGTGTTGGCCAGTGGCTGCTGTCCTCCCTGAGCAGCTCCTGCTGTGGGGAAGCAATACACGGCAGCTGCATTCGTTTTGAATTGCCCCTGAGTGCCCTGGGGACAGCAGAGGAGCCGCTGGTGAAGGAGCGTGTGTTTTACTGCGCGGATGCAAGCTCCAGCTTCCCTCACCGCACGGGCTGGAACCAGGGCATCTGCCTGTTACATAGGGAGGTGAGTTTAGCACCTCCTCATGGGTCGGGTATGCTTTTACCGCAGTACACGGCAGCCAAAAGAAGCACCAGGTCATGGATTATCATTCCTGCCCTTTCAGCATTTTGAGTGAAGAGGGCAGGAATAATATTTTCCAACCTGGGTGGCACAAAGCGAAGACAGGAAGTGCTCAGCATCATCAGGTCTAAGCAAGTCATGCACGCTCAGAGCTGCCTTTTTAGATCTGAACAAGCAGAGGCACCCAGGGTGCCCTTCCTTCATGTTGTGCTACTCTGCCATTTTATTAAAATGATGAGAAACGTGGAAGGTGTTTATGAGACCCAGTCCCAGCAGTGCATAAATACAAGAAGCACAGATAGCTTCTTGTAGAGGAGGCTCAGGGGTGACCTTATTGCTGCCTACAACTACCTGAAGGGTGGTTGTGGCCAGGGAGAGGTTGCTCTCTTCTCTCAGGTGGCCAGCACCAGAACAAGAGGACACAGCCTCAGGCTGCGCCAGGGTAAATTTAGGCTCGAGGTGAGGAGAAAGTTCTTCACTGAGAGAGTCATTGGACACTGGAATGGGCTGCCCGGGGAGGTGGTGGAGTCGCCGTCCCTGGGGCTGTTCAAGGCAGGATTGGACGTGGCACTTGGTGCCATGGTCTAGCCTTGAGCTCTGTGGTAAAGGGTTGGACTTGATGATCTGTGAGGTCTCTTCCAACCTTGGTGATACTGTGATACTACTGTGATACTGTGATAGCCTGTGTCAGGCCACACGCTGCGTTGTGGCTTGCAGAGCAGTTTCTGTGGCCACCCAGGCTATGCTCATGAAAGCATCTGTCTGGTGGACACGATGGAATTGCTCCAGTTCTGAATTAACTGGTTCTCACCCCAGACCTCTCCCTGGGGCAAGCAGAGTGATCCCATGATGTGGTGGGAGCTCCCTGGTGTGCGGAGGTTAGTCTTTAAAAGCCAGCAGGTGCAGAGTGATGAGGTTCTTTGTTTTGTTTCTAAGGAACTTGAAGGAGAAGTAGAACATACTAGCTGCTTGCTGAAACCAAGTTCTAGCATGCATCTTTCAGTAGGCTTCCTAAGGTGAAACAATGGGTAAGGAGGCAGGAGATTTAGAGTGAAATATACTGAGGAGTATTAAGGGAACCCATAACCCACCCATGCTCTTGAAAAGCCTGTCTCCAGTTGTCCAAGCAGAGTGATCCCATGATGTGGTGGGAGCTCCCTGGCGTGCAGACCGTAGTCTTTAAAAGCCAGCAGGTGCAGAGCAATGAGGTTCTTTGTTTTGTTTCTAAGGAACTTGAAGGAGAAGTAGAACATATTGGTTACTTGCTGAAACCAAGTTCTAGCATGCATCTTTCAGCAGGCTTCTCCAGTTGTTCAGTGGGATGCTGGGTTAAAGCTCCCAGCTTGCTCTGGCACCAGTTAGGGCTGCAAAGGGAATTACCCCTGCCAGGAGCTCTCTCTGCCACAGTTTCCCGAGGACTAACATGGGTGTGATGCTTCCTTTTAGCTAATCTAATGGCCAGTCTAATCAAGACCTTACCTGCACGGACCCTGCGGAATATCTCATCTTCCTCAAGCACTTGCTGGTGTTTGCTGTCTCCAGAATTGCACTTGCTGGTGTTTGCTGTCTCCAGAATTGTCCACAGTCATGAGGGGGCTCTAGCTATGGCTGCGCCCTCCTCTGTCTTGTCTCTCTGGGCACCAGCACAAATAGAGGTCATAACTTCCAACCTGGGTCCTTCAGCTCAAAGGCATGCTGGAACCAGGGAATGCTTCAAAGTTTGGGTGTGTGCATGTTCTGCAATGCTGTGTTCATTTGTTCCTTGCTCATTAAAGAAATAAATTGGTGAGCCTGGATTATTGCCTCAAATCCTCTCCCAGGAAAGGCCGGGAGCAGAAAGTTGGTAGTTTGGGAGAACACATGATTGCAAAGAGGATTATGTTTTGTGAAAAGCAATGCATTCTTGTGCTGATAAAGGGGGGATTAACTGGATCTGAAACTTGATGCAGCTGTCTGGAGACAAGCAGTAGAGCGGATCTCAGGCAAGATGTGCTCATGGACCCACCAGCTCCATTTGCCAGAGCAGGTTTGAGCCAGGCTCCAGCGCTGAGTTTCTCTCTTCTCCAGCTCCATTCAACACTGGGTGTGGTGATGCCAGTCCTGCATTCTCCAACTGATTCTCAATGCAATGGTCTGGATTCATTCTGCTCATCAGGAAAGCATAACCTGGGGAAAATAGTCCCAGCTCTGCTCTGGTCATGCTCCTCCTAGGCTTTTCCTCGCCAAGCGTTCAGCTTCTGGCAGTGCTCCTACCGGTGAGTGCTGGCTGGTCACATTACACCAAACACATGGCTGCGATCACTGCCATCCAGAACAGTGTTTCTGGGAGGAGGAATGCCTGAAACAGAGCTCAAACTGTAGAGATTCATGGGAGCAAGGTTGGAATGCAAGCCAGGAAAGAGGCAGTCAGAATTATTTCTCCCCGTGGGCTCCATCTGCCATGCATGCCTTCCAGCTAGCAGAGGAGTTGCTGTGTGCCCTGCTGTGCCAGCCTCAACTTGCCCCAACAGATACTTGCTGCAGGTGTTTTCTGTTCTCTCTTGCAGTGTGTTTGTGTGCTGAGCAGTTCCCCATTTCTTCACCTGCCAGGAAAAAGAGAAGCTGACATTCTAGAAACTCCACCAGCACTGGCAGTGAAATGCCTTTAAATGAAGGTTCTTCAAATGCCACATGGTACTTGAGAGCAGCTGAATGCCCTTTACCTTCTGTTGGCTGCAGGTGGGGAGTGGGACTTGACGAGTCACCAGCTGTCAGTGGCTGGTGCCACCTCCCACACACTTCACAAAGCAGTGCCTGCACTGTGGGTGATGTTGAGCCCAGGTGCTGGGGCTGGGCAGCTTGGCCAAAAGTCTTTGCAAGGAGCAGAGATAATCAAAGCTGGGAAATGGCCAAAGAGGGAAGGGGATGTAGGATTGGTGCCTGCTGACTTTTGAACCCTCGTCTGATCAAGATGCATGGTCTCTGGGTGCATAATTTCAGCACAGTTCAGGCCCACAAAAGTCAAGAGCAAGCTACCTGGGGAGCTCTCTCTAGTTCCCAAGGACCAGGAGCATTAAAATTCTGAAGCTGCCTGCAACACTTGTTCAAGCCCTGCTGCTCCATTCCACAGGTATCTGCAGCTTGCAGCAGTGTCCTGATTGCTCCTGCTCACTCTGCTCACTGCTTGGCCTAGCTTCTGCCTGTAGCTCACATCCATGCTTGTCACAGTATCACAGTATCACCTCGCTTCAGCCTAGCTTCCATCATGGTCTTCCTCCTCATTGAAGCTTGACTCTGGCATTTTAGGTGTTTGTCTCTGTTTCCTCTGAAGTCCTGGGGGGCTCACGAGTCCCCTGACTCAAACTCAGATGACTCCACATTCATTTGAGCAATATCCCATGATGTGACAGTGTCAGTCCTGCAGGATTAATTCTGACCCATGAGACCAAAACATGGGAAGGAAAATAAGTTTCACTTCAGTTTTACAGCATGGCTGACCCTCGTGTGACCAGTTTTACCCACACTTTGGGAAGGCAGTTAAAAAGCAGAAGGAAAACGAGGGCAACAGAGATAAACTGGCTGGAAAGGATGCCCTGAGCTTTGTGAGCAGCTTATCAAAAACAACACTGGGAGGTGACTTGAGCACTTCTATGACAAGAAATACTGGGAATAATCTGTAAGGGATGGAAAAGTCCAACTCCAAGTGCTGGAGTGTTGTATCATCCTGCCAGGCTGGGGCCAAGGGGAGTGGGAGATGCAGTGGCCCAGTGGGATGGAGGGTAGTTGAAGGGCTTTTATAAGCTGTGTGCTCTGTGAAACAGAGGCTGTGAGGCACCCCAGGGTGCAGGGCCAAGCAGACAACAGGCACCTGATTACAAAAGGAAGACTTCAGTCTTTTGCCCTGTGTATGAGGCACTGCCTCTGCATCACAGCCACCCAGAAAAGCACCTTCCTGGGGGCAGATTTGAGAAATACATTGGCTGTGCTTCCTGATGAACTCATGGGCTGCACTGGGCTGCAATTAGCTATCAGAGGTCCCAGCTTTGTTGGAACCTTGGAATCATGCTGCAGCCCTGCTCCATGCTGGGGCTGGCAGGCATAGCTCCTGGGAGAGCCTGCTCTCTCTGCTCCCATCTTCCTCAACTAGCAGTGTGATATCCAAGTATTTCACTCCATCATGAGTATTCCCATCCTCTCTAGAGATCTTCTAAGACCTTGTGGCTTTGGCCTTTGCTGCTACATTTCTCAATTGCCCTGCCTGAAAGAGGGGTGAAGTAGCTGGACCTTTATCCTCACAGGTGAAGCCCTCACACTGCCTTGACAGGTCGCCCCATCCTGCTCACTCCTGGCAACCCAAATGCACACGGCCGTGCTTGGGATCTCGAATTCTTCAGCCACAGTTCCAACACACACTGCCGTGCAGCCTGAGGAGGGAGAGAGATCCCAGCAGGCACAGGCACCTGGGAGAGGATCTGAGCTTTCCAGTAGCAGCGGGGCTGTGGAGCAGGCAAGCCATGGGCTGCATGCAGGCAGGGAGTGGAAGCACAGCAGGTAAGGCTGAAAGCTGGCCACAGCTCTGTCTTCCCTTCAGCACAGCACCCCCCCTTTGCATTCTTCCTGGGGAAGCACCTGGGTCCGGCTTGGCTCTCCACATTGTCTGCAGCTGGCCTGGTGTTCCTGCCTATCAGCTGGAGAGGAACCGGGAAGCACCGAGCACCTGGAGGAGAGATGCGGCCAAGGATGATGTGATCCCACATTCCTACCAATGTGCAGACACGGCGTATCTCATGGGCCCCCTCCTCAGAGACATCTGAGTTTGCGGGTATTGTTTGCCTCCCTGCAGTGAAGAGGGTCATCTTCCCCTGCCTACCCCACCACAAAGACCACAGGAGGAGGGAAGTGATCATGGCAGCAGTCGTTGTCACTGCGCTGCTTGCCAGGGGCTGGCAAGGATGCCCTGCAGAGAGACTCACGCTTGTATGCTGTCTCAACAGGGTTAAACCAGGCTAACTTTCAACGGGGCTTTCCTAGCTTGCAAAGGCCGGGTTTGCCTGGGATTTTGACCCCAAAGTCCTGACTCCTCCTTTGTGCTCTTTGTACAACCCGAGCCTGCCTGCGGGGAGGAGGGTGGGCAGTTATCCCTGCTTTATCGCCGCTCAAAGCACGCAGGGAGGCAATTAGCAAGGAGCGAGGTCTTAATGTTGCTTCCCGCCCATCCGTTAAGTCTTTTGGCATGATTCTGGCCCTTCCCAGGTGCAGCCGAGGGGAAGAGCAGCAGAGCCAGGACAAAGACAAATCCTCGGTGTGCACGGGGCTGATACCGCTCCAGCCAACAGACCGAAGCGCGCAGGCAGCGCCGTGGCGGGCAGCCGGGGCTGGTGGAGATCCAGCCCGAGCTGCTGTTGACCTGGAGCCGGCAGTGGTGTGGGGTCAGCCCGGCCAAGCTCCCGCTATCTCGGTGGCTGCAGTGTGGGACTGTGCCGCTTGTCCTTGCTCTGATAGCAGCTCTGCCCGGTGAGCCTGGCTGCTTTTATCTGGAGGTCAGGGCGGCTGTCGCTGCTGCGGCAGGGGGGCTGCCGAGCTGGGGGCCTGGACGAGCGCACAAACAAGCTCAGGATATGAGCACAATAGCAAAGGATGGGCCTTTGAAAAGCAGGGGGATGCAGGGTGACCCCCCTGGGGCACATCAAAGGTCTGCCTGGCTCTGCATCTCCAAAAAAAAAAGCCCATGTGTTTGGTGGCTACCCGAGGACATGGCCCCAGCATCGTCTCATCACAAGTGGCGCAAGGCTTGTGTGGTGGGAAGGGAGAATACGGCAGCAGAGAGAGAGAGGACCAAAGCAGGAGCTGGCACACAGCCCTGAGGGTCTCTGCCTCCAGAACATGGCCCTTGCTGCTCTGTATCTGGAGCACAGCACATAGCCCTTCTCTGTCCTCCTCCAGTGCCCCTCCAGGCAGGCATTTCAGGCCGTTTTGCATAGTCCTTTGCGTGCAATTTTGCAAACACTTTTCTTGAATCAGCACTTGCCACAGCTGGAGGATGTCAGGGTTTTTTCCCCTGCAGGCTTGGTGGTTTGAATCCTGGAAAGTGAGCAATGCCATCCGTATTTTGTGGTGTTTCACTTAAGAAGATCATGTAACCAGAAAGAAAGTGACTTACACAACAGCCTTGGAAAGACAAGCTCATAAGATGATGGAGCCATAAAATGACATGAAGATACGGTGAGAGGGATCTGCTTTGTATGCATGTGCCTGCCTTGTGGGGTCCTGTAGTACTTGCTGTACTTCTCCAGCAGGACCAGCCCTGAAAAAGTCCCTCTGTGCTCACTTCTGTGCTCCTAGAAGGACATGAGAAGGATCTGGAAAGCCCAGGAAAGTTTTGTCTCTGATTTGCTCTGCAGTGTGTGCACGTTGCTGCCTTTGGATAAAAAACAGCCAGAGCCTGCTCAGTCAGAACCACCCTCCACGATAAGGACACGTGTTGACTCAGGAGATTAGACCTGTCCACCACTTTGTGTCTTTACAAAGTGCATTTGTTGCCAAAAGAGCAGCCCAAAGGACAAAAGAGAGAAAAGAAAAAATCCAACCCAACACCTCCCCAAAAACCAAATAAAACAAAAACAGCCAACCAAACCCAAAACAAAACAAACAAACCAACCACAAAACAAAAACCCCAAACAAAACTCCCACCAAAAATCAAACCCAACCAACCAACAAACAAAAAAGAACCCAAACCAAAGCAAACAAAACCCCAACATAAAGAAGAATCCAGCACCCTGTGTAGCACTGCAGGGAAAAAAGCATCCCCAGAAGGACTGGGTGAGGGATGCTGCTCCCAGGGAAGCGATTGTACCTTGCAGGCACTCAGCCCTAGGCGCCTGGGAGCAGCAGGCTAAGCCGTGGGTTTTTGATTGCAGGGCTCTGCTTGCCTCTTTGGCTTTTCTGCTTTTGAAGCCATTGTCAGGGTAATTAAACACTCCCAAGCAGGAGCCTTTCGCCAGGCTTTGTCCTGTCACCTGCTGTAAATGTCTTGTTTTAAGGCCGATTAATCTCTTGCAGCAATATCCAAAGGCGAGGAGGGGACTTTGATTGGGGTGGGATTAGCACAGCAGGGCTCAGCAGGGAGAGCTGGAGTTTTCTCCCTACCTGCTAATTGCCCCTTATCGGAGCTGGCAGTGGCTGCGACACCTGCCCGTTCCTGCCTGCATGCCAGCTTTGTGCCATGGGGCCCAGGCGATGCCATGTGCGTTGTGTGTTAACCGGCAGAGCAGAGGGTGAGATGTGGTGCTCAAACCAGAGGAACTGGGTATGGCTCCAGCAGTCAGAGGGCCGGGGATGCTTTTGAAACCCAGGTGCCTGGCACAGCCCTGCTGGGCTCATTCTTCTCCCTTGTGCTGTTGTGCCATCCCAGAGGCTGAGATGAAAGCCACGGTCTGCAGTTTGTCTGCAGCGCCTGTGCCCAGGCACAGGCAGGCAGCAGGCATGGTTGGTTTAAATGTGAGCCAGGGTATTGTTTTCCCCAGCGCACGTAAAACACCTCAGTGCCTCAAGGGCAAATCTGGGAGGTGTGTGCCTGGGGCAGGGCCGTGACTCTCCCAGCTCTTGGAAAAAAAAAAGAGATAAGCAGCCCCATGCCTCGGCTAAATTGCTGGCTTCCCTCCTGACCTGGGCAGGCACAGCTCCCCATGTCCCTTTCCAAGGGATGAGGTGCCCAAAGCAAATGTCCATGGTGGGCTGTGCAGAGGCACAAGTGTGCCTGTCCTTGCCTTCTTTCAGCAGGTGTCCTTTGGGATGCTCATGTGGCAGGGCTGGGACCTTTCTGGGTGGGAAAAGCTCACTTTACCCTGGGGGAAAAAAATCCAGTCGCTGTACTTTTGTCTGACTTGGCCTGAAAGTTAATGTCTTTCCTGCTGCTAGAAATCTCTCTGGTCACTGTGATGGAAGCAACCTCTCCTTCCCCTCTCCCTGCCTCCCCAGTGAAGAGTGGGCTAGTACATGCTCTCACCTCCTGACTTTTAGAATTGCAGAATCATTTTGGTTGGAAAAGACTTCTTAAGACCATCAAGTCCAACTCAACCCAACACCACCATCCCCACTAAACTATGTGTCAAAGTGTCATGTCTACAGGTTTTCTGAACACCTCCAGAGATGATGATTCAACCACCTCCCTGGGAAGCCTGCTCCAAAGCCTGTTCCAAAGCCTGACTACTCTTTCAGTAAAGAAATCTTTCCTAATATCCAATCTAAATCTTCCCTGGAGAAAACTGAGGCTATTTCATCCTATCACTTACCTGGGAGAGGGACTGAACCCCACATCACTACATCCTCCTTTCAGGGCTCATAAACAAATGCTCAGCAGGGTCTGTTTGCAGCACCATCCTCTCTTTTAGCTCTGCTTGCCTCACTCTGTCCTCAAGAACTGCACCGAGGGGCTGCTGACTCCCTGTGCTGGTGCAGGCTCCCTCACTGGCTCCGTCGAGTGCAGCTGAGGGTTTTGTTGGGTGTGATCACCCCTCTGGAGAAAGCACCTTTGCCTGTGCACATCCCAGCACCTTTCACAGCTTCCTCCAGGTGTGAATTTGGAGGTTTTATTACCTCATGATGCAACAAGGACAAAGGGGCCATGGCAATGAGACCTAGGAGAGAGGCTGGGCCTGAGCTGAGCTGAGCTGAGCTGAGCTTTGGTTTGTTGCCAGTGAGCAAGGGCTGGTGATGATGGGTCCCAACAGTCCTTTGTCTCAGCTCCCTGCATGCAGTAGGGTGCTGTAAAATTCTGTGGCCACAGGTGTGGACTCCAGCCAGGTGGACAAAACCCCAGGTACCCACTCATCTATGTCTCAAGTACAGGCACACACACATCCACTCGTACACCCCTATCCACACGTGTACCTGACACAGACACCCACGTGTGTGCCTACACCTCTCTGGATGTATCCACCCCCTCCCGCCCCTCTGCCTGCGGTCTGCCAAAGCAAGAGGGAGCAGGCAGCGGGGCGGGAGCACTTCCCTGGCTCCTTGATGTGGATCTGGCACCAGTGGAGGCGACAGGAGAGGAAGGGAGGTGTCCTTTTGGGTTCCAGCTGAGCTGTGCTCAGGATGCTTTCCACCTCCCCATGTGATGTAGGCAGCATCACTCAGGGACAGCCTTGTCCTGCTGAAGAAGACCCACTGAGGGCTGAGAACTTTCCCCCTGTGAGTGATACTGACCCATGGCCACTGTGGGTGTCTCTGTGTGGTGGCCAAAGCTGGTGGCTGTATGATGTAGAGCTGGGAGGGCTCAGGGCCATCAGGGGGAAGCAGCACCCCCTTCCACAAACACACTGTGTCTCTGCCGGCTCTCTGGGAAAATATTTGTCTGTCTGAGGCAGGACTTTTTAAAAGCTTCAGAACTTTCACCTGCAAGCTTCTTTCAGCAAACAGGCAAGTATGAAAATAAACTCCAGACCAAAGCAAACACCCTCAGCCCACACCAAGTGTGTTTTTTACCTCATTCTCAAAAAAAGTAAACGTTGAGGTGGCCGTGGCATAAAAAAGACCTCTGTTTTTCAGAGAAGCTGCCTTTTCATTCAGAGGCTGGCAGCAGCTCAGCGTTTCACAGGGACGCCCGCTGGCAATGCAGATGCTGCCTTACAGCAGCCTCACGCTGCTCTGCATCCGAAGCCTCCCGGGAGCCGGGAGGAAGCGGAGCCCGAGGGTGTTGACTGCCTTATTTCCGCAGGATCCCCCAGGCCAGGTTGGGGACCGCCGACTGTTTGTCCTTCCCCTTCGGAGGAGACAAAGCTCTCGCCACACCGAGCCCCGTGGCTTGGCTGCTTTCTCTTTGGCCAAGCGCGGCACTGTCGGACGTGGGGCTGCTGGGAGGAAAAGCAAACAGAAAGGAGGCCAGAAGGGCTGGGCAGAAGAAGGGGCTGCTATCAGGTGCCCCATCTGTGAGGGGCTGTTCAAAGGAGAGAAGAAGGCTGGAGCCATCAAAGCTTGTTTGGTGGCTTCAGTCCAGAGGAGAAGGGTTTCATTCAGCTTCTGCTGGGCTTCTTCCTGCTCACAGTGGGCTCTCCTTCCTTGCACTCCAGGGACAAGACCTACCCTCCTCTTCCACCTGCAACACAGTCCATCAGAGTTGAAATGCTAGGCATTGCAAGGGGCAGAAGCTTGTGTGGGCATCCCCTTTGGGATTAGGGGTGCCCTCGGGCAGGAATGGCAAAGCCAGTCTCCCGGGAGCACTGCTTTGGAAGCGTGATTGAGGTTACTGCTCAGGCGATAAGCAGGCCTGTAAGGATGAGCTGCTCCTCTCCTGGGGGCACACCCATCCTGGCTCCCTGCAGCTGAGGGGCTCTGTTTCAGACCCCATGGAGTACATGAATGCATACACATAGGTATAGATATGTATGCTGTGTGTGACTTTTCCAAGGACATCTGTGGCTGAACAGTCTCAGCAGTTTGGGGAAGAAGCAGTTTGCTGACAGAAATTGCAGTTGGGGCAGCTGAGGGTCTGCAAGCAGATTCCCTGGGGTTCACCCCTCTGGGTGCTCTGGGACTGATGTCCCCTGGGTTGTGCTAATATCTCACTTCTCTCTCCAGCCTGGGCCTGCAGCATGGGAGAGTGCTCAAGTTGGCAGAATCCATGGTGACACCCTGACCTGCCTGGGGTGGCGACAGAAGGGTCCCTGTGGGTGTCAACAGGGCTGAGTGCAGAGGCTGGCCCTGTGACCACAGCTGGGGCTGGTGGGGAGCAGAATATGGGAAGGATTTTGCTCACACACCCTCTGCACCACTTCTGCCTCCCAAGAAGGTGAGGGAGGGGATGATGAGACATCTAGGGGCTGGCATTTCTATCACGCAGCATGCTGCTCTGGATAGCAAGAGTTCCTTGCACTTCAGCCCAGGGGGGACATGGGTGACACATACCTTGCTGGGGGGAATACTGTCAGTATGCTGCATGCCTCCAGCCTTGCCCTGCCATTGCTGCCCCATGGCCACTCCATCAGTGTGTCCCATGGCTGGGCAGGAGGCTCGGGGCTGGTGTCTCTGGTAGGAGCAATTCTACCCTGCTAAGCTCCTCTGAGGCCTGCCTTTCTCCTGATGACCTTGAGGTAGACTGGAGGCAGCCAACTGTATTTGAGGGCAGTGTGTCCCCAGCTGAAATGCCAGTGTGGTCTATAAATAACACCTGGCACGAGTCTGACCCTGGGCATCAGAGCTGTGAGAAGCTGAGCTCTCTTTGCCTTTCTGCCACAGGGCTTTTGCTCCAATTTGCAGATGAAGAAGCTGCGACACTGTGGGGTCCTTCACCCTGCCTCATAGTGGGCCCATGATGTAGCCCTGTGGGTTTGCAAGGCACTGGGAAGTGTTTCCGAGGGGCAGAGGGCTTGCTTTCCACTGGGAAGGGAGGATTTTACGGGGGCTATTGCTTTGCCAAGGAGTTCACATTTTGTGCCACCCCAGCTGTGCTCTCGGGAGACCCAGGGAACCTTCTTCTGCCTAGAGAAAGGGGATCTGCAGGCACCTGGTGTCTCTCACCCCTGCAGTAGCCCCCTCGCTCACTGGTCCCTCCCCACCATATCTCCCGGGGACAGCAGCTCCCCACCCCACCAGCTGCCTCCCGGGGCAATCAGTAGGGTGCACACAGGCTTTATCTGCAAGCCAGCCATGGGCAGGTCTCCCTGACATAACTATCAGCAGGGCAGCTCCAGGGGCTGAGGGGAGCTAGTCACATCTCTGCCATACTGGAGCCAGGGCTGAGACCTTTGCCATGGCCCCACACTGACTGCTGCAGGGGGATCATTGAGGGGCCCAGGACTCCTCTCCAGCCTGGTGATGAGCATGACATTGCCAGATTTGCAGTGGTCAAGCTGAGGCTGTTGAGCTGGGTACTTGTGGCATGGCATGTGAAGGTGGGTGGCAGCAGCAGCCTTGTGTGACTATCAGCAGCATCTGACTCTCCTATTCACTTCCATCAAACTCTCAGCAGTGGTTTCCTCACTGGAGGCAAGGTTGTGGGGCTGGAGGGGGCCAGAACCCTGGGAAAGGCTTTCCTGTCCTTTTCACAGGTTTGGCTGACCTCCATATTTTGTTTCTCTCAAGTCGCACCCTCTGTGCTGCTTTCTTCGTCCTGTAACCCCCTGGGGTTTGGGGTACCAGGATCATCTGTGGCCATACAGAGCATAGGCATCCCTGTGATCATGTGCCTATGGAGAGTGGCTTTCCCTAGAGGTGGGTGCCAGGCACCTACCCATTGCTCTCAGAGTGCTGGTACTGCCTGGCACCAGGGCCCAGACAGAGCAAGGTATGTCCCTTGGGAAGGGGAACATCCTTGCTACTCCATCCTGCTGAGCAGGGTCCATCCCTCTGTGTCCTGGGACAGCAGTGACCATGGAATACCACAAGTCTGGGCTGAAGATTTTTATTCTTTGCTTGCCTAAGCTGGGGTGAAGTTCTCACTCCTTGGCATGCTCTCTGTGCATCATGGCCACAGGCTCTTGGTGGAAGAGTCTAGGGGAAAATATAGTCTCCTGCCAGCTCCTGTAAGGGCTTTGCATAAGGATTTTGCTTGCTTGCCATGTTGTGGCCGTGGGGAAGATGGTGAAGGTTGACTGGGAGCCCACCATGCCAGCTGTAGTTGGTCCCTCTGGCCATAACCACAGGGAATTAGAGACGGGTGGAAAATTGTCTGTAAATCCATGCAAATATTTGCATTTTGAGTGCTGTTCCAAGCACTGGGGAACGCTGACAGTGCAGCAGCGTAGGTGATGCAGGCATGCTGAGAGAGTCCACTTGCCTTATTATTTTTGGCCAGGATTTCAATAGCCAAACATTGTGGGTTTTTTTTTTTAGGACAAAAAAGCTAACCAAGCAAATGACAGCACTGCCACTGCCTCCCCTGCCAGAAACTTGGGGCCAAATGGTCACCCTGATGCCAAGGGGGCCAGCAGCCTTCAAACCGTCCCTGCCCTGGGCTGGTGGTTGTGTGGCTTCCACCTTGGTGCTCCATTTTCCTTGTCTGTTGTCTCAGTTCTAATTTAAGTTCCCAGAGACTCAAATATATTTGATAGAACCAATAACAGTTTTACAGAGTGCCCTTCCCTCTTCCCCCTTCTTTCCCAAAAGAAAGGAATTAGATGTAGAGAGAGGAAAAGGTAAGCACACCCAAATAAATCAGTGTCACTCGATTTGGATAGGGTGGGCTTGGGCACAGTGATGCTGGTGCATGACGAGGAGGGCCAAGAGCAGCAGATGTTGTAGGAGCTGATGGGGGAAAGCTGGGGAGTGGGAAGTGAGGCTTAGGTTGCTCAGCCTCAGGGGCTGTGGGAGCTCGTAGGGAAGAGGATGTGGGTCCAGACCATTTGAGATGATGGGTGTTTGGCTCTAATGTCTTGAAGACAGTGGTGCTGCTCTGCTGCCCAGTGTTCCTGGGATTTACCTCAGGTCATGGCTTAAAACCAGCCAGTTTAGGCAGATGAGAGTGCTAAAAGGAAGAGGGATAAGAAGCTCCGTGGTGGGCTGGGCAGCTGCGGGGCCGCGGCCTCTGCAGGACAGATAGCGTCCTGCTCCCATGGCAGCCACAGGTAACATCCCCCCTAGTCCATTCCCACGGCAACCACAGCACCTCCCGCCTCCCTGGCAGCTGCAGCATTCCACCTCTGCCCCGGCCCCCACCTTTATCCCATTCCCGTGACAACTGCAGTACCCTGCTGCCATGGCAGAGTGCAGGAGACCCCTTTGGGGTGCTGGTGTCACTCTGGCTGCAGCGGGAGCCCACCCTAACAGGAGCAAAGCCTGGCTGCTTGAAAGCCCCTGGGAACACCGTACAAACCAGTGCTCGTTTTCCTAGGGGCGCTGGGAGGACACCAGGAGCCACAGGCACCCCTGGGACCTGCGGTGCTGCTGCAATCCGCCCACAAGAGCGACACACCGCCCCCTTGCTCAGTGCGTTCCCTCCGCCCCGCTGCCCTTCCTCCCAGGGCTGCCCCGAGGTCGGCGCCGAGCGTTGTGCCCGCCCTGCCCTCTAGTGTCACGGAGCTGCTGCGACCTGAGCCGCTGCGGGCTGCTTGCACGGCTCAGAGTCGTGCAGCGCCTGGTAGGCATCCCACAGCCCCAGCGCATCACCTCCCACCCGGCCGCCGCTGCCGAGGGGACGGGAGGATGCGCCCACGGCACTGCAGGGACCGCCGGCACCGCCTGCCCACCTTGGGGCTGGCGCCGGGGGCGCAGCGGCAGCGTCGCCGCCGCACAGGTGCTCTGCTGGCCGAGCCCCGGGGCCGCGCAGGCGCGGGCGGGAGCAGCCTGTCCGCGCAGCCCGGGTCGATAACCGGGTGGTCAGGGCACCCCGAGCGGGGGCACGGCCCTGCGCGTCCGCGGCAGCAGCGGAGGGAGGGGAGGGCTGGAGGCTGCTGGTTAAAGCGGAACGAGGCGCGGCGGCCTCCATGCACTCCCTGCCCCGGGGACTCTGACCCCGTGGGCCGGCCAGGGGAGCCGAGGCAGTGCTGAGCAGCCCTGCAGCCACTGGGACGCAGCTAGGGAGGAGCAGAGCAGGATGGACCCCACCATAGAGCTGGCAGAGGATCCCAGGTGGGTGATCGGGACCCCCATACTGCTTTGCAGCCAGGCAAATCCAACTTTTTGGAGCAGGGTTTTGGGTTATTCCCTCAGTAAGGAAAGGAGGCATTTAGGGGTGAGACAAGCCAGCCAGGGGACTCCGCGGAGCCCGTGGGGCTGGGTGTACTCACGCCCCCGCCAGCCCTGCGCACCGCTACCCTTCTCCACAGGTTCCCCCGTCCATTGGTGGAGATGCTGATCAGGAACTTCAGCGTGCCGGCAGCCTGCTTCTCCCTGCCGCCCACCTCCCGGCAGCTGCTGCACCGTAGGTGGGGGGGACAGACTGGGGGGGACCCTCTTCTTGCCACTGGTGGGAGCAGGACAGGGATGAAGAAGGTGAAGAAGATAGGGTGGCTGTGATGGATGCAGACGGGAGCAGTCCCGAGGAAAGGGGGAGGCGGTGCTGCTGGAGTCTCAGCCTCCTACCACATAGCCTGGCCTGTAGGGATGGGGGCAATGCGGGGAGGGCCAGCACAGGGGCAGGTGACATAGGACAGCGAAGCAGGGAGGCAGAAGCATCAGCTCTGGCATGGCCAAACGTGTTGAGGATGTGGCAAGAGGCTTCCCAAAGCTGTGCAGTGGTGGGTCAGATGGCAGCTCTCTGCCGTGGTGGCCCCAGAGGGGAGAGGCCAGGATGTAGCTGGCTTCTCACCCCTCCCTTGCAGAGCTGGACCTGGCACAACTAGCCATCCTGGGCCTTGCCACCATCATGACACTGCTGTCGGTCGCCATCTTCGTGGAAGAGGTTTTCTATCTCACCCGCAAGATCCGCTGCCCCATCAAGATGAAGACCCTCTGCTGGAGCAGCTCGGCCCCTACAGTGAGCTGGGCTGTGGGGTGGCTGGGGGCATCACCCTAAGGGGCCACAAGCCATCTAAGGGGTGCTGGCCTACAGGACGGGGTGTGGCAGTGTGCCACTAAGTTTGCATCTTCCCCAGGTTGTGTCTGTGGTCAGCTGCTTTGGGCTATGGATCCCACGCTCCATGATGGTGGTGGAGATGGCTACCACAGCGTCAGTATCACCCGTCCAGAAGCAGGCAGGCTGGGGAGCCCATGGCACTTGATGTAACTTCCACCTCCTCCTCCCCAGGTACTTTGCTGCCTGTTTCTACCTCATGATGAAGGTCATAGTAGAGGGATATGGGGGAAAGGAGGCAGTGCTCAGCACCCTGAAAGATGTGCCCATGGTGGTCAGCACTGGCCCTTGCTGCTGCTGCTGTCCCTGCCTGCCCCGAATCACTATGAGCAGGTGAGAAAGAGCCAGGTTAACCCCCTGCCTTTGGGGAGGGATTTCCCACCCTGCTTCTGCTGGAGGTGGAAGAAAAGGCCCTGAGCTGATCATTCTTGCTGTGCCAGGAGAAAACTTCGACTGATGATGCTGGGGACTTTCCAGTATGCCTTATTTAGGGCGTTTGCTGTCTTCCTGGGGCTGGTCCTGTCTGCTGATGGGAACTACAACCCTGCTGATGTGAGAGCCTGGGCATGGGGATGGGCAGGGTGAAGCCCTTGCCTTGCACAGCAGCATTGTCAGCCCAGGTGTGTTTCCTGTGTGCTCCCATCAGATCTCAGCAGAAAGCGTGGCTCTCTGGATCAACACTCTGGCTGGTGCTTCCACCCTCTTCGGGCTGTGGGCTCTGGGCATCCTCTTCCGGCAGGCCCGGCTGCACCTCAGGGAGCAGAACATCAGTGCCAAGTTCTTCTCCTTCCAGGTGAGCCCCTGTTCTGCCTGGCTGTCCCTTAGGTGAGGGGCTCCTCCAGCATGAACAGGGTGAGAAGGTAACAGGGCAGGAGCCAGGTGTGGTTGCAGGAGAGTGGGGAAGACAAAGGGTAGGAGCCTGGCACCACCCCCCCCACCATCAGTTCGGGTGTGGATGGTTGCAGATGCTCCTGGTCCTGACAGCACTGCAGCCTGCCATCTTCAGCATCCTGGCCAACAACGGCAACATCGCCTGCGCTCCACCCTTCTCCTCCAAGGCCAGGTCGCAACGTAAGTTGGGAAACAGGGGAGCGGCGTCAGGTGCTCCCAGCTGATCTTCTCCATCCCATGGCAGGGAGTGGGGAACGGATGTGGTGATTGAAGGCAGCTTCAAGTGACCCTTCTCCTCTTCCAGAGATGAACATGCAACTGCTGATCCCACAAACCTTCATCTTGGCGGTGGTGACGCGGATGTACTACCGCAAGCAAGATGATAAGCCAGGCTACCAGCCTGCCAGCTTTGTGCCCACAGACACTGATGTCAAGGCATGAGCAGGAGTGAGCAACTGAGGAGCCAAGGGGCAGAGTGAGGTGAGGGGCTGGTCAACCACCTCCTCTTCTGGCCCTGGGGAGCTGCCAGCAGCAGAGCAGGCAGAAGGGGAAAGGGCATCTTGAAGTGGGGTGAAAGAGTCTGAAGCCTGAAAGCCACAAGACAAAGTGATTTGTGAAGCCATCTCCAGCCCAGAGGGGTCTTACCTGGCATCAAATAAAGATAAATTTGTACTCGAGTCTTGTGTGGGTCACTGGGCTCAGACTGTCACCTGCCCAGGTTGACTGGGAGATGACTTCATGCAGCTATGACACTGACCTCTGGGGTGCTGCTGGCTGGGGTCTGACATCCAAGGCAATGCCAGGGCAGCAGCATTTTCTCTCAAGACCTCTGGATAGGTTTTGCCCATCCCTGCTGCAAATCCTTCACACCAGTGGTTGCTCCCCCAACAGCAGAGGAGTGTCCACACCTGCCAGCCTGAGGCCAGGCAAAGTAAGGAGCCTTCAAGCACCTTCATAACAATCAGTTAATGCTCCCTTATCCAGGCTTGCCTGGGACCTCCTCTGGCAGCAGAATCTGTTCTACAGCTACAGTAAAGGTGTGGACAGACATCAGGACTTGATGACAACTTGCAGAAACCACTGGGCAATCTTATGACCCCCCCCCCCCACTGAAACATCTCATTCAAACTACTGCTAAGATGGCAGGTGAGGAGCTGGCTGTGCTAGGACAGCAGAAGGGGTCTGGCACATACTGAGTAAAAGGACTTGCATTTATTTGGCTGAATGTAAAAGCCAGAAACCCAGTCCCAGAAGCAGCCAGTAAGACACATGGCGTGCACACAGGACCACACAGAAAAACCAGCACAACAAATAACAGGAAGGGCCAGCTGGAAGAAGCTGCTGCTGCAGGACTGGTGCTGGCAGGACTTCGTGGTGCAGCATGGCTGGAGATGGGCAACAGATGCCAGATCACCAGCACTATGACCAGAACCTTCTGCAGGGGCCCACTGAAGCTTCTGACATGCAGCACCCTGGTGGTCCCCCACTGCAATACCCTAAGGATGACTTGTTGGAGAAGTAAAGAGTCAGAACGCCAAACTTCTAGTTAATTACATGTTGGGGAAACCCCCAACTTTTCTGTACCATGAGGAGGGGAGAAAACTGACACAGAGCTCTTAGCAGAGGGCTGTGTTCAAAGTGAAACTGCTGAGCTAGAAGATGCACTGGTGATTCATTATGAGATAGCCAAATTTGGCAGACTGCTGGCAACAGCCCATGGCCGTTACCAACGTGGCTTTCTAAGCACCAGCAGAAGTGCTGGCACACAGTGATCCCATGGCTTTGCCAAGAAGCAACACCCAATCAAGCAGCAAAATACAGGACTCACCCTCCCCACATCAGACTACCAGACCCTGCTTACCTGCAGCAGGCAGCAAACCCACACCTTTACACCAGAGAGCCCTTGGCAGTGAGAAGCCCAACCTGAGGGCAGGGCACAGGAGTCAGTCTCACCAAGGTCGCTGCTACTGCCAAATGTATTTGCTGCTCCAGCACTTACCTGCCTCTGGTTACACCATAAGGTCCCAACTCTCTATAAAATGCACAAAATCAAGTCAGTGCAGGTGTGTGCCAGCACTTCCTCTAGAGATTAAAGAGCTTTTTTGTACTGCTCTAAGCAATTTGCTGGTTCCATGCCACAGTCTTCAAGACTTGCTTTTACCAGCATCCTTGGCACATTTCAGCTTTGTTCTGCTGCTTTTTGCCATCAAATAAATCCTCTCCTAGGGCCACCAGCAGCCTCACACCCCGGATCCATAGAGGAATAGAGTAAGGGCTAGGGCAGGAGCATCAAACTCCACACATTCTTCAATGCATGCTAGTAAAGGTTTATTTTTCCACTCTCTCTGTGCTCCATTCAAGGATGTCACTTTAGGATGCTTTTTCTGGAGAGTGCAGGATGGGTTAGGGGTGTGCAGGACTGCCTTGAAGCAGCAGCACTGGGCACATCTGCAGGAAAGATGATAAAACAACAAAGAAAAGAGTAGTTTGGGATTTGAGTGTTCAATTTAATTTAAGTGCAAGAAGAAAGCAAGGATTACTGGTTACAAGATACAGCTCTGTTATTCCAAGCTACATGTAACACCATGGCTGACTTCTTACCAAGCACCCCAGGCTTTGCAGAGAGACCAAGAAATACATTAAGGCCCCTGCAGAACAAACCGCCGTTGTTATCCACATTTACAGAACACTGTTGCATAACTTGTGTTTGAAACAGTAGTAAGGCTCTAAAGGAGCCTGGTCATTGTGATCTGTCTTGGGAAAGCAACACAACATTCATACCAAGGTCAGGGTGAGGAAAGGAGGGTGGGGAAAAATGAGGGAGGAGGGAACACGGGTGACAGAAATTAAGTGCTCTACCACTCAGAAACCAGGGGATTAACAATCAGCTTGTACCAAGTGACCATTATTCCTTACAGCTCAAAATTCCTAGCAGCCAGGCCACAATTCCAGAGCTTCTGCATGTTCCTGATGAGATGTCCAAGTGGCAAATGAGGAATCTCCAAGATGCCCTTTCTCATACCGCCTCTGGCCTCAACAGAAGCACAGAGTTCTATCAAGCCCTTTGGGCATTGTGACAAAGGATTAGCAAGATAAAAGCTGGAAAGAAGCGGCAGCCTGCTCCTACCACAGGGCCCCTGTATCCTCTGGAAGCACCACACTGTGCAGAACCTGTGGCAGCACCTGATGCTTTGCTTCCTTGCACCCACTGCTCCCCGAGCCGCACAACCCTGCGGTATTGCTGAGCAGGCGCCAAGTTGTCCTCTGCTCCCAGCACTGCAGGGTACGGCAGGGTGCAGGCAACTCGGCCTAGCAGCTCCACCCAGAGACAACAGGCATCATAGGCAAACCCGAGCAGAAAAGCAAGAGGGAGCTTCACAGCTCGGTGATGGGACCGAGTACCCTGGCCCTGCTCTGTGCAGACACAGGCAGCATGGGGAGGGCAACTGCCTGTGGAAACGTGCAGGCTGCAAAGCTCCAAAGTGTTGGTTACAGACACGGCCAGCAGGCGCCACTTGGACCACAGTTTCAAACGAGCAGGGTAAAGGGTTAACATCTTAAAAAGCTGCAGTGTGCTCTGATGCTTTCTGGCCTGCCTCAAGGAGCACTGTAAGTGGGCAGTGACACTGCACAGGGCAGGTAACTGTCCACACGGGACCAGGACCCTTCGCTGGGGCAAAACGTGCCCTGTGTCTGTCCAGCTGCAGGCATGAACGCAGACAGCAAACTGGCTGTACCGATTCACGCTCTGTCCTTACAGCAGCAACTTCGTGGCACCAGTGCAAAGGGCTGCTCCAGCCCTTAGAGCACAGCCACTGAAACACAAGCACGCACAGAGCACAGTGCTTAGGGGCCATTTGGACAGACAGCAAAACCTGGAACAGACCAGAGACTGGGACAAGGAGCTTCTCAAAGGAGCACACACATTGGTTTCCTACCTGGGCTCTCACATGCCCAAGGAAATGCACAGACAAGCGTCCTGAAACAAAGATTCATTCTCTTCTCTCCAACAGCAACTGAGGACTGAATTTAGCTCAAGATGTAGCATTCTTGTTACAATTAGCTGGGAAGGTCTTTCCCCTGCAGCTGCCACACACTTTGGAGCCGCAAATGCTGCCCATCCGCCTCTGTGGTGCTGTGAGTTCTTCCAGGGCGTAACTCCTGCGTGCTAAGCTGGTAGCCTCCCACCCAGCATGTCCTCACTGCGACACACTGGGAAGCTCAGCTATGAGGTGCACCAGCACTAGAGGGTCAGCTGGACAGACTGCTATCAGCTCTGGTGCAGCACAGGTGTCTCTATTTCCTAGAAGCCTCTTTACACTATCGCTCACTGCGTGCACTGGAGGTCACGCTGGTGGCGGAACCCAGGGGGTCTTTCATTTGGCAGAGGTACAGATACTACCTGGAGATGGGGGGGGGAAATAAGACAGAGAGGCTGAAAGGAGAGACAGATGGGTCTTCCCCCTCTCCCTCTTGCCTGGAGGTTTGATGAGGGAAAAGAAACCAAAACGAAAGCCAGACTTCAGTGCTATTCTTTGCACTTTAAAAAGGCATTCTCTTAAAATATAAAAGCTGTCTTCCCCCTGGGAACCACTAGAATGTAAACAATAAAAGGAGGTTTTAGGGAGGAGAAGGGAGAGGAGGTTTGAATGTGCTTCCAGGCAGCAGCCCTTGCTAGGAGCAGTGGGTGCCTCCAAGGCCCTGTGCTCACCATCAGCCCTGTTCCATGGCTCCCCTGCTCATTTAGAGTTCCCCAGTGGATCCAGACTTAGGATTTGGCTATTAGCGGTTTGCAGTAAATCCCAGCTGGTAGCTTAATCCTCTTCATCCTCACTGATGTCATAGGTGACCGCAGACTCATTCCTGGAGAGGTTGGCAGGTGAGGAAGGAGGAGTCTTGGTTGAAAAGGGCCAGCGGAAGGAGGGAGACGGGGAGCGGTCATGCGTGGGGCTACTGCTGGGACTCTGTTTTGGGCTGATGGCCTGCAGCATCCGGCCCTTGCCCTCCTTCAGCATGTGTTTCTAGCAATGGAAGCAGAAGGAAGACAGTTAGCATGGCTCAAACAGCCATGGAAATTGGCACTATTTACAGCTTCTCACAGTATCACCAAGGTTGGAAGAGACCTCATAGATCATCAAGTCCAACCCTTTACCACAGAGCTCAAGGCTAGACTATGGCACCACGTGCCACATCCAATCCTGCCTTGAACAGCATTGTGAGCCATGTCCCTTCAATGCTTTGGGCAACCACAGAGCAGAAAAAGCCCAGACATTGCTCTAGGTGTTGCAAACTACACACAGTGCAATGACTGCTCATCTTCAAGCACTTCTAACACAAAGTGCCTTTGATGTTGACCCACAGCACAGGAGATCCTAGCAAAACCAAACAGCTTCAGACTCATTCCAAGCTGGTGACAAAGTGACTGCAATCTCTCGGCTGCTCAGTGGCCTGCGAGACACAAGCTGCAGTTTAGAGGCCAGCCTGTAGGACACAAGGACTTTTCATGCTACAGCTGTAACTGATGTTATCCAGTCGGCAAGGGTGGGGGCTCCCTGTAAACAGGCTGCCCAAGTCTGGGACAAGAGTGGTGAGACATTGGAACAGGTTGCCCATGGAGGCCAAGGATGTCTTCCTCCCTGGAGGTGTTCAAGGCCAGGCTGGATGAGGCCTTGAGCAGCCTGGGCTAGTGGAGCGTGACCCTGCTAGTGCCTGGGGGATTTGAACTAGATGAGCTTTAAGGTCCCTTCAAACCATTCTATGAATCTATGAACTTGTCTGGACACTGGTGGCACATCAAGCACTACAACAAACTGTAAACCTTTGCTCTGCAGACCTCGGGCCCCAGAAGCCCTACAGTGACTGCTGAGCTCTCCAAAATCCTCTTTCCCCTTTTCCCAGAGTGGCTTACCAATGCACCTTCTGGGCCAAACATCTCCAGGAAATTGCCAATGAACTCCCGGGACTTCTCCTCCCACTTCTGAATGAGATCAATACTCTTCTCCTCCACTTTCTGAACGAATTCCTTTGACTTCTCCTCTACATCCTTCACTCTCTTTTTCACCTTATCCACACGCTCCTGGAGGTGGTATTTCTTCTCCTGTAAAGTAAGTGGTGGTTGAGAACACAGCTCACTAGATCTGAATGGCGATCACTTCTGCTCTACATTATTACACTGAACTGCTCCTTAAGACCCTGAAACTCTTGTGACACTTCTTCACTTCAGTGACACTTCTTCTCTAGACTAAATGGCAGACACAGTGGGGCTGTGAGATGCTTGGTGACAGGCACTGGCAGAGTATGCAGAGCCAGACTAAACCCAGAGGAAAGCACTATCTAATAGGAGTGCATGGAAGAGGGAAATATTTATACAATACACAGATTAGATTTGAGTGACCTGCTGAAGGCCTCTCTGTGTTATCACACTGCACAAGTCTCTCTGCGGGGTGTTTTTAAACAGAGGCAGAACTACATGCCAGAGAGAGATGAAGCAGCTGCTACTTCTCTCATTTCATTTTTGTATTTGATTAAGTATTTTATAAAGGAGGCATGGGATCTCAGCGAGAAAAGTCCCAATGTTTACCACTCCCAGCATCAGAAGTGCCTTTTGCCACGTATTCTGCTTGTGGGATAAAGCTACTCAGCATAGGAGCACAGCATGTCCTCTCCCACCCAAGCACTGCTGCTCCTGCAGCTCCCCGAAGGAAACGGTACAGTGAGAACAGGATCAGATTTCATCCTAACAAATGACTCTACCTGAAGAAGGGAAGAGGACAGTGGCACAGCAGTTGCTGCCAAGCACAGTCCACAGTTCAGTCAGTTCATAAAAACACAGTTTACCACATGCTATCTCCAGCTCTTTCAACAGGTAAAACATCACCAAGGCACTTCTGACAATGCAGCATTATGAGCAAAACCTCAGTTCCACTCAGTAAGTCCCAGAGGCAGAAGTCATCAATTTTCTATGCCAAAGACACCAGTTTGGTGCAGGCCCTTAGCTCTGCAGACTGTCCTTTTACTGGTGTTATGTCAGGACTGTGCTACCTGCAGAGAAGACTCTACACCTTCACACCTTGGAAGATTCTGCCTCAGGCAGCCTGTGGTCAGACACACTTCAACTCACATTAATGAAGCTGACGTTGAGCTCCTTCGCTGTGTAGCCTCGCTGCAGGTTCCGCCTGGCATAGACATCGTAGTCCCGCACGATGCGGGTGATGATGTCCGACGTTGAGATCCCCTCTGTTCTCTGAGTTGGTGCAAACATGCCTAAAGTTGGGGAACAGGACCCGGCACAGCTGTAGCAAGATGTGGCAAAAAGCTTATCATGCCTCTACTAGGAAACAACCTCTCCTGTCAGGAGCTCATTTCCTAACTGTCCTCACACCACCACATCTTTGTCTTTGAGTGTGTGACACCAGTGCCCTCCTTTCTGGATTGCAAGGAAGACCTAAGTAAGAGCAAAGCATATCATGACCATGCAGAACCATTATGTCTTCTAATGAAAAGCTCTGCTCTGCAGCTGGTTTAAAGACTACTGACTATAATCCATTGCATATTGAGTAGTATGGTGATAAGGACAAGCCAGAGGGTCATACAGTTTAGTGGCTCTGGTGGCTGGGTTTGGACAGATGCAAATGAGCTGCAGCCCACTGAGCTTTACAGCGGACAGAGGAGCTGCTTTGCTAAGTCCAAGAGATTCTTAATTTGTAAGAATCTATAAGACAAACCACAGTGGCTTTTTTTTTCAGAAGGTGGCTGTTAATTCAGTCACAATAACTAGACTGGGAGCTGGGCAATGCTTGGCTTGAGATATGGGACAGTCCTAGCCTTACAAAGCATGGCCAAAAGCTGAGCCTCATCCTGCCCTCAGAGCCTCCCAGGCAGACCTTGCTCCCAGAGAGGCATTGCCACTTCCCCAGGTGTTATTCTGCAATAAAGGAGCACAGGATAAACTACAGTAGACCTCTGAGAGGAAGCCTTGGCAAATCTGACCCAGACTCACCTGCTTCTTTTATATGCTTATAGACATCATCGCTGCCAGCAGAAGAATAGGGGATGTCATCGTGTGCAACAAAGTCGATCTGAAAACGAAGCAAGCAACACGAGTTAACATTTTATCTTGAGTGTGCAGGTCTCCTGCCTTCTGTCTAAAGGTGAACTTTTGCTCAACACCTCCACACAGAGGTGTCACAGAGCACAGCAAGACACTCCTCTTGCAAAACAACACAGAGCAGTCCCAAGTTCTCACTGACAATAGCGTTATCAGTTGTAAGCACACTCCGGAGAGGAAAGGCTGGGACTAAGGACACAGCTGTTTTGAGTTCCACAGAGACAGGTCTTGTTAATGGCAACAAGGCTGAACTAAACAGGCTCCTCTGGGGACTCTTTCCCCTCCTAGAACAGTTCAACAAATGTTAGACACCCCTTGCATTTCATCTTACCAACCGATAAAAGCCTTTCCAGACAGCTTGCTTGGTCTCCTGCTGCAGGGAAGCTGATGAAAATCTAATCTGCTCCCATTGTAAGCAGGGAGCTGAACCAGATGCTCTCCAGAAATCCCCTGCAACCTGTGTTTATCCCCTTTCTACTGTATTTCACACCAATCTGTAAGCACCATCAACTTCACCTGGAACAGTGAGAACCCTCTCAGGGTTTTTCACCATGTCACAGTCTCTACCTTTGTTTAACATTACCTTCCAGCTCAGCAAATACTTCCAGTCTCCCAAGAAATCCACTCAGTAACAGGATGAACCAAACTCATCCCATACTCCAGGAGTTTCAACAGAAATGGAGCTGCTCAGGCAGAGGTCACCCCACGGATGAATTCTTGCTGTACACAGCAAGCACAGACAGAGGCTCATCAAAAGGCATGGCAGATGAGATGTCACACATTACCCTGTGGTCTGCCAGGAACTCAGGGGTGAGTGTCCACGGTGCGTTTCTCACCACTTCATCCACGTAACGACAGTGCTGCACAGCATCATACCGCTCGTTTTCATTCATCACCGTGAAGCCCTTGAAGTTATGGGTTAGCTCATCACTGCAGACTGAAGAAACAGGCAGAGATGAGTGAGCCTGAGATCCTTACTCAGTGCTTCACAGTAAAAAGACCTTGCACACATCTTTGCTAAACCAGGCAATGCTTACAGTGGCTGGTGCTGGTGCTCTCAAACCCAGCTCTTCCAGCCACAAAGAGGAAGAGGGAGTTGTGCAGGGCACTGAACTCCTGATCAATTCTGGGCAGGCTGCTTGGGGGATTTCTGACCAAGCTGGGGACCTACACTGCAAGCCCTCAAGGTTTCTAGAGCCCACAAAGCTTATCAAAACCCCCAGCCAATACAGAAGAGAGATGGCAAGTAGGAAATGACATCTGGGGGCCAAACAGGTAAAAAATTTCTTTTAATCTTTGGCTTGGAAACTGAAGCCTAGGAGAAAAAAAAAACAACCCACTGCTTAAGCTTCCAACTTCATAAAATGCCACTCCACAGCCTAGTTCTTGGAGAGCTGTATTAAAACAAAGGGTGAGTTCACAGCAAATCATGTTAGCTTAATTATGTTCTATGAGAAAGTAAATGAACAACTCTTCGTAATCTGCAATGTAAGACATTGAGAAAGGAGTTTTATTTGGTTAACAGACTCAAAAGTAAACAAGGCATTACCAGGCTCACTGGTATTGGATGTATTTATGTTCTGGACAAACAGATGATAAAGAGCGAGTGAGATTGCTCCCAGCTTGGAGCTAATGTTCACTTGGGCTGTGGCCTCTCATCTCAGTTCCTGGTGCAAAGAGAGCAGTTCATTGCCCTCGCTTCCTCACCAGATTCTCAGAGGCAGGGAGCAAGGTTACACACATTGCTACATTAACCTGCTTGATGTACATTGACGTACACATGAATGGTTTCCCTCCTGCAAGATTCCTAAGCTCAGAGTACTGTAAGATGGAGCAACTATTTCAGCTCTCATCCCTCCCTTCCTGTTCTAGACACTGCTGCAGCACACGAAAAATACAGAAGTTACCACTACAACAATGCCCTCAGCAGTGACTGAAACTGTGGTAAAGAAACAAAGCCCACAAAGACTTTGTGATTGCTCTATCACAGCATCAGTTTTATTTTGTTACTTGAAGAAGATGAGGGTAGTTGAAAAAGCTAGTCCAAGGTATTCTCAGCTATGATACTTTAGCACTGTTATGCAGCCTGACCAGAGGTTACCTCCTGATGGACAACATCAATAGCCTGATGTGTCTTTAAGGTGGGTGAAGGTAAAGGCACAGAGGCACTGCCTGGACAGAGCATTGCAGCAGCCAAAAGAAAAGGTTTCTTTTTCCTCCTTTTTCACAGAATCAACCAGGTTGGAAGAGACCTCCAAGACCATCCAGTCCAACCTGTCACCCACTCCTAGCCAGTCAACTAGACCATGGCACTAAGTGCCTCAGCCAGGCTTTTCTTGAACATCTCCAGGGATGGCAACTCCACCACCTCCCTGGGCAGCCCATTGCAATGCCAATCACTCTCTCTGCCGACAACTTTCTCCTAACATCCAGCCTAGACCTCCCCTGGCACAACTTGAGACTGCATCCCCTTGTTCTGTTGCTGGTTGCCTGGGAGAAGAGACCAACCCCCACCTGGCTACAGCCTCCCTTCAGGCAGTCATAGACAGCAATGAGGTCACCCCTAAGCCTCCCCTTCTCCAGGCTAAACAACTCCAGCTCCTTTTATTCTTGAAGGAGGCCAGGCTCAAAACACCTCTGCTAGACCTCCTTGAGCAGTCAGCAGGATATTGCTGGCATCAGCTAAAGACTTTTCTGAACATAACAGACAAAACTGGGAACTTCTATTTGGAGAAATGAGGCCTGACTGACTTCCATGTGGCCAGGCACATGCTCAAACAAGCACTGTGATGTCTGTGCTCCCAGCAGGACCTCTTTGGGATCAGCCATAAGCAATCCCAGGAAAGAGCTGGATCAGGGAAGCGACTTGGAGGGCAATACAGGTAGCACAAAGCTCAACCAGTCATGGAACGGCTGTTACTCATTCTTCAACTGTCTCATTCAACAGGCAGACACTTGACTGTCCCACATCTATTTTTGTACATGCACCATTATCTGTTACTAAATGGAGAGGTCAAATTAGAACAGCATGATCAAAAATCTTTGCCTTAAGCACCCGTTTGGTACAGGACATCTTTCTGCACACACATCCAGCACACTGCAGAAAGACTCCAACGACGTTTGGGCCAAGTGTTTGCAATGAGAAGAGCCCAGGCCAGAACAGCAAAAGCCCTGCTATAGAGTCATAGAATCAGTGTGGAAGAGACCTCCATGATCATCCAGTCCAACCTAGCCCTAGCCAATCAACTAGACCATAGCACTAAGTGTTCAGTCTTTGCTTGAACACCTCCAGGGATGGTGATTCCACCACCTCCCTGGGCAGTCCATTCCAATGCCAGTCACTCTCTCTGGGAAGAGCTTCCTCCTAACATCCAGCCTAGACCTCCTATGGCACAACTTGAGACTCTGTCCCCTTGTTCTGTTGCTGGTTGCCTGGAAAAAAGAGAACAGACTCCACCTGGCTACAGCCTCCCTTCAGGTAGTTGTAGACAGCAATGAGCTCTGCCCTGAGCCTCCTCTGCTGCAGGCTGCACACCCCCAGCTCCCTCAGCCTCTCCTCACAGGGCTGTGCTCCAGGCCCCTCACCAGCTTTGTCACCCTTCTCTGGACACCTTCCAGCACCTCATCATCTCTCTTGAATTGAGGGGCCCAGAACTGAACACAGCATTCAAGGTGTGGCTTGACCAGTGCTGAGTACAAGGGAAGAATAACCTCCCTTGTCCTACTGGCCACACTGCTGCTGATGCAGGCCAGGATGCCATTGGCTCTCTTGCCCACTTGGGCACACTGCTGCCTCATCTTCAGCCTAGTACCTACCAGCACCCCCAGGTCCCTTTCTTCTTGGCTGCTCTCAGCCACTCTGTGCCCAGCCTGTAGCGCTGCTTGGGGCTGTTGTGGCAGAAGTGCAGAACCCTGCCCTTGGCCTTGTTAAATCTCATCCCATTGGCTTCTGGATGGCACTGGCCACGCCACTGGCATCTGTATGCACAGCCATAGATGAAGGCAAACCGCACTGCTAGCAGCAAAGTCGGCGAGGTCACCGCTTACCTCCGACAATGAGGTATGTGTTTGGGAAGAGGTTCTTGGCTTGCATCAGCGCCCGGGCGTGGCCAGAATGAAACAGGTCAAATATTCCATCGGCGTACACTCTGACGGGGCGATCCACTGTGCCAAAGGGACAGAGAGACATTTGTGAAGGTGCCTTCCTGGAGAAGCAGCTGCTGCTCATGTCTGCATTTGGGGACCTTTCGAAACTCATGAGGGTGCTGCAGAAAAGTGGCAGAATGCAGAGCCATAGCCTGGAAAGATTTGTGAAGAGGAACGGCTGGCGCTCTGCCTTCCTGCAGGGAATCAAATGCAGCTGAGCACAGAGCTGAAATACAACCATGTTCAAAGACACATCCACTGAAACAAGATGAAGGAAGATCCTTCCTTCCAGTTCTGAACATCTCCCTCCCACAGAAATCCAAATGCAGCATTAACCTTTTGCACAGCTAGAAAGCTACCAGAGAGGAACTGGCCCAAATGTTTCATAGGTGCCCCATTTCTCTACCCCCCCAGCCCAAATGGCTTCTTGAGACCTTCTCAGCATCCTCCTCTGCTTCCTGCTGCCAAAGATATAAGTCTAGATGAGGGACCAGACTTCCACGTCCCCACCAGCATGATCAGCTCTTCCAGACCAGTGAAGTGTATGGCTCTATCCAAACATCCAGTTGGACTGCTAAAAGAAAAGTTGATACAATTCTGCTGAACTGATGGCACTATCAGCTATACCTAAGATAACTAAGTAAGAACAAAACATTCATCAGGCCATCTTGGCCTGGAGAAAGTATAGCCTAGATCTCTGAGGTAAAGTGAAATAGTCCAGCACTGCCACGTAACAGTAGGAGGTTCCCTAATTCCTGATCTCCTGGAACCACACAGGTCAGTTACCGGTTGCTGCTGGTAACTGAAAGCTACACATTCTTGGTATGGACACTTTGGGGTATGGTCTGATGCTTCCTGGCTGAACTCAGGTAGACAGAGAAGTGGTGTGAGTAGAGGCACATCAATGCTGCAGAAGAGAGCTGCCCCTAGCAGGCTCTTATTAAAGTACAGTCATGTTCTGGAAATCAGCTGGGACATCCTTCTCTTTTCCTCCATACCTGCAGCAGCTACGGTGTGTAAACATAAACTGCAACAAGAAAGTATGCAAGGCATTTTAGTCTTAGCTGCCAGGAGAGCCATCACTGCTGAAATCAGACTTGTGTGCAGGCTCTGGAGACTTTCAGATAGGAAGTTAATACAGACTGAGAAATACACTGGATTTCCAGAACCTCTGGCAGGAAACCACTGTCAGATCTCAACCTGAGCTGGTTCGTCTCTTAGCAGCAGTCAGGTAGGTAGAAGTACAGCATTTATATTGTCTCTGTAGCCATAACAGAGGGCAAGAGGACCAGCACTACCTGCATACTCTATCTGGCAAGAGGGCATCTATCTTGAATGACCCTGTCCTGTCTCTGCTTCCCCTTTGGATCTGCAGAGCCTCTAGCCGGGCTTAGAAACTAAAAGGACACATTTTTGTCATGGGGCTGGCCTACTGTGTTTATTGACACTGCCTTTAAGTCAAATCCAGACTAGAGCAGGACATTCTGGAAAAATACATATGTTGGTTTTACTTTACCATTTAGAGTTTCAGAAATGACTTTGAAAGTGCTTAACTTCAAGCACAGAAAAAGATTCAGCTCTGATATTACTCTATAGCTGTCAGCAACAGAGGAAAAGCTAAACCACAAACATCTATTTGCCTCAAATGGCCTTACTGGTGAAAGTACAGCTGCTCACACACACGAGCTCCAATTTCACTTGTACTGGCAGGCTCAGTTTCTGATGGGAACAGTTATCTAATCACCAAAGCATTAACTAAGTCAATGGCTGCAAACCTGGTCTGACACACAAGGCTGGTTTGGTTTCGGAGCTATCACAATCATGCCTCCCCACCCTGCCCCATTTGTACAATCCCCTTCCAGTCTGTTTTTTCACTTACAAGGGGTCCCTCTCATTGCTTCTTCATATGTCACTCTGATGTATGGCTTGCTGTAATCGATCTCCACTTCGTCGGAGAACGGAGCCGGTTCCCGCAGTCCCTGCACAGCCAGAGAAGGTTAGCTGTGAGGATGCAAGGGTGAGAGCAGAACCCAACAGCAGCACTGCCACTGCAGTGTCCCAGGCACGCAGTGACTCACTGTGTCTCAGCATGATTCAAACACGTGTACTAAAAGGCTAATTAGTGTTAAACCTCAAAACAGCCCTGCAAGGTGGTTAGACTGAGTTTAGAGAGGGAGAAAGGGAAAACTTGAGTCAAGATGCTGGTAGCCATACTGCACTCAAGAGAAGTGCAGCTGGTAAACCCAGGCTTTTGATAAACAGCAGTTCACAGCAGCACAAACCAAGCATCATCAAACCTCACTGCTGCAGCTCCAGCTATGTCCACCCACGCAAGACCATCACCTTGCTGTGTCTGAGCACTCGTGCTGTGCTGTACAAATTGTAACAGCTCCTCAGTTTCAGTATGAAGGAGCAGAAGAGCAACACTAACAGCAGAACAATTTCTCAAGGGTATCTGCATCATCACCCACTTCTGAGCCATACATAGTGAGAGACTGACCTTGATTTGTGGCAGATTATCTCCAAGTGCTGTAGTAAATTGCCTGCCTCCAATCTGCTACCTTGACCACAGCAGTGTGACAATCAACTGCTGAAGTCCAGGTATGCTTTTGGTCTCTGGTCTCCTCTGAAGGGAAACAAAACGCCTGCCCTTCCCCTACCACAACACACAGTTTGATTTTCTTCTGGCCAGAAGGAGTGGGGCAGCAGTGGATGCTTCCTTCCTAAGCCACGAGCTCTTTATAATAATACCTTCAGGCTGCAGAAAGCTAATAAGCACTTTCCTCTCTGGCTTCCCTGTTCGCTGCAGCATCCTGCCATGGTGCCTAGCACCACTGCAACCAGAAAAACGGCCTCTATTATTGTTTATGTCATTCCACACTAGAGTGCTCTATGTGAAATTCACAGGAAAGCAACCACTGACCACTACACTCAAACAAACTGATGCTGCTGACAATCTCCTTTACCTCACCGAGGCATTTCACACACGACCTCCTCTATCAGGATCCTTACTGTCAGGAAAGGCCAGCAGGTCTTTGCTGCCATCAGAGACTTGTGAGTAAAACCAGATTGTTTATAGCTTAGCTGGCACACATCTGATATGAAGTTAGGAACAAAAGCATTAAAAAATCAGAGGATCACAGAGAAATATCCTCAAAAGCACCTGCCAGAGTCTTGTCCTTCCTCTGCAGAGTCTGCAAGAGTCAGGACTTGATCTGACGTGCACAATACATCAGCACCTTGGCTACCATCCTCTGCTGCTCAGCCCTGCTGCTTCAGGAGCACTTTATCAGCCAGTTGTTTGACTGGGAGTAGTAAAGACTCCAAGGCAGTGTCACAGCTGGGCAACACTGCTACTTTTGATATAATAAATAACACTTCCACAACAGAAAAAGAAACCTTTCATCGTGAGGTCTGTGCTAGCTCTGTGACTGAAAAAAAGATGTAGCCTGGAGGGTTAGAAAGCAGCTAGATAGCACTTCTCTTGTGCTGCTCTCAGACAGGTGCCTTATTTCTAGCAGGACAAAGCAAGTGATTCCCATGGAATAACCTGACCACTCCTCTTTCCTTACTGAAACACATGGGCTCTTGAAGAGGGCCAGTGTGTTTTTTGGCAACAGACAAGGTATAAAGGCTCTGTGGGATAAGTCACACAACAGCTTGAGTCTCCATTCCCACTGCTTGCCTCCCAAGTTTTCACTGCTGATGCTGCTCTCACTGTGTTACTACCTGCCAACTGCTCTGGGACTGAAGTGCTCCTGGAGAGCAGAACATTGTTATCAAAGTGAAATGCTGCAACACATCACCATATTCTGCCAAGGACTATGACCCCAGTGTGACGTGGCAGGGATAGTGACTGGCTTTTGACAGAGATAAGGGAAGAGCAACTAGAGCACACGTGATGTGCAGGAGAGCTCCAGGAAGAGGCAGAGAAGAGCTGTGAAAAAGTCCATCATTGCAGTGTCTCAGCAAGGACAACTTAAAGTCAGCTCTTTATACTAGCATTAACTGGCACAGGGCCAGTTAGACACTGCTGCTCTGCTGCTTTTAGCTTCTTGAAGCGATCCCAGTGCTGATCTAAAAGCAGGAAAAAACTTTTCTTCTTAACACTCCCAAAGTATCAGCAACATAAATGCAATCTCCTGCCAGACAGAGGGAATCAAACTAACCATCATCCTCCCAGTGTTTCAGAGCACGGATTCAACGGATCAATAGAGTGCTTCTGCAGATGCTTACAGACTTCAGACCCTCCTGCAGTTCCCCTGACATGAACAAGACTGCAAGGTGCCTGAGCTGTTATGTGCTTGTTTGGATTACTTCTCCCTCCTGCTGGGTCACTTAAGTAAACCCACCTGTTAGAAATGAATGCTTTACTTCTGCACGAATCTGTCCATGCATGCTGGAACTTCATGTTTGGGTTCAGCTTAAGTGGCTACAAACAAGCCATACACACCACAAAAGCAGCTTAGCATGCTTGCCTCAGACCTAATTTAAGCCCATGTTGTAAGTACGTTACTAGTATTGAACAAAGGGAGACTCTGAACTGGCTTTACAAGAATGATAGCTACTGTCATTTGCTTGCTCCCACCCACCACTTGCTTTCTGTGTCCACATTAAAACCATCACATTTCTCTTTCTGCTATTAGGTCTGGAGGTCCTACTCTCACAAGCACCTAAAGCTTACTTACGAGTGAGCGCCGGGACATTTTGGGAGGGATCCCATCCAGCTCTGTTGCCCCATTGGGGCCAGATCCATCTTTTCTTCTCTTTCGGGAATTCAGCCTGGAGGACGTTGGTGGTTCCATCTTGCCAAGCACGTCCAGTAAGAACTGCAACAAAATGAAGGAGAGGAGGGGCAAAAATAGATTAAAAAAGGGGGAGAGATTTCTCAGCTCTTCCAAGGCAGAGTCAGGCAACAGCAGCACAGTGCACAGAAGGTCAGTGCAAAGACGCAGCCACCTAACAAGGGGCTTAGCCAGTTGTATTTGGCATCAGCTGCCACGGCTTGACAAACAGTGCCTGGTGGGAATACTGAATCACTCACTGCAACTCGGGGCTGTTCTGCAGAGAGAAGCGTGCAGCAATCAGCTGGCTGGAGAGAAACTCACACAGGAGTTGCAATGCAAGTTATAAATCATTACCACAAGAATGATCATGCTATTTTAGCATCTAGAAAGCAAACTAGGGATGAGGGCATGCCCAGACTACATTCAGCCCTCCCCCCAGCTCTCATTCTGATGAATGCAAACACTACTCTTCTGTGCCTCTCCCCACCAAGACAGCTGGTGAGTGTGCTGCATCCCTGTACCATCCTGAAGAGAGGAAGGAGCAGGTTTCAGCAGAGGGTAGGAGTGAAGGAAGGGCTGTGATTCATGGCCATAACTTTAAATAATGGGCTCACTGTTTAGTTTGTTGTTTGTGTAAGACCAATGTGCAGCTCCTCAGTGGGGACACCTTCGGATGGCTGCCACCATGCTCCCCACATGTTCACTGTCCCCACTGCAGTGGTGACTCAGCTGATGGTGAAGCAGCTGCTGACATCATATTAGGGCACACTTCTGGCACTTTATGTATAACAGCTTGCAATTAATGGTTGTTCAGCTGAACTGCTTCTGTGATGAACAGCCAGCCGGTTTGGGACAGAAATCATGACAGCTATCTGTGCTTTTGAGCTGGAGTCATTGTGCCTTCCCAAAAAACGCCCTGGAGCATTAGGAAGCAGCATCTCACATAACTGAAGCAAGGCTAGGGAATTATAGAAAGGCATGGCAGCAAACATTCCCTTTTCAGTTGCTGCAGGAGTTGGAAACTGGTGCTGAATTTGCAAAATATTTAACTAAGGAGCAGCATTATCTCTTACTCACCTACAGTGTGCTCTCCAATGTAGCAAATGGCACTTCTGACCTGCCATTCCTGGGAGCAGCATGACCCCTGCACCCAGGAATGATGCTTACGTGAGCGCCTCAACACCCTAATATTACAAGCCCTATGGAATTCAAAACGTATCCCCACCCACATGCAGTGGGTGTGCTGCAACACGTTAGGTGGGGCATGCAGGAGGTATAACAAAGGCCAGATATCCTTCTGAATGTCACCCCCTGCCCTTGGCAGAGGGGATCTCCTGAGTACTCCTGCTTGGTATGAGCTGAGACAGTCCTCAAGTAGGGCCATTGGGCAAAGCCCTGCTGGTCAGCAAGTGAGAAGAGTGAGCTTTGTGAAAGAGATGTTATGAAGCAGATTTAGTGATCAGACTTACTCAAGCACAAATGACTCCAGGTTAAGGAATGTTCCAAAGTAAGGAGTTAAATGTAGTTTAATAACATATGAACTTACTGCTCTCCCCACCTAGCATCAACAAGATGATACCTTATGAAGAGAGTTAAGAGTCAAACACAGCTGAGCTGGTTTTGGGCTATGTGCATATAAATATCCCAGGCTGCTCTGGAACACCTAACACTGCACTAAGAAGAGGAAAAGAGAATCTTAGCTGAGTGAGAAGCCAAAAACAACTATTGGGGAGAAGACAAAACTGATAATGACGAGCAGCCACAAGGACATTTCAGACCTGCATGAGCCAGCCAGCACTCTCTCCCTTGTTAATGCCTGTGAGTCACATTTGCTGAGTTTCCTTCTGTTCCAGTAATTAATTTACTGTTTCCTAACAACAAACAAGGATATGTGAGTGTGAAAAAAGTAATTTCAGGCAAAAAGAGCTTGCAACTCTGAGCTTCAAGTCTTCACACATTTAACTCTCAAGCGAGACCTGCGCTATAAATGCAGCAGCTTCCAGAGTGCCTCTGTGCCACACAGGGTATGGTACAAACAGTTCACCAGCTTTGCAAGGTGAACCATGGGGAGAAACAACAGTAGATCTCCTTGTTATTTGGTCAGAACAACTTCATTGTGCTTCACAGCACCTGTTGGTCTCTGATACTTGCTTTCCTCCCTTTTGGAAAGAATTAAAAGGCTGAGTGCATCATTCTGAACCACTGCCCAGCAAAACATTACACAGCACTGGCAGAGGGTTTGCTGCTGAAGTATGGACACAGCAGCTTCCGTGCAGGCAGGTGAAGCTCTTCCCACATTAGCTCAGCCCATCAGAGCAACCAGACTCCTCTGCACACAAGTGCAGACTCTGCAGAGTGACTGCCAGCATGTCGATGCTGGGTGCAGAGCTCAGGGTCAGAGAGAGAACTGCAGGTTACAGAGAACAGCACAAGGCAACATTCTGCTTTGCACACTGTGGTACAGGGGCACTGTCCAAGCCCAGGACAAATCTCTGACAGCTTCTTCCAAGTCCCCCCACGCCGAACCATCTCCTTGCCTCCACCCTAACTCACATTTCTACTTCTCAGGGTGTAGTCAAATGATGGCAAACAAAGGCTTAAGTGAATGCTTTGCATTAAGTAAGCAGCAGCAGTCAGACAGCACCAGCTGCCCCTTAAACGAATGCAGAAATCATACAACAAATTTGCCACTCTTCAGAGCTTTGAAACCGCTGTCCCGTGGCTGGTGTGCTCCTGAGAAGTCCTCTCAGCACCAAATACATCATTAAACACTGGGAACATGCTGTTTCTGAAAACAAGCCATGATCTGCTGTGATAAAGGCACTAATCTTAGAATGCTTCATTTTGACCCAAATGACTGAAATAGCATCCCAAACAATTACTTAGTAACAATGGGATCCAGCATCTGTAGCTGGGTTTAACACTTGAGCACACAGCTTTGCTTCCCCAAACGTGTAGAACACTGTCTGTTCTCACATTGAGTATCTGCAGCAGATGGAAAAGGGGAAGATAGCTCTCAAAGCTCCTTCTGAAAAACTCCCAGATAAAAAAACAGGCATAACCAAATAAAAAGCCCTGCTATAAAACATTAGCACTGTGCTATTTTGTAGAAGCTGTCACCCTTCTGTGTTACAGAGTCTGTGCTGAATAGGAGAAACTGCTTGGAAGGAACAAAGTTAGAAGTGCTTCTACTTGGGCAAGTCATGGGCAAATTACCATCTCTGTGCCACTGCACAAGACACCTGGGGCTTTGCTCCTGAAATATCTTTCTCTGGTGCATGCCCTGTACCAAAGAAGCACCTTGCACGGCCTGCCAGCTAGATCACCTCAAGAACTGTACAGGCTCTCCAAGGAGTAACTGACAGCCAGATTGGAGAAGAGTTGCTCTTCCCATCAGGGAATCACTGAAACCCAATGCCCAACATAGCACCTTCTGAGAGGCGCTGATTACCGCAAGAGAAAAAAAAACAGGTGGGGAAGGAACTTCTCCCTTAGCATGAGTTAGCTACACCGTGATCTGAGCTGCAATTTAACCAAACTTAACACCTCTGGCAGATGGAGCAGGTCAGAACAGGCACAGTGAATCTTGCTTAGCCAAAGCCTGATCTCACTGTTCGTGGACAGCAGAGATGTTTTGTTTAGCCGTGGTGGTGTCAGAGAACTGGCACCTCACACTACATGGGAGAATTGGATCGGATATTTCTGCATCCTAAGCACACTGATGGCATCAGGTCCTGACCTGTTCCCATTCTTTGTGTTTTGATGTCCCCAAGGAATTTATTGAAAAGCATTATCTGCAAATCTACAGGCAGTACCAGGACTGTTTCTGTCACTTCTACTGCTTTTCACTTGCAGATTTACATGTCAAGACAAAACAAATCCTGCTACTTAAAGCCTGTGCAAAACATGAGCAGACTGCAACAACCCAGTAAATGCTCCACCCCAAGGCTGCTGCAGTTCCCACCTGGGATCTGAGCCAGCACAAGACCAGCAGGTACACTGGACTGGTAAGGCCCCTCAAACATGCAGAGCTCCCAGGCTACTCAGTGGCACTGCCTGCTCCCGGGCTCCCCTACTGTCCCTCTGATCTTGGAAGGCATTGGTCGTGTGCTGCTTTGCCCACAGGAGCATTCCACTCCACATCAGCAAGCTTTTTCTCTTCTGCTGACTCATCTGCAGGAAACTACTACTAAACTTTGCACTCTGCCAGTTGTCTGCAGGGAATTGCCTTGACACATGGACAGCACCTAAGCTACAGCCTTAGGGGAAAGGAAGAAGTCCTGTCACTTCGGATAATTTCCCTGCCAGGCTGTAAAGTACTCCAATGACTCTGCATGCCTCAGTCAGAGGGCAAAGAGAATCTTTTCCCCATCCTGTGGTTAATTGCCACAGTTTGCAATTAACCTTCCTGGTGTATTTCCCTGCAGGAATCTCTTGTAGACAGAAACATGTTAACGACAGAAGATACACAGCAGTGAGATACTGATGAAAGCCTGTTTACAAGATGAGGGTTAATCTGTGTGTGATTACTGGAAGAGATCAGGATCTCTCTTCAGTCTGTGCTTTAAAGTCTCGCTCAATCTCCAAGGCAACTTCACACCCAGCTTGCAAGCCTCACCTCTGTCCCAATCTCCAGACTGGGAGCATCTGCTTAGAAACTGAGTGCTAATACTTGCAACCCAGCTTGCTCACCTCCAGAGAAGACTGCAACTCTCCCCAGCATGGCTCTTCTCACCACAGTCAGCATCTGCTCCATCTAAACAGTCTAAGCCCTTGAGCTACCCCAAAAGGTTACTGCAGGCTCTCGCAGTCCTGTCTACATCTACAACGCAGGCAGCTTCAGGTACTCCTGCAGTGCCTGCATGGATGTATAAAAGGGATTCCAGTTCAGCCAGTGCCACACACTGGTCCAACAGCATCCAGATCCAGACCTCTGTATACAAGCAAACCAAACCCTGAGTCTTGCACCCCCTACTGCCACAGGCAGGCTGATAACACTTTCTGAAGCAGAGCGAAGCATGCAGAAGATCTGGTACCTGCGTCCTGCAATCAATGAAAAGATGCTCCTGTTCACCAACAAAGTCCCAGATGGCTCAAGGTAGTTCTAACATCACCACAACTGGAAACAGTGCAGCAGGATTACCTCGGCAGTGCTGCTACAGAATACAAGGAGAGAGAAAGTGCTGGCAAGATCTTCTTGAATCCTTCTGGGTACACCATAACCCCGAGGCACTGAGAGTCCTAGCGTGCGACTAAGTCTCTGCTGCGGTGAGCAAAGCAGCAAGAGTTGGCTTGGGGCAGAGTATCAGAAGATTTGGAGCCTGCCCAGGGACAATAAATGACAGTGGTCATTCTGGCCTGGCATTTGAGTTGCATTGCATGTATTTCTCAGGCCTTAACAACAGAGCCTTTTGAGACTTCAGGATACAACCTCCTTTAGCAGGTTTAAAGAGCAGTACCAAAGCCTCGCTTCGACAACTGATGTTTGTGCCTTAAAACAATTAACAATCCAGATCATAGACCAAGAAACCTCTAAGTCATGACTTCTAAAAATGCTGTATATACAGGGAATTTCCTCAGGAAATGGCCAACAGACATTTGCCAGGTGAGTTTCAGAAGCCATCAGAGTGGCTGTAGTTCACAGGCCCCGGAGTCCTGCAGCTGGAACCTCCACCAGTACTTGCTTCTGACCACACCAGGCTTTACCAGCCCCAGGCTGGAGGACCTGGTGCTGCAACAGCACAGGGCTGGGACAGAGGAGGGAAGGTCACCTGCAGTGTCATGCACCTCCCTCCACAGCAAGCGAGGACTACCGAGAAGCATCACAGCTCTCAGAATTCCTGCAGACTTTAATTACACAACCACTAATCAATGCAGCCAGGACTCTGGTGGGCACAAAAAACAGGTTAGAGACAACGTGCAGCAGCTAGGTCACACCTTCCCTCTCGGCAGTCAGGGCCACCTCTTTGCTCTTCTCCTGTCTCTCAAGGCCTTGGCTGCATCCCCTAGGTGGAAAGATGTCCCCCAAGCTCCAAGATCTGGGGGTGTCCTCGCAAAACATCTGCTGCTGCCTCCCTTCAGCCTGCCCCCATTGCTGCCAGTGTCACCACCCCCCGAGCATCGATGCCAAGCGCCAGCCTCTCCCTGAGTCCCCTCGAAGGGGAAGCAGCGCACCGTGCCGCTCCACAGCTGACACTGTCCCCTTGGCCAGAGCCGTGCCGGCCAGCACCTGCCAGCACCTGCCAGCCTTCCCTGACTCCTAGGAAGCCTGGCCCCGCGCCTGTTCCACGGCCACCCCGCCCGGAGAAAGGTGCCGGGGTGGGACTCCGCAGGGGCATGACGAGAGAGAAGCTCCTCAGGTGCCCCCAGCCGGAACTACGGAGGGCGCCCCCCAGCCCTACAGCGAGTGCCGGTCCCGCTGCACCCTACCGCACACAGCGCGGCCCCACGGGCACACGGCAGGTCTCGCCACGTCCCGCCGCTGACAGACCCCTGGGCGCCCCCGGAACCCTCTCAAACTGCGAGTGACAGACCCCCCGCCCCGAGCCCCCTCGGCAGCAGCCCGCGGCACGCACTAACGCTCCCCTACCAGCGCACCGCTGCCCGCAGCTCCGCCGCCCCGCCAGACCCAGCCGCGCCGCCGCCGCTGCCGGGGCCGCTCCCGGCGCCCGCCCCGCCCCGCCCCTCTCCCGCCAACGCCAGCGGGGCGGCGGGCGGAGCCGCTGCGTGTCGGGCCGGGCCGGCAGGAAGGGACCGGCCGCACCCCGGGAAACCGCGCCCGCAACCTCTGTTCCGGCCCGCAAGCGGCCCGCCTGCCTGCCCGGAGCCTGGGCTCGCACGGTGCCGAGCGTGCCTCGGCGTCCCTGCCCAGGGCTGCTGGGGCCGAACCGTCCGTCCTGCCGTGTACAACCCTTCGCGAAGCTGCCGTTAAACACCTCCAGAACTAGAGTGAGCGGAAGGGCAGAAATCCCGGTTTAGACTCTTAGAATGCAGTGGGTTAGAAGGGACCTTTAAAGGTCATCTCGTCCAACCCCCGGCAGTGAGCAGAGACACCTTTACCCAGACCAGATTTAACCACCGTGAGTTGATAACATCAAGAGTCCGAGGGCATATAGGATCTCCTGGCAAGCGTCTTTATTTGGGGTGTGAGTGTGTGTATTCACTGTTCTCCAAAACTTCCACTCCCAGGTTCACATGCAGCTTTGCCTCATCTCGGCAGCTCCCATACAGAACGTACGGAACGACAGCCACAGGTAGCGTCCAAACAAAGGACAAGTCACCCTCTACTTCCCATCAGAATAAAACGAGGAAATCACTTTCAAGCAAAGCTAATAGAAAACCAGGAGTGTGCTGCCTTCAGGATTGTAGCCCAATGAATGATTCTAGAAGATGCACTGCAATGTGTTACTTCCCTGCTTTTCAGGAGCTGGATGGGCAGAGCACGTTCTGCTCTCGCAGTTGGTGAGGGTGGGATTAAGGATTCACCTCGCTCAGCTCAGCACTCCAAAAGCTGTTTAACTGCTCAAACTGCTCAGCTGTGATTGCTCCTTGATCAGCACAGAGGGAACAAGCATCACCACTGAGCACCTCATCCAATTTCCTGATTGACACCTGAGATGCTCTCTGAGGGCAGGCACTCTCTCAGAAGCCAACCTGGTCCTGCAGAGTACAGGCAGATGAGAGGCTTTAGCATTCCTTTTCAGACCTACAGCAGCCTTTTCTATTGTTCCTTTCCAGGGCTGAGGTCCTAACCAATTTTTGCTCCAAATGTCTGTTCTTATATCCCCAAACAATTACAGAGAGGCACAGATTGGGCAAGCACTGCAGTATCTGCTGAAGAGGGCAATGAACAGCAATCACCCCAAGTCTCCACAGGTGCCAAACTGCACCACACTACAGAGGAGTTACAGAAGGGAGGAGTCTGGGCAGACATGTGGTGTGCAGGCTGCTGGCCTGACATAGTGTCCTAAATACCTTGTCTTTGTATCAGTTAATACCATCTTGTGTGACACTGCTGGGATTCACAGCCCAGTTGTTATGGGAGTCACAGGAACACACCTGGATAACCAGAAAAAGAGGTCATCTTTATAGGTTACTTGACAAAGAATCCTCAGGAAATGCTCTTCTGAGAAGCACACAGAAGCTACCCAGGCAACTGCCCCTTGTAAAGCACAGGAAAAGCACAAACAGTAGAAATGGCAAGACCCAGTCCCCAGGAGAGGAAATATTAAATACAGATTTATTAAGTTACATTTCTTACAAAGATTTCATTCATTTCAGAAAAACAAAACAAAACAAAAAACAACCTTTCAAGAGGGAAGCTGAATTTGCCTTAGAAACAACAGCTCTTGGCAATACCCTTTCAGGCAAAGCCCAACACTATCTAAAAACAAAGGCCAATTTAAATAAAGGACATAAAAATATTGTGCTTAAAACTGTATAAATATCCACAAGGAAGAGGGAATACTGTAGTGTGTAGAACAGGTGCAGGACATGCTTTGTAGAGCTGTTATTTACTTAGGTAGCAAAGGTAGAATGTGATGCCTTTGTGCCTGTTAACAAAACCCACCCTGAAGTGTTCTCCACCACCTCTGTCCCTCTGTTCAGCATTCACCATCTTCAGTAGTAGTAACAGCCAAATGCAGCTACCACACAAAATAGGCTGTCCTGGGGAAACAGAAAGGCTCTGTGTTAGCAAAGGCAAACTCTTTGCTAGCCTAACTGAAAATGTCTGGACTGAAATACAACCTTAGATGACAGTTTTCTGTCTTTTGGGTTCTTTTCACCTTAGTTGTGGTGTAACCCAGCTCAGTGTGTCAGATGCCAGAAATGCCTTGGTTTTACTCCATCTACACACCTGAAGGTGTCTAAGTGTCAGTTAAAAACAATAATAATCCCTTGACTTTTGCTCCTTCCAGGATTCCAGCCATGCTCCATGGCAGCAGATCAGCAAAGCATTTAAGAAAGAACTTTATCTCTTGTGCTTCCTTTGCCCACCTGGAAAATGATGTGACTGTATCAACTTTTGCACAGTCCTGTATTGACTTACAACCCCAAGCAACGCTACAGGCTGGGGACAGAGTGGCTGGAAAGCAGCCAGGAGGAAAGGGACCTGGGGGGACTGATAGATAGTAGGCTGAAGATGAGGCAGCAGTGTGCCCAGGTGGCCAAGAGAGCCAATGGCATCCTGGCCTGGATCAGAAACAGTGTGGCCAGTAGGACAAGGGAGGTTATTCTTCCCCTGTACTCAGCACTGGTCAGGCCACACCTCGAGTGCTGTGTCCAGTTCTGGGCTCCTCAATTCAAGAGAGATGCTGGAATGTGTCCAGAGAAGGGCAACAAAGCTGGTGAGGGGCCTGGAACACAAACCCTATGAGGAGAGGCTGAGGGAGCTGGGGGTGTTTAGCCTGGAGAAGAGGAGGCTCATGGCTGACCTCATTGCTGTCTACAACTACCTGAATGGACATTGTAGCCAGGTAGGGGGTGGCCTCTTCTCCCAGGCAACCAGCAATAGAACAAGGAGACACAGTCTCAAGTTGTGCCGGGGTAGGTACAGGCTGGGTGTTAGGAAGAAGTTGTTGTCAGAGAGAGTGATTGGCATTGGAATGGGCTGCCCAGGGAGGTGGTGGAGTCACTGTGCCTGGAGGTGTTGAAGCCAATCCTGGCTGAGGCACTTAGTGCCATGGTCTAGTTGACTGGCTAGGGCTGGGTGCTAGGTTGGAGTGGATGATCTTGGAGGTCTCTTCCAACCTGGTTGATTCTATGATTCTATGTTGGATATTATCTCTGCTTTGTGAATGAGGACATAAACCTCATTATTTCAGTAAAGTCTTGGTTCCTTCCTTCTAGTGGGGATTAGTTTTTTTCTGTTTCACATTTCAGGTCACTCTGCCTCTCATACAAAAGCAAGAGGCTTTACACTTTCCCCTGGTAAACTAGCTGATACTTACATTCATGAACACGTCATGAGCATAGCTGTCAGTGTCAGCATCCCAGAAACATCGTGCAGACATACTAGACAAAGGAGACACAGATGTTACCCACAGAGTTCACCTGTAAGGACCTAAGCAACCACAGATGTGTTCCTCAAAGAGGACAATTAACTTCCTGTCTGTATCAGGAATAGTGTGGCCAGCAGGAGCAGGGAAGTAATTTGTGCCCCTGTACTCAAGACTGCTGAGGGCACACCTCAGCACCGTGTGCTGTTTTGAGCTCCTCACTTAACAGAAGCAGTTACTGGAGCATGTCCAGAGAAGGGCAACAATGCTGGTGAAGGATCTGGAGAACAGGTCTCATGAGGAGTGGCTGAAGGAATTAGGATTGTTTAGTCTTTAGAAAAGCAGACTGAGGGGAGACCTTATTGCTCCCTGCAACTACCTGAAAGGAGGTTGTAGTGCGGTGGGGGTTGATCTTCTCTCCCTAATATCAAGTGATAGAACCAGAAGAAATGACCTCAAGTTGTACCAGGAGAGGTTTAGATTGGATATTAGGACAAATTTCTTTACAGAAGGAGTGGTCAGGCATTGGAACAGGCTGTCCAGGGAGGTGGTGGAGGTACTAAAAAAATGTGTAGACGTGGCACTTTGGGGCCTGGTTTAGTGGGCATGGTGCTGTTAGGTCGATGACTCCTTTAAAGATAAAGGAAATAGGGAGCATCCTTCTGAATCCTGAGCCTAGATCCCCACTACTGAATTCCATCACATACTGTAACCCCTTCTGTATGTGGATCAAGCACCATCTCCACACTCATCAGCATCTCTGAACGCTGCCATCTCCACTGTGCACCAGGGCTTAAAATCTCATTGCTACGATGCCTAAGAATCTTTGACTCCTGGCCTATGCATATCTGTGGCTAAATTAGCTTATTTGTTCTTGTCCTTCACCTCCTGCACTTTGTGGTACATACTCAAGTTATTTATAGGGAGCTATCATATTCCTTGGTGGACACAGTGCTACTGGACTGCAAGCTAATCTCATCTCCTTTCATAACTATACTTTCTGTTCCCTGACCATCCTGCTGGCCTTTTTCTACATCTGCTTCAGTGCAAACCTTACCCTGAAGATAAGCAATCAGACTGTAAGGGGTGTTACAAACAAGACCCTGCTACTGCTAATGACATTGAAATTCTCCTTTCACTGCTGCAAATGCCCAACTCCCTGCCTGTCTGTGTCATTCTCAGCAGACAGGATCCCTCTCTGTGGCACAGCATGTTGTTCCTAGTACCCACACATGACTGTCCCACAACTGTTCAATTTCATCCTTTTTCAACCATTATTTTAGCCCTCAGGGTCACTGTGCTTGTTTCTCCAGTCTAATATCCCACTCTGCCTCCAGGAAACACTGGCAACCCAGGATTTTGCTTGATCATGCTTCAGTCTTGCCTCCTGTAAACTGGAGAATTTCCCCAGCTGTTCTGTCTGTTCGCATTGCTGTTTCAAATCACACCTCAATGAATGGTTCATGCTGGGATGATGCTTCTGGAGCAGTCTGCCTGCAGTCAGACAAAAGTCTGAGCAGCAGGTACAGATATTCCTGCCTGATCTCCAGAAGATTGAGGCAGCAGATCTGATTTTACATCTCTTCTGCACTTGCCTTCTGCAGGCACAATAATAAAAGTAAGCCCAGCAGACAAAGCACATAAACCTCATGGGATGTTCTCTTTGGTCTTCTCCCTGCTCACTGGTAATGGAAAGCTACAGCCCACAGCTGCAGCCAAGAGGAATCTTTCATCTGACTGCAGGTATCTGGAGCTACATTTCGGGTGCTCAGCACCCATAGGACAGGCTTGACTCCCGTGACAGGATTTATAGCAATGTGAACTTCTGAAAAGTGCCTACCTGGGCACCAGATGAAGTACCTATGGAAATCTGGCTGTAGACTGAAATGAGTTACCCTGACTGGTGCTCCAGCAGGGCCTTCATAATGGATTGTATGTTCTATCTCATCAAGAACATAACATAAAATGCCTTTCTGCAACACTCCTCACAAATGCTTTTCAGCATTGACAAGAGCACAGATCAGGTAATTCACTCACAGCCCAAGCCCTCACTTGTCATTTAAAGAGAAAAGAAAGTGATTTACATTTTGTCATCTGCAGGGAAATCTCTGTACTGAGGAAAAAGCTGCAAGCAACTTCCAAAGGGAAAAAAGCAACACAAAAGCCCAAACTAAACGACAGAAACGGAACTGGAAGATGCAAGACTTACTTTACTCCTTCTCCTCTCTGCTCTCCAATCACAACCTGCACCACCATTTTGTACCTGTCAAATCCCTCCTCTGCAGAAAAAGGAAAAAAATAGCAATAGTGAGAGCAACAACTTGTTTAAAACATGAGACCAAAACAGGACCCAGAAAGCTAAAGGTTTCTCAGTACAAAGCAAGTGTTCTCTACGAGTCTGAAACTGGCAGAGCAGACAGACTTCTTCGCAGCTTTGTGTTCCTGGGTACAGTGCACCGTGGTCTTACTGGAGTTAAAGTGTGAACAAGGCATTTGACAGCTGTCAAAAGGTGGATCCAATGTGAAAGACACCCCTGAACAGCCACACTATGTCAGCAGTCTACTGGGACAGCTTTCAAGAGCTAAATACAGGGCGAGACTGTCGACAAGGCAGTTGCAGGACAAAATCCAATGTGAAAAGAAATGACTACCTTATTTTAAACCTGTTCTGATGCAAAGGTATTACAGACATTTTTCTGCCAGAGGTGTTTCCTTTGCATCTAAGCCATGGCCTAGTTGATTGGATAGGGCTGGGTGCTAGGTTGGACTGGATGATCTCGGAGGTCTCTTCCAACCTGGTTGGTTCTATTCTATTCTATGACTCTATAAAAGGCCACATAGAAACATAGGCAGTTCTGGGTTATTTGTCTGCAAAGATGGAGTTGTTTTACAATAGTAAATACCTTTGAGGCACAGGCCAGAACCAGTCAGGCCACGGCAAAGTTCCAGAAGCCAAAGTAGAGCAGTCACGTTTAAAATAAACTATAGATCCTATTGCCTGCCTTCCACCAAGCAGTGTCCCAGGAAGACTTGGACTCACTGTTTCCACTGGAGAATTGAACACAGCCTGCTGATTCTGGGAACATGCACCATGGCAGTGCTGATACAACGGTCACACTGGGCCAGCATGGCCTCAGGCTACTGTGCCTGTGTTTACAGATCACTGAAGCCAAGGCCTGTGCACGTTTGCAGGCACCAACGCGTGCTGCGAGTACAGCTGGTGCTGGATTGAAAGCAGATGCCTAGCTCTAGGAGAAGCAGACATCACAGTTTCTGCCAAGGGTGGTGCCAACACATCAGGTCAGCCCAGCAGATGGAGCACCAGCCTGTCCTCAGGAAGGAGGCAAAAAAAGGAGTGTGGTGCCAGCTCCTATCTATGTACTTGTTCCAGCACCGAAGGCAGGAAGCACCTGCTAAAGCCTGGTTCTTTACAGTGTTGGAGGGCATTTGGCACGGCACCACCATGACTTTTTCCCAGCGTTATAGTCACACCCTTCCTTGGCTGACTGTGCTCCTAACTCCTACTTTGCTTCTACTGAGCCTCATTATGATCTACCTCCGATTCCACTCTGCCCCAACTCTGATCTAACTTGCAGCAGAAGAAAAAAAAGAAGGAACATTTATTTTATTAAAGCAATGAGCATCACTCATTTTTTCTCCCTAATGCAGCTTTTTCCTCCCTAATGCAGCTTTTTCCTCCCTAATGCAGCTTTTTCCTCCCTAATGCAGCTTTTTTCTCCCTAATGCAGCTTTTTCCTCCCTAATGCAGCTTTTTCCTCCCTAATGCAGCTTTTTCCTCCCTAATGCAGCTTTTTTTCTCCCCATGCCCCTTCTGGGGCTGACATCCCACACCAGCCAGTCTATACAAACCCAAATCTTGTCTGATTGAATCAGGTTTCTAGTGCTGCAGGCAAGGAATGTGTGTATATAGGCCAGATTGTTTCGTAACAGTTGACTTGAGTCAGTTAATGGGGGAGGATAATGCATGAATAAAGGAGGAAAATGGGATTTTGTCAGAAGGGAGGGCACACAGTAAGAAAAGAAGTGACTTCCCCAGTGAGCCTCCTTACCCTTCAGTCTGTCTTTTATTGCCTCTGATAAGGACATTGTAAGCTGAGGCATTTTTTCTGGTATGTACTGTACGTTGGCCAGCTTCTCCTTCAGTATTGCATGGATGCATTCTTTTACTGTGGATGATTTAAACCTGTCAGGGGAAAAAAAAAAAGGCAACAGAAGGCCCATAAAGTTAACACATCATGTAGAAAGATACATAACCCCGTCTGGGTAAAAAACAGCTGGCACAGAGTTAAAAACAAACAAACAAATCACAGTGAAAACGCGAGGGGTAAAAAAACCCCAGCTAAGATGACAATACTTAACCAGCCTCACCAAAAAACAAGCACCAATAAACACAGGTGCAAAACCAGTCCCATCCGAGGCTGCCCTGCCACTGGTGCTCCCAGCTGTGCTCTCCTTTCTCCTCCCATCCCTGTCCCCCTACATCCCACGTCAAGGTTGGTCTGGGAGCCCAGGTGCCCCCTTACTCCTCACCCCCTCGGACCTCCCCCATTCCCAACGTCTTCCCAGCCCTCATAGCCCCACGCCACCCCTCTATGCTCCCCGACAATCCCACCGCAGTCCCCTCATCCCCAGGGTCCCAGCCCCACACCCAAAACCCCCCGGTGTATTCCCACGCCAAGGAGCCTCTTCCCTCCCACAACCTCCAGGTCCAGCACCACGGAGCAGCCCAGACCTCCTCGGGCTCACCGGCGCTGGAGGCTGGGTCGTAAGCTGTAGGTGTTTCCATCCGCATCATCCGAACCCAGCTCGCCCATGGCCGCAGCCTTGGTTGCCGCGGCAACACCCCGCACTTCCGGCAACACCCCGCACTTCCGGCAACACCCCGCACTTCCGGCACCGCCCCTCACGCCCGGCACCGCCCCTCACTGCCGGCACCGCCCCTCCACTCCTGGCACCGCCCCTCACCCCCGGCACCGCCCCTCACTGCCGGCACCGCCCCTCCACTCCTGGCACCGCCCCTCACGCTCAGCACCGTCCCTCACTGCCGGCACCGCCCCTCAGTCCCGGCACCGCCCCCCACTCCAGGCACCGCCCCCTCACTCCCGGCACCGCCCCTCAGTCCCGGCACCGCCCCTCAGTCCCGGCACCGTCCCTCACTGCCGGCACCGCCCCTCACTGCCGGCACCGCCCCTCACTGCCGGCACCGTCCCTCACTGCCGGCACCGCCCCTCACTGCCGGCACCGCCCCCCACTGCCGGCACCGCCCCCCACTGCCGGCACCGCCCCCCACTGCCGGCACCGCCCCTCACTGCCGGCACCGCCCCTCACTCCCGGCACTTCCCCCCCACTCCCCGCCGCGCTCGCGAGTAGCCGTGGGGTGCTGCTGGGCACTGTGCTTATGGCGCCGCAGGGAGGTGCGGGACTAGGGAGGTGTGGGCAGTGTCAGAGGGGTTCCCGTGCCCAGGGACTCCGGAAGCCTATGGCCTCTGTGCGGGGAGGTTGTTTTGATGTCCGAGTCTCCGGCTCTGGCTCCAGAGCTTCGCTGGGAGCTGCAGGCTGCTGTGGGAGCAGCGAGTGCAGTTCTGGACTAAGAAGAGAGGAGAGGGCGACGTGAAATGATTACCATTACAAAACACAGTCCCCCCAGTTTGTAGAACTGATATGGTTTGGATTGGAAGAGACTTTCTAGTTCAGGCCTCCGTGCCAGGGGCAGGGACACTTTTCTGCCAGATGAGGTTGCTCGAAGCCCCATCCAGCCAGGTCTGGAACATCTGCAGGGAGAAGCCATCCACAGCTTCTCTGGGCAACGTGTGCCTGTGCCTCACCACCCTCACAGAATTCCTAACAACTAACCTAAATCTGCTCCTTCAGTTTGAAACCGTTGCCAGCCTATTGCTGCAGTCCCTGATGATGGACCCTTCTCTTTCTGTAGGTCCCCTTTGAGGATAAAGTCTCCCCAGAGCTTTCTCTTCTCCAGGCTGAACAACCCCAACACTCTCAGCCAGCCCCTTGTTCATCTTCATGGCCCTTCTCCAGACTTGTTCCAACAGGTCCATTCTCCTTCTTACAGTGTGGGGTCCACAGCTGAATGCATTGCTCCAAGTGGTGCCTTGCAAGAGTGAATAGAGGGGGAGAAACACCTCCCTGTGAGCAACACCACTAGTTTCCACTTGGACATCAAGCCATTGACCACAGGACTTTAATGGTAACCATCCAGCCAATTACTTATCCACTGAGCAGTTCATCCATCATGTCCATGTGTCTCCAACTTAGACACGCCACAGAACAGCGGCAAATGTGTTGCACAACTTCAGGTGTGCAAATCCTGGCCGTGTGTTGCTGCCAGACTGTGTGGTCCCTCCCTGCCTCTGGCTTGTGCATCCCAACTGCCAGCGCGGACTGCTCCTTTCCTCCGGGAAATTGGTGCATCTTCTGGAAGGGCCCATCACAGCCTTGAGCTGTTGTCCATTTCCACAGCTGCTGCCCATCCCAAGGAAGATGTGAATGGCAGTTTGTGTATGACACAGCTCCCTCCTGAGAAGCTGACATCCTGCTTCCCCCGCTGTTTATCTTGATGCAGCGATCTCCATGATCTTGCTTCCTACGTGCAGTGGCTGACGCAGGTGAGAAAGTTCCCCGGGTGCTTTGGGTGGAAATATTGTGAAGGCACATCCAGTCCCAGTGCTGAGCCTCCTGCTGCTGCTGCTGAGCAGTGGCTGGACTGGGACACCACATGCAGCAGGGCTGGCAGGGACATGGCATTCGAGCTCTGCAGGCAAGGTGCAGCCCACACCGGGAGGCAGGGAGTGCCTCTGCCAGGGTTCTGCTCAGGATGCACAGGTGAATCCCAGCTGACAGCAAGTCCTACACCAGTGTGTTTTGAGCACAAGTGGGTTGCTGAAACTGAACAGCAGCAGCTCCTGATTTCCACAGCCTTTAGCAGCACTGCTCACTAGAAATGATCCATCAGAGCCCTTAGTACTGCCAGCATGGGCATCAGCTTTGCCCACTGACAAAAGCAGCAGGCTGCTGCTGTGCAGAAGGTGGTGGTAGCCCCGTGCCACACCCATGAGGTACCTTTACATTGCTGTTACCATTGCCCTGCTCAGCCCTGCACATTTCTGCTTGTTTTGGGACCAGGTTTGTATCTTTGCTCCATCACGCTTCATTCTTGCTGTTTGCTCATCGCTGCCCCCACATTCCTTCCGCATCCTGGGCTGCTGCCTTTCCCCACAGGGTCAGAGGTTGCTCATGCAAATCGTTTGTGGGGGGCCCCACCTAATTTCTGAGAAGTAGCTGAAAGGCCTCAGGCTCTGGCTGTATTTATTTGCAAAGGCTATTAACCATTTCCTCTTGTTGCCTCCTGCCTGAGTGAGACCCACAGACGTGAATTCAGTTAAGCCAAAGTGGGAGGGATCTTTGAGACCTGTGGATTTCTCTTCCTCAGCATCTTCCTTCTTTATTTTTTTGGTGGTAATTTTTGTGCCTCATTTGGGAAGTTTTGCTTTCCCTGGGCTTTGGGGGCATTCAGCTCTGGGTTTAACTTGGCTGCATCTGAAGTGTTTGATCATTGTCTTTTGAGTGTTCAGTGCTCCTTTAATGCCCTAGAGGCACTTAAGCCATTTTGAAACTGCTCAGTGTAATGGCTGTGTGCTCTGACAGTGATGGCTGCAGCAGACTGAGACTGCATACGGGTCCTAGCTGCACTGCTGGGACTGTTTTGGACACAACTTCTTGATTCATGCTTTAAGTGGTGTGATGTATTTGGTGAAGTTCCTTTCTCTTAGTTTTCAAGAACAAAATGTTTTCTCACCCCTATTTCTTCTTCCCTTGGAGCTCTTCATTTGCTGTTTTGGTGGCCAAGTAGAAGAGCACTTTCTCATGCAATTCACCATGTTCCACCTCAGAGAAAAAGAATTTGGTTTTCTTTTCACTTCAGAGGACCTTTTCACACCCCTTCAGCCAACCCCAAGATGTGCCATACACTCCACTGGGCTGGAGGAGATTTACAGCCGTGAGTGGGAGTTGCAGCATGGCTGGAATCGGGCTGTTTGCTTTGGTGCTAGAGAAGATGGTTCAAGAGCTGGTAGGAGGTGTGCTGGTCTGGCAGGGTGCAGGCAGGGTGTGGGGAAGGTGCAAGCAGGGTGCAAAGCTTACCCAAAGCCCAGGGGCTGCAGTGGGGCTGAGCTCCTCTGATGCTGCACGTGCTGGGCTGTGGCATGGCACTGCTGCTTGCTTTGCTCTCTTCTGCAGCAGCTTTCTTGTGGTGAGACTGATCATTTCTTGTATTCTTTCCATCCTTTTAAATTATTTTCAGCAAAAGTCAGTTTTTTTCCCCCCTCTTCTCTTTCTTGTGGCAGAGTAAGCTTTCCATCAGCGTGCTGCCAGCGAGTTCCTGAGTCACCCTGCCCTGCGGTTTCTGCTCTGCACTATGTGGCTCCATTAGCAACATGGTGCTTCCTGGCCACACGTGGCCTCGTCCTGCACCTCAAGCAGCTTGGAAAGGCTCCAGTGCTGGTCCTCATCCTGCTGGGGTGTAGGGTGGGACACTGGAGCATGGGTTTCTGAAGAACTTGAAGACGTCGCTCTGTGGTCTGCATCTAGCCACAGTGGCTTCTAATGGATGTGGCAGCCTCCCTGCCCTGAGCACCAACTTACACCCCATTGCAAGTGTGCACTGTAAACTCTGAGCAGTTTGTACTACAACTTTAATCAGAGCCCCCTGCTGCTGTTGCACATGGTGGGGAGGGTGAACCAGCTTTTCCTTCTGATCCCTAGCTTGGGGAGTTGCAAACTTGGTGGTGATACCTGTCACATCTTCCACCTCTAGAAGCCCAGACATGCTGCAAGTGCACACAGCTGGCCCCCCCACAGCCTAATGTCACCATCTGGGGACAAAAAGCCTCGAGGTGGAAAAGCCTCTTCGCTGTGAGCTTCCAAATTTGCTGGGGTTCAGTTTAGTTTAGTTGGTTCTAATGAAATCCTGAAGGAAGAGGTGATATCCACCTTGTAGCCCATCAGCACTATCCACATGGTGGAGAACACTCCCCTTGTCATCCAGACAGGCAGCGTGGTGGCCACTAACCAGGTGACATGAAATGGCAGTGAGGGGACAGCCCTTCAGGCTTGCTCTGCAGCCCAAACAGGGCCAGAAGCTCATGAGAAAGGAGTGATGCTGCAGTGCCAGGAAGAGACTGGAAAAGACAGCACATGACATACTCGACTGAGCCACTAATCCAGGGTTACCTCTGCCTGCTGTGACTCAGGATCCCCTCCTTGGCCATCCTGAACTAGTAGTTCAGCCCACTCACCCCCAGCCCACTCACCTGCCAGGGCCATGTTTGGAAACAGCTGGTGAGCAAGCCCCAGCCCCACAGCTTTCTGTTGAGAGCCTGGAAAATATTGAACTCATCACGATGATCACGTCTTTCACCACAAATATTAATTTCCTCCTGATACTCAGGGGCACTGAGACTGTTTGAGAGAAGCAGAGCAGCCAGCCACAGTGAGTTTTCCCTGCTGCTTGTTTCCTATGCAAGTATTAGTCAGCGAGGTGAGCGGGGAATGTCACCCGTGGAGGAATCAAATCCGCTGCAGAGGTCATCCCAGTAGCCATACCCTGGCCCTGAGCAGCTGCAAATCTGTCTGTAAAGAAACACACTTCAGGAGGTAAAACTCCTTCTCCTTCTCTTGGTCCTGGTGGTCCTTTCCAACCACAGTGATTCATAGTGATTAGATGTTGTGCTGAGGGATTTGGTTTAGTCAAGGACTTGTCAGTGTGAAACTAATGATTGGACTTGATGAGCTTGAAGGGCTTTTCCAGTCTAAGAAATTCTGTGATTCTCTTCCTCCTTCTCCTTCTCCTTCTCTTTTCTCCTTCTCTTTTTTTCTTTCCCCTTCTCATTTTCCCCATCCCTTTTCTTTTCCCATCCCTTCCCAGTGGGAGCAACACCCTAGTAGGTGTCCCCTGGCTGTTTAGACACTGCCTGGCTGCCCAGTGCTATGTGTCCCCCACACCCCACTATCACAAGCACCTGGTGGGAGCACCCATGGATGCCTGAGAACCTAAATCACTTAGGGACCAAGCTTGGAGCTGAGGATGTGTCACCTGCTCCACCACCAGCAAAGGTGTGGGTTTCACAGTGCCCATCCTCACTGCTTGACAGTTGGGTACCTGCACAGGAGTGTGCCAGGAGTGTGTTGGGAGGGGAAGGGGCCAAGCACAGCTCAGCTGATCCCTGCCTCTGCAGGGAGGAAGCTGGGGGTGGGAGTCAGTCCGGGTTTCCCTCTGAAGCAGAGATGGGCACGTTTTATTTCCACCCCAGGCCTTGTGATGCACACTGGGGAACAAGCCACTGCTGTGAGGAAGGAAGCAGAGACCGAGCCAATAGAAGCAGAGCACAACAGAGCACAGCACGCCTGCCTGGGCAGGGGTCTGATTGACTTGCCATGGGTCCAGCTGCCTTGAAGATGACCTGGGGCAGCATGGAAGTGGCCCTGAATGGTCTGTGCACCATCCTGCTCTGCTGTGGCCCCGTGCTGGCCAGCTGTCGCCAAGGTAGGTACCAGAGCACGGCATGCTTGCTGGCACAGCCTGTGCTGTTCAGTCAGTGGAAAATGTCTAAGGGCTGGGAGCTTTGTAGTTAAAAATAGCTTTGGCATCAAGAAGGCAAAATCCCCAAAGCTTTGGGGTGCAAGTGACTGAAACAAGGGAGATGGAGATGCTTGTGGTAGAAATAGGGTTAAAGGGTAGAGCTGGGGACAGGTTCCTGACCTGTGATGCCGACACCGGAGCTGTGTTATGGGCACACTGGCTGCTGCCTCTGGGTTTGCCAGCACCATGCTAAGTCTGGATTTTTCTGCTCTGCTTCTCATGGCTTTGGGCTGCCCCCCTGGGTTGGGCTCCCTGGTTTAGATTTCAACCTGAAGGAGTCAAAGTCCTGCCTGTGGGTTTGCTCAGGGTGAAATCTGGGGGAGAAAGGGAGGTGAAGGGCAAGGTGAGGCTAGGCAGGGTGAGCAGGAGCCCTAATGAAGCCACATTGCTCTGTCCTCGCAGCTCCACTCTGTCTTTGGTGGCTTTGGGTATTTTCTGCTCTGGAAATGGGCACAGGATTGGACATTCCTTGGAGCAGATGTTATGCTTGGTGGTGGGAAGGTGCAGGGAAACAAGTAAAGCCAACCTCTGCTTTTGGAAATCCTCTGAGTGCTTCAGTCACTGTGGTGGAAGAAAAGCCCTGAGCCTGCCAAATATCTCCTGTCAAACACAAGAAATCCAGACCACTGCAAAAATTGCATCTCTTGGAGCAGGCACTGCCACAGCCAGTGCTGCCTGTGGGAGTCAGGGTAATTCCTTCCCTTCCTCCTCCTGCTCAGTCTCATCTCTCTTTTCTCAGCCCAGTTTCCCATCTAATTCTGTATCTATTCAAGGAATCATTCTTTCTCTGGTTGGTGATACTGAGGGCATGGTTCTACAGCCCCAGGCCAGTGCTGGAGGGGTGGGAGGGACTTTCTAACTGCTATCTTTGGAGATTTCTGAAAAGGGAAGATAAAATCCTTAATGACAGATTTTTCAAGGCAGTGGTGGTTGGAATCACTTGGTCATAGAATCGTGGACACATAGAACTGCACAATGGTTGGAAGGGACTTTTAAAGGTCATCTAGTCTAGCCCTCCTGTGAGCAGGGACATCTTCAACTAGATCAGGCTGCTCACAGCTTGGCCCAACCTGACCTTGAATGTTTCCAGGGGTGGGACATCGACCACCTCTCTGGGAAAGCTGTGCCAGAATATCACCACCCTCATTGTACAGGATTTCTTCCCATGTGGAAAATGCTTCTTCCTGCTTTTTATTGCTCCCAACAAAAGTGAATGCAGCAGCTGCCTCATCCTGCTGGGCAGGGCTGCCTGAGCTGGGATGTGTGGAGCCTGGCCCATGTTTGCCACACGCCAGCTGCCCGGGGTGTGCTAGTTTGAAGCTAGCTAGAATGTTTTGGTGAGAAGGATTAGATAACAGTGCTGATGTCTACTTCACTCATAGGCTTGCTGAGATGTGTAAGAACAAGAATCCAAACATAGATAAGGCACTGCTTCTTGGGGCATTGCCTGAGCTGTAATTCTCTCTCTAGCCTCTCTGCCATCTCTCTGATTAATCCACTTTGCTTCCTGACCCCCTGGCCGAAACTCCATTCTTCCTTGGGTAAGGTTGAGAGGGGTGGGAGAAGATGGAAGGGCAGTTGTGAGCCCCTCCTGGGGACTCAGGTTTCTGAGAGGGCTGCTGTGTTTCTGTAACCTTTTACCTTGCATATTTCTGTTTATAACTGTATATACTGTAAATATCAGCCTCTATATTGTGCTAGCTGTAAATATAAGCTTCATTCAAATTTCCAGAGCTGGATGAGTCTAGTTTGGGTGATTTCCAAAGTGTGGAGGGGCGGGGAACACCAAAACCATCACACAAGGGAAGGATGAACCTGCTGGGATCGTGAGCAGGGAAAAGTGACAAAGCAGCAGGGCCAGTGCGAATGGTTGGAGGGGCTGCAGCCATGGCCAGCTACTCACTGTGCTGGGAGCAGTCTGGCAAGCTCAGATGAGTACCTGACTGCCCATGGACATGCAAGGAGGGAACAAGCAACTAGAAAGGACAAATTCCCCAGCTACCTATTCAGGGTAGTGCCCTGTTTGGTTTCCAAGGGTGGGAATCATTTTGGTGATATCAGGAGGTGTACCTAGATGAAGCCAAGAAGGAAGATAGCCTTAATATTTCTTGTTCACATTCTTGTAGGCAGGGGTCTAACATGTCTCTGTGTTTTATAGACATGTGAATCAGGCACAGGTTCACAGGTTTACAGGATGTTAGGGGTTGGAAGGGACTCAAAGAGATCATCGAGTCCACCCCCCCTGTCAGAGCAGGACCATGCAACCTATGTTAGATCACAGGGGAACACGTCCAGATGGGCCTTGAAAGTCTCCAAAGAAGGAAATTCCACAACCTCTCTGGGGAGCCTGTTCCAGTGCTCTGTGACTCACAGTAAAGAAGTTCCCTCTTGCGTTGAGGTGTGACCTCCTGAGCTGCAACTTACATCCATTGCTCTTTGTCCTGTCCCAGGGAGCAAGTGAGCAGAGCCTGTCCCCCCACTCCTGGCAGCCCTCAGATGTTTATAAGCATTTATTAAATCCCCTCTCAGTCTTCTCCAGACTAAAGGGTCCTGGGTTCCTCAGCCTCTCCTCATCAGGCAGTGGTCCAGTCCCCTAATCATCCTCATAGCCCTCTACTGGACTCTTTCCAGCAGATCCCTGTCCCTCGTAAACTGGGGAGCCCAAAACTGAATGCAGTACTCAAGAGGACGTCTCACCAGGGTAGGGTAGAGGCAGAGGAGAACCTCCCTCAATCGGCTGGACACAATCTTCTTAATGCAGCCCAGGATCCCATTGGCCCTCGTGGCCACAAGGGCACATTGCTGTGCCATGGATATTATCCACTAGCACCCCCAGGTGCCTCTCCACAGAGCTGCTCTCCAGCAGATCACCTCCCAGCCTGTACTGGTGCAGTTTGTTATTCCTCCCCAGATGCAGGACTCTGCACTTGTCCTTGTTGAACCTCATCTGGTTCCTCTGTGCCCAGCTCTCAGTCTGTCCAGGTCTCTGGATGGCAGCACAGCCTTCAGCTGCTTCAGCCAAGCCTCTCAGTTTGGTGTCATCACTAAACTTGCTGAGCAGACTCTGTCCCATTATCAGTGTCATTAATGAAGACGTTGAACAGCACCAGACCCAGCACTGATTCCTGAGAGACTCCACTGGTTACAGCTCTCCAGCTGGACCTGACACCATTGATCACCACTCTTTGAATGCTATCTTGTAACCAGCTCCTAATCCACCTCGCTGTCTGCCTTTCCATCCCACACTTCCTGAGCTTGCTCACTAAAACACTGGAATGGGTAGAGCAGAGGAAGCCAGGTGACAGTCTGGTCTTTGAAAAAGAAAAGGAATGAAATGCCCACCTCTTACAAGATGTCTGCAACGTGGCTGAAGAGCCAGGAGGCAACAGATCGTGGAGGAAACAATCATGCATCGGCCGCAGGATAAATGTGCACATGCTCACTGTTCCACCTCTAACTTCCATTCAGAAGTGTAAAACATACTTTTTGTAACATAGGAGTGTATTTAGACACCGAGCCAATGATACACAGAGTGGTAGGGGCTGAAGACCTCTGAAGTTCACCTAGTCCAACCGCCCTGCTAGAGCAGGATCACCTACAAAAAATCACCCAGGAACACTTCCAGGCAGGTTTTGAATGCCTCCAGAGACAGAGACTGTGAAGCTTCTCTGGGGGAGCCTATTCCAGTGCTGTGCCACCTTTAAACTGAAGAATTTCCCCTTATGTTTCCATGGGAATGTAACAGTGGGGCACTAGCAGGGATAATGGTGGACTCCCATCCTCTTTACATGCCTGGTTCCTGCCCAGGAGGTACGGCTGTTTCTGAGGTCTGTGCCTTCTGTAACTGTGTCTTTTCCCTGTTTCCTCTCTCCCAAACAGTGACCTTCTTCCCAACAATGTTAAGTCTTCCTGCAGGCAGCTCAGCCACTTTCTTCTGCAATATCTCCATGGAGAACAACTCTAAACTGGAGTACAACCTCAATTGGTACAAGGAGACCAACCACAGCCAAGGCCAGAAAATCGCTGGCATCAGCCATAACGAACTTCAGAGGAAGACAGAGAAGTATCTGGTCACCAACCACACTGGTGTGTTCAAAATGGAGATCCTGAACCTCCACCAGAACGACTCAGGCTCCTACTACTGTGGACTGATCGCCTTCTTTGAACCCAATAAAGTGATAGAGAGCAACCGGTCCCACCTAGTGGTCACAGGTCAGTGTCGGGGCTGAGCTGATGGGAACAGGTTGGTGTCATCCGATGGTCCCATGGCTCCCAAGTACCTTGCAGCTCCAGAGCACAAGGCAGGCAGTACCTTGCTGGGAGAGGACCTGATGTGAGTCAGGAGAGGATGACTCTGCCCTTTCCCCTCGCCTTTGCGTGCAGGGTTGAGGCCCAGGGACACAGGCTGTCTTCTCACACACACTGTGGTTGGATCTGGTCTTGAGGCAGGAGATTTCCTTCTTGCCAAGTCAGTGTCCCAGGTGATGCTGTGGGGAGGAGTGAATCCTAACCCATGGGTGAAAGCAGGAAACCAGTGTAGGAATCTGCCTTCACCCTTGAACAGCTACTCTAGAGAAGGGATTGTGTTTGGGGTAACGATGCAGTCTCAGACCTCTTGTATGCCCTGGGAGGGGCTCATAGCCTCATGGCACGGAGACAGAGATCTGGTAGCAAGATCTGCCCTGCCCTTGCTTGGCAGCATGGAGTCTTTGTGAGGCTGAAGATGGCCTTTTATAAAAAGGGAAAACACTGCAAAAGTGTTTCACAATTTCTCATCTCAGTGTGAGATGATGCTGTGGTCTGGGGGTGTGGAAGCCACTGAGGTGCTTGGGGAAGCTATATCCTCTATGGAGCTTTGCTGGGCATGGGACCATGCCTCAGGACTTCTGTGGGTGCAGAGAGGTGGCTCTGCACCCCAGCTCTCAGCAGTGTGGGATCATCTTTACCACCTGCAATGGGAAAGAAATAACCAAAATGCTCTCCATATCCTCCTGAATTCAGAGCCCTAGCAGGGATAGTGGGGCTGTGGTAGCCTATCTGGGGCTGAACCCTTTCTGGAGAGAGCTCCTCTGTTCCCCTGCTGCCTTTCACAAGGACTACACAGACTATTCTATGCTTCTGACCTGCTATTTTGTTCCCCTTTCCTTGGATGGGTATTGCAGCAGCCCTTGAGATGACAAATCCCACCGACGAGCCTGAGATAGAGGAAGGCAGTCCCCCAGACCACATCAAGCCTGTGCTCCTGAGCATCCTGCTGTTGGCAGGGTTGGTTGTTCTGCTGATCTTTGGCTACATCACTGCCGTTCACAGGAGAGGAGGTATGATGTCCTGTGGGGGCCGAGGTCTGCCAGGGGACCTAATGGTTGATGCTCATCCAGCAAACCCAGCTGGGACCTGCAGCCAGACAGGTGCCCGCAGCTCCCTGGGGTGCAGAAGCTGGTTCAATGTGCTAAACTCAGTCATTGCATGCCATTGGGATGGGGACCTCCATAACTAGGGGAGAAAGGTGTTTTGGGCACTGCTGCCCCTCTGTAGAGCCCGCAGAGCACATGCTGTGGCTTTGCACTGCTCTTCATTGTGGTGCCCTAATGCTGCACGGGAGTCCCTCCCAGATATCTTGCCTGAGCACTTCTGAGGCATCTCATCATCTTCTCAGCCATGACACAGGCACCCAGTGGGTCTGTCCTCGAGGGGAGCCCTGAGAAATTGCACCCTACTAGCCCAAATTAAACTGTAATCCATGGACTGGTATCTCACTTGTCCTTGTAGCACTCAGAGTGGAGAGGGAGTGAGCGCGGGGGCAGTTGTTGATGTCTTTGCTGGTTCAGCCCCAGATGCTCACAGTGTCTTGGCACACAAGCACTTTCTAACCAAATGTGTTACTTTGCAGATGTGCAGAAGCCACCAAGTGAAAAGGCACCAGAGGTGAGTCTTCAGTCTCTGACGCCCTGTTTTGCTGCAAGGTAGCACTGTGGCATCGCTGGGCTGTGGAGGATGTAGAGCCACCCATTATCAGCCCTTCACAAGCTTCTTGCTTCTCCTGACGTTGATGCTGCTTGATCTTTTCTGCACAGCAACCTGCAACACAGCCCCATCACAAAATCAACAACCTGCCTGAGACAGCATGGCACGTTTCTAGTCCAGCCCTTGCTCAAAGTGTGGTTATCTTAGACAGTGGCTTGTGTTGCTGTAGAAAATAGGAGGAAATGCTTCCCCCCAATATATTAAGACCAAATTTCTTCTACTGCAGCTAGCACCTGTTTCCCCTCCTCCTTTTGCTGGGCACCACTGGGAGCAGTCTGGCTTCATCTTCTCTCCATCCCCTTTAGGCAGCTGAAGGTAGCAAGTCCGTTCCCCTTTGCTCTCCTCTCTCCTTGTGCACTTTGTACCAGCTCAGAGCCCAATGAAGAAGTAGGAAAAAGGCTTCTAGAGCACCCTGCCTTCCATGGCTGGGCAAGTGGGAAGCCAAATATGCCTGCAGAGGCAGAGGGCTGACTCCCACATGGCTTCATTGCTGACCCCAAAGCTCATGATCTGCTTTCTCTGAGCAAATGCTATCCCAGGTCTGTGTGTCTTTCTGCCATTCTGGCGTGCTTCAGAGCTGGTTTCAGCACTCACTGTGAAAAGGGAGCTTGTGCTGTGATGGGAGGTGTCTCCAGCTGGTTGATCACCCTGATGGGGTTTCCTTGCAGAAGGAAGAGAAGCCTACCATGGCGCCCGTGCCCACTGTCGACTATGGTGTGCTGGAGTTTCAGGTGGACCAGCAAGCTCACGTGCCTCAGGAGACCTGGCTGGTCGGCCACACTGAATATGCAACCATCATCTTCCCAGAGGAGAAACCTGCCACACCAGAACGGGGGAAGAAACGCCAGGATGAGAGGACTTGGCAGCTGCAGTTGCAGCCTTGCTGAGGGCTGAGGTCCCTCCTTGCTGAGGTGCCTCCTCACCAGGGAGTGTGGGCAGGGCCAGGCTGGCTCAAGCTTTCACTCCCACAGCAGTTTGCAGCTGGGAAAAATCCAGCATGCTGGGACCAGAATGACAAAGGCACCACTGCTGGAGTTGATATCAGACAGGACTGGCCATGGTGGGATTGTGGCTGTGAGATGGGTGCCAACAGGATGAGGAAGGTCCCTGCTGGGCTCCACATGCCACCTTTTTTCTCGCCGTAGGGAGGATGGGCTGGGACAGAGCAGTGATGCCAGCAGGTCTGTCTTGAAGGTATTTTGTGTCATGCCTCCGTTTTCTACCTCCACCTGGAGCTCTCTGGAGTTGCCACGCTGCTTCCCTTGCTTAGGTCTGATCCAGCTAGGAAAGCATGACTGTGGGAGAAGATACTGGAGGCCAGAGCTGGAGTGGATCCTGGGAAATGCTACTCTTGGAAGCCCAGAGCTTAGGGCTTCTCCTTGCCTGGGCAGAGACTGCCTTCTGTGCCACTATTTAATGACCCCCCGGGGAAGCGGGTGGCTGGTTTTCCTCCTGTCCCCTGGGACCTTCCTCCTCTGCAAGAAGGGAAACCCACCTCCACGTCCCTTCCTTTGCAGGTGGGAGCTGGATCTGACTTTGAGGGGGTGAATAAATGGTTTCAGGTCCGGGGAGTTTGCTGAGCAGCGATCAGAAGTGCGTGGGCAGGCAAGTAACGGCTGCTGGCAGCGCGCAGGCGAGAGCCGGCAGGCGGCAGCGGCTGCGCTGCTTCCTGCGCCTCTCTCTGCCTGTCGCAGGCTGTGCTTCCATGAAGCTGCTCTTCACAATTTAGAGCTTTCTCCTCTCGACTCTGAGCTGATCGCCCAGGTGCAGCTGCAAACCAAGCCCCCACCTTACTGGGCTCAGCTTGCCCAGCCCGTTTGGGAAAGCATGCCTGCTCTAATGGGAGCCTGGCTCCCAGTCGCTGTGGCGGACTTGGTGCAGCTTTCTGGCTCCAGATTTCCATTTTGCCTCTTGAAAGTGATGCCAGGGCATGCTACCTTCCAGAAACCAGAACAGAAAGAAGTGAAAGCTGCTTAAGAGGGAAGAAACCCTGGTAACAAGTGGCTTCAGAGGCAGAAGAAACCTACTAGAAGACCATGAAACCCAATAGAAACAGGGAAGAGTCACTTGCATCTCACACTTTGGTGGCACCGTTACCATTTTCCCTTCTCTCTAACTAAAACCAGTGCATCCTTGAAGGAGCCATCATGGGCATTGGGAGGAAAGGGGTGAGGCATGCTTGGCGTCACAGTTTGTGCCCATCAGGTGTTGGAAAGCCCCTGTGAAATCTCCAGAGGCTCTGGAGGGTGAAATCTCCAGGGATATGGGATGCATACCCATCTGGGATGGCTTTCACTCTTCCTCAAGGCAGGAGAGTTGATGTGGTGACCCTCCTCAGTGCTGCTCAAGTGTTGTAACTTGCACAACATTCACTCACTGCAAGTACATTGAGGCTTCTTGCAAGCCTCAGCCCTGCTCCTTGCCGTGGCAGAGACCTGCTCTGGCTGACCAGGCTCGGCTTACCCAGAAAGCCAAGGCGGAAGGCAGCCACAGCAGCTGAGAGTCAGGGGCTCAGTCAGCAGTTTTGCTTTTGGCTTTCCCATCAGAGGTGATACCTGCAAGAGGGTGGGCAGGGCCTTGCTTCATGTTTTCCATCCTGCCTCTTGGGCAGCACAGATGCCTGCTCTTCAGCCCTTCCTGTACCTCTGAATTTCAGCCATGGCTTCTCCATGAGCAGTTAGAATGGAGTCCCTTCCTCTCTCATTAGATGGTGGTCTGCAGCTCCCAAGCAATCCAGTGGAGTTGGAGGTGTAGCAAAAGCAACTCCCACTGCTGTATGGAATGGGAAAGCACCCATTTGGCAGCAGTGTCTGTGCTGCCCTGGTCAGCCTGCAGCCTGGCTGCAATCCTACCCTTTGCAGGGAACAAGGGTGGGGCCTGGGGATGTGTGGAGTGAGTTGAAGGTCTGTTCCAGGCTACCAGACACCATCTCCCACCCTGTTTGGAGGACACGGTGCCTGGCAGAGGCCTGAGCTACATTCCCCTGCACAAGGCATGGTACTGGCTCTGCTGGCCAGAGAAGGATCAAAGCTGGATGAGCTCTGGGCAGCATACAGGCTTCAAGCCCTAAGCTGAGCATCTCTGAACCAAGCAGTGTCCTGAGATGAGTGTCAGCCCCTATGTTCCAGCATCCTGCTTGGGTACAAGGAGCCAATGTGTTCATACACAGGAACTGCTCTTGTCTTTCCATGCAAGCCAGGAAAGCAGCCACACATGCTTCTGACTCTTCCTCCAGCATGGGGATAGAAGTCCACTCTTTCTGGAGTCACTGCATGGGATCTGGAGAATCTTTTACCTCCTGTCCTGAGAATTCCCTACTTTTGTCTTTCCCATCCCACATACTTCCTTCCCCTGCCCCTCACTCTGTATCACAGCCCTCCTACTTTTGCACACTACAGCATCCATACCCACTGGCTCCCCACTGCTTGTACCAGCTGGCAGGTTTATGCCACTTTTCTTCACTCCAAGTTATGCAGACACTCAAGCACACTCATTTCCATCTGTCATGCTGTGGTTTGCATCAGATTTTCTGAGGAGGCTGAGATGACTTCCTCAAGTCCTGTAGCAAGAAAAGACTGGGCTGTGATGTGCCTGGTATGGTTTTTGGGTGTACTCTTTCTGTCTCAGCTGCTTTGCTGGCCCTGGAGTGGTGTAGGTGACAGGGTTTCAGTGGTCTTTAGTTTAGGTTGTTGAAAGGAGGTTTGCTGCAAAGTGGTTAGGCAGAGCCTACTACCTGGCTCTGATTTTTCACTTCTCTCTGAGCCTTGGAGCTGCCTGCCACCAACAGAATAAGGTCCTAGCCTTGTACTCAGCATCCCATGTTGGGAAAGCTGAGGCTTGCAGCAGTGGTAGTCGGAGAAGAACAAGGTCCTATAATATTAAACAGTACCTAGACCTGACTTTCCTCTGCTCTCAAGATGTGCCAGGGGGGACAAGGAGTAGGTTTGGATCTGCCTGCCTCATTGCTACCCACACTGTGATGTCAGTGATGCTCCTGACAACCTCTTCTCCTGTGCTTTGTGCTCACAAGGTGCACAGCAGCCCGACTGGGCAGGTGTTCCGACTTGTTTTCCCTGTATCAGCCCAGAGCATGCATCTCCAGCCTGGCTGTGCACATTCATGTGCAAGCACACACAGATGCTCATGAACACACAAACGTGCCCAGAACTCCCCTTGTACATCTGCAGCACCCCTCCAGATTTGCATAGCTCCTATGCCCCAAACAAACCCACCCCCTGCAGACAGAGAGCCCCCCACCAGTCTGTGCTGCAGCTCCTCCGGTGCCCGGCCCCGGGTGCAGCCGAGGAGGTGCTGAAGCTGCTGCTTCCTGCACTCCCTGGTCTGGCAGTTAGAGCAACCACTTCCGACCATGGACACCGAGCACTTCCTGAGGGGTGGTTGCCACCACCAGTGGTGACAAAGTGCTTTGTCAGCTCCATGGGACTGTGCATCAGCTGAGACCTTCAGAAAGCAGGTATCATCCAGTGCTGGATTCTTGCTCATGGATAATGGCCAGGTCTCACTGGAGACCTCAGAGAGCTGGAAATGATTCTAGTCAGCATCTGCAGGAAGATGGATGTGTGACTTAAACATTCCTGGGCTAGATCTAAGCAAACAAAGTCCCCTAGACAGATGCTTGAGAGCCAGCCTGGCTCCTTATATATGCCAGCCTTGATTGAAGGTGATCAGAAACCTGTAAGCAAGCAGTCTTCAAAGAAACTTGAGCATGAAAACTGAGTCTCAGGAAAAGCAGGCAGACAGATGAAGGTGGAGAGGAAGTCCTCCCCTTGCTGCTTACATTAGCATCTTTGAGACAAGCCACACCACGGAGCAGCAAAGCACCACTCCTGCAAAATGGGATGCTGCAGATGGCAAGGGGAGGAGCAGACAGATGGTGTGTCAGTAAGGTCTCTTACAAGTGAGCACCGTCCTGGTCACTGGAAGGTCTCAGGTTTAGGATAGGTTGGGCAGGAGGTGTTGCAGTGGTGTGTGAGGATTAAATGGTCCCTGGGTGATCTGTGGGTGTGACTCATCTGTCAAGCACTATGGTTTGGAATTGTCATCCTGGCCTTAAATTGCTGAGAAAGTGGTTATTTGTCCTGGAAGAGACAGGGTGGAGCGTGCTGGTGGATGCTGTTGTTGGTGATAGGAGGACAGGTTGTCTGGACCCCTAACCATGGCCAGCTTACACAGCTCTCGTGTGCCTGAGGCTTCCAGACCCACAGTGTCTCCTCCATCCTGTCCCGCTGAAAGCCTTGCCCTGCCTGTCACTGAGCCTTCTGTAGGCTTGCAGAGCATCTGTGTTTCCTCCCACTCTCCCGAGTTTGCTTTCTCTAGTTTTGCTTTGAGTTGGCTCCAGGGTTTCTCCCTCTCTCTCTTCCTCCTTTTGGCAGGATGTGCTGCTTGGGGAGGATACCAGCAGGCCAGATGCTGGTGCATGGGGGCTTAGAGGGCCAAGCAGAAGTCTTGGCCCTGCTTGCTTCACTGCCCCCCAAACCACACCTCCTGCTCATGGCACCAGGGCAGAACCTTGTCAGAGGGGGTCAGCTCTCTTTCTGTGCCTTGAGAGACCATCACGAGGCCAACTAGACAAACAGGGAGCCCAAATGTGTGTATGGTGGTACCTGCCCACCTCTTCACATCCACCTCCTCCCTTAAATCTCTCCCCATCACTCAGCAGACCTCTCCATCCCAGTACAGGGTGATGAGACAATGTCACCTTCCTAGAGACCAGCTTGGGCGTATCCCCATTTCCAGAGGACCTGATCCCCTTTGCCTCGCATCAGCCCTGGGACAGGTGGACCACTTTACTCCAAGAACTCAACTAAGAAGCCTGGAAGGGAACCTAAAGCCATTTCTTGTCCCTAGAGGTGATGAGTTTGACCATGACAAAATGACAACCATTCACTGTCAACAGAGATAAGCTTAGTGGGGGACAGGGGCATAGAGCTGTGTCCCAGGAAGACAGGGATGCTCATTACGTAATTCAAGGCAGCAGTAAAAAGAGGACCTAGGAAACTCTAGGTGAGTCAGCCTGTCCCTGTACCCAGAAAGCCACTGGAACAAATTAGTAAGGCCACCAAGTGGTAAACATCAAGGGGGCAGTGCTGGGGCTGAGAAGGCAGCTTTAGCAGGAACATGTTGTGTCAAACCAACCTGATTTTCTCTCCATCTGGGCAATGGGCTGGGTACCAGAGGGGAAGCAGGAGTGATGCTATCTTTGTGCTGTCTTAGATGATGTTCTCATAAACAAACAAAGGAAACAACAACCCCAAGCATAGCTACAGGCTGGGGAAATAGTGGCTGGAGAGCAGCCAGGCAGAAAGAGACCTGGGGGTATTGGTAGATACTAGGCTGAACATGAGGCAGCAGTGTGCTCAGGTGGCCAGGAGAGCCAATGGCATCCTGGCCAGGATCAGGAACAGTGTGGCCAGCAGGACAAAGGAGGTTATTCTGCCCTTGTACTCAACATTGGTCAGGCCACACCTTGAGTGCTGTGTCCAGTTCTGGGCTCCTCAATTCAAGAGAGATGTTGCAGTACTGGAAGGTGTCCACAGGAGGGCGACAAAGCTGTGAGGGGCCTGGAGCACAGCCCTGTGAGGAGAGGCTGAGGGAGCTGGGGGTGTGCAGCCTGCAGCAGAGGAGGCTCAGGGCAGAGCTCATTGCTGTCTACAACTACCTGAATGGAGGCTGTAGCCAGGTGGGGGTTGGTCTCTTCTGCCAGGCAACCAGCAACAGAACAAGGGGACAGAGTCTCAAGTTGTGCCAGGGCAGGCTGGATGTTGTTAGGAAGTTGTTGTCAGAGAGAGTGATTGGCATTGGAATGGGCTGCCCAGGGAGGTGGTGGAGTCACTGTCCCTGGAGGTGTTCAAGAAGAGACTGGATGTGGCACTTAGTGCCATGGTCTGGTTGATTGGCTAGGGCTGGGTGCTAGGTTGGACAGGATGATCTTGGAGGTCTCTTCCAACCTGCTTGATTCTATGATTCTATGAAATGGGAAATTCTGCCCCTGTGGGTGAATGGCTACTTGAGAAATTATATCCCACGAGCAAGTTATCAACAGATTGCCAAGAGATGGCAAGCACATCAAACATCAAATGGGCTTTTTGAGGAAGTGTGCCTGAAATGAAGGAAATAAGCTGCTGAGTGAGGGTGTCTGAGCCATCTAGGAGGAGAGTTAGAAATTAAATTCATTGTGATGACCTGGAGAAAAGAGCAAAAATGCCCTGAAAGTATGAATGGTTGAGAAGAATTGGGCATGTTTAGTACAGGAAAAGATGAAGGAAGTCTTCAGAGTAAGGACAAAAGCCCCAATATGAAGCAAGCAGTGAGAAACAGAAATGTTTAGGGTTATATTCTGTCTCCCAGATGGCAGCCTATCTGTCTTGCAAGCCTCCCCATGCCCACTGCTGAGAGGATGCCCTGCTCTGTGATCCTGCCTGGGCACTAGGACTGTCCTTTTAGTCCCTCTGGTGACTGCTGGCAGGATGAAGCCACCTTGGGAATGGAGTGACCCCGGAGGGAAGGGATGGATGTCCTAGCAGGGATGAGGCACATGTGGGCTGTGCAGGGTCCTCATGGGCAGTGTGGGCACTTTTTCCTTGGTGTAGAGGGATAAAGGATGGATGTTACAGCAGGAATGAGAGGTGTGGGCCAAGCAGGCTCCTCACAGGCAGTGTGGGCACTTTTTCCTTGGTCTAGAAGGGTAAGTAATGGATGTCACAGCAGGAATGAGAGATGTGTGGGCCAAGCAGGCTCCTCACAGGCAGTGTGGACACTTTCCCTTTGGTCTAGAGGGCTAAGGGGTGGATGTCACAGCAGGAATGAGAGATGTGTGGGCCGTGCAGGCTCCTCACAGGCAGTGTGGGCACTTTCCCCTTGGTCTAGAAGGGTAAGTAATGGATGTCACAGCAGGAATGAGAGATGTGTGGGCTGTGCAGGCTCCTCACAGGCAGTGTGGGCACTTTTTCCTTGGTCTAGAAGGGTAAGGGATGGATGTCACAGCAGGAATGAGAGATGTGTGGGCCGTGCAGGCTCCTCACAGGCAGTGTGGGCACTTTCCCCTTGGTCTAGAAGGGTAAGTAATGGATGTCACAGCAGGAATGAGAGATGTGTGGGCCGTGCAGGCTCCTCACAGGCAGTGTGGGCACTTTCCCCTTGGTCTAGAAGGGTAAGTAATGGATGTCACAGCAGGAATGAGAGATGTGTGGGCTGTGCAGGCTCCTCACAGGCAGTGTGGGCACTTTCCCCTTGGTCTAGAAGGGTAAGTAATGGATGTCACAGCAGGAATGAGAGATGTGTGGGCTGTGCAGGCTCCTCACAGGCAGTGTGGGCACTTTCCCCTTGGTCTAGAAGGGTAAGGGACGAGGAGGCTGACGTATGAGAGATGGGGAGGAGGAGAAAGAACTTTGGGAAATAACCTTCTTCCTTTTGCCTGAGTGGCTCACCTCGGGGTGAGAGCTGAAGTAAAAAATAATTTCAGGTTGTGAGAAAGTGTCTGGGAAATTGCTGTCCAGGCTGCAGCTCGTGTTTGTGTCCTTCTCCCACCTTACAGAGGAGTCACAACCAGCATGCTGGGGTGGAGAGGACTGGCAAGGGCTGTCTCCGGCAGGGGCTAGCCAGCCCAGCAGGACCATGGGGCCAAAACAGGGCTCGTCCCTGGTCCCTACCAAGTCCAGGCTGCAGGGGACCTGCAGGAGCAGGTTTAGTTTCCACAGAGGTGCTGGTAAGTGGCAAGGTGCTTGGGCAGGCTTGGAGGTGTGTGTGAGTGGAACAGAACGTCAGCCTGGTTTCAGCTCTGTGGGTGGTTCTGGGAAAGTCCCTTCAGTAAGAGCAAGGCAAAGGCTCTTAACAGAGGGACCAGCACTGGGCTCCTTCTCGGAGACGACTGTGAGGGCTCAGCACATTGTGACTCACGGTTTGAGTTGTGTTGCCATGACATAGCAGGGGGTTGGTTTCCATCAGAGCTGGGTTTTGGAGGCAGGGGCTTGCCATTGAGTAGTGTCATTCCCACTGAGCAGTGTGCCTGAGGGGCAGCATTTTATCCCCTGGGGTGAGGAGCATGGGGGGCAGCATCTGCCTGGTGGGAGCAACCCTCAGCCTCACGACAGCAGCCCTGAGGTGGAAGAGCTGGGCTGAAACCACAGTTCCTCCAGATGAAGTGGTCGGTTTGTTTGGGTGACTGTGAGAGTTCCAGGAGGGAGGGCTGCCCCCTCGGGGCACTCCTCCTCCTCAAAATAGCTTCAGGTGTCTAACACAGACACGGCTGCCTTAGAAATGAAAGGGAGATGTCAAACCCTCTGTTTTTTTTCTACCTTAAACCTGTCGAAGGTAAATCTCAGCTGCTAATACAGAGGGGTCCAAGGGGACAGGCAGATGCTGCAGGGTGGTAGCACCACCCTGATCACCATGCTGCTGGTGGCTCATCGTGCCATGCTGGGTCACAGTGTTGCCATGCATGGCATGGTGCCAGCTATGAGACCAGCCCTGCTCCCACTTAGCTCCTACTTTGCAGCTGGGAGGCTTGCAGCCCTGGAGACTCGTCTGTGGCAGGCTGCACAAAGGGGGCTTCTATACCAAGCCTATAGAAACGGAGCCCCAGTGCTCTGGGAAAGGAGTGGGAAGGGGGCCAGGGAGATCTGCTGCCCCCTCTCTTCCTCCCAATGCGCCAGACCAGAGCCAAGGATGTCCGTCCCCCCCTGTGAGCATCGGAACACTGGAGGGGTGGCTCCTCCTTCTTCACTGTCCTGATTGCAGGTTGCTGCCCAGCCCAAGAGTATTCCTGTGTCCCCATGGGAGTGTCTCAGCCCCTATGCATGGGTTAGGACTTTGGCAACTCTCCATATAAATCCTGATGACCTCACCTTGGCATCTCTGCTTCCAGGAAGCCTCCTTTCCTTCCTTCTAATCCTGCTCCAGATGGTAGCATCAAGGCATAGTTAAGGGTGGAAGAATCTCAAAGCAGGTAAGAACCCTGAAGCTGAAGGTAAGATCTGCCTCAGGACCTCGATACCTCCCTCCACTCTTGCAGGAGGGGCAGTACACGTTAGGAAGGTGCCAGAGGGCTCTTTATCCAAGTGACTCACTGACTTTTCCCTTCCAGCAGCAAAGATCAGAGGCTCTCTGCCAGCTTGTGGTTACTTATCTATGTCACCTGCCCCCTCTTTAGGAATCTGGATGATGAGCCTGGTGTGCTGCTGCCTCTTGACCTTGCAGCTGCTATCACTTACTGCCAGCAGCCATCGTGCCACTCTTGTGAGGCCACAGTTGTTGTCAACTATGTTCTCAGCAATCCCACTGCCCCAGCCAGCTCCAGGGGCCTGGGCTACCTGGGCTTCCAGAGTGTTAAGGCAGATGGGATGCTATGGGAACATATTTCATTTGAAACCAATGTGAAGTGTTTTAAGTCTGACCTCAAGATTCTTCTGCCCTTTTTTCAAGCAGAGGTCTGTCCTACTTCAATCTTTAATCTCTTACTTCAGTCTTTAGTGTCCTACTTCAGTCTTTAATGTCTTTCAGTCTTTGTGTTAAACCATCTCTGCTTCTGGGCAGCTGAGTGCTGCTCTGGGCACTCAGCACAGGGAGCTGCTGTGGGTTTCCACGGTGGCTTCATTCCCATCAGCCACCCAGCACACTTTCTTCAAGGCAGGGCATTTTGAGGTGTTTTGTGCCCTTTCTGTGCACATGATGGTCCCCTCTGAAAGCTTCACATGAAAGGAGAGGGGTTTATTTCAGTGGCAAGCTGAGCTTGCTTTATCAAACTGCAGATCTTCCCCAAACTCAAGAGCAGTTATCATCTGGCATCTCATCTAACCTCTTCTTCATCCTTCATCACGCTCCATGGGCTCCTTGGGTACCTGCACACCTGGATAGGAGGGAGCTGAGGGGCAGAGAGCTTCAGAAAGCCACATCCCTACCGTGTGCTCTGAGCTGAGGGCAAACCTCACCTGTTTTGGTTTGCCGTGTGGTGCTGTCCTCCCCAGCTCTCCACCTCGCGGTTTCACATCAGGCCCTTTTGTGCCGGAGTCGGCTGAAAGCTGTGAAAAACACCCTGTGCTTGGTGCCAGCTGTGGAGAGAGATAAGGTTAGATGGGCCCTTATCAGCTGCTGACTCCTGTGCTTTCAGTGGGTTTTGCTTCTGCTACTCCTACACAGGGCGCAGTCTCTGCTGGTTCACCCTGGATGCCATGATGGGCACGGACAGCCTGGCAGGAGGGCTGCCTATGGACAGAGCAGCAGCATGAAAGCACAGCTTCGGCATGGTGTGAGCTGGGGAACCCACCTCGTCCTCACTTTCAAGGACTTTCACCCACCTAGGACATGGTGCAGCGCCAGCAGAGTCAGTTACTATAGGGATTGGGGTGGGGCGGTGCTGCTTGCATGGGAACAAAGGTTCTCCTCTCCAGGCACAGAGGTGCTGTGCAAAGAGGAAGAGCTTGAGGAAAAGGCAGTTGCAGGTACGTGTCAACACTCAGAAGTGGCAAGCTTGACCCACAGGCTTAATCACTGCCTCTTCCTTAGCCCCAGGTGGGACCATGAAGACCTGGCAGAACACTTTTGCCGAGATTGCAGCTAAGTGCTTAAAAGAGCCTTGGACACTTCAGGAGGATGATAACCTGCAGGTCCACGACCTCAAGCCTGGCTGGAAGGAGTTTGTGCAGAGCCATACTCTTGGGAGGTAGGGGGGCTGCTGGCTTGGTCTTTGGAGTGGGATCAGGGACAATGGGCTGCCATTGCACTTTCTCAGAGTTAGCTTGTAAGAAACAGCTTTGGATCTGAAAAGGGCAGTTTGGAGGTGGATGGGGTTGGGAGGGGTTTTCCCATTTAGTTCCAAGCTTGGTGGGTTATTTCCAAACTGGAAAAAAGTCATGATAACAGGAGGAGACTGTTGCAGCTCCACAGGGCCAAACAACATCTTTTCTCCTTGTTGGTGTCAAGATACAAAGGGCTTCTTCAGCAGGCAGGGGTGAAGCATACCAAAGGATGAACCCATAGGGTGAGAAGAGGGAGAGTTGATGTCTGCTAGGACATGGGCTAGCGCCTTGGTATTCACAGTATCACAGTATCACAGTATCATCAGGGTTGGAAGAGACCTCACAGATCATCAAGTCCAACCCTTTACCACAGAGCTCAAGGCTAGACCATGGCACCAAGTGCCACGTCCAATCCTGCCTTGAACAGCCCCAGGGACGGCGACTCCACCACCTCCCTGGGCAGCCCATTCCAGTGTCCAATGACTCTCTCAGTGAAGAACTTTCTCCTCACCTCCAGCCTAAATTTCCCCTGGTGCAGCCTGAGGCTGTGTCCTCTTGTTCTGGTGCTGGCCACCTGAGAGAAGAGAGCAACCTCCTCCTGGCCACAACCACCCTTCAGGTAGTTGTAGACAGCAATGAGGTCTCCCCTGAGCCTCCTCTTCTCCAGGCTAACCAATCCCAGCTCCCTCAGCCTCTCCTCGTAGGGCTGTGCTCAAGGCCTCTCCCCAGCCTCGTCACCCTTCTCTGGGCACGCTCAAGCATCTCAATGTCCCTTCTAAACTGTGTCTGCACCAGACTGTGGGATCTGGGAGGAGAAAGCACCTGTGGCTCTGTGTTACTGATGAGAGGCCTCATCTCAACCATATCCAACCCAGGCAGGGCCCTGGGCATCAGCCAGACATGCTGCCTGGGTGACAGCAAACGGACTTTGGCTGCCAGCTGCTATAGGGATTGTGCAAGACTCAGAGCTGTGGGTTATGTATCTTTTCACTCCTCAAGATATGTCCTCACCTGCCCTGCAGCCTCCACCCACACCTTCCTTCTATTCTTCTCCTTCTTTTTTTTTGCCTTCCCCAAACCTTGGTTTGCTGTTGGCTTTCTGTTTAGCTGTGATGAGGCAGAACAGGCAAGGGGCTGAAGCCCCAAACAGCTGGGGATTGCTGCTTCCTTCCCCAAGGACCTCTGCTCCTGGCGGTGGGTCTGGGATGGACTAGGAAAGCGTGGGCCCAGCAGGCAGCCTAGCTCCTAAAATCTTTGAATTCTAGAGGGCCAGCCTTGAGTTTACATCCCCAGACTGGCTGCCTGAACATGAGCCAGCAGTGTGCCCAGGTGGCCAAGAGAGCCAATGACATCCTGGCTTGCATCAGGAATGGTGTGGCCAGCAGGAGCAGGGAGGTCATTCTGCCCCTGTGCTCTGCACTGGTTAGACCACACCTTGAGTACTGTGTTCAGTTCTGGGCCCCCCAGTTTAGAAGGGACATCGAGATGCTTGAGCGTGTCCAGAGAAGGGCAATGAGGCTGGTGAGAGGCCTTGAGCACAGTCCTACGAGGAGAGGCTGAGGGAGCTGGGGTTGTTTAGCCTGGAGAAGAGGAGGCTCAGGGGTGACCTTATTGCTGTCTACAACTACCTGAGGGGTGGTTGTGACCAGGAGGAGGTTGCTCTCTTCTCTCAGGTGGCCAGCACCAGAAAAAGAGGACACAGCCTCAGGCTGCGCCAGGGGAGATTTAGGCTGGAGGTGAGGAGAAAGTTCTTCACTGAGAGAGTCATTGGACACTGGAATGGGCTGCCCGGGGAGGTGGTGGAGTCGCCGTCCCTGGAGCTGTTCAAGGCAGGATTGGATGTGGCACTTGGTGCCATGGTTTAGCCTTGAGCTCTGTGGTAAAAGGTTGGACTTGATGAGCTGTGAGGTCTCTTCCAACCCTGATAATACTGTGATACTGTGATATAATGCTGTTAGGGCAAGGGCAGTTGTATGTAAAGCTTTCATTCGTGAAGTTAAGCCATCAGCCCTGTAACCACCCTGGTGTCTTCTGGCTGTGCGGACTGGCTTAGCACAGGGAGCCTGAAACAAGCTGCTCTGCTCTGTGCCCTGACAGGTTTCAGTGCTCCCAGTGCTTCCGTGAGTGGTCTTCAGCCAAAGTGCACATCCTCTTCCACATGTGCTTGCGCAAGGGCCGGGGCAAGGTGCGCATGCGAATCTTCCGCCAGGCATGCAGACGCTGCCCCCACGCCCCGCTGGAGGAGCCTGATTTCAGCCAGGAGACTGTGGAGAAGGTTCTGCACAACCTGGTGCTGCAGATTCTCAATTGCTTCTACCGTGTGACAGTCCAGGCCTCCGATTTCCTGAACGTTGTGGTGGATGTCCCAGTGTCAGGGCCACACGACAGCACCCGCTGCGAGGGCTGCCAGCTTGGCATTTGCAGCAAGTCACGACTGGCCCCAGCATCAGATGACTGGGAGCCCTTGGGGGATGTGGGCAAGGCCAGGACCCACTGCACCCTGAAACGCAGGCCCCATGCCACCCCACCCCAGCCCCCTTCTCTCTTCAATTGCCACTTCGCCTGGAAACGCTGCTGCTGCCTTGGCATCCCTTTGCTTCTTGCTTTGGGAATGCTCCTTTTCATCCTGTTTTATTTCACCATGAAGTAGTGGGAGCTGAGGACCACAGAGAGGAACTGGGGTGATGCCTGGGAGGAGCTGATGGAGAGCCTGGAAAGCTGGGTGTTCAAGGTCAGCTCTTGCTTGTATCATGGTGAAGCTTCCCTGACTCCCAGGAGTACAAGGACACATCAGAGTGCCTCAGCCAGGCACCTCTTCCCACAGCCTTGGGAACTGGTGGGATGTCTTACGGGACAAATTCTGCATGAGGACAACCCTCAGCTGCCCCTGCAAAGGATGAGTGTATTTATGAGAATAAACCAGCTCCTTTCTCCTCAGCCCAATGGTGCATTTGTCCTTGTTCACTTCTCCAAAACCTTTTCTAGGTATGGTGAGCAGCCTGGAGGAAAACTGACCCCTGCCTTTATCTACCAACTGAGCACATCCTCATTCTCCCCTGCCTTTGCCTTTGGGCATCCAAACAGCTGAGGGGCCCACACAGCTGGAGGCTTGCAGCGAAGCCAAGGGAGCAGCAAGTCCCAAAGTCTCTGCTCTGTTAGGTCAGTCACGGGGAAAGTGCACTTAGTGGGCTACAGGGTCTTTCAAAGCACCAAGCCTTGGCTGTGAAGCTTCTCAGGTAGTCTCCTCCTTGCTGTGTCCTGAAGAGCCTTTTTTGCACTGCTTACTGTGAGTTTGGTGTTTTATTTGCTGGTTTAAGACTCTCCTTTATTTTCATAAAGGCGACCTGCAGGCTATTGGTTAAAAAACCCAGAACAGCAAGAAAACCTTGTGTGATCCAGGGACAATGTGGCTTTTGCTTCTCTAGCACTCTGTCCTGCTCATCCCACAAATTATCCCCTTTCTCCAGAGCTTTCCTTCTTCCGCAGCTTCTGCAGCCCTAACCGTGGAGCCAGCAGATGGAGCTGCGAGATCTCTGACAACTGCACTGGGACGAGCCAGCATTCCCCAGACGCTGCACCCCTGTCCTCCACTACACCCCTGTGTCCAGCCGTTTCCCTGCAGTGTGATCCCCCTAGCCCACATCCTTCATGGGTACGACCATGGTCAGTGGATGAACTGGTCTCTTGCTGTGATTTTCCAGTTTCAGAGCACTGGAGATGCACACATGATGCAAAGTGCAGGACATCAAACCCCTACTGGTACCCAGCGTTGTCCCAGGGGACCCGGTGCTATGGCAGCAGGGCTGGTGGCTGGTGTGGTGTCAGCAGTAAGGACATACCAAGGAAAGAGAGCCACTGTGACCTGTCCTCCTTGGAGCGAGTATCAGTGATGTCTTGAGCCTTTTTGTCAAGGGGACAGTGTCTGAGGGAGTGCTTGGGCCTGGTACCTGAACAAGCACGACGTTCTGGAGGAGGTCTCTTCTTGGCTGGAGTGGCCTAGGGTAAGTGGCAAAGGAGAAGGCTGTTCTGCAGCCTTGACCATCTCCCTTCCCTCCCCTGTGGCTCTTGCTGTGCTGGGAGCAGTCTGCCCTCTCCCTGCTGGTGTTATGTCATGAACCAGAGCCAGAGCCAAGTTTCTTGCTGCATTGCCTGTAGCCTTCTTCCCATGCTGAGGTTTTCCCATCCCTAGTCATCATGTCTGGCTGTCTGCAGCCTCTCCAATCACCCAACTACTGAGGGGCAACTCCCTTGCCTCCGCCTGAGAAGGCAGCTCTGGTGGAGACCACATCCCTGCAGGGGTCCTTATTTTCTTTCTTGCATCTCTCCACTCTTTTACAAGGGCAGAGCCATCTCTTGCTGCCCTGCAATGCCTTCTGCACACACCCAGTGCTCCCCTACCCATGGCTTCATGTTCATACATTGCTTTTTCCCTTGTCCTCTCCCTGCTGCTACCTGCTCCTAGCCTGTGTCCTTCATGTCCCCTTCTGCAGCCCCTTCATCCTCTCCCCATTACTCAGAGGCACCCACACATATGTATGTGCCTCTGAGTAATTCTCTCCAGCCTAATTTTTTGGGTCCTTCTACGACACCCCTCTCTGACATGCAGCTGTGCCAATCTGCCACTTGTTTCTTATCAAATATCCCTCAAAGTGCTGCTTTTCATCCCTCTTGGCACTTCTGGAGCCCAGAGCAGGACTCCACAGCTGAGCTCAGTCCCTAGGGATGGTGAGCAGTGGCCAGCCCCCAGCTGGCATGAGGACAGCAAGCCCATCCCAGGGAAGGTACCTGAGGGATAAAAGATGCTCTCTCTCCCTGTGGCTCCTGGACAGCTCCTGGCTGCCCTCCTTGTCCATCTGAGGTTGGGATCTTCTGCAGTCAGCTCACATCTAATGCCTGACACCCACACACAGCCAGGAATGGGCAAGCCTCACCCAGGGATATTTTGCTGGCCTTTCACCGCAGCCAGACTGATCAATTGCTGTGTCCGTGCCTGTGTCCCCGGAGAGAAGCTCTCACCACCTCAGCAGGTCAGAAGGTGCCAGCAAATGCAAAGCCCATTGTTGTTGCTCTTGCTTTTCTCCTCTGCTGCCTGTTGCCAGCCCTCCCAGCAGCCAGCCGCAGCAGCCGCGGGGCTGAGGGGGCTGGCACTCGGCAGCCTGGCAGCTTGGTGAGCAGGGGTGAGGGCTGGGCTGCGCTGGGATTTCCCAGCAGAGCTGTCGACAGGAGCTGGGGGAGGCTCTGTGTTTATGACTGATCTATTATAGGGCAGCAATGGTTTTTGACTTGCCCCAGAGCTCTCGAGCCTCAGATCCTACTGCTGGTGGTTTAATTCTCAGGGGACCATGCCTTGATTTTGCTTTCCCCCTCTCCTCCTCTTCATCCCTCTGATGTTACTGGACATGTTAAGAAACCCTTGAGCAAGAGAGCCAGACCCACCTCCTTCCTCCTTGCTGTCAGCCCAGAGGAGCCCAGTGCTGTTATTTCAGTTCTGCTTCATAGCAAAATAGGGATCAATAACCCATCTCTCAGCCCTGGACCCAGGCACATGGTAGGAAACAGCTCTCATGGCTTTAAGCTCATCCCAAGGGCTGGCTTTTCACGCCCTGTGATGTAGAGAGGAGATGCCCAGCAGAACTAGGCCCTGCCTCAAACCCATCTCTGCATCTGCTGTGAAGTTGTGCTTTATCAGGCCAACAGCCAGCAGGGGTGGGCTGATTTTTCACCCCTTTTGAAGCAAAAGTCACAAACCTGTTATTTTTCCTACATGTCAGTTGAACCCAGATTTAATTGCTGTTCTCAGCACACAGGTTGATGCACTCCTCCCCTGTCCCCCATCTTCAGTGGTGTGCTGAGGTGACAGCTAATTGAAGAGCACCATCTCATCTATTGCTGCTCTTTGCAACTTGTGTTCAAGGCTGGTTGGGGATCTGCCTCAGTCAGTGATGCTGGGAAGGCTGTGGCTGAGCAGATGTTGGGGTAAGGGACAGTGTGAGAATCCCCTGGGCTGTGCAGGTGTGTGTGGCAGAGACAAGCAGCTAGCCTTGGCCATGTCCTCTTGGATAAGAGCCTCAGGGCACAACTCAGTACATGTCAAAGTTTTATTTTCTTCTCAGGAGGAAGATTACAGAGAGCCATCCTTACATGACACCAGCTTTTTTTACAGACTGTAGTATCAAAAAAAGAAATATATATATTTATGTATGTATGTATATAAATACCTTGCAGTTACATGACATAGCCAAGAGTACAGTTCTTAGTGTGTCTGAAAGTTTGAGCTTCCTTAGGCTTTCTGTTCCTCTACACGTTCTAGAAATAGCTTTTTGGATGATAGGACAATGGCAGAATGATTTATCCACTGTTGGCTTGGCAGAACCCAAAGGAGAAGAGGAAGACAGCCCCAGAGGAGGCTACAGGCACTCAGAGAGGACAGCAGGCAATTTTTGCGTGTGGCTTACAGCTACAGGAGGGCTTTGCTGGCAAGCAAAGGAGATGCTGTCCCTGCTGAAGGAAGGTGAGCTCACCTAACCTCGTTCCTTGGCCAGGCTTACTTGTCTACATGGGCTGTGGAGGAGGCTGGAGAGATAGGAATGCTTCTGGTGTGTTAGGTGAGTTGTGGCCAGTCCAGAATGACTCAGACACTTGCAATAGTCCAGAAATGACACGATCAAACACTGAGCACTATCAGTAGCCTGTAAATCAGTCAAATCAATGGCTTTGAAAGCAATTAAAAGGCACTAAGTTCTTGCAAAGCTGAGTGTGCTGCAATGCAGGACTACCCAAGCCCCTAAGGAAAAGATGGAACCCCAAGGAAGGGCATTTCATCTGCAATGATTCTGCTGAAAGCAAGTATTGCTTGGGTACAGCAGATATGATGCTGTCTGTGTATGGAAAACTTCCCCTGGGAGGTCTGCTGTGGCTGGAAACCATTCCAAGAGTTAGTACTGGAGAGGGCTTAGGGTGATGGAGGGTTGGAGTTTTCTTGGCCAGAGGTGAGGGTAACACTAAATCCAAACCCTTGCTCCCTGTCCTTGTGTCCTCTGTGAGGGCATCCATCCCATATGGTGGGGTAACTGTAACCCACGTGGGTTGGTGCCAGTTTGGCAGCCATTAGCTTTCCAGCCATGTCTGAAGTTTAGGGAAAATGTGGGTGCATCTTCACATGCCCAGGACCAGGTGGACATCACTTGAGATGCCATCAGGCAAAGGCATTTGCAAAGACAAATAAGAGCAAACCCCCAGGGCTCACTCCCTGCTTCTATATGGAAAAGACTTTCCACAGCACGCAGGACCTGTAGGGTCCACTCCTGCTCAGCTGGGTTCCCTGCACTGTCTATATCCTCTGCAGCTCCTGCAGATGTGTTATCTGGATGGAGAGCCCTGGGGATAGGGGCAATTCCCTGTGCACAGTTCAAAGCTTTGCTGGCCAGGAATTGCTGTCTCCATCACTGTGCCTTTGTCCTGGCTTGGAGGGAGGCTCCTTGGGAGTTTGGGTGAGGTTTGGAGATGGGCAGCACAAGCTGAGGATGTCAGATGATATCTTGCCCTTTGCTCCCTTCCCCCAGCTTCCTAGCAAGTGTTACCTAAGAGCACAAGCAAAGGGATGCGGGACCAAGCAAAACAAAGGATGTGAAGGGCTGGCAGGGGCCTGACGTGCGCTGAGCATCGTGGCTACTGCTTGCGAAAGACCAGAGTCTGGAGCACATTAAACAACACCAACAACAAGAAGAAAGGGATCTGCAGCTGCTTAGTCACTCAGCTCTCCAGCTCCGGCTCCAGAAACGTCCACCTCTCCGAGGAGCCTGTTTTCTTCTCCACCCAGTCCACATAGTTGGAGACTTTGGTGTACACACCATACACCTGCTTGCTGCCACATTCCTCTGGACCACCCCAGGAGACCAGCCCTTGGGCCACCCACCTGCGTGTTCCTGAGTCCTGGATGACAAATGCTCCCCCACTGTCCCCCAAGCAAGTGTCCTTCCCCCCTTCGTAGTAGCCCGCGCAGAACATGTTCTCGGTCACGCTGTAGTTGCCTGACCGTGACTCGTAGCTGGTCTTGCACTCTGCGTGCAGCACCACCGGCAGCTTGACGTACTGCAGGATGTCGGACAGTGTCCTCATGCCTGAGCTGATGATCTCATCCACCGTGATGTTGGGGTTAGAGATACCCCAGCCAGCCACCAGCCCCAGAGTGTTGGGGTGAGGCCCCTCCAGCTCGTGCTCAAACTGGGGCAGGCAGACAGGCATCACGTACTTCCCCATGGTCACTTTCTCCTTCAGCTTCACCAGAGCAATGTCGTGGTTGTAGTTCTGGATGTCAAAGTCCTCGTGGAGGATGATCCTCTCCACCGTCCGGTTCACAGCCTCCACCTTGTTTCTCACGTCGTGCAGGGCCAGGTAGACAGTGACGTGCTCCTTGGAGACGGGGATGACAGTCTTGTCTCGCCGCTGGGAGCGGAGCACGTGGGCCGCCGTCAGCACCCAGGAGTCTGAGAGCAGGGCCCCGCTGCCAAACCACTTGTCATTGGGCACCCGGGACGTGTCCTCCACCACGATCAGGGCCTGCCAGGGGAAGAACCCAGGCTCTGCGTTCCGCCCGCCAATGATGCGCTTGATGATGCCAGGCAGAGGGCGAGCTGGACGGCCACACACTGAGGACAAAGAGCGCAGGACAGTTACTCCCACCACACGTGGCCCCATCACGAGGGAAGCTGGAGAGCCCTTAATCATAGAATCATAGAATCAACCAGGTTGGAAGAGACCTCCGAGATCATCCAGTCCAACCTAGCACCCAGCCCTAGCCAGTCAACTAAACCATGGCACCAAGTACCTCATCCAGGCTTTTCTTGAAGACCTCCAGGGATGGTGACTCCACCACCTCCCTGGGCAGCCCATTCCAATGCCAATCACTCTCTCTGCCAACAACTTCCTCCAACATCCAGCCTAGACCTCTCCCAGCACAACTTGAGACTGTGTCCCCTTGTTCTGTTGCTGGTTGCCTGGCAGAAGAGACCAACCCCACCTGGCTACAGCCTCCCTTCAGGTAGTTATAGGCAGCAATGAGGTCAGCCCTGAGCCTCCTCTTCTCTAGGCTGCACACCCCCAGCTCCCTCAGTCTCTCCTCACAGGGTTTGTGTTCCAGGCCCCTCACCAGCTTTGTCACCCTTCTTTGCCCATGTTCTTGAATTGAGGAGCCCAGAACTGGACACAGTACTCAAGGTGTGGCCTGACCAGTGTTGAGTACAAGGGAAGAATAACCTCCCTTGTCCTACTGGCCACACTGTTCCTAATGAAAAGGACAGGCTCATGCCAATGTCCCATGTGCTGGATCACTGCTCCAGAGAGGCCAGAGGATTTACCCTGTGAATTATGGGCTCATCCCTTGTAAAGAGTGAGCTGCTGCCTGCTGGGCACCCATGTGGATCATTAGACTTGTGTATGGCACACGGCTGGGCTGTGGAGGTTCTCATCCAGGGTTAGCTACCACGAAGCTCTACGAAATCACCTGACACCGAAGGATTCAGCAGAACACATGAGCCAGAGTGGGACTTCAACCACTCTAAGTGGTATCAGACCTTAGTCTTGGTTTATATCTGTGGTCTGTGCTCCAGATAGGGACCATCATCTTACCAGATTTCTTAGGGAAGGGCAAGTGGAAGGATCTTCTGTTATCTTAGAGACCTGGAAGATGATATGATTTCTGCCAAGCTTGGATTGCAGTAAGACAGGGCTATGCCTCAAAGGGTTGTAGTGCAGTTGAACTGGTAGGTGGGACAAGAAGATGTCTTGAAGGCTACCCTGCACTTTGCAATTCCTCACTTTGCAGTGCAGTTTCTGGGGTGATTTGTCTGGATTCACATCACTTCAGAAGCAGAAGGCCCAAATGAGTAATCCTGAAGCCTCACTGTGCCCTGTGAGCTCACTCAGCCCTTCCCCATCGCCCCCCATTGCTCAGCTCTTGCTCAGTCTGCCAAGAAACCCCAGGGAACACAGGCAGGAGGGCTGGAGCCTGACATCAGCCCAGCCTCACCCCTTGCTCTGAGACCCATAATGAGGTCTGTAGTCTCATGATCATGGCATTTTCCCTCCTGGAGGGGCTGTAGCTAGAGAAGGCTCAGCCGTGGGATGCTGCCTAGCACCATGGGCTTTATTCCTTCATCTAAAGCCCTTACTGCAATTCTGTCAGCCAAACAAGCATCCCTCTGCTCAGCTGCTCAACAGACCTGGGATTGATGTCCAAAGAGACCTGTTGTGCTGCCTGGTTTGTCTCCAAGGAACTTTATCCCTGCACTGTGACATGGTGTGAGGAAGAAGAGAGATTCATTGTGTGGAAGGTCACTCTAAGATGTTTGGACAAGGTGGCCAGGGACGATCCTGCCTCTGAGGAACTTAAACCCTGGGACATGATTGTGGGTGGTGGGGCTGGCTGACACCTGTGACAGTACTGTGGTGAAGAACTCCCAGGTTCCTTGGGGGTCTTGATGTCACTGGTAGGTTATGGGAGCCAATTTGGGCTTGTGCTTCTAGAGCTGGAGGAGTCCTGAGTAGCAGAAGCTCAGATGCTGGTCTCACCCCTCCAAGCTTTCAATGGAAACTCAGATCCTCTGTGGAAAATGCTAAGCCTCTTCCCTGATGCTCCCTGTGATGCTATCACCCCATGTGCGCACCCCTCACAGAAAGAGGGTCTGACCCCCCCCAGGACAATAGGATTGAGACATTCAGCTTTGCAACCAGGATAGGAATCCCAGGATGTGCCAGGGTCTGTGGTTAGAAAACCTGTGGCTCTGGCAGAGGGGGAGCATGGTGAATGTTTCTACCTGTGCTTCTCTCCCCTGCCTTTCCCAGTGCTGCAAGGAATAGCCAATGTGCTCAGGCAGAAATCATCCCTGTGTCCCAGCCCAGCGGGTCTGCTGGGCAGCAGTCCCAGGGAGATGGTTTTAGAGGAAGTACATCCAGCCAAATATTTATTCTATTAAATTACATATAAAAAATGCTGACCAGGCTGCAAATGCTCCTGCTAATGGCAGAGGCAGGCGTGGAGTGGCCTGGAAGAGGAGTTGCTAGAGATGGGGATGTGGCGTGAGACAGGGTGGGGAAAATCTGAAGAGCAGCTGCCTGCAGATCCTGATCTCAGGAGAGTGTCAGCCTCTCTCTGGGATTTTCCACTTTCCTGAAGTCTCTCTGACTTCTGTCACTAATCAGGAGGCCTGGAAATGGCCCATCAAAGCAGCTATGGCCCCAAAAAGATGTCCCCATATGCTCCCAGCTCAAATTAGTTCAGGCTGAAACATCAAGGAGAGATGCAGGGAGCAGCCATCGCAACAAAGCAGCCACTGCGGCAAAGCAGCCACAGCTTCATGGGATGCTTGGAATCTCAGGGGGTCCCTCCTTGGGCCTTGCAGTTGCTCAGCTTGACTGGAGAGCAGATACCCTCTGTGGGCCTGAGCCAGCTCCCAGACCCCTCACAGCTGCAGCTACAGCTGCTGTATGGCAGCCACATCCCTGCACCTCTCTGGAGAGCCATCCCTGAACATCTGACCACAGCCCACAGCCAGGGCTGCCTTCAGTCCCCCCACTGAGTAGCCAGACCTGAGCCCAGGCTTGGCTGTGGCCAAACAACATCCCAGGGACTTTTGTTTAATCCTGAGCGGGCAGCTGGCCTGGAAACTTGCTGGCTGCAAACATTTCTGCTACTGCTCGAAGGCTTGAGGCTCTTCCTTCCCTGCAAAGTGGTGAGGTGTTTCTGCAAGGCTTAGAGAGATGCTAATTGCTCCTGCATGTGGGCACACTGCTAACTGGAGCTGGCAGCCAGCTCTGCTGGGCAAGTAATACTCTGCTCTTGGCTGGTGATGCTGAGGACTGAGCTATGCAAGAGCTGCTGTGCTTGTTGGCCAGCGTGGGTAGCTCAGGGAGCACTGACAGCCAGCTGTGACCCCACTGCCACTTTATAAAGCCAGGGAGACATGCCCTTTCCACTGCTGCCCAGTGCCACTGCTGAGCCCTGTCTGGGCCAGCCAGGATAGCAGGAGGCCTCTGTCCCCAGCACGCAAGCAGCTGGATAGTGCTCTGAGGTCATTCAGCCTGGAGAAGAAAGGGACCGAGGGAAGCCTCATTGTGGCCTTTGAGTGCTTAAAAAGGCACATGAGAAAGATGGGAACAGTCTTTTTAGCAGAGCCTGTTGTGACAGGACAAGGGGTGATGGCTTTGAACTGAAAGAGGGGAGATTTAGACTAGGTGTAAGAAAAAATAATCAGAGTGAAGGGGGTGAAGCACTGGCACAGGCTGCCCAGAGAGGTGGTAGAGATGGCACCCCTGGAGACATTCAAAGTCAGGTTGGATGGTGAGGCTCTCTGCAGCCTGGCACAGTAAATGTCACCCCTGGAAACATTCGAGGTGAGGTTGGATGATGGAACTCTCTGCAGCCTGGCACAGTAAATGTCACCCCTGGAAACATTCGAGGTGAGGTTGGATGATGGAACTCTCTGCAGCCTGGCACAGTAAATGTCACCCCGGGAAACATTCGAGGTGAGGTTGGATGATGGAACCCTCTGCAGCCTGGCACAGTAAATGTCACCCCTGGAAACATTCGAGCTGAGGTTGGATGATGGAACTCTCTGCAGCCTGGCACAGTAAATGTCACCCCTGGAAACATTCGAGGTGAGGTTGGATGATGGAACTCTCTGCAGCCTGGCACAGTAAATGTCACCCCTGGAAACATTTGAGGTGAGGTTGGATGATGGGACTCTCTGCAGCCTGGCACAGTTGAAGCTGTCCCTTCTCACTGCAGGAGTGTTGGACTCTGACCCGAAGCAACTCCAAACACTCTCTGACTCTATGATACAGGGCACATGGCATTGTCGCCAGGGAGCAGAGTCCATGCCTAGGGACGCAGCAGGTCAGGTTGGGCATGGAGCTGTCCCCCCTCAGCATGTCCCTGCTCCAAACCCGTCCCGCAGGAACCGGCCGCCCCAGCGCTAGTACCTGGTCGGCAGGAGGGCAGTTTGGTCCCCAGCTCCTCGCTCCTCCACACCCCTGATGCATCACAGGTGTAGGTGGCTGGAAGAGAGCAAAGCATTAGCCGGGCTATGGGCATGGGGGGGTGTCGTTTGCAGCAAGGAGATGATGCACAGCTGCCAGGACCCTTTGGACCTCCATGGCAGGAGGTAATCTCTCTTTTATGTTATTTGTGTTCCGTTGGCTGGTGGGAGGGGCAGCCCTGTCCCCGTGAAGGGGACATGCCACCACCCTCAGTTTCCTTGCCTTGGGTTGTCTGGAAGGCTGTGCTACTCCCTCAGCCTTGGCTGGCAGATGCTGCCCGGTTAATGCTGCCAGTGCCTATTCTGCTAATGCATGCAGGATGCTGGGACCAGATGCATGGGGCCAGAGGGTGTGCAGAGGGATATGAGCAGGGAGACAGGAATGTGAGGAAATCATTTTTCTTTGCTTGCTGAGGGAGGAGAAGAAAGAAGGTCTGGAGTGTGTGCACACCGCTTCTGCTGCCCTGAGCTGGGTCTTAAAGGTGCAGAGACCTGTGGTGCTAGGCATCTTATGGTGTATCTGTGCCTGCAGAGCATGTGGATCCAGGGGAAACTCACTCTGTTGTGATGCCACTGCTATCAGTTTGGCTTTGGGTATGCTGTACATTTGAGTGCTGGTGTGGGGAGACTTGGGAAGCCCTTTCAAGTCTTCCCTTTTGGAGGCTGCTGGACCTGCTGCTCTTTCCAGAAGCAGCTTCTTTCACAGGGACAGAAAATTTCACATGCTGTAGGGGGCAGATGGCAAGGTGAGAAGGCAGAGTGCTGAAGAACCACCACACTGCTCTGCCAAGGCTGTGAAACACACAGGCAATACAACTGTCAGTGCTACCTCCATCCTACCTCACTGTGGAGCAGAATGTGGCCAGCCTGACAATTCAGGCAGTGCAGATGCAAGTTACGATACATGTAAGCTACATCTACAACCTGCTGCTTGCAGAATGTCCCAGAGTGGCCATCCCAAGCTCCCCCCCTGCTTCCAAATGTGCACACAAGCATGGCCATTCACCCACCCACGCTGTGCCTTGGGCATGTGGCCCAGCCCCACTGCTCACCGGTGCTGTTGGGGGCCATGTGGTAGTAGGGATGCTGGCAGTGGTACTGGATGGCTGCTCGGTAGGTGGTCAGGTTGTTCCTGGAGGAGAAGGTGATAAAGCCATGCTCCAGCTCTGGTGGTGCTTTGCAGTCAGCAACTGAAAGCCAACAGAGAAGGTGGGTTGAGCTCTGTGCTGTTTCTTGAGGTGCCCAGCCAGCCAGTGAACATGCAATGCTGAGCTTTGGCATGTGGTCCTATGGGACAGAGTGAGGGCCTGCAGAGTCCTGTATATGTTTTTTCAAGGGCATTAGAGGAGACACAGCCTGATGTGGTCTCAGACAGCAGCAGGAGGCTGTCCCCAGGCAGGACAGACTGGCCCTGTGAAACTCCACCACAGCCACCCTGAAGAAACAGAGCATGTTGGTGGCACCACTGAACATCAGCAGCACAGCTCACCCACTACACTGGTGGAGACCCCAGCCCCAGAGCTCCTCCTGTGCACTCCATCTAGTGTGAGATTTCTCTGCTATACCTTCATGAAGGGAAGAAACCTGCTCTGCATCTTTTGAGAGATGCTCCTAGAGTATGTCTTAGCATCACAAAAGCATGGAATTGTTTAGGCTGGGGAAGATCTGTGAGATCCTGGAGTCCAACCATTAACCTAGCACTGTCTACTGCTAAACAATGTGTTTATGCATCAAATCTCCACGTCTTTTAAATCCCTTCAGGCAGCCTGTTCCAGTACTTGACAATCCTTTCTGTGAAGAATTTTTTTCTGTTGTCCAACCTAAACCTCCCCTGGTGCAACTTGAGGCAGTTTCTTCTTGCTCTGCTACTTGGTACTTGAGACAACAGACCAACCCCCACCTTTCTTTGAGGCAGTTGTAGAGAAGGCCTCCCCTAAGCCTCCTCTTCTGAAAACTCACAGTTCCCTCATCTGCTTTTCATAGGACTTCTTCTCTAGACCTTTCACCAGCTTCATTGCCCTTCTCTGGACTCACTTCCCACACCTCAATGTCTTCCCCTTAGGAGCAGGCAGGAAAAAGCAGGCAGTGATTCACCAGCCTAGGCTGTGCATCCCCTCTGTGCACAAGGTTTTGCTGAAAGCATGGCCCAGTCCTTCCCATTCTAAGTGTTGCTCATCAAACAGTGCTTATAAGCATTTAGAGTTGAGGCTGAGCCATCCTATGTCCTGGGTGTCCTGTGATGGCAGGAGATGAGTGATGTGGAGAGGATGGCTTGGCTGGTCTGCAGGCAGGGGGAAGGACAGCAGATGTGAGTGAGAAGTCACCTGCTCCATCATGGGCAGTTTTAGCTCCACTTCATCTATCCCTGGTGTGGGCTTGGGGTTTGGTGAAGAGTTTTCAGGGTACCATTGCCCTTTCTGTGGCTTGTACGTGGTTCCCTCTCTTCCCCATATTCCTTGCAGTGCCCTACCTGGCCTCTCCTCCCCAGCTTGTCCTCTTCACTGGCCTTGTGCCATGCACCTCAGGAAAGACCTCAAGTTGCAAGGTGGTTCATTCACCAAAGCCAGGGGTCACTTCACAGGAGCTGTGTCTCCCCATCATGAGGGCAGTTCATAGCACAAGCACACTTGGGAGATGCTGTGCAGCCTTCCCCAGCCTCATTATTGGGGACCTGTGCCAGGGAAGGGCAGGAACAGGGGGCCTGATCCTGCAAGGAAATGCACTGTGGTGGAGATGGATTCTGCAACGTTTATGAGAAGTAAGTAGGGGATGAATAGGAGGTTTGACAGAAAGCAAGTCCTATGGATCAGGGAAGAGTTGGGCTCTTGCAGGGAAGACTTGGGCTCTTGTCCTCCAGGGTGGAAAGGGAGCAAGGACAGGAGCTCTAACTCCTTATGCAGTGATCCAGGACAATGAAGAGAGGAGTCACTAGGAGCAGTAGCTGGCATCAGGGACATATGCTGATGCCCAGGGTTAACCACCTACATAGGTGAAAACCCCCTATTTTATGGCAATGTGCTGCAGTTCACTGTTCACCAGGATTCCCTCCACCTGCCTGCTAAGAATAGCAGGTGATGGGATGGGATGTGGGTACTGCCAGACTAGGTGGAGGCTGTTGGGTACCTGTGCTTTGCAGAGGAGAAGAGGAGGGGACACAGACTCCTCTCACCAGCCCCAGGGGTCCCCAGCCAGCCTGAACTTTCCTGCTCACCTCCCATGCTGCTTCAGTGCACCTGTGTCAGGCTGTGACCAATGACGGGACCTTTATAAGGCACTGGAGGGTGCTGAGGCTTCCAGGGGAGATGGAACAGATGTTGAGAGATCTGTCTGGCTTGCACAGCTGCTCTGGGGTTGTTTATGGTTTCAAGCAAGCACCCATTGGCCGACACAGCCTGTCCCCTCCCTGTGTGTCTGCCAGGCTTGGGGCAGATCTGATGTCTGGCTCTTGCACAGAGGTGTTGCCCAATCAGTGTCCTAGGTCCAGTCGAAAGGGCGAGGAGAGGGAGTTTGTGCTGTGAGCCTTTCCAGACTTTTCCCTTGGGAAAGAGGCCACTTAGCATTTCTGTCATTGTAGGACTGGAGGTGGCCTAAACTCCCCAACGTGTATTCTTCCTCCTCTCCCAGTCTGGTCCACAGCATGCTCCCAGCAAAACCTCCAATGCCTCAGGGAGTCCAGCGTGCATACCATGGGCTTCCAGTGACACGAATGGGGCCAGACACCAGGCTCTGATCTCTTTCAGCCTGAAGCCAGCCTGTCCTCCCCTCCACAGAGCCACTGCTGGGGAGCAAAGGGGAGGCAGAGGAGGATCCGGACTCCTGTGCCAGGGTCAGGGTTTGGTGCCTGCAGGACAAGGCTGGTGATGCCCACCCATCCTCCAGACCTCCTTGCCTGGAGGATCTGAAAGGCACCAGGACTCTTGGAAAGAGGAGAGGAAGGAGTGTTTCTTATTTGTGACACTGGGCCAGGGAGGAAGGGCGGTGGGAGGCTGAATCCAAACAAACAAACAAGCAAACAGCCAGGCAGCCATGCCGTGCTCCTTGCGCAACCACAGCCTTGGAGCCCAGCCAGGCCACGGCATCCCATCGGAGAGGGAGGGATGGGGAGGACGTGCCGGGAGCTGATGGCAGCACGCAGCCTCCAGGCAGTGGTGCCGGGGCCAGGCAGGCACTGCTAGGAAAGCACCGGGCACAGGAGGGTTAAGAGTGCCATGCCAGTTAGACAAGCCACGCGGATGGATTTGGCATTAGGGCCAGGGGCAGAAGGGACCTGCCCGTGGTACTGGACAGATCAGAAAGAGACATCGAGACAGGCTGCCCGTCAGGGTGGCACGGCCGGTGCCAGCCTCATGCAGCCACTTGCTCGGAGCCAGCTCTTCCCTCTGTCTGGTTGTCGGCTCTATCTGCAGCTGCTGCACCAAAAGCAGAGGAGAAGGAGGAGAGCAGAGAGAGAAAGCCCAATTAGTAGATGAGCAGAGAGAGGCATGCAGGAAACCCAGCCCCCAAAACACCAGAAATCGTTAATGAGCGCCCTGCAAACTGTGCCAAGGTGATGGGTATACTGCAGAGACACAGCCACGCTGAGGACCTGCTCACTCTGCTTGGCTGGGGCAACCTGGGGACAGTGGCTGGGAGAAGCTGTCACAGGGTTGTGTTTAGGCTTGCCAGGCCACGGGGCTGGATTTTATCCACCTTGGCTGAGAAGTTTTCTATTTTCTGCATCTCTTTCTAAAACCCATTTTAGCTCATGCCCTGATCCCTCCAGACATGGCCAGGAGGTGGGAGGCATTGCAGTTTGGAGGCCTGGTTTGCCCATTTAGGGGCTTCTTGGCTTTCCAAAAAGATGTCTTAGAAACATAGTGTAGTGAGTCATATCACACATGAAAGAATCAGTTCCAGCCCAGCTGCTCTGATGCAGGCAATCACTTCAGCTTTCTAAAAACCAACCACCAAAAAACCCAGAACAAAAGAAAACAAAGCCTTTTTTTCCCCCTTTTTTTTGGGGGGGGGGGGGGGGAGGGGAGGGGGAAGGAGGAGGGAGAGGGCCAAAAATATTTACCTTTCCCCCCACCCCACCCTGCACAATGCCAGTTTTTTTTTGTCTAGGCACTCTTCAAGCTGGATAAAATGGGTGACAGACTGTGGTATTGAAAGCTGTAGGAGTGGGGAGTTCCCTGGTAGAGCTAACCCCCTCTTGGTGTCACAACCCCACACTTTCTAAGGAGCCCTTTTAGATACAAATCTATTTAGTAGGTCTGAGAGCCTCCCCATTTCCATTTTGAGTGAGAAAACAGGTATTAAAACTCTAAGGTAAGATCCACAGCATCATTAACAGAAAAATCATCTGCCCAAATGAGAAGAGCTTGAATCTCAACATCCCTTGAGAGCATCTGGTCCTGCCCCTCCTGAAAGGGTCTTTTTCTGAGTCGATTTGCTGCTTTTCTCCTCTCTGGACCAGCCTTACAGTAGACTGAGCAGCATTGAGAGCCACTCTGAAGGCTAAGGGTGTTTGGAGAAAAGGTATTATCAGGAAAGTGTCCAGAGAAGGGCAGCAAGGCTGGTGAGGGGCCTGGAGCACAGCCCTGTGAGGAGAGGCTGAGGGAGCTGGGGGTGTGCAGCCTGCAGAAGAGGAGGCTCAGGGGTGACCTCATTGCTGTCTACAACTACCTGAAGGGAGGTTGCATCCAGGTGGGGGTTGGTCTCTTCTCCCAGGCAACCAGCAACAGAACAAGGGGACACAGTCTCAAATTGTGCCAGGGGAAGTATAGGCTGGATGTTAGGAGGGAGTTCTTCCCAGAGAGAGTGATTGGCATTGGAATGGGCTGCCCAGGGAGGTGGTGGAGGCACCGTCCCTGGGGTTGTTCAACAGAAGACTGGATGAGGCACTTAGTGCCATGGTCTGGTTGATTGGCTAGGGCTGGGGGTTAGGTTAGAATGGCTGCTCTTGGAGATCTCTTCCAACCTGGTTGATTCTATGATTCTATGATTCTGTTGATACATGTCCCAAGCCTGAGCTGAGAGAGGAGCTGGGTTAGATGAAAGAAGAGATGATGCAGATAGTCACCCATCCTTTCCAAAGGTATCTCCTCTCTTCTCCCTCTTTCTCCTGTTTCAAGGTTTGCAAATATTTGGGTAGCTTTCCTCTCCCCTTTCATTTAGCTGAGCATAGTTCAGGCTAGTACCTGGGACCTCCCTAGTGCCCTAGGTCTTAGTAACCACCGTTGGTAAGGAAACTCAGAGTAGGATCTAGAATATCCCAAACTGTCTCAGATTTATCCAGCTGAGCCAGTTCTCAACAGCCAGGCTTGCTCTTTCCTTGACAGAGAAGCAGCAAAGCGACTTGCAAATCAAGTTACATGAGTAATCTAAACAAAAGCACCAATCTCCTGCTCGTGGCATTTGGAGCAAGCCCTGTTATGTTATCCAGGAACAAGCCAAGAGAGCTTTGCAGGGTTACGTAGCCTCTCTGGCTGGCCCTTGTGTCGCTGAGTAAGGAATTCCACTCTGCCAGGGAAGCTCCCTTTAGCATGAAATCATTTCAGCAGGAAAAGGCTATTGGCAGGGTAGGGAAGAGTGTCCTTACTTTTGCAGATAGGAACCTTGTTACTCCATGTCCCATCCTTTAGACATTCGATCTGGAAGGAGTCACTTTCCAGGTTATCCTGTGCAGAAGATGCCAGCAAACAAAGACAAATATCCACTATCAGTGTGCAAGGCAGGGAAATGAATCTCTCAACACAAAGGACATTTCTTGGTGGTTTACTCAGAACACATCCAGTCCTGGGAGAGGACTTTTCCAGCTAAAAATTGCAATGCAATCATAATGAAAAACTTGAGGAATTTTCTTGTTTGTAGCAACCCAGTGGAACGCTGAACACAAAAGAACTGAACAACTTATTCCTATTCCTATGTGCTGGGCTGGTTAAAAAAGCAGCTCCATATGAAGGATGAGTCTGGAAGGATATCAGGGAAATATCCAACTCCATGTTGGAAGTCAAAGCAGGCTACCAGTTTGGAGGGGAGACAGCCACCCTGTAAATCACTTGTACTCACTGTAGTTCTCAGCTGTTTCCCAGAAAGGGCCTGCCAAAATCTTGGCCCCCTTGGCTTGCCAAAGCTGTCCCAAAGTCCCTGAGGACAGCCTGCTCTCTGGGGGCTGGCTGCTGTGGGGCTGCCTGGGAAGCTAAGCCCTTGCTCACCGAGGTGGGGAGCAGGCAGAGCACTGGCAGCTGCACCCTGGGCTTTTGTTGACTTTTCCTCTGGCAGAGGTGCCAGGTCTGGCATCCTGTGAGGTAGCTCAGGAAAGTGCCATCTCTTCTCTTCCTCTGTGTCTTTGGAAAGGGAAAATTGTGGCTCTCAGAGGAGGCTTTTCCTTGCCTCTGGAAACATCGTAAGCATGAGGTGTGGGTTGTGTTCACCCTCCCAGAGAGGCAATGGCTTTGGGAGGAAGGATCCCCCCTTTCCTACCCAGATGCCCAGCTCCACAGGCACCCCGTACCTTCAGCACTTTGTAGCCAGTGTTACAACTGATGACAACCTGGTCTTTGAAGGTGTACTTGGCTTGGGAAGGCTCGATTTTCCCATTGATTGGTGGTTGCACCAGTGGGCATGGGTTTCCTTGGAATAAAAAACAGGTGAAGCAAAGCAAAAGTCAGAAGAATACATGGAGGAAATGCAGAGTCCCAGCTCTGACACCCAGACCATGTAGCAGAGTTTGAGAATCCTTGTCCTGCTCCTGCTATTAGCCTACACTGGAATGGCTCAGCCAGGCTCTTCTCCTAGGAGTGGAGGCTGCAGGTCTCACTTACCTCCAGTCTGTACTACCCTGGCTTTGAGCATTACAAAGCTGGGAGCTAATAACTGCAGCTTGTGCAATTCTCCTGCCCAAAACTGCTCTGCTTTGCAATGTGCTCTTGTCTTGGGGCATAGTGGGAAAAAAGCACCTGCTGAAGCAAGGGCTCAGTGTTATTTTATGGGTTTCTTGTGCTTTCTGAAATATGCTCTTTCTGGAGGCAGGATCATGGACCATCAAATTCATGTCCTCCACTGGAAGGACTTAGGAAGCCCTTCACACTACCCCTAAGCAGCAAACAGAGGAAAGCAGCAGGAGTTACCAATGGCTGTGTATGACAGCTTCCAGCCTCTGTTCTCTCCTGAGTTGTCACTGTGGAAGAGGATCTGTACACTGTTGGTTTGGGTTTCAATTGGTCCTGGGGACTTTTCTCCACAGAAAGGGCCAAACTCTCTCGGGCCAGCTTTGATCTGCCAAGGCAAAGAAGAATGAGCAGCTTGAGGGGGATCTTTGATCCCTGAGGATTGTTCACACTGAGGCTGATAGATGGTGCTGCGGTGGGGTTAGTGGGGCTTAAGCACTGTGCATTGGGGGGATATGAAGTGCAAGAGGGTCACTGTTGTCTGAAAGGGTCAAAATCAAATGAGATAAGAGAGATGGGGTCAACTGAGCACAGGGTTCTTGCTGGTTCCACCACCTCTGTTTAGAATGGGGCAATTTTGGTCCCACTGGGGACTTTGGGGAAATGACAGAAGAGTGGGACAGGAAGAGTGTGCAAAAGCCAGCTCACCTTGATGTAGTCATAAGGACAGGTCACCTCAGGGTGGTCTTCCACATCAAAGCTTTCATCAAAGCTCAGGGTGATGAAGAAACCTTCTTCCAGCTCAATGCGGTATAGGCAGTCTGAGCTCTTGGGGTAGGGGCTGGGGAAGTCAGCGCTGGTGATCACTCCACTTCTCTGCGTGTACAGGTTGTCACTGCACTCCACTGAAACACAGCCATGGCTCTCTTAGGGCCCTGCCAGCAACACCCTAGCCCTGGACATGCTCAGAAGCCTTTCCAGTGGAGTGGGGTCTGCTGGGTGGTCCATGGAACACATGGAGCCATGCAAGGGGAACCTCCTACAGCCAACCTCTAAATACACCTGTGGCATAGAGGGTCCTGGTCTGAGAGCTAATTCAAGCTGATCTGTGTGATGCATCTTCAGAGGCTAAACCTTTCAATTTCTCTAACTTCAGGAGGTCACAGGATCACAGGATATTAGGGGTTGGAAGGGACCCAAGGAGTCATCCAGTCCAACTCCCCTGCCAGAGCAGGACAATACTATCTAACACAGATCACAGAGGAACACATCCAGACAGGCCTTGAAAGGCTCCAGAGAAGGAGACTCCACAACCTCTCTGGGGAGCCTGTTCCAGTGCTCTGTGACCCTTACAGTAGAGAAGTTCCCCCTTGTGTTGAGGCAGAACCTCCTGTGCTGCAACTTACACCCATTGCTCCTTGTCCTATCCCAGGGAGCAATGAGCAGAGCCTGTCCCTCCGCTCCTGGCAGCCTTCAGATACTTATAAACATTTATCAAATCCCCTCTAAGTCTTCTCTTTTCCAGGCTAAAAAGCCTCAGGTCCCTCAGCCTCTCCTCATAAGCCATGCCCCTGTCCCCTAATCATCCTCACAGCCCTCCTCTGGATCCTCTCCTCTTAAAGGTCTTGAGAGTTTAGCTGAAGAACACAGCCCATGGGAGAAACCACATCTCCTCCACATGCAAGAGGACTTGGGCCAGGTTTGTAGGGGCATCACAGAAGTGTAGGAGTTGAAAGGGAGCTATGGAGATCATCCAGTCCAGTCACCCTGCTAAAGCAGGTTCACCTGCATCAGACTGCACAGGATTGAGCCCAAGCATGTTTTGAAAGTCTCTAGAGAAGGAACTCCACAGGCTTCTCTGGGCAGCCTGTTCCAGTGCTCTGTTACATTCAAAGTATTTCCTTCAGTCTAGGTGGAACTCACTGTGTTCTAGTTTGTGCCCATTGCCCCTTGTCATCATTAGGCACCACTCAAAGGAGTCTGGATGCATCCTGATGACGCTGGCCCTTTAGGTATTTAGAAGCATGGAGCCCTTTCTGGCTAAAGACCCCCAAGTCTTCCAGCCTCTTCTTGTAAGAGAGAGGTTACAATCCCCTAATCATCTTCGTAGCCCTCTGCTGAACTCTCATCAGTGGTTCCCTGTTTCTCTTGAGCAGAGGAGCCCAAGAGGCACCTCCTCTCTCCTGCCAGTGAAGGAGGCCAGTTCTGCCTGTGTTTGGTAGGTCTGTTGCCTACTCAGAAACCCTCCTGTGTGAGATCCCCATGTCCAACCCATGCCTGGGTGGTACCTTTGCAGGTCCTGTTGTCAGAGTGGAGGATGTAGCCGAACCTGCAGGAGCAGTAGTACCCGCCAATGTAGTTGTGGCAGTAGTGGTCACAGGCCAGCTCCTCATCACTTTTCTCCAGGCACTCATCCACATCTAGGATGGAGAAAACAAGGAAGGGAAGTCGCTTGGAGGCCCCCTGTGCATCACTTCTTGTGGGAACATTTGCCACAGCATTGAGAAATTAGTTCCCACAGACCTGGGACACATCAGCAAGTCCCATAAGGCCCAAGGGCTGCACACACAGACTTAGAATCACAGAATCGTAGAATCAACCAGGTTGGAAGAGACCTCCAAGATCATCCAGGCCAACCTAGCACCCAGCCCTAGCCAGTCAACTAGACCATGGCACTAAGTGCCCCATCCAGGCTTTTCTTGAAGACCTCCAGGGATGGTGACTCCACCACCTCCCTGGGAAGCCCATTCCAATGCCAATCACTCTCTCTGCCAGGAACTTCCTCCTAACATCCAGCCTAGACCCCTGGCACAACTTTAGACTGTGTCCCCTTGTTCTACTGCTGGTTTCCTGGCAGAAGAGGCCACCCCCCACCTGGCTACAACCTCCCTTCAGGTAGTTGTAGACAGCAATGAGGTCCCCCCTGAGCCTCCTCTTCTGCAGGCTGCACACCCCCAGCTCCCTCAGCCTCTCCTCATAGGGTTTGTGTTCCAGGCCCCTCCCCAGCCTTGCTGCCCTTCTCTGGACACCTTCCAGCACCTCAACATCTCTCTTGAATTGAGGAGCCCAGAACTGGACACAGTATTCAAGGTGTGGCCTGACCAGTGCTGAGTACTTTTCATGCTAGGGACCCCAAGGCTGTCCTGAGACGTTATTCTAGCAACCTTTTTATGCTGCCCTAGCAAAATGGTCCTGCAGGCTTAACTGCTGCTTACCCACAGCTGTGTAATGGGCATCGAAGCCAGTGAAGCGTTCCTCATTGGAGAAGTCAGACCTGAATGTGAGCCCCATGTAAGGCCCTGGGGACAGGATCACTTGCTGGCCAGGAGCCTGCTCCGTGTCCGTTGTCTCCCTGCCACAGAAGGTTGCCAGCTCCTGGTCCTCAGCTTCAATCTGTTAGCAGAAAGAATGGGTGAGTGCTTGGCAGAGTTTGGGGCTTACCTCCTGGAGTCTCCTGAGCACTCAGGCAGCACAGGAGCTCGACGTGCCCTTGGAGTGCTCCTCAGTGCTGGTCACCTCAGCTTTCCCTGTGTACAGCTGTGTCTGTGATCATGGAGAGCTTGTGGTGCTTTTCTAGGGGAGGGCACGCTGGGCTTGGAGTCTCTGCACCTGAGATCTCTGCTTTCACCTGCCCAGCCTGTACCCCGCCAGGGCTCAGCAGTGTTTCCATGGGGCAGGCTGGTCCATCTGGAAGCCTGTGATGGCCACAGCATAAAGATGCAGCTCTGCAACCCTGGGTGCCCTGTCCTGCTCAGCACTGTGTTGCCTTAGTCCTAAAAAGCAATTTCCAGCCATTCCTGTTGCATCTACCTCACCTCTCCAGCCAAGCTGCAGCCAAGCTGCAGAGGTCACAGCATGGCAGCCCTGACTCATACTGCTCTGGCTCTCTCATCTGTCACTACTGCAGTAGAGCAATGGAGTGGTTTCTTCAGTGTGAACACAGGGATTCAGGTCTGCTTGCTCCTGCCTGTGGTCACCCTCTGATGCAGATGTTGAGAGCAGGTAGCATCTGGGATGTGGGATGAGGACATAGTCTTGTGTCTTGGAAGAAGGGATGTGAAAATCAGCCCTGGGCCTGTGTTGTTCTTCCCAGTTAGATCTGCTGGTATGTGAGAGGCTTCCCCCTTGTTTCTTCTCTCAGCCCAAATGTTGCTCAGGGTGGCAGCATCTGTGTGAGGGTTGTGCTGCTCAGAGGGCACTGGGATGCCAGAGTCCTCTGACCATTGGTTTTGCATCAGCTCAGAGCAGCAGCTGTAGTTTGGCTAGTGTTTCTGCCCCCTGGACTAGTTTGGATGAGCTTGGTCCTGTCTTTGCCACCCAGAGTCCCTGTCTGGTTCCAGACCTGCACTACCAGGCGCTGTTTGGGCTTGGAGGCATGCACCTGGAGAGCTGAAACAAGGGACATGAAGGGCCAGAGTGCCTTGTTACCCTGCCAGCAGGCTCACTGGTCTCTGAGCATGCCTTTGTAGCACAGCTGTGCCCATGCCTTGGAGCACTGTAAGCCCTGCAGAAAACCCTCTGGTTTTCCCGGGAAACCCCCTCCCTTCCTTTTTCCTCGACGTTTCTCCAGGACTGTTTCTGCACTGGCTCGCTCTCCTGCACATCCCACCCCCAGCCCCGTCTGGACCACAGCCTCTCTCAGCTCATTCCCAGCACCCTGCCAGCTTTCCCCCAGGAGATTTGAATATGAATAACCCCTCGGCTGGGGAATGCGACGAGCACCACCAAGCCAGCCCGGCACAGCTCATGCCAAACCAGCGCTATTGAGTTCCTGATGAAGCGTGCAGTCCTCCAGCCCATGCCTGGGGAAAACTGTCGCCTGCTCAGGGACCCATGGGGACCCAGAGGTATTGCAATGCCATCCCTGGCTCGCATGGTCTCAGCGAGGCAACTCTTTCCTCCAGCTGCATCCTTGTCTTCTGGAGACCCTCAGGATGCACCATCCAGGGAGAGGGTCTGGGGCTGAAAGGGGAAATTTCCCAGGGCCAAACAAGCAGGCAGAAACTCACTCACACCATCCCTGGCTCGCATGGTCTCAGCGAGGTAACCCTTTCCTCCAGCTGCATCCTTGTCTTCTGGAGACCCTCAGGATGCACCATCCAGGGAGAGGGTCTGGGGCTGAAAGGGGAAATTTCCCAGGGCCAAACAAGCAGGCAGAAACTCACTCACACCATCCCTGGCTCGCATGGTCTCAGCGAGGTAACCCTTTCCTCCAGCTGCATCCTTGTCTTCTGCAGACCCTCAGGATGCACCATCCAGGGAGAGGGTCTGGGGCTGAAAGGGGAAATTTCCCAGGGCCAAGCAAGAAGGCAGAAACTCACTCACACCATCCCTGGCTCGCATGGTCTCAGCGAGGTAACCCTTTCCTCCAGCTGCATCCTTGTCTTCTGCAGACCCTCAGGATGCACCATCCAGAGAGAGAGTCTGGGGAAATTTCCCAGGGCCAAGCAAGCAGGGGGAAACTCACCCACACCAGGGAGAGCCAACATGGAAATGGCAACTCAGCAGGCCTTGACATTGCCTCCAGATATTTTCCATCCTCTCATACAAGCCAGAGCTGGCCAGAAAAGAGAGAGACTTTCCGAGGATAAATTTTGAGAGTTTGGAGGGAAAAAACACGAGCCCAGCACTGGGGCAGAACCTCAATTGAATGTGTCTCTGTGTCTCTCTGTGTGAAAAAAGCATTCAGGGAGAGAAAAAGAAAGAAAACAAGTCATTTGGGATCCATCTGGTTTCAATCCCTTTGAAATAATCTGTGGTCCTTTAGAATCTCTTTTAAATCCGAAAGAGATTGTTTTGAAATGAAATAGTGTTGCAGGCTGAACAAAACAGGAGCAGCAGCCCCAAAGGAGAAGGCAAATGGCACCTTTGGTCCTGGCACAGTCCTGGCCATGCAGCATGCAGCCTTTCCTGTAGAAACTGCTTGTGCTATGGGAAAGGTGTGGGAAGGAGCCAGGTCCTCTGTACAGGGCTGGTGGCTGCCACCATATGAGTTCCCATCCCTCTTCTCCAGCCCCAGCCAGTGTAGGACCTGCAGCACAGCATCTCCAAAGTGCCAGAAAGCCTTCACAGTGCCCTGTGTCTTGGCCCAAGGATGCTTCTTGAGTACTGTGTCTAGTTCTGGGCTCCTCAATTCAAGAGAGATGCTGAGGTGCTGGAGCATGTCCAGAGAAGGGCAACAAAGCTGGTGAGGGGCCTGGAACATAAACCCTATGAGGAGAGACTGAGGGAGCTGGGGTTGTTTAGCCTAGAGAAAAGGAGGCTCAGGGGTGATCTTATTACTGTCTACAACTACCTGAAGGGAGGTTGTAGCCAGGTGGGGTTGGTCTCTTCTGCCAGGCAACCAGCAACAGAACAAGGGGACACAGCCTCAAGTTGTGCCGGGGTAGGTCTAGGCTGGATGTTAGGAGGAAGTTGTTGGCAGAGAGTGATTGGCATTGGAATGGGCTGCCCAGGGAGGTGGTGGAGGCACCATCCCTTGAGGTCTTCAAGCAAAGCCTGGATGGGGCACTTAGTGCCATGGTCTGGTTGACTGGCTAGGGCTGGGTGCTAGGTTGGACTGTCTGCTCTTGGAGGTCTCTTCCAACCTGGTTGATTCTATGATTCTATTCTCCTGCCACGGGTCCAGTCCCAAATCCACCCACAGTATCCCTGGATACAACCCCAGAGTGGCAGGATGAGGCCCGGGAGAGCTGAGTTCTCCTCACCAAAGGTATCTGTGGCCCCTTATCTGTGACGGGTCCCATGCCCCGAGCCACAGGGAGCAGAGGCAGCCCTCCAGCAGTAAACTAAACAGAGAGGTCATCATCCCTGGTTAATATTTGCTGCTTCTGCTGAGGACTGTATACTTTTTCATAGATCATTTACATCCAGTGAGCAGGCTGGTAATTAAATCCTGGTTGTTTGTTTGGAGTTTCTCCCTCTGGGGTCACGATGTCGACGTTTTCACTAGAGAAGATGTGTCCCTGAGGGAAATATCAATTGCTGCAGAGAAGTTCCCTATAAAAACACGCTGAAAGAATCTGCCTTTGAGAAATAAAATACAGCCACACTCTTGTGCCTTACATTCACCCTTGCCACTGCCTCCCGCTGTCTTCCCTGTTTCTGCTTGCCTCCTCGTTCCCTTGTGGAGGTTTTGGCCCTTCTGGATGGAGGCAGATGAGGGTTACTTGCTGGCTGTGGCTCTGTCCCCTCACATTTTGGCTAAGAGAAGTGGTGACCCAATCTGTGTGGCCTCCTGCTGCCCTGTTATTGATTTTGACTTGCAGGGCGGGAGGCTGGAGCTGGAGTGCCCTAGCTTGGAGGCAAATAGATGTTGCCCTAGGGGCATGGGCTACTGGGGATGCCAGAGCAGAGATAGAATCATAGACCTGCAAGATCACCCAGTCCAACCTATCACCTAGCCCTGTCCAATCAATGAGACCATACCACTAAGTGTCTCATCCAGTCTTTTCTTGACCACCTCCAGGGAGACCATACCACTAAGTGTCTCATTCAATCTTTTCCTGACCACCTCCAGGGAGACCATACCACTAAGTGCCTCATTCAGTCTTTTCCTGACCACCTCCAGGGAGACCATACCACTAAGTGCCTCATTCAGTCTTTTCCTGACCACCTCCAGGGAGACCATACCACTAAGTGCCTCATTCAGTCTTTTCCTGACCACCTCCAGGGAGACCATACCACTAAGTGTCTCATCCAGTCTTCTCTTGACCACCTCCAGGGAGACCATACCACTAAGTGCCTCATCCAGACTTTTCTTGACCACCTCCAGGGATGCTCCAGAGATGCCTCCTGCAGTGGGTGGGTTAACAACACGCTGTGAACATCGAGGGGAATTTGGCCTGGCAGTTCAATATCTGCTGCTGGAGAGGAGCAGGCAGCCAGCAACACGGAAATGCAGCCGCCAAGCCCTGCTCCAGCCCTTCAGGAATGCACTAATTGGATTGATGAAGGCCAAACATACCACTTGTAATATATATAAATGGCTCATTAGGCAGAGAAAACTCAGTGCTGGGCTGAAGACACTGGGAGCATGAGATGAGGAGATGCTCAGAGACAGGGAAGGGCATGAAACAGCCCTTGCCAAGCGCTTGTACAGTTCAAATGCACACAAGAAGGCAACACCCAGATGAACGTGGGGGTGTTTTGCAAAATACCATGCTGCTGCTGCCTGTTGGAAACGAGGCAGGGATGGGGCATTCCCTGCAGAAGCCTTGCTCTAGCTCTCCTGGAGATCCTCTCCCCAGAATGCATGTGATTTGTCCCCAGTATAGGTTAAGGATCCTTTTGTGTGTGAACAGGCAACTGAATTTCCACAGGAACAAGCATGGAAGCAGCTGTGCAGTGGGGGAAAGGGAAGAATGGCTGCTTCTGCTGCTGTGGAGTCTGGAGACTGTCCCCTTCCACGGGCTGCTGCAGCCACATGCACTATTTCTGGGCCAGGTCTGTTCCCTGGGAAGGCTGAAGGTGCAAAGAGAGTCCAGATGGGATGCTGGGGTGCTGATGAAACCGATGGTTCACACCCACACCTGATCCTTCTCTCTTCCCTGCAAGGACAATAACTGTGGTCCCCGGTGGTGCAGAAGGTGTCTGGTGCCACCAGACTGCTCTATGCAGAGCCATCAGGATGGGAAAAATGAGCAACAAAGCCTTGAGTTCTCCTCTCCACCAGTCTGCCTCCCAGAATTTGAAGCACTCTTCTTGAGGCCACACACCCTCAGGGTATACATTACACCCTGGCTGAGGCTGTCTGAGAGCTCCACCAGAGGATGCTCTCCTGAACCTCCACTTCATACCAAGCCCTGATTTGTGTTATTCCCTCTCCTTTAAGCAGGAGAAGGTGTAAATGGGCTCCCCCACACTCTGTGAATGCAGGATGTGGCACACAAAGTTGATCTGCTATGCACCCTGAAGACTGTGCAAAGCCCTGGGTGGATGTGTCTCTGTCATACTGCCACTGATAATCCCCTGCCAAATGCCACTTCCCAGGGAGGTGGCACCAGCTGTGTCTTTGCCTCACCAGCCCGGCCCATACCCCTCACCAGCCCCTCACTGAGGACAGCTAAAACAGAGTCCTGTGCTCAGCTGGGCTCCTGGTCACCCTCAAGAGAATTTATCTGCAGCCATTGCTTTTACCTGAGATGCATGGGCAGGTGCTGAGCACCCACACATGGGGTTAGTAGGAGTCCTGCTGGGGTGAGCAGTCAAACGGCACATATCCTGCCTGGGGGGGGGGGACACAGATGTGAGCAGCAGCTGCAGAGAAGTGTCTCAAGTGCCATGTGTGGGCAGAAGTCTGAACACAACATGAGGAGGTACATCCAAGGGAGACTTAGGTTGTGTCAAGAGAGATGGGACCCACAGACCCTTCTGCCCTTCCTGCCTCCACGTGCAGTTGGAAAGACCCATCACAGACAGCCCCTGGGCTTGAGAGTGAAAGCAAATCCCTGTGTCATGTGCTGAAAGCTGCCAGGTCTCGAGCACCTGCCATCCTGGATCAGGAGCCAGGGCCAGGGATTGCAGTGAAGAGATGTCACCCCACGAGGACTATGAGCCAGCAAGCACTTGCCATGGGCTTGGCCACGTGGACAAGGCTGTAGGCTAAAATCTCCTTAATAAGATCAAGAATTTGCTTGTGAAGGCCCCTCAGAAATCAGGATTCTCATCTCTGGCCCTCCACTGGCATTTCATCTCCCATCTCCCTGCCTGTGCTGCAGTGCTCCTCAGTGACACTGGTCAAAACTCTAACTTGATTCCCCAGTGGTGGCTGTGGCATTCAAGGTGTGGCAGTGCTTGGAGGCTGTTGTGCAGTTCTGGGTGACCCCAGGAAGGAGCTGGGCAAACCACAGTGAGACCTTCAGCAAATGAGAAACCCCTAAATCAGCTCCCTGGGGACTGCAATGAGCCTAAGGAGGAAGGAGGGCAGTGGAAGGCAGGACCTGAAAGCCCAGTGCAGATGGTTGCTCCTTCTCCATTCCCCTGGACACAGCAGGTAGCTGAGGGTGGTCATCCAAAAGCTGAGGAGAGGCTGTCTCCAGTGCAGTAGGACCTGGAGCTCGGCTTCCCAAGGCAGCTAGTGTTTCCTACCTGCATGGAGCTTCTTTGGGCAGCTCTTCCTCCTCCTGAAGTGCCACTTGCCCTCTCTGCCATCCCTGTTTGCACAAACAAGCCTCCTGGCCTGTGGGCATTTCTCTGGGAGCCACTTTCTTCTCCCATATACACACAGACAGGCATGTGTGTGCATATGTATAAAGAAACAGCTATTGTTTTATTTAGCCATTGTTTCAGAGATCTGGAAACTGTTCCCTTCTGAAGACCACCCCGAAGGCAGAGAGATCTGCACGGGCTTATAGCTTGGCTCTCCTTGAGCTTTCTACTCAGGGTGTCTTTCTGCACTGCTGGAGAGCTCAGGCATGTGGGCAGCCAAGGGGGTAAGGAAAGCAAAGGACAGGACATGGTAGCTCTCTGCCTGTTCTGAGCTGGGTCCTCACCTTGCATCGGACCTGCTCAGTCTCCATTTGGATTTTCTTCTTATGGCAGTAAGAATGATGAAGAACCATGGTGGAGAGCCCACGGTCAGAACAAAGAAAGCATTTCTTTGTGCACACAGAGACACATAATCAGTGGTTTAACCTGTGCACAGGATGCCTGCAGAGATTAAAGCCACCCATGAATGCAGAAAGCAGTGGTGGTAGATGGAATCCATCACATGCAGAGGTACCACCTGTGGCTTTCTGAGCATCTTTGTTGGCAGAGTATTACAGAGAAGCACTTATCTATGCTGGGTCTGTAATTATGTCCTATAGCCATGCACTGTGAGCCTCTGTCAGAGAGAGGGGTGATGTTGTCTCTGCATCTTGTGTTGATGCAGACAGAAACTGGACACAGGGAGGAAAACAGCCATGGAGTCATTTGCCTATCTCCTTAAGATCTTTTAAGCTGGTGCTTTATCAGCATCAAGATTTCACCCTGCCCAGCAGAGAAGCCTATAGATCTCTCATCCATTTTCAGCACTTTCAAATGTAATTCTGTGGTGGAGGCTCTCCAAGCTGAGTTACAGCCCTGAGCAAATTTATACAGCTGAGATCTAAATCCCTGTGAAAAATACCACCTTCTTATGGAAATCCAGAGGCAGGCAGAGACACAGTGCCAAGCCAGCCCCACAGCCAAATAACAGGAGCCTTATGAAGGAGGAAAACTGAGCAGAGGATGAAGGGCAGGAGGAGGGGGAAAGCTTGGAATGGGGAAAGTTTCCAAGAAATTCACTCCTGGAGCTTGTATTGGGTTTTTAAAGCAATATATCTCTATATATGTCCCTGGCCCTTGAGATTGGAGAAGATCCAGGAGAAGCAGAAAGAACTAATCAACCCTCAATGAGAGCTGCTAGTTGCAGAATGAGTGCCAGCACAAAGGGGAAATTAAAGCAGTGAACGGCAAGCCCTAGAGGGGAGAAAAAAAAATGCCACAAATGTTTGCTTTGTTTTCTTAGGGCAAGGATCAAATAATGATTTCAAATAGCTGGCAACTAGAACCAGGGCTGAGTTCTGCAGTTTCAGACCGGTGTGCAACCTGCCTCTGCGTGGCGGGGCAGGGTGGGTCTTGTGCTGGGCAGTGAGCTATGGCTTGCTCAGGCAGGCAAACCTAGAACTCACTTGCTTGCTACTGCTGGGCTGCCACAAAGCACCAAACCAGACCAAGTGCAAAGATATGGAGAACCCAGCTTGCCCTGTATGTGAAGGAGAGCCTTGCTTAGAGACATCTGTGGTGCAAGAGGCAAGATCACAGGATCATAGGATCAACCAGGTTGGAAGAGACCTCCAAGATCATCCAGGCCAACCTAGCACCCAGCCCTAGCCAGTCAACCAGACCACGGCACTAAGTGCCTCATCCAGGCTTTGCTTGAAGACCTCCAGGGATGGTGACTCCACCACCTCCCTGGGCAGCCCATTCCAATGCCAATCACTCTCTCTGCCAGGAACTTCCTCCTAACATCCAGCCTAGACCTCCCCTGGCACAACTTTAGACTGTGTCCCCTTGTTCTATTGCTGGTTGCCTGGCAGAAAAGGCCACCCCCCACCTGGCTACAACCTCCCTTCAGGTAGTTGTAGACAGCAATGAGGTCACTCCTGAGCCTCCTCCAGGCTGCACACCCCCAGCTCCCTCAGCCTCTCCTCATAGGGTTTGTGTTCCAGGCCCCTCCCCAGCTTTGTTGCCCTTCTCTGGACACCTTCCAGCACCTCAACATCTCTCTTGAATTGAGGGGCCCAGAACTGGACACAGTACTCAAGGTGTGACCTGACTCTGCTACAGATGCTCTGTAGTACTACAGTGTGTGGCCTACCACCATTTCTGCTGCTGTTGCCCAGCAATGAAGCAAACTGAAATATTTTGTGGGTTTGGAGCTGTCTGGGAATGTCCATAGCTTGTTTGTGTTGAAGGCATTTGCCAGCAGTAGCCCCAGAGTTTGCATCTCAGCTGTGAAATGGGTTTGCACTGAACCTAAAGGAGCCTCTGGGTCTGTAGCCTGCAGCTTGTGGGAG